>NC_090232.1:21036222-21661605 GCF_024489055.1 Chanodichthys erythropterus
TTCAAGCAGTGCTTCCGAAACATGAATGAGAATACCGACCGGAGTAAAACTGGGCATTTTTCAATGGACTGGAGGGAGAAAAACCTAGTGAGCTAGAAAGCATTGTTGGGTATTTTTAGATCTAAAAATTGTTGCCGTGTCAGAACATTCCTGTAGTGCCTTAAAAGAATATTACAGGTTCAGTACAAGTTTTGCATTCATGGCGTATACATATACACATATACATATATATTCATTTATTTTTTTATTTATTAGTAGTCAATATTCCAGTCTACAGGGTCACATGATCCTTCAGAAATCATTCCAATATGCAGATTTTGTGCTCTATTATTATGAATTATTATTTTATTATTATTATTTATTACCATCATGTTTTATGGACATTTTTGTGGAATCCTTTTTTTTCTGAATTCTTTGAACAAAGTTTTTTTTTTTTTTAATGATTTTACAAGAAAATTACAACCTTTAGAAATCATTCTAATATGCTGATTTGGTGCTCAAGAAACATGTTATTTATTATCAATGCTGAATTTTTTTTTTGCTGCTTAAGAGTTTTGTGGAAACTGTGATAAATTATAATAATAATAAAAAAAAAAAGAATATGATAATATTCATAAATACTATAACAGTATATAAATAATATTAAAACACTGCCCGGAATATTACTTTAAATTCCTGACACGCTCTCAATGGATCCATCAGTAAAGGCCCGTTCACACCAAGAATAACTATAAAGATAACGTTAAAAAAAATTGTTCTAAAAAAATCATTCTAAATATAAAGAATAGCACTGTCCACACCACAGCTATAACACTTTCAGAATGATTTTTTCCCACGGCTGAACGATAAAACTGACAGCCAATCAGAATCCATTCTAATTTAAGTGCTCGCATATTTAAACTGGCAGGCGAACTTAACATTGCAGAGAACTTAAATCGCCAAGAACCAGAAGTCAACCCATCTTTTCAAGGATACTTTAAAGAAAATGGATATGGAAACAATCGGTCATAACCACGGAATAAATGGTGAGAAGTATTAACGACGAGATTATTATGCCAGACTAGCAAACAGTGTAACAAAAATTACCTCAGGTATCCAGCGCTAGTTGACAACAACATTGTCTTGCTTCCTTTGATGTTGCAGTGAAAAAGACTAGGCGTTGCTTTTATTCCACTATATTGACTGTCAGATTAGATTGATTACACTAGCTATTCACTCGAAACATAGCATGCTGAGGACATCTGCTGGTTAAAGCTGTGTAAATGCAACAAAAAGTGCAAAAACATTTTGTACACACTTTGAAACCGCAGCGTGTGAGCTTAGAATAAACAGACGTTATCATTCGTTGGTGTGGAGGCAAATATAGATACCGTTATAGTTATCGTTCTTGGTGTGAACGGGCCTTTAAATGGTATGACCACAGAATTGAGAAGCAAGTGTATCTGAGAATTTCACGCGTGTGTTCAAGTCTTCACTCCTCTCTACCAGATAACAAAGTCATGAACATGAATAGCCATGCGTTTTGTTTTTACACCTTAGTTAAAGACAAATTACATGGATCTTACATCACATATAAAGACCCTGAGAAATGAACTCATTTGAAAACCCCTGAAGACTTTACTGCTGTAAGCCAAGTTGAGAACAAAGGATGTAGACAAGCTGATGTCAGAACAACTGGGACTACAAACAGAAGAGAAACCTCTCATCCATGACAGACTTATGGTGGCACTGACACACAAATGGGTCAAAGCTGGACTGACAAGTACGGTGGTGTGGTGTAGGGGTTAAAACTGATTGAAAATGGACAGTTAGACAGAAGCACGATGGAGTCGTGCAGACTAAATGGCTGCTGTCAGTGGCCTCTCCTGTGAACCACACAGAGAAAGCTTGAATTATTAAAGAGGAATGAATAGAAGAACAGACTAAATGAAAGGGAAACACTGCAGAGGTTTAGAGTTTGACAGTCAGACTTGAGCGATGGAGACTTTAGGCAGTGTAAGGAGTTGTGTAACTGATTCAAGACAATCTGGACGGGTTTTGATGTAGCTAAAGACGTTTCCACAAGACAAAACAGCATCTTCAAACACCATTCATAAGATATTTATGTAAAAGCATAATTGATAAAGCAAGACCATAATGGAACATCCACTGCTGACAGAATCTCTATGGCAATGATCTTTAGATTTCCTAAATTAATTTGTTTTTAATGTAAATTTTAAGTGAGAAACTTGCTTGAAAATGACATGATTTTTATAAAAGATTTTGAATGTACACCAAGTAACTTTGCATTTGGCGCTCGGTGAATATTTATTTTAGTTCCTGATTGAGTGAATATATCATTCACATTCTACTGGAAGAACAGTTTTAAATTAGTCCTATTTTGTTTATTATAATTGTCACAGAATAGCTAAGATTATTTTCCAAACAAAAGATATATTTGTCATCAACATGCCAGGTATGTGATAATTTATTTAAAATATTTAAGGTCCCTTTATCAACATAATAACATACTGTATATGTATCAGCAAATGTATGCACACGTGTCAATATATAGATAAATAACAAAAGTATGGTTATTATATGCATATATAGAATACAAATGCTTATAGTTAGATATGCAGCATGTTAAATATAGTACAATTAGGGGTGTTTTTCATGCACTATGCAACTGATATGGTAAAGACATTAAATTCACAATGCGTTTTACCCTCATAATGAGATTTTTGAGTGAAACAATATTCAGATTGAAATAATGTAAAGGGGGATTAATATATGGATTTGATTTGGTATGGGGAAGTTAGTTTATGATGTTTATTGGAAGACTGGTATCAGGTAGGCGGAAAAGGTTATTACACTAATGACAGTATGGGAAAACATACTTTTTTAAAAAAGGGATAGTTCAACCAAAAATGAAAATTCTGTCCTAATTTACTCAGTCTCACTTTGTACCAAACATTTTTTTCCTGCTGAACAAAGGAGATATTTTGAGAAATATGGGTAACAAAACAGTTGATGGGACTCATTGACTTCCATAGTATGGGAAACAATAAATACTTTGGAAGTCGATGGGGTCCAATCAACTTTTTTGTTACTGACATTCTTCAAAATATCTTCTTTTGTGTTCAGCAGAAGAGAGAAATACTCAACTGAGGATGAGTAAATTTTTTTTGGGGTGAACCATCCCTTTAATGTTTAAAATAATGAGCATGGATAAACCATAAACAGTAAGACCAGCAGCATTTATTTAGGAAGCACAGGGTCAATTTGGATTTCATGTTGCCTTTTCACATTGGATTAGCCCATACTATGTGCTGGAATCCCTCTGAGACTCACACTCTTTTAGTCCATTTGTCCTGCTTGCAGATTAAAAAAAATAACTTATCAAATCATATTGCGCAGCTCACACTACGTTCAGAGCTTATGTATAATTCATCACTGATATATAACATTTCAAATTAGGAGACAGTCATCCTCTTTCTACCCCTGTCGGTTCTCTTACAATTTATCGCAGACTCTCTCTCGGCTCAACATATCTTTTTAAAGCAAGGTATAATAAACAGCCCAGTGGCCTCTAGCAGTGCAGCTCTTTAAAAATTCATCAATGAAAAAGCTGCCCCTCTCTGCACCATATCAGTTTACCTTTAATTCACAAAAGCGTGACAAGACATACATTATTAACCAGCTGCAAGACCGGCCAAGCACACAACACCCCCCAAGCGAATGCAGACACACAAAAACAAACATGGACCCTTGAACATGAAGCTGCCCATCTCACAAGAATCCCTCTTTAGTGTGTCAGGCCTGCACACAGTGAGTCTTAACCGACATAGAGGGGAAGTGTGAAAGTTCACTTCCTTGCTTCAACACCAAGGACAATGGGTGGCTGGGTGGGTCTCTCCACCTTTATTTTCTTCCTCCTGTCTTTCATCCTGTGAATGGTACGGCCATCACATCCGGGAGAAGACAACAAATGGTGGTAAGTGTTCAGAACGGACTGCTCGTCTCAACAAAAGTGTCTGTAGCAATCGTTATGGTGCTGCATATAAATTGCACATGTATCTCTAAATGATTTAGAACCAACAAGGAAACTCATTTTCATGAAGACAAATAAAAAGAAATAAAACAAAGCTGATTAATCAAATTCAAATCACATGCTAAATTCAGAAGTATCAATCACTGAAGGAATCAGTGAACGAATCTGAACAAATTCAAGATCTGAGTCACTATGATGAATAGAAAACTCCACTACTACTTGAGAGTTTAATTGCCATCAAACTGCCCATAAGCTCAAATAAAACCAAATCAGAATGGTTGCATGTCACAGACTCTAACTGCATCTCTGGCAAACCACAAACACACAAAATGAATAAAATAAAATAAATAAATTAATAATATGAATATACACTATTCATATAAGTACTCAAAATATGAATATACACTACCTTTTAAAAGTTTAAAAGGTAAGAAATAAAAGAAATAAACACTTTTATTCAGCAAGGATGCAGTAAATTGATCAAACTATAAAAGACTATGTCACAAAAATGTACTTTAAATAAATACTGTCCTTCTTAACTTTCTATTCAAACAATATTGTAAATAATATTTATCTTGGTTTCTGCAAAAACATTAAGTAGCACAACTGTTGTCAACATTGAAAATTTCTCAAGTTACTGTAATTTTTGATCAAATAAATTCAGCCTTGGTGAGCATTAGAGACTTTCAAAAACACTGAAAATCTTACCAACCCCAAACTTTTGAACGGTAGTGAAGTTCTGAATCCAAGCTTTTCTTCAGTAAAGGAAGGTAAAATCTGTACATCATATAGCTACTTACGATTCAAACGTCTGGCTGCCGAGAGTCCTTAAAGTGTGGTTCTCCACCTCTGACCTCTGTGAAAAAGAGAAAGAAGGTATTAAAGACCATCTCATTTCCTCTTGTTCTTATAAAGGAATTACACAAAACCCATCTGCTTAAATTTGATCCATAATGCCACCTGAAAATAAAACATGTGAGACCAAATTTCTAGTACACAATCTCTAAGAACAAAGACTTGTGAATCGCCACCCTCAAATAAAACCCAATCAGAATACAAATGAAAAAGTGAAAATAAACACTCCCAGTCAGAGATAATCATGTAAAGCTCTATCTTTGAAGAATTAACCACTGAAATGTCACTCCACTGTTGGTAGCTAGCAGGTCAATACTGGATATCCTAACATTATTGGTGGGCTGCTCAATTTGCCATAGCTTATGAAACAGATCACAAATGAGTCATTGATGGTTAAAAATAAATAAGACTACTATTAAAGAGTCAACATGAAATAGAAAATCAATCTACATGCATGTTATTGATTATATTGTGAAGGATTCATTCATGCGTATGCTGAACTTCTCCAATCACCTAACCTGCTTAAACCCTGCCTCTTACAATCAACTGTAAGCTTGATTTCATCTGCTTCCATCCAATCAACAACTATCCCAACATTTTTTCCCCCCTTTTTTGATACTTCGTTTCACTCAGACATACATCACAATAGGAAGATAAGATCTGTTGCTACTTCCAGTAGCCTATATAGCAACTTTAGCATTCTGCTGGGAAATGTTAGTATACAAATTACAACAGGGCCTAATACATATGAAAAAGTTAAACTATGATCAACACATTGAAGAAACTCACTCAGAATGACGACAATTTCTGATAGTGTTTTCCATAAATTACTCATCACATCCATGCATGCAAGCAGAGACAAATAATATAGTGAAAGCTGTAGATCTTGGTGGCACTGCTCACAAATTGTTAGTCTGGAGTCCTGTGGTAGTCTAAAGTGGCTGCTCATTTGCATAATGTTAAACACAAAGTCATTGAACACGACCACATCACATTGCCATCAGTCAATAAAGCCATCATTCGATGGAAATCACACATTTGCAGTGAAGGAATTCTGGTTGTTTTCGTCACTACACCATTTAGGAGTTTAGATCTAGACAAATGAAGAGCCCCAAAAAAAAAAAAACAACATTGAAAAATCATTAGTTTGGCATGCTGCATTTCTGAATGCAAACACTTAGGCTTTCCAGCTGACTGAATGGAGGAGATAAACAATTGTTAAGTTTCAAAATCTAAAGGGAAGCCAAGTTTCACTTTAAATGCCTGAGTGTGTATTCAATCAAATAGTTTGGCAATGGCGTACTTGTTTTAATGACTAAGACATTTACTTTCCAGCATTTTGACAGTGTTGATATAGACTTGTGATGATGTATGACGTCAGTGATGACATATTTTGGTAGTCCAACCCAGAAAGCAAGCATCACCCTGGTTCCGTCAACAAAAACCCAATAGGATTTTTCTATGAGCTTCTGGATTAATGCAGAAAATAAGCCTTGTGACCCACAAAAGTTTATGATTCTTGAACATTTTATACAAGGGTGTATTAGTGATCCATTTTATGTCATAGAATAACACATGAAAGTATATGGAGCTTTTATTAACCATAGACCTTATTTCAGGCATTTAACCAAAAACCCATAAAAATGAAACATAACCAATTGGCTTTGGGACTATGGAACCAAAAGTACTAAAATGCTTGTTTTGGCCTACAAAAGAACAAAACAAAACAAAAAACATCATGCCTGCAGCATGATGGGAGATCGCTGAATGAGCATGCATACATCCAGACTACACAGAAAATAAGAATGACCTGAAATGCACTCCATGATGCTGTTCTATAACACACAGTAGGCGTGACCAGAGAATACAGGGGCCACCGAGAGGAAACCAGCACATACACACCATTCATTGTAACTCAAACCAAAAGAAATGTTTTCATACCCAAATTCCATCTTCTTTCACTCTGATCCCAGAGGTAACATGAGGACAGGGAACTTCCTGCTGGCTTAATACATGACAAAGACACTAGACTGGAATAAGAAAAAAAAACAACAACACAACTCTAGCACTGCAAGACTGGATAACATGACCATCTACACAGGAACCCAGAAACAGAGGTGCCTCAAATTGAAACTACTGCAATTTCCCAGGATTTTTCTCAAGAAATTTATACAAATTCGACCAGGGGGGGTTGAGACAGAATTGGGCAAGAGTGATGAATATTAGATGAGAGAAACAAAAGAACAGTCTTTGGATAACTGCCTGCTTTTAGTATGAGTACAGTACAGCTGCCATGGGTTTTTCTCTGTACTTGGAATCAACTCAATATGCACCATATAAGTTCTCTCTAACCAGACAAGTTTGATATTTTGAGTACAATTAACGATTAGATTAAATCAAATCCATTAGATTGCGATTAGATTAATCAAATTAACCAAATCCATTCAGTAAAATGATTCAGACTTGCCATATAAGAGAAGACACTGTTCAGACATGTAGAAAGTTTACCTAAGTGTGACTGGTGCTCATACACATGAAAAGAAGCTTTGTTCTGAACAGAGCTCATGGCTAAATAAAGTGTACATGAAATTCAATATTGACATTTTCGTTATTACACATCACTGAGAATGATTCAGTGTTTCACTGTGGACACGATTCCAAAGAATATTCAGTCAAAATCACAAATGGGCTTTCTAACAAACTCTCCAGTACAGGTGTAAACTTGAGAAATCAATGACCAAAGTAATGTCAAAGATGGCGACGTCCATAAAACTGAAAAATCTTATGATCACTTTTGATACAACAAGAGTCCAATCGAGCTGCTAAATAATCTGTCAAATCTTCTTTAACCACCAGCAGCTTTTACATTTGGATGGAGAGCGGAGCATTTGATTCGCACGTAGAACACAAAACTGACGGGAGAAGCTCCAGTGGAAACTGGATCTAAAACCTTCCGATGACAAACAGCACATATCTCCATCACTGTAAGTTACAGAAACCACACATGAAAACCCGCAACACAGTAGGCACACATTTGTACAACGCGGAGCGTATCTCACACTGTATGATGTGACAGACACCTAGTAGTCCTGTCTGGTTCCGTCTCACAGCGCAGGTTTTATGAGAATGCGGTTGAGAGTCCTGAAAACTAAACGGGTACAAGATCAGTTGTGTGTAATCATAACCGTATTAAGGAATACAGCACTGACATATGTATTCTACTGCTGTGAGAAACTTTGAGTAAAGCCAATTATTAAACATTTAAATAAAGGCATGCTGCTGTTACATTAGCCTGCAAGACCCTGACAACTGACTCGTGCTGTGACAACAAATTACATTTAAATTTGGCAGAAACATTGTCACTTTCATACATGGAGAGAGTGTTTTGCCAACTCTAATCAAAGAGGGAAACAGAACTCTCCAGTGGTGACACTGCACCCATCTAATCTTGGGCCAGTGATGTAATGTTATGCTCCCATGCACACTCTCAAACAAAGGGCAAAGGAGGGTCATGTTATTTGAAAGCGGCCATGTAATACTCTAACTACTTGGAGAGAGGAGTTTCGCACACTAGCATTGCTGTACACTGAGAACATATGCTGTTAACATAATTATGAGAACCTCTACGGAGGAACCTTCTGGTAACTAAGATATCCTTGATATGGGCCAGAGACCTCCTGACAACCCCCAGATGGAAGTCACCAGGAGAATCACAAGGGGTTACAAAAGGCTAGTTTTAGATGCCAAACGTCTTACCTAGAATGTAGACGAAAGCGCCAGTAAACAATTAAGGACAATAGGGGATAACAAAGCTAAGAGGTTACGTCAATGTCACTTCCCACTGAGACTGAAAGTATTTTTGAACATTTCAACATCAAGTCTGACAGCATTACTAACGGATTTGCACCTGGTGGTGATCAGTTCTAGGCAAGGCAAGGCAAGGCAATTTTATTTGTATAGCACATTTCATACACAATGGTAATTCAAAGTGCTTTACATAAAGAAGAAGAATAAAAATAGAACATAAGGAATAGAAATAACAGTAAAAACAGATAATTTTGCTATTTGGATTTAAAATGCATTAAAAGTCAGAATCATGATGATACTTAAAAGATATAAAAATACATTAAAAATGAAATAAAAACAGGAAAAGAATTTAAAGAATAAAAAGATAATAAGTATAAAATAAAGTGCAAACAGTTCGGATATAGCAAAGTGCTCAATCAGCAAATGCATAGGTAAAAAGATGTGTTTTGAGTCTGGATTTGAATGTGGCTACTGTTGGAGCACACCTGATCTCTTCTGGAAGCTGGTTCCAGCTGTGGCTGGCGTAACACCTAAAAGCAGACTCTCCCTGCTTTGAGTGAGCCCTTGGTATTTTTAAGTGAGTTGATCCTGATGATCTGAGTGATCTTTTAGGTTTATATTCTATGAGCATATCTGCAATGTATTGGGGTCCTAGGCCATTGAGTGATTTATAAACAAGCAACAGTACTTTAAAATCAATTCTAAATGCAACTGGAAGCCAGTGCAAGGACCTGAGGACTGGTGTGATGTGTTCATGTTTTCGGGTTCTGCTCAGAATCCTGGCAGCAGCATTCTGTACGAGCTGCAGCTGTCTTATGGTCTTTTTGGGAAGACCAGTGAAGAGCCCATTACAATAATCCACCCTGCTGGTGATGAAAGCATGAACATTTTTAGTTGTTTGACCCCTAGAGTGAAGGTACATGTTCACTTTGAGAACTTCATCTTTGTTTCCAAACACAATGAAAGAGTTTTGTCTTTGTTTAACTGAAGGAAGTTTAGGCACATCCAATTTTTAATTTCATGAATGCATTAACACAAGGAGTCAATGGGGCTGTAGTCGGTGATAGGGCTAGGTAAATCTGGGTGTCATCGGCATAGCTGTGATATGCAATTTGGTTCTTTCTCATTATTTGGCTCGGTGGCAGCTATATGGTAACCTATATGGTAACCTACAAACACTAGGCTTGTTTAGAGAAACAAGTACATGAATGCAAGATGGTGCAAGTGAGCTAATACATGTGTGCTATTCAGAAATTCTTTTGTACCCTAAATAAACTTTTGAGATCAGTAGAAGTTCCATCATTACTAGGAGTAAACATGCTTCTGAGTAATCAGACAAGGAAAACAAAAGGGAAAAAGTATGAATGTATAAGTAAAATAATGGGATAACATAACAATGGCATAAGGTGGGGTAAGTAGTTTTTCAAAAACTCTGTTTGGAAGTTAGTCGGGCTGACACAACATGTAACCAATCAGCACTAGGGGCATATAACGGTCAAGGAGACCGAACGAGTAAGAGGGAAATTTGAGGGGGGAAAAAAAGCAGCAGAAAAAGATGAAACAATACAAAAGAGATCAAAAGAATGTCGCTGGAATGAAGGTTTATGACTGGGCAAGCGCTTTACGACCTGCGTTAATATTAGAAAAGCTTTCCAGCGCTGGAGAGAGCTAAGCGGGAAGGCCTGAAAACAGACACGGAGGCTGCTTTGATTCCACTTCACATGTGAGTAACACTGGGTTTTGAGTGTCATTGATTGTCTGGAGCTGCGGTGCTGTTGGAGACCAACAACGAACACTTGTTTGCATTTACTCATGTACTGTACTTATGCAGTGTGTTTGGGTTGATTTCAAATATCAACAATGTCCAACAGCGTTTTTGAAAAACTACTTACCCCGCCTTGAAAAGACAAAAACGGTATCATTCTGCCCACCTTATTACAGGTAATCTGCACTATTTTATGCAAACTTGTAGCATAATCACTATAACAAAATAGTAAAACAAAAAATAAAAGTATAAAATATTTTTAATATCAGTCAATTATTGGTTGACATGAAAATTACATTGGCAAAAAATGTAACATCAGTGCATTCATAATTGTAAAAGTAAAAATCAAATGCTACTAGTGAAACGCATTGAGAGCAGAACATGACCTGCACTCTTTTGTATGGTTGTATTCCAACTGTTGAGGAGTGGTTCTCGAAAAAGTAACTTGAGAATTAAATTCCATGAAATGTACAGGTTTGTGAGGAATATTCCCAGCCAAACTAGTCTAGATGTGCAAGAGCAGCAATAAGTGCTAAACAAAAAAAAAAAAAAAAAAAAAAAAAAAAATCACAACCTTGCCACCGCGGCTGGGGTTCTCAACAAGAAAGAAATACTTGGTGTCTGGGTCAAGTACATCTGACACTTCGCTTCTCTCCAGAGAAGAGTTCACACTTCTCTCTAAGAAAAGCCTAAGAAATCCAGATGTGATGGCAGGATCTGGGTTCTCAAAGTGCATGTGTGTGCCAGTTTGAAGGAATTTCATCAATATATGGAATCAACCAAGACTCAAGTTCAAGTCCAATGATTGGTTGTGAAGGTTAAAGAAATATGCAAGAGTTCTAAAGAAAACACATCCACAAACGGTCAATTTCATGGAAACCTTTCCTTATAACAAGGTTTCCAGAATTCAACTTCCTCACTATTAGTTTCACACACTGTATAGTTCAGTTTAGTTCACATTCTTCTTTCACTACAAAAAACCCTTAGCAGGTAGTGTGAGTGCAGCAGAGGGATGGGAAAAGGGTTGTCATAACAAAGAGTTCCTGTAAGGGTATGAAATCTGATTTCTTCATCTGACATGTTCTCATAGTCCTTTGTAAGAAAGGGGGATCTCTGTGCTCTTATATCAAGTGAATACACAGGACATACATGGAGGCACACAGTATTAAACAGGGTGTCAAGTCTTGGCTTGGATAGCTGAGAATTTGATCCACTATGTTCCTATAAGCTATGCGGGAATGTTAGGGAAGCTACTTGTGAGTTAGGAATGTTAACATTTATTTCTGTAATGTGGACAGTTTAACATAAAAAAAAAAAAAAAAAAGCTACACTAAATATTGTTTCTCAGTTCTTGTGGCTAACACTGTAATTATATACATAACCTTATTTCACTGTGTTTACATACATATTTGTTTATGTACATTAAGTAATTATGCATTATGCAGTCTCAGAACAAAACCTTACATGTTAATCACTTTGGTGGAATAATGAGAGAAATATTACACAATTAATGACAATAAAAAAAAAAACAAATTCTGAAAATAACTTTTTTTACTGCAGTTAGCAGCTGTAGACAAATGCTAGATGACATTGAAATTTCACCATTCTCTACTGAAGAAAAGAAAGTTAAAAAGTAGTAGAACAAAGATACAAATGAAATAAACAGTTCTTATATTCTCAGGTAGGTTTATCTATAATAAATAAATAAATAAATAAATAAATATACTACAAAAATACTCCTCAAAGGCCCTAACTTAACATGCAAATTAGTAAAATCATGTAAGGTGACTTTCCCAAAATGGGGTATGCTTGATATTAAAAAGTGTTACTAAAAGTATGAAAGAGAACTCATGCTGTTCCTCAGGGTTTTTTTTCAGGCTTTCTGTGTACATGCTCAGAGCAAAATTAACTGAGCATCGGGAGCACGCCTAGACGGTCAAATGCCATGCTTGGCAAGTATTCGTGTAAACCCAGTCGGTTATGTTTTAAGTGAACAAATAGTTGGGAGAAAATAATGTGCAACAGTACATTGGATCCATACATTAGGTCTCAAAGTGAGAGCAGCCTAATAAAACTGCTACTGTCTGTGTCTTTAATGTTAAATCAAACAAAAGACAAGAAAATAACTCATTGCATTGCACTGCATTGCATTACTAGCTTTGATAAGAAAAGAATCAAAGCCAGATTCATTCTCACAATCAAGACTATGCTGTGTTTTATTTTAGATTTGATTAAATTTCTGTAGAAGGCTGTAAGCTGAATACCTATATACTTGCATAAACTTCAATTTTATCTTTTTTTTTAATTGTATTTATCCTATTGTTTGTACTTTGCTTTCTTTGTTTTTACTGTATTACAGATAGTTTACGTATTTTAAATAATTTGAAGACTTTTTTTTTTACTTGCATTAGTTAGCCTAGTATTCTGTTGTGGTGTCGAAATAATTGGTATTGAAAATTGTGAAATTTCACTGGAATCAAAAATTTAGATGCCATAGCAATCTTATTTTCAGAAAATATGTACTTGATCACTATAGTTAAATAAATTAAGGTTTGGTCATATGGCCCGCTCATAATCATGTAAATATATCATAAATACAATACTGACCAAAATAATATTTATGATTTTTGCCATAATCGAGCTTTAAACTATTTTGTTTGGCAGGAATTGTGTATTAATCAAAAGCCTGGGGCTAATGGTTAGCAACTAATTTTAAACCTATTAAATGTAGGTGGGCTTTGAGACCTGGGCAAAGACTTGGACACAACATCTGGAGACCACACAGATCAAAAGCATGTCTTCTACAGGAAAATGAAAAAAGTGGCACAATACTTAACTATATACCAGAACATTACCATATTCTTAATCTGTATACGTGTCTTTTTCTGAAACGAAATCTAAATACCTGCACAACAAAATTACGTTTAAAACTAATGTAAAAACCTGCCAGTGGACCAAGAAATTGCACTTACAAGCACTAGTACTTTTTAATTACACTAGGAAAAGACAAATATACTGCAAGACATAAAACAACAAAAGAGCAGAGCAAATTCCATTGCAAGAATTAGAAATTACACAATACCATCTGTCTGACAATGTCACTGTACAGATCAACAGCAAACTTGCTCTTCGATCAGAAGCACAGGAGGAGTGCTGGCACGGCTGCACCTGGAAATGAATCAGGAGGAGCGAGTGGAGAACAGCATTCATAAATCAAAGGAGGAATGCGCTCTCGCTTCCTCCGCCCGTCCTGCTCGTCTTCATAGAGATGTTGGTACTCTGGTTCAAGGCAGCCAGGACATGTTTTTCTCATAAGATTGTTGGGTTGGGGTAGGGTGGGGTACATGATCTGTAATCGGCACAGCAGGGGAGCTTTTATTAGGAGTAGTCTAAACCGGACAGTCTATGTAATGATATAAAGTCAAGCAATGTGGCCCATGGCACAGCTCCACCGTGAGCCCCACCGCAGAGATCCACGGCTAGGCTCAGGTTACAGTGCGTTCAGGTTCAGATAGCGTTGGGTTGGGCCAGCGAGTGTCTACTCCAGTTGCAGAGAAAAAATGTGGAACAAAGTGAGAGAGACAAAAGAGGGAGGGAGAAATTCCAAAGATGATACAACTTCTCCCTTGTGGGGAAACTAATAATATAATCCGTCATAATTTCAATGTATATGCATAATGCTATATGCACTCCAGAGCATCACTCAGTACATCAAAAGAAAGTCCATCCTCATGAGGTTTGTTGTCCAAATGAATCAATCCATGCCTCAATTATTAATAAATGAAAAGAGAATCACTAAATCTAAGGCCAGGGTTTCACTAGCTGTTTTCTTTACTCGCTAACAGTTGGAGAATCAAAAGGAAGTTGGTGTGCACTGCCAACGTCATGAACAATCGGTCTGCAATAGAACTTAACAGCTCCACTGTACAGTGCCTGGTTGGAAATCCTACAGCTTCAAGATGCATGTTGTCATAATTATGTCCATTATTGTCTTTTAAATTACATTGCCCAGAACATAAAGCCATAGATTGTGGAATTATACATTTCTTGTTCTTTGGGTTTTCTTCTAAATACTTTTTTATAGAGATTGCTGGGGAAGATTTTCATTTGTATGTCCAATCTTTGGAATTAAGAGATAAGCCAAACAAAATCAAAAAGGAAAGCAAAAACAATTACACTAAGCAAAATCTAAATCTTAAAATCTTAAAAGCCATAGAAAATCTTGAGCTCAATGAACTACGCAGAGCATAAGATAAATTTACTTTTACCATAGAAATGCGCATGGCTTAACATTTTATTGCATTTGTGTGACTTTTACGTACCTGGAAATCACAATTTTAAAATTCCTAACGATTTTCCTTATTCTTAATCTGAGACAGAAGAGGATAAGCAAAAGTAGTCTGAAATTCTGACATCTCAACCAAAATAGAGCTGTTTCGAGTCTGGCTAGCATGCTACTGCATTAAGACTAAACACTGACCAGAGTCAAAATGACCCATTTCAAAAGCAAAGCCTTCCCTGAAAAAGCATAAAGGGACACCATGCAAGCTGTCCAACACTGAGAAAATGTCTTTTGAAAGAAAAAGATGGAAAAACCCATGACAACATCTGAAACTGTATATTCAAGAGTCAATGTCAGACCTCAAAGGACATAAACATCTAACCAAATCACATTTCATTAACTGCCTCTTACTAGAAAGGGCTGGTTGAGTTTATCAAGGCAATATCTACCTCAAGATCAGAGTTAACAGGCCACAGAAGTGCATTAAGTAATAGACTGAGCAGATAACATGGACCATTTCCATTGGACCATCTCTTATTTCAAGAACGAGCCAGACGACAGACTAGAAAGAGCCCATTGAGGAAACATATGGCTGAACGGCTGGGAGAGAGGTTCAGATGCTTTTACCACTGTACTGTTATTGTAAGTGCCCCACACATCTCTGGGAGAAATTTTCATCCATTCTATCAGGCCGATGAGAGCGAGACATTGGAGAGGTGAAGCAAACCCAACAGTTTGATGTCAGAAACCGGTTGAAAGGGTTGGGGAAGATGGGGAACAGAAAAAGTGTATGTCTCTTATTCTCCGTGTTATCTTATCATCTCCCTCCTCTGAGATGATCGCCATCCAGATGGGCCAGCAGTCTCAAAAAGCCATTTGTCTTCATTAGATCTGAGAAAATGAATAAACAGACTCTGCCGTCTGTTTTCCCTGTGCAAACTATGGGCAAAAAGGAACCAGGTGCACAGTAGCAAACGCCTGCACTTAATAACCGATTTGATCCACCTTGACACCTACACCTACCATGTTTTAAACACACGGGTCAATGATATAAGTGCCCCTGGTGTAAAAAAAGAATTTTTTTTTAAAAAGTGCCAAGTTCGCTGAAATCTACTATTTATATTCATGTTGGTTTAATGTTCTTTTTCAAGATGGGTTTAAATTAGGGATGGAACAACAATGGTACTGACAATAACCTTGATATTTATAAAATTAAATGCCAAGATCATGTTAATACTACACATATGATAATATAGTAAATCCAGTGCTAGTAACTATCTGGTTGTCACAAACAGTAGGTGACAGATTAGCACCATCACACTCAAAAGTTGTCATTTGAGACACCCCAGTCTGCATAAATAACCAGTAACAGTAAATTATCTTTCTATATATAATATCACCACAAAATATTTTGGCCACGATAACAGTTAACTACAAAATGTCATAACTCTACAAATGTCATGACTGTACAAATGCCAAGCAAAAACATTTGCCTTTCTCCTTTTCCGTAGCATTATTACTGACCCACATTCATTAGACTAGCATGTTTCATTTGAGAACTACAACACATCACTTATCACTTAATCTCTACAAATTTATAGTCATGAGAAACTAAAAAAAAAAAAAAAAAAAAGACTGCAGGCCATGAAGCATTTTGTTTGAACGTGGCCATGACTGGCAGCACGCACAAAGAGGTAGTCCCAAGTACAGCTCAGAGTCAGAGTCATTCGAAAAATGGAAAGCCCCCATTGTCTTTAAATCCATCAACAGCTAGTCATCAATTCCCTAAAACTCTAAGTGGAGACGGAGGGAGTAGGGGGGGATGGGGGGTGTTGCTGCTATATTACATTTCCACCACAGTGGGGGAGAGCAATTTCAGTGGCTGAAATTCAAGACAGTGTCTTCTGAGTTTAAAGCATCTTGCAAGTGAGCTAGGCGGAATGAAGCAATAAGCACACAACAAGAGAGTGAGAGATGAGGGAAGGGAAAGCGATGAAAGAGTGCTCAGAAATTTGCTCAGATATATAAGAATGGTAACATGGAGGAAAGCTTGAGCAAATTCCAGGGCTGATTGCTGGGAAATTGCACCGTCTGCTCCAAACAGCTGATGTTAGGAAGTGACTCTGCATCACCAGTATTAAAAAAAAAAAAAGTGTGTCATTCACAATCATGTCATTGTAGATTTTGCACTTCACTTGAAGCCAAAAAAGGATTAAAAGCACCATGAAAGAATCATAAAAGTGGTCCACAATTCACTTGTGTTCTATATTCCAGAGCTTTTGTAATCATATGCAAGCTCTGTGTGCGAGAAAACAGACCCCAAATTTAGGTCATTATTCACTGCACATCTGAATCTTAATCCCTGCAAAATCATGATAGAAGTAGAGTTGTACAGTTTTTGGAAGAACAGTTCTTTTGAATCAAACCTTTTGAATGAATCTGTTGGTTTAGTTCACAAAGCTGGTCTGAAAGATTAATTCACAAATTGGACCGATATGGTTCCCAAGTTCAACCCATTGATAGGTCTTTTCCACCAGAATTGTTCGAGTTCTGGAGCTAGAGCTTGTTCTTGGCTAGGTGAACTGAAGTCTGTCGCGAACTGGCTGCATGTTTCCACAGACTTGAGGAACGAACAGTGATGTAATGCTGCTACGTGTTGTTTACCTGACTATAAACAGTCTAAAATCAAACATTGCACATCCCGGTGTTTGTGCAGGCAGTGTGGCAGCTCTGTTTTGCTGCTCACAGTACCAGGGTATGATTCTAGCATATCGGCAGCTCAAAATATAGGTACAAAAAAATGAGTGGTACAGTACACTGCAGTACTTTAGCCATTATATATATACACATTTTACGTTGGTGATAGTGTACGTCTGTCCAATGAAGGACAGAATGCCTACAAACTTAAACTTCAAAAAGCAGACAGCGGGGCATTACTAGGTTTCAAAACAGATGGTCGCTCTTAATGTGTCGGTCTTAATCTTAGAATACTCATTTCCTGACGAAGCACCTTTCAAAGTCAGACAGTCTCCTCTGAATCTGTCCGTCTCTCTCCTACTCTACAGGAGAACAGGGGTTTCTTTCAGTGCTCTGAGGAAAGGTAGAACGGTCAGACGAAAAGCTTTTTGAGAACCCTCCCCAGATCACTGGACACACACTGGTGCTCATTGTCCAATGTGGTCCTGATTGGGAAAGGAGAACTGTGGGAATAGACACTGCAAACCCTACTGTCTGCGGTCTAGACACTAACCTGATGTCTGATGTACAACTAATACTTGCATTCATTCAGCTGCACTCTCATCTGCTTTTCTGAGTGCTGCCAAAGACTTTAGATATACAAAGACAGTGCACTCGTATTACTATGAATGGGAGAAAGTGCAACGGGCAATACGGCGGAATAAGTCCCGCCTTCTAAGTAAAAGAGCCAATCGCCAATCGGTAGTGACTGCATCACTGGAACTTACTTTGGAAGCTCCAGTTGCTATAGAAACAGTCAGTGTTCTGAGAAATGCGCTTAGGACTGTGTACACGCATTGGCTGGTCCAGCCTGAAAATGCTTCTTTTTTTTTTTTTTTTTTCATGTTTTTGATTGTTTAGAAACAACATTTATTAAACAGTTGTCAGATTTTATTGGTGATATGAAATTTAATTGTAAGCTTGGTGAACAGCTTTGGAAAATTTGATATTTCCCCATTCAAAGAGATAGGAGCTACACTTGCATGACTAAAATAGTTGCTCGAGAGGCATTTCAAAGATGGCCGCAGAGTGAGATGACTTGCCTGAAAGGGACTTTGGTGCTGCAGATTCTGGATGTACACTCAACAAAAGGTCCAGAGAACAGCTAAACCAAAGAAGAGGAACCATAGATTGGCAAACAATGACATGATGTAGACATACACCCAATTCTTGTTTTCATGTAAACAGACAGTTTAAAGAATCTCACTGAGTTTATCCACATCCTGTGGTCAAGCCTAATCAAAGCTTTTCATCACTGATCTTGGACCTACAGTGTCCTGTGGGGATTGAAGCATTGTCCACGCCATGCTGAAGGCCTCCACTCAGATATTACCATCCGACAATGAAAGCACAAGCATCTGCAACCGAAGTAAAAAAAAAAAAATTGCAGCAATTTCCTAAAAAAAGTCTGATAGGGCCACTTAAAACATTTCACATTAATAATACTTATTACTAAGTATCAGAATTCATAATTTAAGATAGAGAAGTTGAAATTATTGGGGTAGGCTCCACATTAAAGATGCCTGAATAAGGTTTTGCCTCAGGACCCAGATTACATACTGACAACAATTATTTATTGCCAGCATATTTCAACAGCTAATAAATTCACTACACAAAGCCATGTTTATTCTGATTGCATGGAAACATGTATTAGTCTGGGATGTATTTTCTTTTATCTCACAGTTCATGGTTTTGTTACATCTATTCATTTGTCCATTTTGGCTAGTTTGTGATAACAGCGACAAGTGACATGAATTTGATCTTTAAAATCTCAAGAACATTTGGAAACAAGGTAATAGATAATACACTGATCTACAAAACAGCATAAATAAATAAATAAATAAATAGTCCTTACTACCCACAGGGAGCCCTTCTCTTTTGTTGACAACAGTTCTCATTAAGAGTTTGTGAAAATGGCCAACAAATGTTGCGTTCCCAAATTAACATAAGTAACCCAAACTCTGAGCAGATGCAGAGATGCACTCAAGCACTTCCCGTGACAACCCACGGCGCCAGGCCTGGACTCTCAATAGATCAAAATAAACGTACATTTTAAATGTCAGTGTTGAATAACTCCACAGCAGATCAAGCAAAAAAAACTCAACTTTGAAGGTCTACTTTAACTGTTCAATTGAATTGGAAACTTGGAGTAATGGACTCAAGACTAAAATAAAAACATGTATTTTATAATTGAGATTTCAACTGAACAAAAATCAACTGAGCATTGAACAAGTGGATCTGCTTCCTCTGAGAAGATGGTCTGATTACACAGGAGAAACACTGGAGAGGTAAAAGGTACCACAGATTCCCATGTTGATTACAAAGCTGTGAAGTCCCACAGGAAATCAAGAGCACATCAAGTGTTGGGGGCCTGGTTGCCATGGTAACCATGGTGTGCACACAGGTGTCAGATGTTTATCTAGTCAGGAAAAAAAAGAAAAAAAAAAAGTGTGCCAGAGGACCATGGGTGTGTTTTCATTCTGCTTCATGAAAAATGATTTGTGGCATCAAATGAGAAATCAGTAACAGAGGTTTCTTATCTGAAAGTGTTCTTAGGGACAAAACTTCATAGTCAAACTAAATTTCTTGGGCATATTCAGCCTAAGACATGAAGGGAAGGTATATTGTAGACTTTTAGTAGATTACACCAACTGTAAATTAAGTAACAAAGAATCAAAAAACGTATTGCATTAATAAATGTCCATGGTCCAGTTGTGCACAATTTTAGAGCAAAATGCAAAAGTTTAGTATTTCGTAAATTTTTTTCCACTGCTGAAACTTTTATTTAAGCTGGTGTGGACAATATTAAACAATAACACTATAGCCTAACATGAGTCCATTCAGTAAATTTGCAATGGGTAAAACAACAGCTAACATCTCCCAGTGAAAAATAATTTCCCTCAAAAACATGGCCCATTATGGACATGAAAGGACTGTGAATCTTTATTTTTAGCGATTACTCCTGTCAGCATACGTTTCCAACATCTTAAGTTTTAGAAAAAGAGAATCCCCAGTTTTGAATAATGGCATCCAGTGGTGAAAACCCAGTGACCTTTATACAGTAGCAGTGAGCGATGCTGTGAAGGTGCTGCAGTTAACAGCAAAGCAAAGTAGACTTCTACCAGGCCACGTAGACTCCCCCAAAGCTCCTCACAATGACCACCAGGACTGTAGAATAAGACACTGGCTAGAGCTCACGAGAGAAAAACATCAGCAAAACATAATGGCTCCAGGAACAAAGAGGTGTGTGGTGGAAGTTCAGCCTTTAACATACCAAAGAGCCCTTTACATTCACTTAAAAAGTACACTAGTAGCTAAATTCCCTCTCCGCTAAATCCTGGAGAAAAATAAATAAATAAAAAATGTGCCAGAGACAGTGACTGTCTCAAAAACTAGTGAGCTCTCTACATAGAATAGAAAATCCTAGTAGTTGGTAATACTCAATTCTAGATATCAATGGACCATTTTCACTTTTCATGGGTTCTCAGAAGCAAAAGTTGTCGTTAGGTAAACTTCCATAATAGTGAACTAGTAGTGCTGCCCCCTAATAATAGACTAATCGTTAGTCGACTACAAGAGGCTTAGTCGAGCAAAATTTGTATTAGTCGGTTAGTCGGAGAAAAAAAAAAAAAAAAGTCACAGTCTATGAGAGACAGATTTACCGTTAACGATGGGTCCTTGTTCCTTGGTAAGTGCAGTATGTCAGGCAGGAAATCCAAACATTTGCCTATCATCCATCGGCCCCAAATATGGCTTATCTAAAACATGCAAGTAATGGCAACCTGGCCACTTGCTCTAACGTTAACCTACGCAAATGTGCACTATTAATAGGCACATAACCAAGTGTTTGTGCAGAGTGTGTAAGCTGAAGTATTAATGCACTTATTGCATGACATGAAGGCGCTGGTGCGATCACTTGCATTTTCTCCGATAACAGAAAGATAAGAGTAATGCATGATTCAAAAGTGTAAAAAGTCTACTTTTATGTGTGTAAACTCACAATAACAAGAAAATGTTGCTATATAAGCTATATTACACCTATATATATTATGTATTTATTAAACACTCATTATGTTTTAGTATTCTACTCAGTATATAGTCAAGTAATTTAATTAATATAAACATGCGATTAGCCAACTAATCGCTTAAAATGAATGACTTCTAGTCAATTACAAAAATCTTTAGTCAGGGGCAGCCCTAGAAACTAGAACAGAATTTCAGATTTTTTTTATATAATCCTGATTTAAAAAAAATAACATTAAAGTATAAAATCAGAACCCTTGACATTCCCACTAAACAGCATTTTAGGCATCATAGGCACATTATTTGCAGTGCCAAACAAAATTATGTTCTTACGATGCCCAAAAACCCAAGCCAGCAACTCAGTAGGCTGAGAAACAGCTTCTGTATATACATGAGCGAAAAACAGCAAAGCAGTCTGGCTTACAGCAGAATGAACAACAGCTATCCAGACGGAGAGGACAACAGAGGATTGGCAGGTCAGCAAACAAACAGACACGTGCCCGCACGCACATGCCTCTCGTTGGATAAGACGAAGGAAATATTGGCAAACGCCTGCACCATACAAACTCTACCTAGGGTGCGCAGCCAGCCAAACACCATTGCACACACGCACATCTTTCCCAAGGCTTCAGGCAGACAAAAGAGGTAGTGGGTGCGCCCGAGGGCAGTGGAAAGACTCTGGAAAAGCTTAGCAGAGCAGCAGGGTTTATGCTACACTGTTATCTCAGACTCTGCAGAGAGACAGCCTTTGATGTGCTGAGCCACAGACTACAGGCGAAAGGAAACAGGCTGGTTAAGTAAATGTAGGCAGACACAGACGCACACACATACGGCACATACAGGAACACAAAGATGCCAGTTAGCATATATCCCAAGGCCAACTCTCCAGCTAGGCAAACACCAGTTTGATTCATGGTTTAAAAAAAGAGGAAAAAAAAAAAAAAAAAAAAAAAAAACAATCCCACAAATACATTAGAGAGTGGTTTTGCCTATGGCTTCTGGTGGGGGGAAAAGGAAGACCGTCTACAGTATTTGCTGTATTTCAACAATCAAGCATCTGTTGCAACTGTATTCAAGAAGATGAATGGGAAGGATGATTGTTATTGTCTGCATTCAAAGGGTGGCAGACAGATATAA
Organism: Chanodichthys erythropterus; assembly: GCF_024489055.1. Lineage (NCBI taxonomy): Eukaryota > Metazoa > Chordata > Actinopteri > Cypriniformes > Xenocyprididae > Chanodichthys > Chanodichthys erythropterus. The sequence goes on from NC_090232.1 coordinate 21,058,861, forward strand.
TTAAAAAGGTAAAAATAGCTATATTCATATGCCTTATAAGATGTACCATGGTAACCACGTTTTGTGTTTTTTTTTTTTTTTAAAGTAAGATTCACCATTTTGTTTACATGGCTGAATTAACAATTTTTAGCATATTACCCCACTTATTACACGATTACTTCATTATGAAACTGGTAGTGGATGTATTTATTTGCTAAAATTCCACCAAAATAAAAGCTTGATGGTTTAACATTAGAAAATTAAGCAGTATTATAAAAATCACTATTATAATTTTAGTTGTACTAAATTGTTTTATTAAATACTTAATTTTACTTATTAACTTAATTTTCTATTTTAACAGTATACAGTAGTAAAATTATTTCTTGTTTATTTTTTTTTATAATTACAATAAAAGTCATTTTAGTCATATTGAATGGGTCAAAACAGTGAAAATGTGGCCTTTGAAAACTCAAACCGAAAGAGTTTTTTTTTTTAAACCGTTCACTGTCTCACTGAAAGAGGTTTGAATGGGTTTTTGTAAAGTGTAAACCAAAGTGTATACATTTTTCTCTCCAAATCCTTTATCTCAGTTTTGTTTCCAATATCATGCAGCCCTAATAAAATGTTATTTTATATTTAAAGGGTTAGTTCACCCAAAAATGAAAATTCTATCATTACTCACTCACCCTCATGTCGTTCCACACCCATAAGACCTTCATTAATCTCCTGAACACAAATGAAGATATTTTTGATAAAATTCAATAGCTCACTGAGGCCTCCATTGTCAGCAAGTTAATTTCCTTTTTCAATGCCCAGAAAGGTACTAAAAACATTAAGATTGAACTACTGTACTCACATGAACCGTTTTAAATATTATAAAGTGACTTTTAATATAAATACTTTTTGTGCACCAAAAAAACAAGACAAATTATTCAACAATATCTAGTGATGGCCGATTTCAAAACACTGCTTTATGAAGCTTCAAAGCTTTACAAATCTTTTGCTTTGAATTAGTGGTTCAGAGCGTGCATCAAACTGCCAGTGTCACGTTGAGCCATTGAAATTTCAAAACACTGATTACGTAATGAAGCCTCGTTTACTGAAATCATGTGATTTTGGCGCCCCGAACCACTGATTTGAAAAAAATAAATAAATAAAAAATAAATAAAAGATCCATAAAGCTTCATGAAGCAGTCTTTTGAAGTCCATCACTAGATATTGTTAACTCATTTTGTTTTTTGGAGCACAAAAAATTATTCTCGTCGCTTTATAATATTAATGTTGAACCACTGTAGTCACATGAACAGTTTTAAATATGGTTTAGTACCTTTCTGGGCATTGAAAAAGTAAATTAACTTGCTGGCAATGAAGACCTCACTGAGCCATCATATTTTATCAAAAAAAAATCTTAATTTGTGTTCCGAAGATGAACCAAGGACTTGGAACGACATAGTAAATAATGATAATTTTCAATTTTGGGTGAACTAACCCTTTAACAAGACAAATGCTGCAACATGCAAAATAAAATTGATATAGTAATATATTTTTTTATCTGTAAGTCAACCTGGGATTAGTTGACTGGATGAGCAGACCGTTCATATATATAAACATTTGGAGGAGCAGAGAGTACAAAAATTTGACTGCTAAAGGCCATGATTGATAAATCAGAATCACATGGCTAGTGTAGTGACACAGGGTTATAGTATTAACAATAAATAGTAATAAATGTTAACTGCAGGTCTCACTGTCAGTGGATGTCTGTGCTACTTGGACAGCAGACGACTACTATGAAACAAGAACAAATTTGCTGTATTCCCATTTTAAATATTAAATAATTATCAAAATTTTAAAGACAACTCTTTTGCCATGCTAATAAACTACATAAAATTTAAAAGAATTTGAAAAATAAGCCACAAAACGTGAAGACAGAAAGTGAGAGGGAGAATGTGACTGTCTTCCTGTAGAGCTTTGTGGCTCAACTCCCTGTCTCTATAGGATTATCTTCACTAATAGTCCTTAAGTCAGTCTGAGTGAGCCACCAGATGCCCATTACTCTGCATACAGCAACATCTCCTCAGACATATGGACCCAACACATGGAGAGCGCTTTAAAGGGGACTTATTCTACATGTGGCATTCAATTCTTCAACTGAAGTTCACCTTTAAAACCTCTACACTGTATTAAAAAAAAATATATATATATATATATATATATATATATGACCGTTGCAATTTAGTTTTAGAATAACTTCCCTTGATTGATCTTGAGAACTCAAATATTTAAGTTGTCAATTAATACAACTTCACATTTTATAAGAACACTAATAATAGACAAAGCTGGAAATGACTTTATTGCAGTGCACTCTTAAAAGTAAAGGTTCTTTATTGGCATTAATGGTTCCATCTTAAACATCCATGGAATCTTTCCATTGCGCAAAATGTTTTTATAGTGGAAAGATATTTAGATTAAAATGTTCTTCACACCAAGAAAAAAAAAAAAAGGTTCACTGAAAGGTTCTTTGGATAACTTACAATTGCTCTATTGCATCGCTATGAAAAGCCTTCTTTTGGAACCTTTCTTTTTAAGAGTGTGATGTGTAAAATAACCCTTGTTACGATTGGCTAATCTCCATAAGCCAATGTAGCTCATGCTGGTTAACATCAGAGCGGGTCAAGGTGTTAATCATCGCACAGGTATTGTGGCGGGACATGTTAAATGTTCATGGCTGTAAAGCAGTCTTAATGTTTTCTACAGCACCATGACAAAAGAAATCAGATTTGTACCCAAGTTGTAAATTAGAGTTTGCAGTCGGAACTGAACGCAACAGGAAAAGTCTGTGTAACATAAAAAGCATGTTAATAAACATGTAATAAATGGTATGGATCAACAGCACTTTGTTGTAAAATGCTACAAATTAGTTTGTATTTCAAGACATGATTTCTTCAACCATGTACAAGTATACCAGATTTACAAAACTCACATTATACAACAAGCCCTGATCCTTAGGGACAAGCACTTCAACTTCTGTTCCTGATGAAAGAGACTGAAGGACAAGTTTCTCCAGTGCCCTGCATGGTGCAAAGAAAGAGGGGCCTGTGACTACATGTAACAAAAGGTTTCATGGGCCTGTCCTTTCTGTGGAGAGACGCATGCAGTCTGATCTCCAGCACCTGAGAACTCTGATGCACACAGTAAATAATTCAGCGTCAACAGGGTAGAAAGAAGATGTGAATGTGGGCCAGCGAAAAAGCAGACATTCTGTTTCGAAGTCCGAGACCGTGAGCGAGAGAGACAGATGGGCAGAGAAGCACCTCTAGGGGTGCATTTTTAGGAAAAACTGTTTTTGGACAATCTGTTTATTCAAGTAAGTTGGAATCCAAAAGATGTAGTTCCTCCAAAGCAGTGAAAGGTTGTTTCACATGAGCTCTGAGAACTGTGCTAAAGGCAACGGGCTCCTTCAAGACTTCTAAATTATGCAAGATTTGGCACATGTGAGTTTATTACCTAAAAAGCACAACAGGCATTGGCTTCAAGCAGAGTGACATTCTTGGAAACTTCTCAGAATGACAGAAAACATCCAGAGTTTGACATAAAGACCCAAAAGAGTCTACTAAGCAAGTGTGTTGCAGATGGTTGGCTTGATTGAATCGGAATCATCCTGCAGTGCCAGTGGAGGATGCTGGGATGCCACTGACCACGATTCCCCAAAGATCTATTCACACAGCCAGGTGTTACTATGGAAACAGCCCTTCACTGGGGGCCCCCTTCTTCTGAAAGAAGTGTCCTGCATCACAGCAGTCAGTGTGTGAGTGTGTAAAGATTGTGTTGGGCAGGAGATGGGGGTGTAAGACCTTCCTCAGAGAACCAAACGACAGAAATGCTGGCATAAGAGAATTAAGACAGCTACTTCTAAAAGGCCCTTTCATATGACTTGCATCAATGTTCCGCAATGTGTTAAACCCTATAGAACAAAAAGAATCAGCTACAGTGTTACCCGAGCAGCACTCAAAGTTCATAGTTTCAACTGCTTTCAATTTCAATTGCAGACCACTCGAAGCTCAGCCAATGTTTACCAAGTCTCAGCCTCAGACATGAAGTCCACGGACCATTGGCTGAATGTTTGATGTATTAGGCACACAAAATGGGAAACACTTCAGGAGTTTCAAAGTCGTCATCTGATTGGTTGAATTCTACAGGATTTCCGGGAGACGTGCGTGTCGCGTTCTTTAACCATCCCCCGGGAAACAAAGCCATCGTGACAACAAACCCCCTCTTGGAAGCAGAAAGTCGTGTTCACAACTGTGACAATGAGCGCTTATCAGGATCAACAAAACGCTGGATTTTTCAAAAGTATGCAAAGTTTGCGGCGCCATTGTTGAAGTAAACTTGCACAATGTTCTTGAACGTATATTTATTAGATGCACGTCAGACTGTTATTGTACGGACTTTGAATTTTCACACCCCTAAACACGACATGGAACAAAACTAACTGTGATTGGTTGCTTTACATGTCAGTCTAACTATGAGAGACTGATTACCAGACAATACCAAGTTTGTACTGAAATTTTAAAAATGTGACGCTTTGAGCGCTGTTGAGCGAATTCGTAAACACCTCTGATTAGCAGTTGTGTTCACCCACTCATCTGATGTTTGTGATTGCCTACAATGATCAACGCTTCAAAAACATGTTGCAAATAGACAATCACACTCTTCATGGAGCGCTTGCACAGATACACACAGGAGCGCTTGAAAGCAGGCAAAAACGGGTCCGCTGATCTACATCAGCTGATCCACTTGATCAAATAGGACCAATGTGTCAATTCTTAAATCTACTAATTCCTAATTATTTTGTGTAAATGGTGTGTAAAACAAGTTCTCCATTTCAGCAAATCTCATTTATGGTCTTTAAACAGTATTATGCATAAATATTGGCCACCCTGCTTTTTAATTTGTTTATGCCACTAGGAATAGGCATGGAGCACTAGGACCATTTTCACTATATCGTATACACTTTCCACTTTCTTGCTAACTAGTACATCTATAAAAACTGCACTGCAAATGACAATACTTGGAGCCCTTTTTGTATGGAAGTAAAAGAAGCCTTGGACTAAGGCCCTGACGCGAATCATGTAAAAGGGCACTTAAGACGAAGGCAGACTTTTTCCTGAAGTGGATGAGGGGTTCCCATGTGAAGTCCTGATAATTCTATTGTCATCCAAAACTAATGTGAAACTGATAAATCTCGTTGATCATAGTTCATGTGAAGTATTGTGAAAGCATTTGGTCTCATGGAATACAAGGCCAAGCAAAGGAACTAGGTTTTTTTTTTTTTTTTTTTTTTTTTTTTAGTGCTGATGTTCGGGGGAATTGGTGGGGGGCAGGGCAGCTGTTGTGTCCCAGGGTGAAACCACAAAGACACAGAGGACACAAAGAGCTCAAGACAATGCAGAGGGCTACCCTTTCACAATCTCTCACGGGCCATATTGAGAGCTAAAGCAAAAGACCCTGGCAGAGGTAATCCTTTTATATTTTGAGAGAGTGGATACAGCAGCATGCACAGAAAAAGCTTTTCTGTAATGCTCGAACACTTTCCAGGACACAATCCAAAATATTCACAAATCAAAATATACACAAGCAGACACTATCCAGAATCTACATTCAGGCTACTTTAATTCAGTAATGCAGCATCTGAGAAATATAAGTGTCATTGAAGAACAATTATTAAAATCAATGTAATCTATTTCGTAAAATAAAACACTGATACATGCGTTTTCTACAGCTCACTTAAAAAGATAGTTCACCCATGTCATTTCAAGCCTGTATGACCTTTTCTTCTGCAGAACACACACACACAAAAAAAGGTATTTTGAAGTATGTAGAATTGTCATTGTCCATACACTGAAAGTGATTAGGATCTAAAACAACACTGGACCCCACTGACTTGCATTGTATTAAAAATATCTTCTTGTGTGTCCCACAGAAGAAAACAATGCATGTATTGCCTGGAATGACAAGAGGGTAAATGACAATGTTGTTTTTTGGGTTAATTCTCTCTCATGAAAAAAAAAAACATGAAAGTCTGATTTCTTGTTCTAGCTGTCAGTAGTGGGAAAACTCCAGTTAAAATTTCTCACTTCCGATCTCAAAGAGTTCCATTAATATACATCCATTAATTCCACCATATAATGATTTCATTTTGTTGAGGCCATGTTATGTTTCAGGCTTGAATGTGTCATGTCTTAATAAAGAACTTGAGATTCCCAGGTGCACTTGACCAAATCATCAGCTGCAACACCAATTAAACACACCTGGACCAGCTAATCAAGGTCTACAGGATCACTAGTGCCGTGTTTGAAACATTTGGTTGTTTACATGGAGACGATTAACTCCATTAATCGTTTTCAAAAACTTTCACTTTGAAACCACTTTTCAAAAGTTTGCATTTCCAGGCCCCCAAAATGCTGATGTCATAAATTTAAGGCCAAAACGCTTAAAACGTTTTCCATTTTGAGTTGGTGTTGTGGAACGAGCTTGTCCACATCTTGGTCGGACTCCGTGGTAATTATTTGACACTTAGCCAACTATGTCAACGAAACAAAACAATCCATTTGAATTGTGTCATGGAAACTAACATGCATAAACCTTAATTTAACAATTAAATAATTTTTTTAAAGGTGCCCTAGATTGTTTTTTTACAAGATGTAATATAAGTCCTGGGTGTCCCCTGAATGTGTCTGAAGTTTCAGCTCAAAATACCCCATAGATTTATTTAAATAAATTTTTTTAACAGCCTATTTTGGGGCATCATTAACTATGCACTGATTTTTTCAGCACGGCCCCTTTAAGAGATGCGTTCCCTCTGCCACACGAGCTCTCGACTATACATTGAATAAACAAAGTTTACACAGCTAATATAACCCTCAAATGGATCTTTACAAGATGTTCGTCATGCATGCTGTATGCATGCTTCGAATTATGTGAGTAAAGTATTTATTTAGATGGTTATGTTTGATTCTGTATGAGTTTGAGGCTATGCTCTGTGGCTAACGTCTAATTCTACACTGTTGGAGAGATTTATAAAGAATGAAGTTGTGTTTATGAATTATACAGACTGCACGTGTTTAAAAATGAAAATAGCAACGACTCTCTTGTCTCCGTGAATACAGTAAGAAACGATGATAACTTTAACCACATTTAACAGTATTAGCAACATGCTAATGAAACATTTAGAAAGACAATTTACAAATATCGCTAAAAATATCATGATATCATGGATCATGTCAGTTATTATTGCTCCATCTGCAATTTTTCGCTGTTGTTCTTGCTTGCTTACCTTGTCTGTGCACAGATCCAGACGTTAATACTGCCTTTCCTTGTCTAATGCGTCGAATGGGCTGGCATTATGCAAATATTGGGGTCATACATATTAATGATCCCGACTGTTACGTAACAGTCGGTGTTATGTTGAGATCCGAGTGTTTTCCGGAAGTCTTTTAAACAAATGAGATTTACATAAGGAGGAAACAATGGAGTTTGAAACTCACTGTATGTCATTTCCATGTACTGAACTCTTGTTATTCAACTATGTCGAGGTAAATTCAAATTCTGATTCTAGGGCACCTTTAAAATAGTTAGTTCCTATCCTTGATTCTGATTGGTCAATAGCTGTGTTTTATTCATGATAAAACACAGCTATGACCACTTCACCCAACGGTTCTGTGTATCACTACACAACACCCTCAGCAACATAAACTGTTTGTTCTCAATTTATATTGTTCATTGAAACTTACTGTATTATGAAGAAGAGTATTGTATGAAAGACATCGATTAAACGAGTTTATTACCTGCATTCAGATTTAGCTTTTTCCTTCAGGTCAGTTCTATGTTCATAATAAAAAATATGTTTAAATGTCCGCTGCAACTTGTCTTTTTAACGGTTAAGGGGTTTTCCCGTGACTGTTCACTACATTTCAGTCTTTTCAATTTAAAAGTCTTCGTTACTGAGTGACTCACTCATAAAGACAGTCTTTGCCACCATCTAATGGCGTAATAATTTAACTTCTGTTACTGTTCACGGTCAGGGACTTTTTTTCCCAACAGAAGGAAGAATTCATTCTTACAGGGCATTATTGGCACGCTCTAGCCATTGAGCGTACATCGATTGTACACTTGTTATTGCGGTGCATTGTGGGATTAAAAGACTGCACTTGATAATGTCCACTATGGTTTAAGACACCACTACAAATGGCTGTCCCCTAAAATAGTGCCCTAATTAACGTTATGGGTGTGATTCCGGCCTAGAAACTTTCAGACGTGTCTGAGGAGGTCAGAGCAAAACTCTGCAGAAAAGTGGCCCCCAGGAGCACGATTGAACACCCCTGATTTAGCTGTAGCACTTGAAAACCAAGGAGAAATATTCGTTTTTCAGACCACATGGAAAGCAAGAAGTAAATGCGTGATGCAGCTGGCTGGCTACCAGAATGCTTAAGCAGGTAGTGCTGGTGAAGAAGGATATCACTACACCACTTAATGGATGTAGTGGTACATGTAATGTTCTCCTCCCAGCTTCCTATGATCTCTTAAACCCCTTCATGCAAATCAGAGCCAAGGGCTGGATGGCAAAGCTCTGAATTATTGACATTGCCCTTGCTTAGAGTGTCCAGAAAAGCTCTGCACATACAATCTCTAAGGGCCAGGGTGAAGCTGTTACAATGAAATTGGGCCAAATGGAAGGATGAAATTGAGGGAGGTAGAAACATTCTAAACTTTGAAGCTGAAGTGTATAATTTGAGATGTTAAAATGATTTCTCCTATCCCAGCCTAACATGCAGCAATAACTATAAGTAAGCCATGGGCAGGTTGATTTCCTCGTAAAATGGAAATTCACAAGTTCATGTTTGACATCAACAAACATAAGCATGTGACAAGCTCACAAGCTTAACAACATGCTGACATTTATGTCAAACGTGAACTTAAAGGTGCTCTAAGCAATCCTGGGCGGAGTAACTTCCTGTTGACGTTCGAAGTGTTGTCAAAAAAAACAGAGGCTAGCTAGACCCTCCTCCTCCTCCTCCCCCTCCCCCGGTTTATAGTTTAAAAAGGTTAAAAAAAATTTGCTTTTTTTTTTTTTTTTTTTTTTTTTTTACATCTTATCGATTTGTTTCAGAAGACATTGATTCATCAACTGTGGTCATACAGATAACTAAGGGCTCCAATCAGGATTTTTGGGGCCGATCACCGAACACTGAAAGCAGTATTGGCTGATACAGATCACCAAAATAAAGACTTCATGATAACTAGAAGGCTTCAAATAGACCCATGGGGGTTATTTAGCTATTCTTAACATGTACATTAAGTATTAAAATGAAAAGATGAGAAAGTATCAATTTGACAGCTCATTTATTGGCAAACAACATACTCCATTCTCTCTCCTAGAGGTAATTAGAAACAACTGGAGCTTAAAAAAAAAAAAGCTTTCCTGTGAAATAAATAAATAAATAAAAACAGGAAGTAGGCTAATCAAATGTAAAACAACACTGCATAGTCTGCACTGTATAAATTAAATAGATTAATCCTACTAAATTTACTAAAGAGCAGAGAGTGGTTTTCTCTTGGTCTTTTGTTGTTTGATAAACATTAAATGGATATTTCACCCAAAAATGAAAATTCTTTCATTTTCTCACCATCAAGTTGTTCAAATCCTGAATAAATTTCTTTCTTCTGCTGAACACAAAAGATGATATTTTGAAGAATGCCAGTAACCAAACAGTTGATGGGCCCCATTGACTACCATAATATTTATTTTCCCATACTATGGAAGTCAGTGGGGCACATCAACTATTTGGTTACAGACATTCTTCAAAATATCATCTTTTGTGTTGAGCAGAAGAAATAAATTCATATAGGTTTGGAAAAAAATGTGAGTTTTAGACGATTTGGATATTAGGTTTAGACTTTTAGGGTTATGAAAGTGCACTTCGATTTTTGCCTTAAGGTCAGTTTGGCCTGTTATAGAGCAAATAAACAACAAATATTTTGCAAAAAAAAAAAAGTTTCCTTAAAAAAGCAACCGGTATCAGAATTGACCAATTTGCTTGTTAAAAAATAAATAAAATCATAAATAAATTCATAAATGGTGCATCCCTAAAATAGAACATAATGTCATTAACCCAATTCAATTTGAAACTACACACTTTAGTTTTAAATGCTTAAGAGATCTAATAAAGAAAGAGTGGTGAAATGTGGGATAAGACCAGGTGTGAGGATTACATCGACATTCACAGATTACCTGTGACAAGACAAGCTCGTCCTGGATGAAATTTTCAGAGGAGATCGCTACAGAACAAGACAAATCCGAATTCCTAATTTCTACACAGCCATCAACTATAAGATGTTTTGTGAGGCTCCTGGACAGCTTAAGTCATCTGTGGGGTTTGAACAGAGGATGGAATCAGTCAAGTGACATTAGTTACATGATCGGCCTGCTGTGACACACCTGCACAGGAAAAGAGAAATGAACTAAACACAGTGAAAGCGAAGAAACACCCTCCACCCTTTCATCACCAAGCAGGGTTTAAAACAACTTCACACAGCAGATAAGTGATAGTGTCGATGCTCAAAAGAGTTTTGGCACAGCAACAGGTAGAATAAGGGAGATAATAAGGGAGTCTGCTTTCTTAATAGCACACAAGTTCTGTCTCAACAAATGAAGCCTAATTTTCTTGAAAACAGAGCAGCAAATCTAGAGACATACAACTAATAATGACTGAGATGGCATAAATTTCTCAGTCTGCAAAGACCCAATGGAAACACTGAAGGAAAATATTGAGAAAGTAAAGAGCTCATTACAGCAAAGCAAATAAACACTCCATAATTCATCAGAAGTGGGACAGGGAGGCTGTGTGTTCACAAGTGTGATTCACAGAACAACACAGGAATTCACCACCCATACAGCAAGGGCATACACCCAAGATATTAAAAAAAAAAAGAAAAAAAAAAAAAAAGATAGAGCAAAAATAATCTCTCCAAATGTCACCGAAGCAATTGAAAAGACGTCTGTGGACAAATTAAGCCTTAGTTTACAATGTTTTGTTTTGATTTTCTACCAAACTTTGTTTTGGCTACAGTTATAGGAACATAAGAGTCAGGAAGAAAAATGATCAGTCATACACAGTTTTATTATACTAACATCAATATTTCTCTCTGCGAATATTTCACAATGCTTTAGACAACAAAAAGACCAGTGTTTGACAAGGCAAGTGTTTGTGTGCAGAGCTCTCAAAAACTCCAACCTAGACAGGCCAGGGTGGTCAACTAGTCATCCGAGAACCGACTAGCCAATTATATAACCGACCAGTCAGCTCATCACCTTAATGGCCAAATGGGAGGGGGGAAAGTAAGTTCGACTGTCCAGAAGTGGGAGAGCTAAAGGTATTAGCCTAAGCTAAACATCCAGTCGCTACACGCTAGCCAGCTAAACAACAAAGAAACAACCAAAAATAAAAGCAGCTGTGTTTTTACTCAGGTACAGTTATGCTTCTCTCAGAAAGGTTGCGTACAAATTCATCGCCTTCAACAATACATTAAGACAAGAAAATATGACGAGGCTCATCTCGCCCTTGTATTCACCAGTACAATAGTGGGTAGGTCTCATTTGTTAACATTAGTGCATTAGATAACGAACTAACTACGAGCAATGTATTTTTACAGCGTTTATTACTCCTTAAAAATACAGTTGTTCATGTTAGTTTATTCAATTATGTTAACAAATACTTAAGTTCTACATTTTCTAATACATAAATCAAAAGTTAACATTAAGAATAATAAATGATGTAAAAGTACTGTTCATTGTTAGTTTGTTTTAACAAATGTAGTTAACTAATGTTAAAGGGTTAGTTCACCCAAAAATGAAAATTCTGTCATTTATTACTTACCCTCATGGTGTTCCACACCCGTAACACCTTCGGAACACAAATTAAGATATTTTAGTTGAAATCCGATGGCTCCATGAGGCCTCCATAGGGAGCAATGACACTTCCTTTCTCAAGATTCATAAAGGTACTAAAAACATATTTTAATCGGTTCATGCGAGTACAGTGGTTCAATATTAATATTATAAAGCGACGAGAATATTTTTGGAGCCAATTTCAAAACACTGCTTCAGGAAGATTCGGAGCACAAATGAATCAATGTATCGAATCTGCTGTTCGGAGCGTCAAAGTCACGTGATTTCAGCCATTGGCAGTTTGACAGGCAATCTGAATCATGATTCGATACACTGATTCATTTGTGCTCCGAATCTTTATGAAGCAGTGTTTTGAAATCGGCCATCACTAAATAAGTCGTTATTTTTGGCACACCAAAAATATTCTCATTGCTTTATAATATTAATATTGAGCCACTGTACTCACATGAACTGATTTAAATGTTTTTAGTACCTTTATGGATCTTGAGAGAGGAAGTGTCATTGCTCCCTATGCAGGCCTCACGGAGCCATCGGATTTCAACTAAAATATATTAATTTGTGTTCCGAAGACTAACGAAAGTCTTACGGGTGTGCAACGGCATGAGGGTGAGTAATAAATGACAGAATTTCCACTTTTGGGTGAACTAACCCTTTAAATGAAACCTTATTGTAAAAAGTGTTACCTATATTTCCTGTACAAAAGGGAGGCCTGGCAGAAAAAAAAAACTGGGAATTTTTCAGATTTATGGGGAAAATAACAAATGTGGATAGATTTTTACCACAATAGGGTGGTTGTATACACACACTGCAGACACAATTATGTTCAAATAGTGTATTTTGAATAATAGGTCCCCTATAAGGCATTTTCATCTCTATTGGACTAATTTAATGGTCATATGAGAGGATGTCACAGAGGATCTGTTTTAACTTCAATCATGAGTGTTTGAGAATTGATTTTACCAAACTCAGTACAAGATTTGACTGTAATAGCCATCCAACATGTACATCTCTGTAGAATTCACTCCTGAAAGAATCATCATCCTCTGTGTCAGATTCCTGTGAGAGCACATGAAAAAGCAGCAGCACTCCCTGGCAACTCGCACCTCCATTAAAGCAGAAGACATGACAGTCACATGACCATGACCTTTTCTATACCCCAGCACAACAAGTGAAAAGACCATATCAAAAACTCATATGGTATGGAGTGCACAAAGATTAAAGGGATAGTTACCCCAAAAATTAAAATTCTGTCAACATTTGCTCACCCTCATGTCGTTCCAAACCTGTATCACTATTTCTTCATTGGAACACAAAAGGCAATATTTTAAGAAATGTTGCAGCATTTTTTGTCCACACAATGGAAGGTTACAAAAATTCTTCAATATATCATCAGTTGTGTTCCACAGAAGAAAAAAAAAAAATTAACTGCAATGTTAAAATGGTTTGAAACAGCCTGAGGGGGAGTAAACGACAATTTTCATTTTGGGGTGAACCATCCCTTTAAGACTATGAGCAAACTAAATCAGTGCTGTGGGGCAAGATGTAATAATAACAGCAGAATTTGCAACCATGGTGCATCATGAAGCTCAACCAAAAAAAAAAAAAAAAAGCCACATTGTTCAACAAGACCAATTAAGTCGGAGTCTGACTAGATACTATGCACCTGGACTTTTTCACACCTCTTTACATGTTTCTCTTCATGAGTCCACAGAGAGTATCTTGGGATATGTGAATAAAAATTAATGAGAGATCTGCAACCTTTTTTTTTCTTCCCAACACTTTCCAATAAAGTAACATTTGATAATTATTAATATTAATTAAACAATGAAAAATGCCTCTATGTTAATGTTAATTTCAGTATCTAATGCATTATTCAAATTAAAATACTTTTTGGTAACACTTTACAATAAAGGTCTTATTTGTTGTCATCATTTAATGCATTAACTGTGAACTAACAGTGAGCAACATCTTACAGCATTTATTAAAGGTGCCCTAGATTCAAAAATTGAATTTACCTCAGCATAGTTGAATAACAAGAGTTCAGTACATAGAAATGACATACAGTGAGTCTCAAACTCCATTGTTTCCTCCTTGTATAAATCTCATTTGTTTAAAAGATCTCCAAAGAACAGGCGAATCTCAACATAACACCGACTGTTACATAACAGTCGGGATCATTAATATGTACTCCCCCAATATTTGCATATGCCAGCTCATGTTCAAAGCATTACACAAGGGCAGGCAGTATTAACGTCTGGATCTGTGCAGAGCTGAATCAACAGACTAGGTAAGCAAGCAAGGACAATAGCGAAAAATGGCAGATGGAGCAATAATAACTGACATGATCCATGATATCATGATACATTTAGTGATATTTGTAAATTGTCTTTCTAAATGTTTCGTTAGCATGTTGCTAATGTACTGTTAAATGTGGTTAAAGTTACCATCGTTTCTTACTGTATTCACGGAGATGAGAGCAGTCGCTATTTTCATTTTTAAACACTTGCAGTCTGTATAATTAATAAACATCTTCATTCTTTATGAACCTCTCCAATAGTGTGTAATGTTAGCTTTAGCCACGGAGCACTATGAAACTCATTCAGAATCAAATGTAAACATCCAAATAAATACTATACTTACGCGATTAGACATGTTGCATGACGAACACTTTGTAAAGATCCATTTTGAGGGTTATATTAGCTGTGTGAACTTTTTTTTATGTTGTTTAAGGCAAGCGCAAGCTCTTGGGGCATGGAGCACGAGAATTAAAGGAGCCGCACACCCTGAATCGGCGCATTTATAATGATGCCCCAAAATAGGCAGTTAAAAAAAATTAATTAAAAAAAAAAAAAAACTATGGGGTATTTTGATCTGAAACTTCACAGACACATTCAGGGGACACCTTAGACTTATATTACATCTTTTAAAAACATGTTCTTCGGCACCTTTAAACTTTGCTAAAATTAAAATGCTAATGCTGATAAATTAAAAATGCTAATATTCATGTTAGCTCACAGTGCATTAGGTAACTTAACAGACGACAGAATAGATTAACAGAATATTTTGATCTTAAAAATGTATTTCAATATTAAAAATGTTGAGATTAACAAGCAAAAATACTGTAAAGTGTTACCAACTTTTAGTATCTAAGTTTTGTATGTATGTTAACATTTGATGCACCAGAGATAAACTAAAAATAATTGGATTTTATTAACTTAAATTAATAAAGTAATGAATACCGTAATAAATGTATTGTTCATTGATCGTTAATGAATTAATATAAAATAATGGAACCTTATTGTGCTGTAAAGTGTTTCAGATTTTTGGTTATGGTAAATGCAAAACAAAAACAAAAAAAAGTGTTGACAAACATGTAAAGGCCAGTTCACATAAAGAACTATAACTATAAAAGTTGCAATAATTACTCAAATCCTGTGAGAATAGTAAAGTATACGGCGCAATAACAAAAGCAACACGGCGGAACAATTTTGTTGGAATCACTTTCAAAATGTTTTTTTTCTCTAGTTGATGAAAAATAAAAACATTGACAGCCATTCAAAATCCACAGACTGTAAAGAGCTTGAAAATTTAAAGCAAAGTATAACACACGCACACTTTATTCATTATCATCATCCGTTGGTGAGGAAGCTAATAGTTAATGTTACAGACAGTTACCTCTATACTTATTCTTGGTGGGCTGACATACTGCACTTTTATTTGTAGATGAAAAATATGTACAAATGTGTAACAAACAAATGAAGAAAAGGTGTTCCAAATCAGCAGAAATAAGCAAAGCTATCGGAGTGTTCTGTGCTTCGGTCTTGTAGTATGCGCTTGCCTTTAGCCAAAATTCACGGCTAAGTGAATTAATAGAGCTGATTTATCAGCAGATATACAAGATTTCTCAGCATTGGAAGACTTGGGTAAGCCCTTTACATATATTTGACTTATTCTCAAATTCATGAACGTATAGCAGACCTTTCAACAGCATCCATCATCTTCCATCACAGGAGAAGCAGAATGCAAGTAAACTTCAAGAAAACTCACTGGTAGTGAACACCCGGAGGAGTCCAGAGAATACAAAGGGAGTCTGCAGTGAAAGGCTGCTGATTGCGGCAACCCTTTTAACCAACCAAGACTATCTTTAAATCAAAACCACACAGCAGACCTGGCTCTTATTTTAGCTGAGTGCCATTAAGAAGTGGCTGGCCTGAAAAAAGAATATTCTGTTCAAAGAGCCACTCATCAGATGACCCGGTTCCTTTCTCTCATCTCCCAGTCTGGTCATGCCTTCTTGTATGCTCTCTTTGTGTCATGTCAAAACATTAAGGGCATTCAGCAGTTCACAAAGATCCATAAGGGAGATGCAAAAGACTAAACCTTGTCTGCTTTCTTAGTGTAAAGGCCACAGTGTGAAAGAAGTCAAAATATGAGCATAGACAGATAGCGCTTCACCCTATAGTGCAGGAGGGGGATTCTGGCATTTCTCACGTGGAAATGGACATTGTGGAAAGGGTGTGAGGACGAAAGCTTGCACATTATCCTCTGTATTTCCTGCTTTTTTTTTTCTTTCCCTTCCTTCTAATTTTATGAAACCCTTTCCTCTGTATCCCAGAGTGACCTACAAAATTCATAAACTCAAAAACCAAATCTAGCAAAACCAAAGAGTCTGTGCATCACCGTCCTGAAGTTTTTACTTTACAACAGGTGACAACAACAACTACTCAAAACAAGAGGCACATTGCTTAGAGACAGTTTTTAAACTTGCAAACTGACCTCTGTCTGTTCTCGAGAAACCTCCCTCTCTCCTTCTCCCAAGCAAAACTTTATTTGACAACAGATATTACATAAACACATGGAGCAATAGATGGCATTACAAACCCTGTAAAACAAGTTACATAATATTACAGATGATGCTGAAACTTTCAAACGCAAGACCCTGAACTTAAATAAGAGCCCCAATCTCCAAGCTTATAAAGCATTATAAAGTAAAAGTATTTGCTTATTTGTGCATAAGTTTGTATAGGCATGTGTTCATATGCTACAGTTGTTTTCATTTGTTCAATCGCCAGCTTGCAGAAATGGTTGAAAAGTTCTGCTATTATTATTGTTTTGCGTACGTTGTATTTGAAATAAACTTCATGAGGAGTTTAAGAGAAAAAAAAAACGATCCTTTGACAAACTTGCATCGGTTGTAGTCGGTGCTAACATGTGCTTGTCTCGCGCCGTGCACGCGTTGCACATAAATCTGTACAAATTAATAATTTCACACTTACAGCGTGCCAACCCGGTTAATATTTCCCGAAAATGGCTATTAAAAAGGCGAAAACTCTAAACGGATATTGGCGGGTACTTCACGTGGATTTAAAGCCCTAAT
The DNA here is from genome assembly GCF_024489055.1 of Chanodichthys erythropterus. NCBI lineage: Eukaryota > Metazoa > Chordata > Actinopteri > Cypriniformes > Xenocyprididae > Chanodichthys > Chanodichthys erythropterus. The sequence goes on from NC_090232.1 coordinate 21,076,182, forward strand.
GGGAGGCGGCGGTGGCAAAGGCTGAGCGCCGATTGTTAGCTAGCTAAGCTAACGTGCTAGGTTAACCGCTATTAGATGTTCCAGCTGCCTTTGATGACACGAGCACAAAATAGAGCACTGTATATTATAAATGTCATTATTGTATGACAATCGGATGAACATATTTATAAACCAGCTTGTCTTTCAATAGTCCAGGTGTAGGTGTGCTAATAGTGTTAGCTTAAGCTTAACCTCCTGTCGCTAACCGGCTAAACAACAACGAAACAAGAGAAAAATAGAATAAATACTACTAATACGTATGAGTTTAGTGATCTGAAACACCAACCGATTTCGGATATATATAAACACTCCGTATAAACTGTGTAGTAAATCATCCAATGCATTCAGAGGGCAACAACAGCGTTTTTATCAGCTGTGAAGTTACATTTTCCTCAAACAAGAGAAAAAGGATTCATTTATAAATTCTGAAGTGCGTGTCAACTCAGCGAGTACAATAAAAAACAAACAAGCAAAACAGAGGAAGAGCAAAAAGGCAGTTGCTCAAGCTTTTCTGCATTAGGTTTGTTTTATGCAGCTACAAAACACTACAAAACACTGTATTTAATGTGTCCTGTATATTGGGTTAAAATAGTTTACCTACAATAACAACAGTTTCGGAAGTGCGCATGATAATGATTTGTATTATGATATCAGTGAAACAATGCCGTTTTAAATACCATGCAACCTGCTTCAACAAATGGGCACTCTGAACATAAGCATATGATAAGCAGCGGTACATATATTTAGTATAAACACGAGAAAAGGCCACGCGATCAGCTTCATATGTCCAATAACTGCATGATGTTGTGTACTGAAGCTGATCACATGGCCCATTACTCCTACAATATCAGCCTTGCATGATCAAGTTTGCGTTTCTGCAAAACACGGTGTTTAAACAAGATGTTTTATTAGACAAATGCATGTATTTACCCTGGAAACTGATGGAAAGACGCACAAAAAAGCTCCTTTGTACAGAAGGACAGTTAGTTCCCCCAGATATCCTATCCAGAGTCCAGTTACGGTCACCGGTCTCTCCTCTTCTCCTCTCCGGTTTGCCCGAAAGAAAGATAAAACGATCCTCTGAAAACGAGTTGAAGTTTTACAAGCACAAACCAAACATTTTCATCCGATGAAATAAAGTAGGAGCGTTACGCGCACCCTTCCAATCCATGAACCAGGGAGAGCTTTCATTAATTATTTATCTTCTGTAAAAACTAAAGTCCCCCTGGAATAATATGTGGCTGATCTAAAGAACGCTAGGGATACAGGCACACGACTCCGACGCTTCTCCGTTAAAGCGCGATCGCCTTTATCCAACTGATTCCTGTACGACTCCCTGTCCACCGATGATGGCGTCACCGTGTCGTCCAGGAACGTCACCATCGCTCGCGTTCCGTGTCTCTTAAATAAGACGTCATTACGTTGCCCATGCATGCGGAGTGCGGACTGTTATGGGCCGAAAAACATTTTAGATTACAACGCTTTCACTTTAAAACACGGCTTTACGTGTTATAAAAGCAATACCTTCTGGTAAAAAAAAAAATAATATGAGATGTTACCTTACTTATTCAAAAGTTACTGTAGTTCTTCCCTTTTTTTTGTTTGTTAATGATGTTGAATTCAAGAATAAACTCTGCACTGACGAATAAGTTTTGTAATCAAAACTTGCTACACTTAGGCTAATATATTTTATGGAAGTACTGTTAAATATTTTAGAACAGCCAATTTAAGATTTAATTTTGAAAACGTGCCTTGTCGTTTCTGTAGGCCTATTTTCTCTTCTAAAGATAAAGAACATATATTTCTCTTGTGCAACATGTTTCAATGAAACCTTTTGAACTTCTTGTTTCATGTCAAGTTCTTATTGATAATAGACTTTTGCTTTTTTGTTGTTGTTGATAGATAGATAGATAGATAGATAGATAGATAGATGATAGATAGATAGATAGATAGATAGATAGATAGATAGATAGATAGATAGATAGATAGATAGATAGATAGATAGATAGATAGATAGATAGATAGATAGATAGATAGATAGATAGATAGATGCTGCAGTGGTCAAGCTCAAAGGAATTTCAGCAGAAAATATAGTATTTCATTTATTTATTTTTTTTTACCCTTCACTGCAGTTTTTATTTTTATTTTTTAACATCATCCTTTTATTCTTTAGCACTTTTATTATTTTTTAAAAAGTTCATTTATGTTGTTTCTATTATGCATTTTGTGTTGTTTTGCACATTTTTCAGATTCAAATCGGTCAGATAAAATACTTCACATAGCTCAACAGTAAAAAAAAAAAAAAGAAAGAAAGAAAGCCTAATAGTGTAAACTGAACGCAGATAAGCTGCTAAAAGCTCTACAATCTAAAAGTACAATAAATATAATTTAAACTGTTTTTAGATAACTAACAGAGCAATAATATGTGATCATTAATGCATAAGCACAGGTCAACACATTCAAAACCTAAATGTATCTGCACGCATTACCCTGATCAACAGGGTTTTAAAGCCAAACAGATCAGACAAGACTGGAGGAGGAACAATCTAATGAGTTCCATCTGGTGTTGTTTTCCACCACTGTTATACTGAAGTGCAACTGTTCTGCTGGACCACATGACAGCAGGACTGCTCTTGCCTATAGTAAAAGGTTTCACTCAAAGGTAAACAATGTTCTTTCACATTCCCATATTCCAGACCTTTGGCATTAGTCAATGCACTCAGTAGAAGCTATGTAAGGTAGAACCAAAAAAAAGTTCACTTTATTGAATAAGTGCAGCATGAAAAAAAGGTCTTTAACTTCTACAGTATATGCTCATGTGTAGATTATTGTTTATTTAGGAATAATGTGTTAAGTGTATTTTTTGTCAACTGAAATGACCAACTTATTGCTGTCTTTTAGATGCAGTATTATGGGTAAAGTGAGGCATAAATAAAAATCTATTTCAAATAATTGTAGTTCTCTTGAACTTTTCACTTATCAAATCCTGAAAAAAAAAGTATTACGGTTTGGACAAAAATATTAAGCAGCACAACTGTTTTAAACTGTGATAAAAATAAGGATCATGTGACACTAATGACGGCTGAAAATTCAGCTTTTAGATCACAGAAATTAATTACATTTCAAAATATATTCAAATAGAAAACAGTTATTTTAAATTGTAATATTTTACAGTATTACTGATTTTACTGTATTTTTGATCAAATAAATGCAGCCGTGGTGAGCATAAGAGAATTCTCTCAAAAACAGTAAAAATCTTTCCAGCGGTCTGTGCATGTAATGAGAGCAACACAAATGAACACACAAGAACAATGATAACAGAAGTTCCTCTTTTAATATATATAAATATATAAAACAGCATGAAATATGTTGGTGTTTTCTCGAGAATTAATGATGTATATGGAAATATATAAATTGTAAACACACTTGCAATACAGCAAAATGTAAAAAAAGAATGCAACAAATGTAATAAAATTTACAAAGGTTAACGTCTTATAATTTAAATGGAATCATGAAATACATCTTAATATTTAACATTTGATGGCAAAATCATTATTACATGATAAAGAAACAAAATTGTTTATAATCTTGTTGTACTCCATCAAAAAGTGGTGAAAATATCAATATCAAAATGACACAGAGGATCATGTCAGATTCCAGTAGAACTGTTGTATCCCGTTCAGTGCAACAGACAGAAAAACATTTTTGTTTTTTTGTTTTTTCTTTTGTTTTTTTCTCTTTTTTTGTGCTGCCAAATCGATTACAAACTTTTGGTAGATGCGATTAATCGATTTGACAACACTAGGGTTTTTTTCATCCAAATGGCAATGTTCTTCACACAGCAATCTTTACTATTTTACAAATATGTTTTTAGCATAAAGTTATGGCGTTATGAAACATAATGTAAAAGCATTTCCCTTATAAGGAACTAAATGTACCTAAGTATACCTCAACATGTACACTGTGCAACATTGGATAAGAGGACACATGAAAACAGCATCAGGTCCACAGCAGGTACCTGTAAAACAAATGTGGGAAAAAAATGATTAATACAAATATGTTCCAAACTATACTGACTATGTTGCTGTGAAATCTATATTTAGTTCGTATTGAACAGTCTTCAACAATGTTTTATTCCATATAAAGTCTGCATGAAACGGAAGATGTAATCATCTGTTCTTCCCAATTTTGACGTATATCCAAGTCAAACGGCTTCTCAAAGAGAAACAAATGTAGGGTGGGACTTGATTTTGATTGGATCATTGGATGGGTGTGGTTTTCTATTCCTGTGATGTCATGTGATTGACACGTCATCGTAAAAGAGAAGAGATGTTGCTGCGAGAGAGTCTTTTTGATTAAAGATTATGAGGGCACATTTCAAAAAATAGTAATGTGCAATAAATACTGCAATATTCCGTTTAAAGGGTTAGTTCACCCAAAAATGAAAATAATGTCATTTATTACTTACCCTCATGCAGTTCTACACCCGTAAGACCTTCGATAATCTTCGGAACACAAATTAAGATATTTTTGTTGATATCCGATGGCTCCGTGAGGCCTCCATAGCCAGCAATGACATTTCTTCTCTCAAGATCCATTAATGTACTAAAAACATATTTAAATCAGTTCATGTGAACACAGTGGTTCAATATTAATATTATAAAGCGACGAGAATATTTTTGGTGCGCCAAAATAAACAAAATAACCACCAATTTAATGATGGCTGATTTCAAAACACTGCTTCAGGAAACTTCGGAGTGTTATGATTCTTCTGTGTCGAATCATGATTCGGATCGTGTGTCTAAACGCCAAACTGCTGAAATCACGTGACTTTGGCGCTCCGAACCGCTGATTCGACACGCTGATTCATAACACTCCGAAGCTTCCTGAAGCATTGTTTTGAAATCGGCCATCACTATATATAAGTCTATATATAATATATAACTATATATAAGTGATTTTTTTTTTTTTTTGGCACACAAAAAATATTCTCGTCGCTTTATAACATTAATATTGAACCACTGTACTCACATGAACTGATTTAAATATGTTTTTAGTACATTAATGGATCTTGAGAGAGGAAATGTCATTGCTGGCCAATAAGGCCTCACGGAGCCATCGGATTTCAACAAAAATATCTTAATTTGTGTTCCGAAGACTAACGAAGGTCTTACGGGTGTGGAACGGCATGAGGGTGAGTAATAAATGACATTATTTTCATTTTTGGGTGAACTAACCCTTTAAAAAAACAATTGTCAATTTTGATCTCATGTTGACTTTAAGACAAGAAACTGCAAAGAATTACGTTTCAAGATCAGATTAGTTTCCTTTTGAACTCAATTCAGCGTAAACAGAGCTGTGCCCTTACTCCTGTGCTGATGTGTCCTTAGATATTATCCGTTTATGTTTATATAAACATTAATTTGTCATTCTTGACATCACCTAGCCTTTGTGTAGCTTGCTCCCCCATAGCGCTTGATACCAATCCGATCCTGGGAAAAACACAGTCTGCATGACGTAAGCTTACATTCCTGGCTTGTGGACTCTGACCCTCTGGTGTTCCCAGGGAGAGCGAGACAGAGAGTACGCAAGAGGGAAAAAAAAAAAGAGGCCCTCCTCATTTCTGGCCCGGTCTGAGCCGTGCTTCCACGCATGCCTGCTGTAATGACTACCAGATGTCGATGCTGGCAGCACCGACCCGGGGGTCAGAAGTCAGCAGGCACAGCTATTCTGTTCCTCGTATGCAGCCTCATCAAAACAAACTTGACAGAATGACATAGTCTGTGTTTGTGTCTGCATTAGTAAGCAAGTGATTGTCGTTGGGTGTTTTTGTAAGAGCCGTTCGCACCTCTGTGCTGATTATGTGGAGGTCAACAGACAATGCTGCTGTTTATTATTCTGTTAGACTGCCACTATCTGACAATTTAGTCACTTGACAAGAGTCAATGTATCACTAAAAGAGTATTCATGTCTTGGCTTTGCAGTGTTTTTAGAAAAACAATGGGTGTCGTTATATTTCAAAAAGAAGTAGGGATGCACAAACATGAAAAGCCACAATATATATACACTATCATAGTTTTTAATTACTTAATTATTTAAATAATTTAATTGTGAATTATGTCAAATAAATGCTGTTCTTTCGAACTCTCTATTCATCAAAGAATCCTGAAAAAAATGTGTGATGGTTTGCACAAAAATATTTAGCAGCTGTTTTCAACATTGATAATAAGAAATGTTTCTTGAGCATTAAATCAGCACATCAGAATGATTTCTGAAGGATTATGTGACACTGAAGACTGAAGTAATGATGCTGATTATAATAATTATTATTATATTCACATTTATTGAGTTCCACAAACAGTGTGAATGTGAAATGAAACACAAAGTGGACTTAAAGGGTTAGTTCACCCGAAAATAAAAATGATGTCATTTATTACTCACCCTCATGTCGTTCCACACCCATAAGACCTTCGGCATCTTCGGAAGACAAATTAAGATATTTTTGATAAAATCCGATGGCTCAGTGAGGCCTGCATTGCCAGTAAGACAATTAACACTCTCAATTCCCAGAAAGCTACTAAAGACATATTTGCACCAAAAAAACTAAATAACGACTGTATTCAACAATATCTAGTAATGGGCGATTTCAAAACACCACTTGATGAAGCCTTGAAGCTTTACAAATCTTTTGTTTCGGATCAGTTGTTTCGGAGCGCGTTTCAAATGGCCAAATCACGGTGGTTCACAGTGGTGAACAATTGAAATTTCAAAACACTTATGACCTAACGAATCCTCGTTTACTGAAATCACGTGACTTTGGCAGTTTGATACGTGTTCTGAACCACTGATTCGAAACAAAAGATTCGTAAAGCTTTGAAGCTTCATGAAGCAGTGTTTTGAAATCGTCCACAACTACATACTACTGAATAAAGTCGATATTTAGATTTTTTGGCACACAGAAAGTATTCTCGTCGCTTCATAACATTGAGGTTGAACCACTGTAGTCACATGGACTGTTTTAAAAATGTCTTTAGTAGCTTTCTGGACATCTGTAAGTGTAAATTATCTTGCTGGCAAGGCCTCACTGAACCATCAGATTTTATAAAAAATATCTTACTTTGTGTTCCGAAGATGAACGAAGGTCTTATGGGTGTGGCACAACATGAGGGTGAGTAATTAATGACAGAATTTTCATTTTTGAGTGAACTAACCCTTTAAAAGAGTTAAATGAGTCCAGATACAAATGTATTCTTTCTTTCTTTCTTTCTTTCTTTCTTTCTTTCTTTCTTTCTTTCTTTCTTTCTTTCTTTCTTTCTTTCTTTCTTTCTTCACTTTTTGGTGACTGAAAGAAATCTGAGTAACTCTTTACAGTAAGGTTTTTATTAGTTAACTGTTACTAATACAGTTTATGATCAAAAATAATATCTGTTAACATTCGTTAATGCGGTAACACTTTATTTTAGTGTCATTGTTACATGTTACATACAGTTACTATAGTATTAACTATAAACTATGCATAATTACATACAACTAACGCTAAACAAAATGAAACCCTAATCCTAACCCTACAGTAAGTACATGTAGTTACTTAATATTACTCAGTACTTAAATGTATGATTACAGAGCAACAAAGACACCTTAAAACAAAGTGTAACTAAAGATGTTGCTCATTGTTAGTTCATGCTTAGTTAATGCATTAACAAATGAGACCTTATTGTAAAGTGTTCCCAAAATCTGAAAGAGCAGCAGAATGTGGACAAAACATTCATTTGTAAACAAAAGTCATTGCTTCATAGTTTGCAGTTTTTGCGCATCATGTTTCAGTGTTATTGTCTGTATTTTGTTTTTTTCCCTGGAGATAAGAAGCAGCAATATGATATGTTTATCATATCACAGTTTAAACTGCAAATGTTCTACATGACAAAATAGTCACAATATGGCATTCTGGACAAATTTTGCAGTCGTAATAAACGGGGAATGCTGTTGTGTACAGTAGCTCTTAACTAGACTCTGAGGGGCATTCCACTGGAAAGTAAAGTAAGAGGTAACCTTATGTCATTTCACAGTTCCAGGAAATGATACCTTACACATTACATTACAGGGTGTGACACACGTAAACACATTTCTTCGTGCTTTGTCTTGCACCACTGCTCTGTGTTTTGCATAAAAATGGGCACAGTTTTACCATGTCCAGTTCTGCTGGCCCCCATTATTTTTCAAATGTCTAACCCTCCACAACGCCCAAGAGAAAAGCAAAGTTTCATGTTACTGATGAACCCAACGGCTGCTCTGTGTATTTTGCATATACTGTACTTTTTTAAAAATGTTATTACAACCATTTATGTGACTCTTCTTCATTACTTGGAAACTATCTGAATGAAAAGTATGAAATGCAATGAAATATGACGCGTGAATGTAAATAATCAATAAATGCACAACATCTGTCACAGATCTGTCCTGAAAAATTAAATATTTGGAAACTAGTACAATGGCTTTCCTGTTACTAACCACTAGACAGCTGTCCAAGCCAATACTGTACTGCGAATATGCTCAGACTTTGTTCTAGAAATTGTGTAGCTTTCCCAGGTTTGGACTACATCTTGCATAAAGGAGGGAATAATAAGTCTAGTGTACTCACTGAAAAGCTATTCATTATATTTGGCCAGTGTCCACCTTCTTGCCTCCATCTGCAAGCAAACGATGAAAGAACAGATTCTTTATGTTAAAAGCATTAAACAAAATATGTTCCACTTCTTAATTATCTTATCATATGGAAATAGATCATACATTTACTACATAGACACAACTACATCACTTCACACACTTTCACAGCATTGTTCACAGTGCAAACAACTTTAAACCTATAAATACAGTCTATTTGTATGGATGTTTTGAACCTTAATGTTGAAGCTGTGGTTAAAAAAAAAAAAGTTGTTTAAGTGTGAATAAGTTTTAAAAAAAAACTGCCTAAAGAGCAACTTTCATGCAGCTGAGCAAGTTTCTTTGAGCATATGAATGTTTGTAATGCAATTGCTCCCCCTGCTGGTCAAAGCACAAACTTTAGTAAATTCACTAAAACTGAAGCATGTTGAAATTCAAGTTCAAAAAATTAATGTAATGCACTCAGCATAATAATGCTGTTTTTTAGCAGAAACATTTAAGATCATATATATGTTTAAAAAAACAAACAAACAAACAAACAAAAAAACACCAATTTATCAAGATGTTGCATGTTACAATTTACATGTATGTTTTTTTTGTTGTTGTTTTTTTAGAACAACAGACTGCAATTCTCTCGAGCACTGGATTAATCACTATAAACGTGCAATATCTGAGACACGCAGAGCCCAGATATGGACCGTGACTCAGAGTCAGAGGACGTTACTATTAGATGTTTAAGTGGTCACCTTTTGATATCCAGTTTTCTAGATCTTCCATTTCCAGCTCCATCACTGATGGGATATCATCCTCAAACATGGGCCTGAGAACAAGAAAACACCAACACATGTGTTTGTGGGCTGTTTATTATGAGGAGGAAGTTACTTTTGTCTGCTATGGCAGATTTTTATCTTTAAAGAGGAACCAACTAACCATGAACAGCTTTTGTGCAACATCATTTTGTCACATTATAAATATATGTGAACAGTTGCCAAAGCACAACAGTCAATAAACGTGTATTAGTGTGAATATTGTGCATATTATACAGGATAGGGATTATGTTGATGTTCACTGTGAATGTTCAAATTCAAAGTTCAAATATGGTGAATACTAAATAATGGGATTACTAAATAAATGGCTAAATAAACACAGGGAAATATGACTGTAAAGAACAACTGGATTATTATCGGAAGTTATCAAAATGTAATTGCTAAATTACTGAAAACAATTAATGAGTATGTGCACTGGAAAACATTTTCAGCTGGTTTAACTTAGAAATGAAAGTTCACCTGCTGCCATAAAAATGTGAGTTAACTCAACTTGAAGATAACCTTTGTTTCAACTCAAAAATAGTCAAGACAACTCATTACTTTAAGTTAAAAATTAAACAATCTTCAAGTTTAGTTAACTTGTATTTATTTGAGTTAACTCACATTTTTAAGGCAGCAGATGAACTTTCATTTCTACATTTAACCAGCTGAAAATGTTTTACAGTGTGGTCATAAATTAATAATCACCTGAAAACTATTAGTATTGCAATCATGTAACGCTTTAAAAAGTTTTGAAATATTTTTTAGAATTTTTTTTTATGGTTTTGTGTTCTCAAGGTCTGATAACATCAAGTTTTGCACCTCTGGTTAGCCACTCAGCCACTCAAATCATAAAAAGGACTAAGCAACATATTAACCAAACTACTAAAATGCAGGCATATGTCACTGCTTATGCATGATTAGAGTCACAGAACATGCTCTTAAAGTGTATACTTACATTGGAACCTTTTCATGGTCTTCATGATCCAAATAAGGATCTTCTTTTGTGCCTTCATATAAAAAAAAAAAAAAAGATGCGAAAAGGCATTAAACTTTACACAGTAATTTTCTTCATTTTTTAAGACTTCAGTTTCAGGTACCTTCAAAGGAACTAATAGGAAACTGTAAATAATGTAAGGAGAAAGGAAATAAACATTTTTTTAGTTTCATAGTGATTGATGGTAAAAACTATGTTGCAAAAATGTAATTCAAATTTTTTAAGTATTCACATTTTTTATTTGTGAAATGAGTCCGGAGTTTACAAATGCTGCCCAATGGTTTTAAACTACTCTGGTCCATTCAGATTTTCCCCCTAACATGCCGTTATCATATTCACCATCTAGTTTCATCTACCACTGGATAATTCTCAGAAAGTGTAAATATTTGTGTTTTTCAGATAGCCTAAAAATGTAAACACCACCTAACTGATGCATTTAGCTGGTTATTTGTATAGGTCTGATTGAATGCATCCGGACATACCAGCAACTTTTATTCTCCCTCTGCGGCAGATCATGACTACACACACGATCACAGCGACGATGACGAGTGTGAGAACCAGGGGTATGATGATCATGATGACCAAGGTGAGATCATCTGTGTCTGCATCTGTATCTGTCCCATTTGTCAGCTCGGTTTTCTTATCAACAGAGCCACTGTTTGGTGTGGTGCCTAAATCCATAGACGCAATTGCATAAGATTTAAGTAAAGGATGATTTCCTGAACCTGAAAGTCACAGTATACGATGATCACACAAAGCTGTGAAATGCTTATTTCAGCTTGAGGTTAAGCACATGAAAAGTTTAATGCATACCCTGGTTGCTCCCATCTCCAGATCCAGGTGCATCCCCATTATTCTCTATAAAGAAATAAATGAATCATGAAAATACAAATAAACAAACATCTACACTTAAAACATTTTTATACATTTGATCTCTGTATATGGCTTATATGGCTTATGAATTGCAAAATAATTTTTGCTACATATTACAGCTGTAAAAAACAAAAACAAAACAAAAAAAAATGGTATTGATACTGTAATTATAATAAACAGCTGTTGCTGACAGTACTTTACTGTGAAATTACAGTACAGCTATAAAATGAAAAGACATTGTTGAAACAGTAAAATTGTGGTAAATGGCTAGAACCAGTTCTACCAGTATTTTACCTTATTTTAAGGTAAAATAGAACCAGTTCTACCTTATTTTACAGGTAGAACCAGTAAAATGGTTCTATTTTAAGGTAGAACCAGTTCTACCTTATTTTACAGTCCTGTTTCGCATGTACCTACCCCCAAACCTACCCCTAAACCTAATCTTAACCCATGTTGTTAACTTACTTTCTTGGTAAGTAAATTGTAAGTACATTGAAAGTGCACATACTGTGAAATAAAGTGCAACCCTTTTTTTTTTTTTTTTTTTTTTACAGGTAATTTTGCTCAGAGGTTTTCAAACTGGGGACCACAAAGGGTCAACAAAATTTGAGTGAAAAGAAAAAAAAAAAAATTACGAAATGGCTGATTTTACAAAATTTTAGGGCTGTCAAAGTTAACATACAAAATACTTTAGAACAATATTTACTGTAAAAAGATCATTACAAAGAAATCTGAACTGTAACTTTATTTTCAGATTTTATATATCCAACAGTACTTTAGTAGTGGGTAGAAATATTACATGCTTAATAAATATTTTCTAGATAATATTTTAATAATTGGCTTTAGTAAAGCGAAAAAAGGCCATTATTTAATATTATAACATACATTAATATTCAAAAGCTTTGTTTCTGAAAGAAGTCTCTTATGCTCAGCAAAGCTACATTTATTTGATCAAAAGTACAGTAAAAAAAACAGTAATATTGTGAAATATTATTACAATTTAAAATAACTGTTTTCAATTTTAATATATTTTAAAATGTAACGTCCTGTGATGGCAAAGCTGAATTTTCAGCATCATTACTCAGTGTCACATGATCCTTCAGGCTCATTTTAAAATGGTTTGTTGCTCAAGAAACGTTTCTAATTGTTATCAGTGTTGAAAACACTTGTGATGCTTAATTGGTTTTGTTTTCAGGGTTCATTGATAAGGAGAAAGTTTAAAAGAAGATTTTTTTCATAACATGTCTTTACTGTTGCTTTTGAATCAATTTAATGCATCCTTGTTGAATAAAAGTATTAATCTCTTTAAAAAAAAATAAAGTAAAATCATACACCCCAAACATTTGAACAGTGTATATATTATAAATTGTTTTTTGTACATAAAAATATATAAATACTTTAATATCATATCTATTATTGTCAAATGTAATTACAACAAATTCTTACCTGGGTCTTCAACTTCTGGTTGTGAAGTTACTATTACTGTTAAATGTACAAACAGAAGAGATTAATTTCTGAGAGGAGGTGAGTGCTCATACACCACTACACTTCTTTAGATGGATAAATCCATTCTAAACAACTGTGACAGGCTTAAAGTACAAAATATTGCTTTAAACACAAATTCATTGTTTGTTCCATGGCAGTGGAACATGAACCATTCAGGACTAAAGCCTAGTCTGCATCACATCACATAAAATAAAATACAAATTAGGTGTTTAAAGCAGATACTCACGTATTTCCCCATCTTCTTTCTCTTCTTCACACTGAACTATAATGACATGCAACTAAATTAATTTACATGTTTAAGAATTGACTGTAAAGAACTTTCATTTGATTTTTCCACTGAGGATTAGTTGAGACCCATTGCAGTTCAGAAGAAAGATGTTATCTGAAAATCTGTCTCTGAATCTACCTGACAGAGATTACAAACATTCCTTGTCCTTTCTCATGAAATTCAACCATGTTTTTTTTTTTGTTTTTTTTTTTCTTTTAAAAAGTATTTTTAAATAAACAGCACTAAAGTTTCTGTTAATGGGCAGGTACAAAAAAACGTTTAAATACACATAATGTATATAATGTTAATTTGAAACAATGTTAAAAAATAAACAATGTTAACGCATGGAACTTCACTGTAAAGTGTTATCAACTTCATCTTAGCTACAACATAACTTAATATCAAAATTCATATTCCGCTACAAGAATCCTCCTTTTTACCTCCGAACTTTGAGGTAAAAAGGAGGAAACTAGTAATCAGTTACAAGGAAATGAATGCCATATAAACCACAAGGAAAATACATTTGTCCTGAATCAACATTATCTTTATTCGTCAACAAAGACGAGCTGTTTTGTGTTTTGCATGAAACCAAGAGCAACTAAATGAGTCAAAGAACTAGTTATAACGCACTGTGACCATCATGTCCTCAATCTTATACTTGCCCATTGTGGTCAAAAGATACGACAGGTCATTTGAATGCACTCTTAATGTTCACATGACTCCAAGTGTTGGGTTGCCTAGGGGCCACTTACAGTGTAAAATGATTTTTGAGGACCATGACGAAGAGAACAGACAGGACAGAGGAGAGTTACTTTAGATGAATGGGGGAAAATGGAAAGAGAGATAGAGAGACAGGATTTTACATAAAGAAAAAAAATATCTACTACCGTGAGCACCTACCAAGTCTAGTCCGGCTAGCTGTCAATGCCAAAAGCAGGAATAGTATCAGATTCATTTCCCAGAGTCCTCGTTGGAAGTACTGGCCCACACTATAGGTAGACAGAGACACAGACTCATTGCATGGTGACTAGGGGCTAACACGCCTTCATGACATCCTGCTTCCTCTTTCAGACCTGATTCACCTACCTACGAAAAAAACACCACCCTCTCGTTCTCTCCCTCGGATGTGATGCAATCAAACAGTGAGCTTGTTACCACAAGCCAAGCTGTTCCTCAGTTAGCTGTGAAAACACATTCCTGCATATATGGTATGTGACCTAACCAAAAACCAGAGAAAAAAAAAAGAGAAGTGCCAGAAGAGCTGAGTAAACAGAGGCAGCTTTAAACTCAAAGACTTTAAACAGACTGAAGTAGGAAGAGACTGTAAAGAGTTTGAGTTTGCACTGCTACAGCTGTTTTTGTCAAAACAGTACTTTCTTAGCACTTATAAAAATGGAATTACAAAAAGAACTGTGACTATGTACAGTATGAATATAGTTTTTTTTGAGCATTTAGATGTCAAACATGATGTCAGAAATAATTGACTATTATTACAAAATGTTAAAATAAGTTATGTACCTTTCTAAACCCTAAACAGGGTGTGCGGCAGGTGGAGGGACGGAAGCCCCTTCTGTTGTGAGGCCGCTACTGCCACAACATCATGTTTTGATGTCATTCAGGGGGGATCAAGCTTGTCACCATTGTGTGATTCAGTAATAATAATAATAATTAAACAATATTGTGCTGCAATTAAATACTTGATGAAGATGGGAGGTATCAGGGTCTGCTCAACCTCCTGGGAAATCTTGAAAACAAAGAGAAGCAAAATATAAGTACTTTGGGACGTCTGACTTTTCCAGTGATACTACTCTTACTAGTAGTACCAGTACTCTTACTACACTCTTGAATTATAAAACCTGATGTCGTTGGTGCATGACACAAACATAAAGTCATTGCAACGCAGTTATTAACTGAATAAGAGAAAATTTAGTTAGGTATAACTAAATGGATAATATTTTCAGCACTATTCTAAAATACAGCATCCTGTTTGCGAATCTACCACCCATGTCCTAAGAGCAGAAATGTTCTGCAGCGCATGCGCAGTTCTGCACACTAGCAAAACGCACGCGCAGTTTTCCTTCGCTTCTCGCGCCAAACTCGAGCTGTGGAAGTGTCAAACATGGTAAGAACTTAAATTATTGCATTTAATAATTGTATTATTGTTTAGAGAAAGTCGCTTATATGAATAAACTGCACTAAGGTTTGCATAGATGTGTTAAACAGGTCGAATAATTAATTCTAGATTGTGTTGATATCTATGACACCCTAATAGTTACGTCTTTGATCTGTGAATACATTTGTCAAAATGTTTGTATGACAGCCAAAATACAGCGTTGTCTTTGGGTAGTTGCAGCAAAGTTAAGTTTGTTGGATTCGTTTTTTTGACGAATGTTAATGCTGTTGGAAGTTTATAACATTATTAATTCATGTTCTTGTGATTTCTTATATTCTAATACGAAGCCACTAAAGCAAATATGATGATGACTGAGCATTCAGTTGGCTAGGATGCTCAGTAATGAAACTATTTAATTTGATTTAATCAAAATTATGATATTGTCTCACACTGCCCCAATAAACAACTTCAGATCCTATATTGAATAATAAATATGTTTCTTGAACAGAAACATTTCTATGTTCTGACAGCAGGTTGAGGTTAATTAAAAAAAAAAAAGAAAAAGAACTTTTGCAATCTCTTTTTTAACACTCATGCTTATGAAAACTGAAAATCAGATAATAAAGGCCCCCCTAAAAATGTTAAGTTTTGGTTACAGTTAAACAAATGGTGCTGAACACATAGTAACCTTAAAGATGTAAGAGCTGCTTTGAGATAAATCAGTTTTTTAACCAGGTCTTTGAAACAAACAGTCTGAAAGAATCAGTTTGCAGGAATGAGTATGTATTTCCACTGCTAGTTCCACTCATGAACGACAGAAACGTTTAATTTTTTTCTCAAAGATATGATACTGAAAGGGTTAATAACAAATAAAAACAGCACAGCTATTCAGTAATGACAGCTGAATTATTTTTATGTTATTTATTTAATACAGAAAAATGCATAACTGTGTTCACCTTATTGATACAAAGGCTTTTATAATCCACAGTCTAAGAAGAAAGGACTTAGCTTGGAAGAGAAAAGAAGTCGTATGATGGAAATATTTTTTGAAACCGTAAGTACGCATAATTTCACATTCTCGTTTGAATATGAATTCATTAAGATTCTAAATGTTTAATTGTGACCATGTCTGAGTCTGACACAGTTCTCTAATGGTTCACCCAAAAATGAAAATAATGTCATTTATTACTTACCCTCATGCCGTTCTACACCTGTAAGACCTTCGTTAATCTTCGGATCACAATTTAAGATATTTTTGTTGAAATCCGATGGCTCTGTGAGGCCTCCAAAGCCAGCAATGAGATTTCCTCTCAAGATCCATTAATCGGTTCATGTGAGTACAGTGGTTCAATATTAATATTATAAAGTGACAAAAATATTTTTGGTGCGCCAAAAAAACAAAAACAAAATAACGACTTATTTAGTGATGGCCGATTTCAAAACACTGCTTCAGGAAGCTTTGGAGTTTTATGAATCTTCTGTGTCGATCATGTGACTTTGGCGCTCCGAAACGCTGATTCAACACTATGATTCATTATGCTCCGAAGCTTCCTGAAGCAGTGTTTTGAAATCGGCCATCATGTTTTAAGTACCTTTATGGATCTTGAGAGAGGAAATGTCATTGCTCCCTATGGAGGCCTCACGGGGCCATTGGATTTCAACTAAAATATCTTAATTTTTGTTCTGAAGATTAACGAAGAACTTACGGGTGTGGAGTGGCATGAGGGTGAGTAATAAATGACAGAATTTTCATTTTTGGGTGAACTAACCCTTTAAGATTATTTTTCTCTCTTCCAGAAAGATGTGTTTCAGCTGAAAGATTTAGAAAAAATCGCCCCCAAATCCAAAGGAATCAGTAAGTTTTATCAACCTGTAATAATTTTTAGTATATGTTACTGACACTGATGTCACAGATAGAGGGAGCTCTAAATGACCCTGCAGATTTATTTAGAACGTATGTAATGGTAATCATCAGAAAACTGATCCTTGCCTGTTTGATTTGGATTGAAAGCAGAGGATTTCCACAGGAGGCGCCAATGTGACTAACCTAGTTGTAGAAATGCCCAGGAAGGCAGGCCAGTTGACCTGAAATTCAGGAAAAGTTCTGCCATAGAGATTTAGAAATATTTTGTGATGATGCTGAAATGTCCTTGAATATATTCTTAAAATAAATGATAATAATAAAAATAAACTGGAAAATTGTTTTAAAAAAGAAAATGATTGTTAATCAGCACATACATACCAGAGCCACTTTAAAGTGAGCATCCAGGGTTAGCTAAAAAATGGTGCAGCGGGACATTGGCATAGAGACAGGGAGACTTTTTAAATGGATTTCAGTGGAGGACAGGCTTCATTGTGCTGAATAAACTACTTTTGTAAGTAAATGATTAATGAACCAACAACCTGTCCACTATCCTTCAGTGTATTTGCCATTAAATATTTCTTTCAGGGTAAGCTACATTTGGAGTTTACAACAACAAAAAATGCTTTTTTTAAAGAGAAATCACAGACAATTTTGTGACTGATAATGTTTATAATGTTGCCATTTATGGCACAATTCATTCATTTCTTGTTTTTGCAAACAGAAATTGACATCGTAGAACATAGAAAGTAGTAGACTGTTGCAGTAATGGCACATTTTTTTCAGGCCAACCCAGAAGTTTAGCATAACCCTGTTTTTTTTTCTTTTTCCATTGGCTTTTGAATTATTGCAGAAAATAAGCTCTGTATCCAACAAAAGTTTATGATTCTTACATGACTTATGATAACCTTCACAAATTAAATCTTTTGTGGTTTTCTACTACATATTTCAGTAAGAGACATAATTTACATTATATTAATCCAAACAAATCTTAAAGGATTAGTTCACTTTCAAATGAAAATTTCCTGATAATAAACTCACCCCCATGTCATCCAAGATGTTCATGTCTTTCTTTCTTCAGTCGAAAAGAAATTAAGGTTTTTGATGAAAACATTCCAGGATTTTTCTCCATATAGTAGACTTCAATGGCCTCCAGACGGTTGAAGGTCAAAATTACAGTTTCATTGCAGCTTCAAAGCATTCTACATGATCCCAGACGAGAAATATGTCAGTTATGTAGAGAAACCATCACTCATTTTCTAAAAATAAAATTAAAAATTGTATACATTTTAACCATAAATGCTCATCTTAAACTAGCTCTCTTCTTCTTCTCTATTTGAATTCCAGCAGTGTAAACACTAAGTGTATTACTGCCCTCCACAGGTCAAAGTTTGAACTAAATTCTCATATACAGGTGCTTTTCATATAATTAGAATATCATCAAAAAGTTGATTTATTTCACTAATTCCATTCAAAAAGTGAAACTTGTATATTATATTAATTCATTACACACAGACTGATATATTTCAGATGTTTATTTCTTTTAATTTTGATGAATTCAGTATCTCAGAAAATTAGAATATTGTGAAAAGGTTCAATATTGAAGACACCTGGTGCCACACTCTAATCAGCTTATTAACTCAAAACACGTGCAAAGGCCTTTAAATGGTCTCTCAATCTAGTTCTGTAGGCTACACAATCATGGGGAAGACTGCTGACTTGACAGTTGTCCAAAAGACAACCATTGACACCTTGCACAAGGAGGGCAAGACACAAAAGGTCATTGCAAAAGAGGCCGGCTGTTCACAGAGCTCTGTGTCCAAGCACATTAATAGAGAGGTGAAGGGAAGGAAAAGATGTGGTAGAAAAAAGTGTACAAGCAATAGGGATAACCGCACCCTGAAGAGGATTGTGAAACAAAACCCATTCAAAAATGTGGGAGAGATTCACAAAGAGTGGACTGCAGCTGGAGTCAGTGCTTCAAGAACCACTACGCACAGACGTATGCAAGACATGGGTTTCAGCTGTCGCATTCTTTGTGTCAAGCCACTCTTGAACAACAGACAGTGTCAGAAGCGTCTAAAGACAAAAAGGACTGGACTGCTGCTGAGTGGTCCAAAGTTATGTTCTCTGATGAAAGTAAACTTTGCATTTCCTTTGGAAATCAGGGTCCCAGAGTCTGGAGGAAGAGAGGAGAGGCAAACAATCCATGTTGCTTGAGGTCCAGTGTAAAGTTTCCACAGTCAGTGATGGTTTGGGGTGCCATGTCATCTGCTGGTGTTGGTCCACTGTGTTTTCTGAGGTCCAAGGTCAACGCAGCCGTATACCAGGAAGTTTTAGAGCACTTCATGCTTCCTGCTGCTGACCAACTTTATGGAGATGCAGATTTCATTTTCCAATAGGACTTGGCACCTGCACACAGTGCCAAATCTACCAGTACCTAGTTTAAGGACCATGGTATCCCTGTTCTTAATTGGCCAGCAAACTCGCCTGACCTTAACCCCATAGAAATTCTATGGGGTATTGTGAAGAGGAAGATGCGATATGCCAGACCCAACAATGCAGAAGAGCTGAAGGCCACTATCAGAGCAACCTGGGCTCTCATAACACCTGAGCAGTGGCACAGACTGATCGACTCCATGCCACGCCGCATTGCTGCAGTAATTCAGGCAAAAGGAGCCCCAACTAAGTATTGTGTGCTGTACATGCTCATACTTTTCATGTTTATACTTTTCAGTTGGCCAGGATTTCTAAAAATCCTTTCGTTGTATTGGTCTTTAGTAATATTCTAATTTTCTGAGATACTGCATTTGGGATTTTCCTTAGTTGTCAGTTATAATCATGGAAATGAAAAGAAATAAACATTTGAAATATATCAGTCTGAGTGTAATGAATGAATATAATAAACAAGTTTCACTTTTTGAATGGAATTAGTGAAATAAATCAACTTTTTGATGATATTCTAATTATATGACCAGCACCTGTACAATACTCTAGTGCAAGTATATAACAATTAGTTCAAACTTTGATCTGTGGAGGGCAGTTATACACTACACTAGTGTCTACACTGCCAGAATTCTAATAAAGAAGAAGAGAGCTAGTTCAAGATGAGCATTTATGGATAAATTGTATAAAATTTTATTTTTTTTTAGAAAATGAGTGGTTTCTCTAGATAAGACCCTTATTTCTTGTCTGGAATCGTGTAGAACGCTTTGAAGCTGCACTGAAACTTTAATTTGACCTTCAACCGTTTGGAGGCCATTGAAGTCTACTATATATAAGGAGAATAATCCTGGAATGTTTTCATCAAAAACCTTAATTTCTTTTCGACTGAAGAGAGAAGGACATGGACATCTTGGATGACATGGGGGTAAATTATCAGGAAAATTTAATTTGAAAGTGAACTAAACCTTTAACACCAGGGGTTCCCTTTAAAAATTACAGGGGGTATACACCTTTTTCCCCTTTTTAAAAAAAATCACAGGGGGTATCCACCTTTTTCCTAACGAGTCTATTGCGTTTTAGATTATGGGAGGCTCTTCCGATTTGGAGAAGTTCTACTCCAAAAGACTGAAATAAATCATTTTAAATCTTAAGGTTGTGCTACAAATAATCCTTATCCATCAGTTTCTTTCATATTCTATTTTCAGGCTATTTTTCACAAAAATATCTATGGAAAGCTCTTTTCAGTCGCTGCATTCTTTTTCTCTTCATTATTTTCTTTTTTTTCCCCTTTGTATTCCACTTTTATAAAAAGGAAAACATATACTGCGCATTTTTGGTCTGCTCTCCCGATTTAATTTACGATATATCCCAATAATAATTTACTCCAGTGCACTAAGTATCACTTGTTTTTCTCCCCAAATCTTCACGTCTCTTTCCAAGTTTGTTTTCACACGGATAACTTAAAATGTAATTGTCTCTCCCTTTCACTTCTTATACTTTTTAGCAGTGTTTTACTGGAATGTTTCTAGGTAAATGCTAAATTTATTGTCTGTCAAATGATGGAAATAAGATATTATCCCTCAATGTTCCAGTTAATGATTCCATTTCTGATTAAGGTAACATGTTACATAATACAGACATGTTTTACTGCAGTGATATTTAACATGTCCGTAATATTGGTGTGGAAATAATCTGGAGTTATTTGTGGTCTGTTGTAGTAGTTTGTTAATGCTTTTACACTTTTAAATGTCCTTTTACTGTTCAGTGGTTGAAGGGTGAGTAGAATAATCTCTAAACACACCTCTTAAGCATGCAAAATAATGTAAGTGTATATATATATTTTTTTTGCAATCGTGCCTTTGAAAGATTACGGTATTGTGGCATCCGTAATCACTATTGCGATTAGAAATTCAATTAATTGTGCAGCCCTACTGTATATAAGAAATTATACAGCTTTATTGTGTTGTTATACAGTTATATGATGCAAAACAACTGAATTTGACAAAGCTTCATCCATGTTAGCCATGTTATCTTGGTGACAAATTAGCAGATTTTGCAATTTTGCCATGATGTAGAGAAAACTACAAAAAACCAAATGCTAATGTTAGCAAAGCTTAAAATTGCACATACAAGATCAGTCAAAGTGTCTCAAACTTTCAGTGGCAATGCAGCACTGGCCTGAAAGGGCAAGTGACAGTTCTCTCTCACATTGAGCTGTTCAGGGGCACAATTGTTACTGGAGAATTTTTTAAATGTTTTTCTTCAGCCCCAATGTCGGTGAAAGAGGTGTTGCAGAGTCTGGTGGATGACAACATGGTCGACACCGAGAGGGTGGGCACCTCCAACTATTACTGGGCGTTCCCCAGTAAAGCCTTGCATACACGTAAACGCAGATTGGAGGAACTGGAGATACAAGTAAGAGCATCTCTTTCTGATATCTGACAGCCCTAGCCCATCTGTTAGTGTGTGAGTGTGCGTGTGCGTGTATGTGCATGTGTGTTTGAGTATTTTAAATACAATTACAAAGCAATTACTTGGTTTTGTTCAACTCTGAAACATGAAATGTGGAGTAATCTGCTTTTGCCAAAAAAACAAAATTTTAATACATATATAAAAAAACATACTTTGAATGAACTTTAATTTTGTAAGTTACCTGTATTTATTTGAGTTATCTTAATAAAAATAAGCCAACTGCAGTTTGATTGATATTACTCGGAATGCACAATAAAAAACTTGATTAATGAGAATGAACAAAAACAGAGTTATCTGTTTTTGCAAATTAACTTTTCTAATGTTAACTAATGAACCATATTGTAAAGTGTTACCATAGTTTTTCACCATATTAAGGCAACTTAATTCAACCAATTTACAGGTTTTTACTGTAGCTTTTTTTTCTGTAGAAAATGTAAAACATTTTTACAGTGTATGCATTATTATCATGCAGAAGTTTTTGCAGAAGTGTAATGTATTGATTTAACTTTTTTTTTTTTTTTTTTTTGTCTGAGTAGCATGAAGAGGGAAATCAGCGTAAAAAAGCCCTTCAGCAAGCAGTTGACAAAGCCAAAGTGGGACGTGAAGTTAATGTGCGTTCATCTCTCTGTCTCTTTGAACTAGATTACTATACAAGTGTAATGTTTGTGGGCTGTGTCTGACTACTGATTTTGTGTGTGCTTAGGATGAGAGAGAGGATCTCTTGAAGGAGCTCACAGCATTGAAAAGTCAGAGAGATCAGCTGAAGGTTGAATTGGAGAAGTACAAAGAATGTGATCCAGAGGTGGTGGAGGAGATTCGTGAGTAATATTTCTATCCTGAATATTAAGCATGGATTAAATTCTAAGAAATCAGCAGTTTTTTCATTTAACATTTTTGTTAATTGAAATAAATCATGACAACCCAGGGTTCCAGACTGCAAACATTTTTTGAGAATGTGAGAGTAAAAATTTGATATGGTAGCATTTGTGCATTTTTTTTTTTTTTTTTCATGCTTTTTTTGTGTGTGTAGCATATAATTTCACAAAGATAAAGTCAGAACATTCTGTTTTTGACCGATTTTGTTTTTGTTTTTTTTGTTTTTTTTGATAGTTAAAAGATTAAAACATTTTGCCAACATGAGGTTGGACTGCCAGTCTTTTTACATCAGTGCAAAACTAGGGTATGCAGATTAAGACAACTATTCATCAGCATGCACTGATTAATCCCATGTTGTAGCAAAAAAAAAAAAAAGTGCGACCAAATTATGTGCTGGTGTGACCAACTGAGAAAGTTGGTAGCACCAGTGGAGCCCTGCCAACTCAATCCATCTCCAAATTAGGGCTGGGCGATATATCGCATGCGATTGTCACGCGCATTTCGCCAGTAAAGTCGGTTCCCTGATTACCGCTAAATCGCCATCACCTGCTTTCAAATGGAGCGGCATTTAATAGACAGAACCGTAATTCACTGACAATCTACGCAATATTGCGTTCATTATCGAAGGCGATTCATCTGTGATAACGAGCGCGATATTGTGTAGCTTGTCAGTGATCTACGGTTCTGTCTATTAAATGCCGCTCCATTTGAAAGCAGGTGATGGCGATTTAGCGGTAATCAGGGAACCGACTTTACTGACGAAATGCGCGTGACAAAAGCATTCGATATATCGCCCAGCCCTACTCCAAATAACTCTGTATATTTGCACTCTGTGATGAGAGTCTGCCAGTATGCAAAGATGGTTGATTGAATTGTGGATTAAATATTTAAAATTTAATTTAAATTTAATAGTTTGTAAATGTAAAATGTCTAGTTCTGAAAAAATCATGGAAATTTGTATAGTCAACATAAATGTTCTAGATATGTGAAATTCTAAAGTATTACTCTATAATCTCACAAGTGACAGGAAGAGTAATGGAAAAATTATGGAAATTCATTGTTCAAAGTGTGGGAACCCTGAGGCTTTTCCTGAGCCCTTACACTTCATAAAGAATCAGCTACAGACTGCATAATTCTGCATAAAAATGGGAACATTGCTTAAAGCAAGTCTGAAGTCTGACAGTGATTTTCTTGAAATTTACTGTTGAAGGTGGTAAATTTTGTACACAAGTGATGTTTTGATGACTGTAGTGACGGTGCTTGAAAGGAGATGATTTAAGAGACTAAACTTCCCATAGGTGAAGTTAAAAATGCTCTCCATTTGCTCAATTATTTGAGAATTGTGTCTCTCTTTAAATGCACCACTAACAATTCTAAGCTCCCTAGTTATCTGCACTAATCAACATCATTTTGTTGTTGTACAGCATGTTGTATTCAGCAGCTGGCAGTTTATCAATGCACACATGTAAAACCAACTGATTATGTCACAACTAGTGTTCTTGTCGGTCCTTACAAAGTCTTAAAATGTCTTAAATTGAGTTTTATCAAATTCAATGTTGTCAATTTTTTTTAAATACTTTAAAGGCACAATATGTAAAATTTTTGGATTAAAATATCCAAAAACCACTGAAACAATATTATATATTTTGCTTAAATCCAGAGAAATTTATGATAAACATTTTGTAAGCTTTATAATCGCTGAACACATCAGACACTCTTGGCAGAATTCTAATGTCCTTGCATTATTTATTCTAATGTCCTTGCATTATTATCTTGCATATATTTTAGGTTGATGCTCTAATGAATGACAGACTTTAATGCACACGATAAATGCATAGAATGCCATCTTAGAATTGTCTTAGTCAGTAGGCCTATTTATTACCTCCGAATGTTGTTTTAGAATATTGCAAGTTGTGTAGGAGTTACAGTGAGGAAAACAAAGTCATGTCTTTTCTCATAACAAACATAAAACAAACACAACAGAGCTACTGTATATAAGGCTATTCACATGAGCATGTTTAAACTAAAAGGTTTATACTTTCATTAATTTGATACTCTACTCCACATAGGACACACATGCCTAATTACTGACCTAATGCCCACATAGCTGAAGCGGACTGATATCTTCTTGGTCTGGAGCGAGGTTTATGCAAGGTAACTTGAAAATAAGTGGGGCAGTTGGAAATCAGCCCGATGGCTCTCAGAGCGTGCTGCAGTTCCATTTTTCACCACAGATTTACATGGGAAATTTGCCCATGCCCATACAGACGAGCCGCGGCTGAGTATAATGGCCGTGTTAATGCATCACCTGTCAATGACCTCAATTTTTGGTTTTACTTCCATAGAAACCATGGAAACAAAAACACTAATATATTATGCATTTTATTAGACAGGTGAGAAACTGTTTGGATACCTTTGTTGACAGAAAACTAAGCGTTGTACAGCTCAAAACGGTTAGTCTTATTGTTTAAATCTATTGTTTTCTTGATTTACTGCAAGTAACATGTTTTTACCATGCCTCAGAGACAACACTATTTTGTCAAGTGACAAACACAAGTCATCCAGCTTTAACTGATATGATAATCGATCTAGCTTACTGCAGTGTGCAACAAGTGTCTCATAGCAGCCACCGAGTAAAGTTCTCTGCAGAGAGTAAAGTTGGTAACATAACTTGACATAACTTAAATAACTTTTACATAACGTTATAACTTTCAGTACACAAAAACATATTTTTAGTATAATTGTTTTGACCAAGTTAAGCAGCGCTGCGTTACCCCACAATTTTAATTTGTTAAATAAACTACTGAATGAGTAATAATTCAGCACTTGTTGTTTTATTAGAATGAAATAAAATAATGTGAATTTAAGTGATCAGACATAAATGTAACAAAGTTCAAATTCAGGGAAGGAGGTGGGAACTTGCAAATGTTAAACATAACTTTAATATACAACAAAATGAAAGGAGCACCAGCGGCCGACTGTGGCATAAAAGCATAATAAAACAGGGTTGAGTGCTGGTTCGGAGCCAGAGCCTAGTTTCAAATCAGTTCTTTGTCTTTTGACACACAAAGCATCAGCTCCGAACCAGAAGAAGTGGTACGTAAGTAGCACCAAAACATTGCTGGGCTAGAAGTAAGAACCGCTTGTGCCAGGGGCTGGGGTTACCATGACCAACAAGAAACTTGTGACCGCCGTTTTTGAAATAGCAGCTAATCGAGCTAATAACAGCTCGATTGTAATCTCCGTCTATAAAAATTACGGCGAGCCGTGTTTGGATGCCGATGTAGGTTCGCAAAGCCATGGGCATCAACAGTAGTGAAACATCCACGATTGTTGATAGAAGGCTTGTTCGAGATGCATCGGAGCAGCGCGGACCGATTCGCCGCGTGCCGCGGATCCGCAGGAGCGTTTGTGGAGCATACGACTCCTTGTACTTTTGGATCATTCTCGCGGAGCTTTGATGTCATGCGGCAATTACTTTTCGAGAAGCCGATGCATCTCAAACGAGCCTGATGTATTTGTGTTTGGCACTACAGCACTAGCTTTGCTGTGAAATATGAGACGTATACAGTGACGCAAGACCTGGCTCTGTGGTGGCTCTCTAGCCTGTGGAAAGGCAAACTGGTTCTTAGAAGGCTCGTCAGTTGAACCAACTCCGAACTAGAGTGGGTTCAACTGCGCACTAGCACTAGCTCTGAACTAGCACCTGGTTCGTGCTGGTGGAAAGGGGGTATGAGTCTGTTCTGTTCAGTGAGTGACTGAGAGGATCAGCGCGTTCAGTTGAGGATGTCAGAGAACAAATAAAATAGATACTATTGCTTCTAACCTGAGTGGTCATTTTACATGTATAGCCAAAATCACAGCAAATGTCTTTATCTTATGTGTATGGTGATTTTGTCAGACAACGTTTCAATTACAAAACAGGATTATAATATGTCAGAACTAGACACTAACACACTTGTCAGTTAGTCCGGGATAAGTGGATTTTTTGAAGGGGCAGAGAAAGTGAAAGAAGTGGAAGAGAATTTTACTTGCCCGGTCGAACAAGGAGCCTGATTAAATCGTCAGTAAAAAACTTGGGAATCACCAAAACGCAAGAATGACAGGTTTGATTACATTTAGTGTAAGTGGTGATCGATAGTGGATAATAATAGTCTGTACAAATGGACTGACGGTTACAAGGTTGCTCGCGCAGCCTTGTTTTCATTAGCCTACTGAATGATTCAGCGTTTTGAATGAATCAGTTGAGTCAAGCATCCGAATGACAATGTGCAAACTATCCGCCCTAAATACTAATGTTACTGACTATTTAGGATGTATAGAATGCACACTAAGATGCAGGCAATGACTCATTCATAAACAACTGCCTCATTCTTGAATGAATCAGCCATTGGAACGAGTTGTTTAAATGAATGACTCAGTGACTCACTGTTACTTGCCGCCACCTACTGGTGGTTTAGTTTCATTTTTAAAAGTATCACTTTCCCCCAAACATTATTTGAATATTAATCAAAAAATATTTAAAACAATCCCATAACATTATTTAATGCAGTTGTAATTTTTTATTGTAAATGATTGAATTTGATTGGTAACAGCCCTAATGCCTTATTCTAATTGAATTTTAATGAGCAAATTTAAGAATTTAAAAATAGAAGATGAATCATACATTTTACATGATTCATACAGGATTGGGTGAGGGGAAATCGCCCCTTGTAAAGGTAAAAAAAAATGCCCTCAGTGTAAATAGCACAACAGCTATATTCTGAAAGGATATTGCTTCAGAATAAATGTATATTTACACCAAAAAATAAAACAAAATCCTAATTTTTCCAGACAAGCAACTGTTTTACTCAGACAAGTGAATGACTGATTTATTTGTCTGAAGGACAAGCACATGACAAGGCTTAATGTCGAGCCCTGTATGTAGTCTTAATGGGCCACATTTCAGACACCATTTCATATTGTCTGACAACAAAACAGAAAAATATATAGATGAAACAATTTTATTGGAAATTTTGCTGTATTAAAATACATTATGTGAACACAAAGAGGTAGCAGCAGAGAAGCAAACAAATGTAAAGGGCTGACACTTGGCAGAATGCAACTTAATGATATAAATAATGAATATTCTAATTGCCGTATGACTTAGTCTATTGACATTAAGTGACATTTTTTATATATATATTACATTAAAAAGCCATTAAAAAAGCATTAAATTAGATTTAATGTAACCTGTAGAAACCCTGTAAAAATGCTTTCCATCGGCTGTGGAGGTGAAGATGACAACTCTCATGATTCAGTGCCCATTCAAAGTGTCATCAAGCTAAGCCTTTGTTATTGTTTGGATTAAGCGACCTCTAGCAGTGAAACTTGCATATTGTGCCTTTAAATGGTATAAACAAAAGTCTTAATTATCATTTTTAAATCATGGTATAACCTAATGTCATTATTAGACTTAAATGTGATTGAATTTCACAGTGAAAATGCGAAACTGTTGCACGTTCTACAGGCTGCTGATTTTAGAGCAGTTCGCAATCAATGAATATCATGATTTATGCCGTGTGATTGTTTATGATATACTGTTGCTGAATTCTGACAATGTTTACTTTATGGTTTTTATATTGTAATATGTCGAAGAAGATTGCATATTTTATCTCCCTCATCTTGAATGAGAAACTGGAAGTAGTAAAGCATAGACATTTTACAATAAGACTCAATAAGACGTGTGTTTGGGCTTCTTTATAATTCACAGTTCCACATTATGCCTACAGTCTTTTTTTTTTCTAGATATTATTAGTAATTTTGTTACACAAAAAGCTGAATCTGGCATTTAAGTCAACATAAACTCTTGAGACTTCTTGAGACTCACAGGATGGAAAGGCTAAAAACATAATTTAACGCATTCAATATATATTTATTTAGTATTAACACAATCTCTTTGCCTTTCTTTAAACACATTATTAGTGTCTCAGCAAAATCCAATATGTTGATCTCTATTTGTATTGATGTAAATGGAACATAAACCAATTTCAGTATGCTGAATATACTGAATAAAACATGTCTTGAGTATTTTAAAACTTGTTTTGCTGAAAAGCAGTATTAAGTTCTTGTTGAATGTGTCACAGCCTGTTTAACTAAAAGAATCTGAGATGCATGATTTATTTTGAGATTATGTGGTCTTGTTCTGTATGGACATGTGGTATTAATTTTATTTGTGCAGGTCTAAAAAAAAAAGGCCTAAACACAGCTAAAGTTCTACACAACTGTTCAATGTCTTGTTATGATATTCCTGACTTATTGCGCATTTCCAACCAAATCCAGATCTTAATATTCTGTGATCCGCTTCAGACAGTCGTGAATAATCATCTCTCGCAGGCGCTGGTGGAGATAATGACTCACGTCTCTTGAGAGAAAATATCATTTGTAACCTCTCTTTACATCATCCACTGCGTTCATCACCCCATCCCTGCAGTCTTGCTAACAACCCCTCCAGTTTAAATGTTGTGAAAATGTCAGTAGTCCCTGCTGAAATACCCATTGCTTTCTTTGCCTCTGGGGATTTGTTGTTATGTCTGTATTTTAATCACATTTAGAATTGGCTTATAGACAGTCTGAACTATTGCATCTCTCCAAGGTGCGATTTTCTGAAATATGTTTAACAGAAGAGCACAGAGAACATATCTCACACATATGAGGCAACAGACAAAACATTTGTGTTTATACAGTGTATGTTAATGATCTCCATTTAGAGTACATGTACTAGTGCTAGCAACATCGAAAGGACATTTCTTTTGTTTCTTGGTGTGTTAGTCATGGTTAATGTGGCTGTACACTTTAAAGGTTGGTCCTTTTTAATGAATTCAGTCATAGCTTGTCTCAACTTGCTTTTTTGTGTTGCTATAGAAAGTTTGCTGGTAAGCAGAATTGTTCACATGACAGACAAATAAAATAGGGTGTGTTTTATAACACCTTGGGGGTGAGCCATTATCTCCCAGAAAATTACATCCATCTTATTTCAGAGCACAGTACAGTTACAGCATTCAGGGGCCAAATATTTATAAATAATGATTTTTGTCAAAGGCAATGCATGTCTGGGAAATCTATATATATATATATATATATATATATATATATATATATATATATATATATATATATATATATATATATATATATATATATATATATGAAGAGCTCTTTTCCAAAACCCTATAAATCTATTTTAACAGTTTTCATGAAAATGACATTTTTTTACCTAGACCTATACATTTTTTTTATAATATTCAATTTATCCTGATAAAATGGTCTGTTGGCTCAGTCTGAACATGTTAAACAATGATTGTTAAGTGAAACAACAATTTTGTTGATTTATAAATTCAAATTTTTTTTTGTTTGTTTCAAAACGCTACAAATCCATCCTTTTTTTTAGCCTTTTTATATAAAAACATCTAGAATCCCAGTATTGAAAGGGTGACTGTATGTTTTAAACAGTTTAGTGAACTGTTTGATCGCCTGATACAATGTCACACACTTGCGCGCGTGCACACACACACACACACACACACACACACACACACACACACACACACACACACAGACACGAGGCGAGGCGAGGCAAGCCTCTTATAAAGCAGCCGTGAGTTGAGCGCCTCTTCTTAGCCTTTTTATATAAAATCATCTAGAATCTCAGTATTGATCAGGTAACTATATGTTTTAAACAGTTTACTGAACGGGTTGATCGCCTGATATGATGTCACACACTTGCGTACACACGCACATACGAGACGAGGCGAGGTGAGCCGAGACACCCTTATATTCAAACGAACCTATCTCGGGAACCGAGCCGAGTTGGCGCTCCGGACTCCAGCCCCCAGGTGTAGGTCTCACTGGCTCATCCAGGCCATCAAAAGTGTTAGAGTTTAAAGCACTCATTTTGAAGACTGAGCAAAAACAAACTCCCTCGCTTCAAAGAACCGCAATGTTAGATTATGGGAAGCCAAACACACCAAAAGTGGTACGAGGCAGCGGGGTGTTACAAAGCTCGCGCCGCGCTGACATGTCATCTGCGCGGATCAATGGACTGAGCCGCGCGACCGACTCGTCAGCGCAGCGCAGACGAGTTTTCTAGCGCCACCCAATGGGCAGCGCGGCGCGAGCTAATCTCATCCAATAGTATCCAGCTGCAGACCCGCAGCACCACAGTTCAGAACCGCAGTTTCATGATGTCTACAGTATTTAACAACAATACTTTTAAATAGTCATTTTTCTGTTCATATAGGCCTAACATGCATAAGATATCATGATGTACAAAGAGCAAAATTTTAAAACAGCCTATATATATATATATATATATATATATATATATATATATATATATATATATATATATATATATATATATATATATATGCATTAGACAAAATGCATTAAACGTCAAATTTTTAAAAAAAAAAAGAGTTTGTCATGCCATTTTGCTGTGTACTGAACCTATTCTCTGCTCCATCAATGTTTCATGCCAAATCGTTATATTTCCTTGTTTAAAATGTTTTAAACATTTTAAACTGAGCACATTTCACAATGTGTTCAGTTACTGGGATTTTCACGCACAACCATTTCTAGGGTTTACAAAGAATGGTGTGAAAAGGGAAAAACATCCAGTATGCGTCAGTCCTGTGGGCGAAAATGCCTTGTTGATGCTAGAGGTCAGAGGAGAATGAGCCGACTGATTCAAGCTGATAGAAGAGCAACTTTGACTGAAATAACCACTCGTTACAACCAAGGTATGCAGCAAAGCATGTGTGAAGCCACAACACTCACAACCTTGAGGCGGATTGGCTACAACAGCAGAAGACCCCACCGGGTACCACTCATCTCCACTACAAATAGGAAAAAGAGGCTACAATTTGCACGAGCTCACCAAAATTGGACAGTTGAAAATGTTTCCTGGTCTGATGAGTCTCGATTTCTGTTGAGACATTCAGATGGTAGAGTCAGAATTTGGCGTAAACAGAATTAGAACATGGATCCATCATGCCTTGTTACCATTGTGCAGGCTGGTGGTGGTGGTGTAATGGTGTGGGGGATGATTTCTTGGCACACTTTAGGCCCCTTAGTGCCAATTGGGCATCGTTTAAATGCCACAGCCTACCTGAGCATTGTTTCTGACCATGTCCATCCCTTTATGACCACCATGTACCCATCCTCTGTATACTTCCAGCAGGATAATGCACCATGTCACAAAGCTTGAATCATTTCAAATTGTTTTCTTGAACATGACAATGAGTTCACTGTACTAAAATGGCCCCCACAGTCACCAGATCTCAACCCAATAGAGCATCTTTGGGATGTGGTGGAACGGGAGCTTCGTGCCCCCATCAACTGCAAGATGCTAAAATATATATGTGTGTGTGTGTGTGTGTATATATATGTATATAATATAATATAATATAATATATATATATATATATATATATATATATATATATATATATATATATATATATATATATATATATAATTTTTTTTTATATGTTAATTGCTGTAGTCTATTTAAAAATATTTAATTTGAATGGGCAATTATGTCTGTTTGAATGAATGATTCAATGACTCACTCATAAAGACTTTCAACACTGGATGAATCAGCATTTTTGAACGAATCATTTGAGTGAATGATTCAATGACAAATAAGGTGGTTCTCAAAACCAAGTTCGCGAAGTTCGGACTTGCATCCTTGGTATTTAGGACTTGGCAAGTTCGACTCAGGAGAACGGACTCCGGTGGACAGGAGAACACAAGTCCGGTGATTCTGCAAATGGAACAGCAGCGTACTTGATAACGTCACTCAGCTACCGTGCTCGCGCAGCTGCATTGTGGCACAAACACACATACAAACAGTAGCTGTGAGATCGTGTACACAGAGAGGAACGCAGAAACTAATTGTCAGTGCTGTCCTGTGATTTATCACTAAAGTAGCTTAGAAACTCAAAACTTATTATAGAATATATTTTTCTACTTTTGAAGGAACTATTTACAACCCACAGCTTCACAATTAATTTTGTATGACTGATTCACACACACAATTACTCGTACTGGTGCTGTACTCATTTTATCTTTATCTGATTTACAATGAGCAGAAATCTGTAAGGAATGTTACAAACCATACATAAAATAATGCTGAAAGTGAGCTGTTATGTCAGATCACTCTTTCAAAAGGAAAAAAAAAATATCCCACCTTTAATTGTCAATCATATTTACAGTACAAACCTTGTCAGTGAACTATGAGGGCAAAAAAAATAAAATAAATAATCGTTCATTAATCATAATCGAGGTAAAATGTTCAATTAATCGAGGTTTTGATTTCAGGCCACAATCGTAATATTTAGCAAACTTTTTTCTAAACTTCTTCAGGGTGATATAAGTGCTGATCATCCTGTCAGGGTTTAGATTATGTATTAATCATTGCCGCATTGGAAAAGAGATTTCACAGTCCATTGTATTCAAGGGCAACTTAATTTATCTTGAAGGCTTTATTTTTTTCTCCTCTTTAGTGAGTGAGGGCTCCATGTCAGTTATCAAAAGGTTACTCGTATTAAGTCCCAGTTGGGACACCCAGGGGATGTTGAGTCAGTACAGGAGGGCGGTTGAGATTGTACCTTGAGCTCTAAACTTAACCCTGATTAATTCTGGGGTGCTGAACATGGCAACGCTGTCATCACACTTGCGTGGATGTGCTAATAAATATCTGAATGATATTTAGATTA
This sequence comes from Chanodichthys erythropterus, assembly GCF_024489055.1. Taxonomy (NCBI): domain Eukaryota; kingdom Metazoa; phylum Chordata; class Actinopteri; order Cypriniformes; family Xenocyprididae; genus Chanodichthys; species Chanodichthys erythropterus. The sequence goes on from NC_090232.1 coordinate 21,109,859, forward strand.
TAAATCCTGAAACAATTTTATGAATCTGACTGGACTGGACTGCTGTATGGTTTTGATTCAGTAAAATAAACATAAAACATAAGAGTCATTACTTTAGGAATAGGACTGTTGTGCTCTGATTTAGATTCACTAGATTAATTTGCTATGTTTCCTGCTTTATATTTAGTAGCAGTGTTGCAGTTCAGCTGAATAGTAGTGCAGGAAACATCAGCGCATTATATTATAGCGTATAATTCACATTCCAGAACTTTTTAATGCGTCAGTCGATTACAGTGTTATTTTTTTTAAGAATGAAGCTGATTCTTTCTGAGTTCTTGTTTTCAGTTCCCAACCCTTGTGTTCTTGATGATGGAAAAGGTTTATTCTATCCCCAATGTTGTGACTTTGGAGATATTTATTTAAGCCCTTATATTTATTTCTATTCACCATCTGACCTGTTCTATTGCCGTGTGGCTCTGCAGTGTTGTGCATCTGCTCCTGTCAAGTCAGTATGCACAGGGAGAACACAAGGCATTAAGACTGCAGATTGATCTGCCTTTTTCCAGATTGGATTTGTTCCAAAGCCTTGGAATGGGTTTTGAGCATTTGTTAATCTAGCTCTGAAATTGAAGTGGTCTGGGCAGCACATTCAGCATGATGGATTACATATCAAAGTGGGTCTGCTAACTGTCTTAGAAGAAAATCTATGGACTCTATGGAAGAGAGACTATCTAGTGTGATGTACAACCATCTGCTGGACTTTGAGTCGTTCAGTTTCACAAATCACATGTAGGATCTGCAAAGTTGGAGTTTTAACAAGACACCAACAGCATCTAGCAAATAAAAAGATGTTGTTAATGTCAAAGAATTTAGTGACAAACGCATCTGTTTAAGTGTTTTTTTATTTCACCAACAATAATAAAGATGAAAAAATAGTGTTGATAATTTAGTACTAATTAAAAATATCTAGAAAAAAAATATTATTACTCACACAGGCATATATACTACATAAATGTAATATCAGAACTTCTGCAAAAAATTATGGAAATGCAAGTGAAGTTACATGCTAATCAGAAGTCATGTGTTTCCGTATGTAACCTGAAAAGTATGGCCTTGCTAACATATTCATCTTTTTTTTTAGGTAAGGCCAATATTACAGCAAAAGAGGCAGTGTCTAGGTGGACGGGTAAGTCATTTGCATGCCTCACACCTCAAGTCATGTGATACATCCACAGAAGGTTCTGAAATGTAGGCCACAGACAATCCTGACAATCCAGTTTTGTCAGATCAGTCCAAGATCAGGCCAGCCCTAGATCTGCACATACATTATTTATTATTCTAGCACATATAGTTGTCTCAGCCTGTCCTTTGTCCAATTAAATAAAATATCCTGTCCAGTCTTTTGAAATATGACCATCTTGTCTGTCTGTACATGAAATGATTGTGAAGGTGATCACAGTTGGTCGTTCTCAAATATTGGTTTGATCCAGAAGTGTTGTTGACTTTGATACCATGGCCCAAAGTTCCAGTCTTGTTCGAGTAAAATTAACTTGCATGTTTTTATAACTCCTGACTCAGGCTGTGCTGTACAAACCCTTGGTTATTCCCAGGCATGATTTTTCTGGAATGCACCAGACACAGACATGCACACCACTTAACTTCAGGATGGAAATTCCTTTATGCACTCTGCAAACGTAACTACAAAAGTGGTCTCAGATGAGCAGTGTATGAAAACTTTTGGTGCAGGCATGTTTGGGAAAACGGCAGACATGCTAAATGGGAAGGGTTTAATGGTCTGTTTACATTAAATAGATCAGATTTCAGCCAAGAGTCAAACACAACATACACTATACACTAGGGAAGCACAAACACATGCAGGTTTTACTATATTACTGAGTGATCTCATAGGCAGAATGGTTTGCATGTGGAGATGATTTATTTTCGTATATATTTATGATGATTTCCATTAAACAAACCTGATAATGTCAGTAGATTTAATGCAATATATGATTTAGCTGAATTATGAGCCTTTCAAATAGTGAGAGCAACTTCAAAAGTCTTCACGTCCACACATTAGGGCCTTTCACGCTGGAGGAACCTTTTCATAGTTCCTAGAGCTATTGGCCGAAGTACCCGGATTTTGCAGAGTTCACACCGCAGGAACTAGGAACGATTTTAGTTCCAGGAACTCCTTTTGGAGGAACTAAATTAGCTCTTACTTCAGAGTATGAAGTCTAAACCAGCACTATACCCAGCTAACAGAATTTTGTTATAAGATCGTTCTCTAAATATTCAGTGTTGGTTCTAGGAACGTAAAAAACATCCAGTTTTTTCTTACTGATAATTAACAGAAGTTTAGATGTTTCGTTTGAGGTCACAATCATGGAGGTTGGTGATTGCTTTAGTTGAGCTCTTGACCCTTGACTTTTATAGAATTGTTTCTTTATCAGCAATCGCAGGATTTTTGAGAAAACATTTCTGCATTGACAAAGAAGATCAACATGTCTGTTTTAATAACAGACAAATGACTGCCTTAAAGTGGTTTAAACAACTGCCTTTTTGTACTGTAATTGCTCATTTAAGAAATTGATATACTGTATTGAACTCAACCAATGTGAAAAATATAATTTGCAACACTGTCGTTGTTAACTTTTTGTTTAAAACATTGTTTTGTGTCATTTATACACTCAGACATCAACATTCAGCATATGAAACACAACAATGGTGACACACTTCATGCCAGCATACAAAACACATTCATGGTTCCCAGCATGCATTGTGGCATGAATAAATAACGCAGCTTTTTATTGTCACCATTGTTGAGGTTTGTATGATGAGTGCTTATGTCTGAGTGTCATTTTTAACTTCTAAATAGTTTTGGACAATCCAACATAAATCAGTTCAGTGTTAAAAATGATTTTTATCACATTTAAAAGTTCGCATTTTATCACTTTACAATAGTCAGGGGTCAAGAGCTCAACAAAGCAACCACCAATCTCCATGATGGTGACCTCAAACGAAACATCTAAACTTATGTTAATTCTCAATAAGAGCTTCTGTAGATGTGTGACAGAAATAAAGTCAGTCTGGTTAGTAATAAGTGAAGCTGGTAATGCTGTTTGTGGAGTTGTTTAATCAGATCTTCAGATATTTAATGTATTTTATATTCAGTTCATCTAAGGCTGGTGCTGAAGAAAGTTGTAGTTTGTGTTCTCATTTCTCTTTCTTTCAGTGCTTGTTCACAGCAGGTGTTTGAATGATTGAAAGAATGTTTCAGGAACATCATACTAACCTTTAAATAACATTCTACTAACATTAAGGAAATGTTATAAATCAACATTCCTAGAATGTTGAATTTTAGATCAAAATTAAGTTAAAAGAACATTTGAGGAACATATTAAAACGTTCCTGTAACGTAAAGAATACTGGATGTTTTTTACGTTCCCAGAACCAACACTGAATATTTAGAGAAAGATCCTATAACAAAATTCTGTTAGCTGGGTAGGAACTATCAGTGACGTGAGTATACATTGATTGGTCAAGCGCATGTCAAACACCCAGCAATTTTAAAAAGCAGTGTTAACATATTTATTTCACGAACATGGAAAACAGTGATAACGGCATTTACCTGTTGTCTGCAGGGTTGTATTCTTTTCTCAGCCTTGATGATATGTAATACTGAAAGTTGTCATAGGAGATTTCGTCACTTAGCCCCACTTTTTGCTCTTTCAGTCACGTAAATGATGCATGTACATTCTATATCCGTTATCACAAAACCCACGACACAGCTCCGATCACGGCGTCTTCCATCCACCGGTTTTCAGCGTTTGTAAATGTCACGCTTAAAGACGCCGCTGTCAGCCGATTGTGCCTGAAAGGTGCAATCGATTTTTTTTTTTTTTTTTTTTTGGTTAAATGAATGGAGAATATCTCGGGGGCTCGAGCACCCACACGATCAGTGCCTATGCTCCCAACTCTTGTGTTAAAAGGATAACTCCAAAAAATTTTTATTCTGTTATGATTTACTCACCCTCATGTCATTTCAAATCCAAAAGGCTTTCATTCATATTTAAAAACCAAATGCCCCCACACTGAAAGTCCATTTCACCAAAACTTTCAAGCTTCAAAAAATTCATAAAGACAATGTAATCCATATGAATTGAGTGGTTTAATAAAAGTCTTCTGAAGGGACACTTTATATTACAAGATGAACTTATTTAATTTAGGCTTTTATTCACATAAAAAACTCATCAAATATTGTGAAGGGCTAGTATTTGCATGGTCATGTGATCTCAAAATGGCAGACCGTTGAGGTGACCTGCTTCATGTAGAATAAAACCACATTTATAAATAGGCTAATCATATGACAAATTTCACATTTTTTTAAAGTACTATTTATTTTAATAAAATAACATACTTTTTCAATTTAACTTAATTTTCCTTTACATTAAAAATACTATGGTATCTTATTGAAATGTAAAATCTCTGTATTAAACAGCAAAAGCATTGCCTGTTCTCTTCAAATGTGTAATTACACTTAACTGTCTTGCTATTTGCACAGTGGACCCTTTTCACATTTCTGGAGTTCTCAAAAGCGGAAGCCATCATAGTTGTGTAGTCTTTTGTAGTGGTAAATGGGAGACGGCAGCAAATATCATTTTTGTATTCCCAATTGCTCCAATAGCAAAAGGAAAACTCCATGATAGCATTTCCATGACTTTCCAAAAGAGGGAAAAAATATCTTGAGATTGATTACAGCAGTCAGAAGAGAGAAAGATATCACTCCCTCAGCTGTTGTAATAAAAACACCCTCTCAGCAGCGTTAATTCATTTTTTTTTGTCATTTACTGCCAAAGTAATACTGTATAACACAAAGTATAATGTTAAAAATGTATATTAAATTTTCTAAAAATTTAAATATGAAAAACTTTACTAGATTTCTAATGTTGATTACTGTGGAAATGTGTTATTACAGTCTGTGAAAAGGGTTCTTTTGAAATTCATAATTCAGTTTTAATATTTCATCTGAACTGGTTTTTGTGTCGTATATGTGTGTCATGTTTCATATTTATTCTTTTCCAGATAATGTTTTTGCAATCAAATCCTGGGCAAAGAAGAAGTTTGGGTTCGAGAACAACCGCTTGGACAAAGCTTTTGGAATACCAGAGGACTTTGACTATATTAATTGACCAAACATTCACAGCCTTTTGGATCTTGTGATTGTTTGATCTGTTCAACACTGCGCAATCAATAAGATTTATTCTCTTACATCAGTTTGTTTTACTTTTTGTTTCTCAGTTCTGCATGTTCGAGACAAAGCTGTGAGCTAAATACATTGTGAAGAGTGTGGTGTAAATTCTCAGGGTTGCCCCACCCTTGAAATTTGAACCTTGTCTAGTCCAAGGCAAACTTCAAGATTGATTTGTCAGCATAAAAGGATAAACGATGGTGAAAATGCTCCCGGTGTGTAAGCGGAGAAGGTGTTGTGTTAACCCTTGGCTGCTCAGAGATGCACCCTATAACCAAACTGACTGTTTGGACACCTGTTGATAGAGAATCTGAGCTTCACAGATGGTGCATAGGATAATTAATTGAGGTGCACATTCAAGGAAAATAATCACAGGTTTGAGTAAGTTTAAAGGAAGGTAAAATTGTTTATGTTCATGTCACTTCAGATGCTTTAATTTTTTTTATTTATTTTTTTTTTGCATTTTTGTTTCATTAGTGGCCAGTTTTCACAGTGCTAATGTTTGTATCTTGTAAATATGAAAAATGGCCAATGGTTAATAAATGTAGTTATCAGGCACATTTTGTAATAAAGCATCTTTTCCTGCCAAATAATACTGCTTATTTTTTGACTGAAATGTCAATTTGCAACATTATAATTGCAAAACTTACATACATACAATATGTGTGTTTATGTATATATATATGTCTGTATATATATATATATATATATATATATATATATATATATATATATATATATATATATATATATAATACTCACACCATTAGTTTCTAAGTTTGAAAATAATTCATGTTTGTGTTCATTTCTGAGGTACAGTTTATGGGTACTTCTTGAATAAGTAATAATTTAAAATAAGTTGTATTAATTACTATATAACAATTTTACAAAAACAAGGTCCATAAAAAGCATTGTTGAGTAATTAATAGGTTAGTTAAATAAATTTGATATTTAAATTTATAATTAAAACAGGTTTTATTAATCCATAAACGAGAACATTTAAACAGCAGTTTACACAAACCAAAACCTATAAAGATCATTTTGAATAATTGGTATTTAGTATAGCTCTGCACCAGTGATGCTACTTTGTGCATTTATATATTTCTATGCTCTTCTTTATATGGAATGGTTCAAAAATACATTAAAAAACTTAATTCATAATTTTACCAAAGAATGTTTATTTATGTGGCGGAAATAAGTAAATGTGTAATATGTAATATTTTTGTCAATATTTTTTTCCAGTGGCCAAAATATAGTAACTCTCAAGGGTTAATATCCTTCCATTCATTTGTGAAAATTATAGAAATATGGCATCTGATCTGAACTGTTTAAGTGTACCGTCTCTCTCCATCTACACTGATAACGACGCGACAAAACAATGCATCGCACGCTTGCAGCAGTTTTGCTGTAGATTGTTGCGTCGCTCACGGTGTAGATGGCTTGTCTGGCTGTAGTGGGCGACACTCACACTCAGATAGGTACTGCTGAGAAAGGAGGGAGGGTGTGAGAGAAAGAGAAAGAAGTGAAGCCAGGGAGCTCAGCACAGCCAGCATGGCGAGCCAAAGGGACTTCACGCACAGAAAAACATGGATTAATGTCCTTCTGCGACTCCTACAGCTGTTATTGCCGTACATTCAACACGGAGGAGCTCAGTTTCAAGGTGAGGGAGACAGATTCGTCTAATTGAGTTAGTTCACGAAAGCAACGCGAGTGTGAAAATGTCGGAGGAACTGCCGAGGGCTGATTTGACAAGTATTCAAGTGCACTCACTCGTTATGCTAAAAGGGCACAATATTTACCCGAAATCTGGTCTATTTTATTTGGGGTTTCAATCGTCTATCTATCTATCTGCATAAGGATTTATCTTTTGATTCAAATAGGAATAAACACGGCTTAAGCATTTTTTGGCCAGTTATTGGTTTTGTTCGATTTCCTGTGTTAATGCTACAAAGCTCATATAGCTTCATACAGCTGTTATTCAGTGCAGTCTATGGGAACTAAGCGTATATCCGACGTTCGCAACAAAAAACGCAAGCTAAGAACGGCATTACTGCACATTTAAATGTGTTTCCAGCTGCATGTATGTGGATTGTTGTCATGGTGTGAGCTCTGGACTAAAATAGCTTGTCCGTTGAATTGCACGCCTTTGTCATCCACGCCAGTTCATACTGTTCAACTACTGCAAACCAATCATATTAGATAACGCATGATAAGACCAGCACCAGTGTCATTTTCGGATTTCCTGTATTTTGTTATTTTAGCGACAATAATTGGCCTGGTGTTTGTTGTTGTTCTGCTCGCTTGATGTTCTATATGTTTGTCATTCTTTCTTTTTGAAGCTCTGACTCAGATGTCCAGCGTGGTTGAAGTTTGGCAGGCTGAGGACGCAGACTTCTTCATGCCATCGCAGGTATGTGAGCTGGTTAAAAAAACATGACGTCATAAGCTGGACGTTTTTATTACAGTGCAACTTCACTTCATTGTGAGCCGAGAGCACGTGCGAGACATGGTGCAGTGTGCTGTTGTTACATTCGCAAAGGTGGTAAACCATATAAATAACTTTATTCTTTCATTTGAATATTTCAGTGTGATTTAGTATTGATTTTTGCAGTGCTTGCATGGACAGGGAGATTGTTTATTTAGGTTGGTGAAATGCGTTTCCATGTGGAGGCGGGAACAGGGAGGCATCTTTCTTTAAGGACTCTGGGATCCTGAAAGAACAGAATAGTTTAATTTTTACACGGTCTCATGTTTTCGTCTATAACAAACAAGCATTAATTCCAAGCAACATATATATTAAGAAATCTATAATGTGAATTATAATGTATTAAATGCAATTCTTAAAGGTATAGCTCCACTCAGAAATGAAAATCCTGTCATTTACTCACCCTCATGCCTATTTGACTGACTTCTGCGAAAAACAAGATTCTTTGAACTAAACTGTTTTGGTGACTTTGGATTTGTTTGGACCAAAAACCACAGAGACATTTCTCAAAATATCTTTTTTGAAGTCGAGTAAATGATGACAAAGATGGTTTCAATTTTGGGTGAACTGTCCCTTTAAAGGGAAATGTCAACTAAAAATGAAATTAGTGTTGTTCCAAGAATCCAAACCTGTATGACATTCTTTCTTCAGTCGGTGGAATCCAGTAGGTGATGTTAGGCAGAATGAAAGGCTCAGTCTCCATTCACTTGCATGAAGAATGTCCCTAACATTCTTCTTCACATTGTCTTTTGTGTTTCACGGATAAAAGAAGGAAAAAAAGATTTTTAATTTTTGTGTGAATTATCCTTTTAAGTTGGATCAATAACCGATGTCTTTGAGTTGTCGTGACCTTTGTTTGAACTCATGGAATGCTAAATGTTAATGAATCTTATTAAAAGCAAAATGCAAGTTTGAGGCAGGATTGTTATAGCTAAAGCTGCAAACATTTTCATTACTTGAAATAAAATGTTAACTACATTGAAATAAAAATGATTTAGAACTTATGCTAGTTGCCAATTAAGGTAGCTTTTCTCATTTTCATTAGTTTAACTTGATGTACTGAAATGGAAAAACAAAAGAAAAACAAAAATAATTTCAAAACTCACCACAAAATTGCTAAAACAGATAATATAAAAATAAAAACTAATTCAAAATATTAATAAAACTATAGTACCACTGGTATATACCACTGGTTTTAAGGTCTACACTTAAAATGGTTAAGCCGGTTGTACATGAGATAAAATAAAACGCCATACTTTCCCTCCCTTTGACTAAAGTTATTAGAAAGTAAGAGTTTTTATTTTTATTGATCTCACACAAATTTGCATTTGCAATAAGATGCTTCCAGTCCACAGAGGAATAATAGTGACAGAATAATAAATAACATTTATAAAAATATAGCACATAATATATAATAACATAGCACAGAGTTGCTGTGCTATGCAGAAGATGTAATGCATAGGTTATATGATTAAATATTAATTTGAATGGACATATTGGTTATAGAGCTATGTAAAACATGATGTCACTGGCATTTGAGCCAAACACCTGGTGCAGTTATAAAGGTGTGCTGTTTCTAGTGGTGGTGTATTTTTTTGTTGATCATGAATCAGGTACACAAGACTGATTAAACTTTGATAAAGATATATTTTTTTCCTGTTTCCTTTTGGGCCGGAAGCTAAAGCCGCACAAACATGCACAGAGACTGTTGCCGCTTCAGAGGTTGACAGACAATTTGCCATTTTAGTGGTTAACAGTTACACAAGCGACCTGTCTTATTGCATGAGAATGGCCACAATCAAAGGGAACGGAAAATTCCATTTATAGTTCTCCATTTGTTTAAAGGGGCTTAGTTTGTTGTCTTGACAGCAGTGGAGTTGGATGCAATGTTATTATATCAATCTGCACTTAATATTTATATGTAGTAGGGCTGACAGAAATAGTGTGTTAATTTCTGTGATTAATATTTAACGTGTTAAAAAATATATATTTAACATAATTATAGCAAAATCATTTTTTTTTTTTTTTTCATGACCTCCTACAGCTTTACAGTATGATCACACTATCTGGTTCCACTCACCAGCTCTGCAAAGCGAAAAAGAGCAGCTGACCGAGGATGGTTCACATATAGGTCTGCTCTATGGTCAACCAAACATTAATTTAGGTGCTTTTAAACCTTTGAAGTGCAATAAGATGCAAAATCAGTACTGGCACGCTGTTTTTAAAATGTGTCCACAGAAAGCCAGTTCTCAGACAGTGTTCCAGCACCGATTTGAGTCCTCTTTTGTGTCTGATCATGCTGAATGGACAAAAATGCACAAAATTATTTAAAAATTATGTTTCACAGAATATCCTTGTCAACATAGTCTGGTGTTCGTCGCATGGTGGTGAAAAATGACTATTTATTTATTATTTTAGTGCAAGTAATGTACTATATTTTAGTTTGATAATGTTTAATTTTAAACTTTGTATTTTTAGGGGATTTTATGTTACCAAATTATATTTATGTAGCAGTTATAATCCATTTATTCACTTTTTTAGCGTAGACCTGAAAATGAAATTTCCAATTTAAACTGTCATAAATCTTAAGTTTGGTCTTTTTTAAAGAAGATACTTGGCAGATTTTTGAAAAATAAAATTTGGTGGGTTGATAAAATTTGAGGTTGATGTCTCAAAAAAATTAGTAGCTTTAAAGGGATAGTTCACCCAAAAATGAAAATATCATGTTTATCCACTTACCTCCAGCGCATCCAAGATGTTGGTGACTTTTTTTCTTCAGTAGAACACAAAAGATGATTTTTAACTCCAACCGTTGCCATCTGTCAGTCAAATAATGGGAGTGAATGGGAACTCGATCAATAAGAGTCGAAAAAAACTTGCATAGACAAATCCAAATTAAACCCTGCGGCTCGTGACGACACATTGATGTCCTAAGACACGAAACGATTGGTTTGTGCGAGAAACCGAACAGTATTTATATTATTTTTTACCTCTAATACACCACTATGTCCAACTGCTTTCAGCACTCGCTTAGTGAGGTCTGATCGCGCTCTGACAGCGGAAGTAATGTCTAGCACTCATTGAAGCAAAGCGCGAGACATTACTGCTGTCCACGTACCTCTGATTGGCCATTGTGTTGATGCGCTCATCGGATATGTCTGTGATTGGCTTCAGTGATCAATGCTTCAAAAACATAGCCATCAGTGACCCTCTTCACTGAATGCTTACACAGATACACACAAAAATGTCTGAAAGTAGGTATCTATCATGGACCAGTCCGCTGAAAGACACCTGCTTTCAAATGCTCCCACTTTCAAAACGCTTTCATATTCAAACACTTCTGTGTGCTTTCAAATGCCCCGTGCGTTGATCATTGTAGCTAATCAAAGACATATCCGCTGATTGTGTCAACACAGTGGCCAATCAGAGGTACGTGGAGGTACCAAAGTTGGTACTTTTGACAACTCTACTTAAGATGTATGATTGAGTGATGAAACGCATGAATGAGACAATAAAGAGCGAGCATACTTGATGTTAAAAAGAGTTAAGCATGGTAAGTCGTGAAAAAGAACTCAGTGCGATGTTCACGCTGACTGATAAACAGCTGAAGAGTGCACAGAAATCTACGTCTCTCAGCATGCGATCGCAAATTCAGTTCTCTTTCCCATCTTATTGCTCTTGAATGGTCGAATGCACACAGTTATGTCAAAATGTGATGTGAATCAGTTAACATTTTACATTTAATTATTCAATTTCTGTAATAGTTCTGCTTGTTAAATATTGTGATTAATCACAGAAAAAATGTATAATTAATTAGTTCTTTTGTAATCGATTGACAGCACTAATAAGCACTAATATGTAGTAAGCATATTTAATGCCACATGGAAATGTCATAGTGAAACTCATTGCTGCTGACACATTAAAAAAACAAAAGAAATGCAGCATGGGAATTGACTCTTCCTTTTTTGAAGAAAAATAGATCAGATTGGAGTAGTTTTTTTTTTTTTTTTTTTCAGGGGAACATCAGGGGAATATTTAAATGACCTGGCTGTTTAATGGCTGTCAGTATGTTCTGCTGTGGCTCATTATAACTGGAAAATAACAGTATAGGAAAGTCATAAGAAAATGGGTTACACTTCTTTACAGTGTAAATGAATCATTTTAAAGTTCAATAGGGCAACTTTATTTCCCTTAGGCTCTATGTCAGAGGAAGTCAATGTTATTAATAGCATATATAAAATAATATTTTTCTATTTTTTATTTGAGGAAATTAGCTTTATTTTGGTTTTATAATACACTGCCCGGCCAAAAAAAAAAAGTCGCTACATGTCGTTTGGATTTTAATAGGCACATACTTAAGAGTCTATGGATGGATCATTATTACAGTGATTATTATTTTTCTAGCATTTTCTAGTTATATGTTTGGCAACCTAAAATATGGAGTGTGTAGCTTTTCATTTCTTAAACAACCATGTATTAAGATGTATCATGGCCATATTCCAGGATGACAATGTCAAGATTAATCAGGCTCAAATTGTGAAAGAATTGTTGGGAGGGAGCATGAAGAATCATTTTCACACATGAATTTGCACTGACCTTAACCTCAGTGTAAGTTTTTGGGATGCGTTGGAGGAGATGCAACTCTGTTATTTCCATCAATTTTTGGTCAAGATCTTGTATTGACAATGCAAGAGGTGAGCACTCTGTAAAGTCTCCTCCAGCACATCCCAAAGACTTTCAATGAAATTAAGGTCTGGACTCAGGGGTGCCAATTCATGTGTGAAAATTATTATTTATGCTCTCTGAACCATTCTTTCACAAGTTTAACCCTGGTGAATCTTGACATTGTCATCCTGGAATATGGCCATGATCTGTCTTCCTACATGGTTGTTTAAGAAATGAAAAGCTACACACTCCATCTTTAAGGGTTAAAAGAACCAAACGTTTAATATTCTATAAACATAATAATTACTGTAATAATGATCCATTCATTGATTCTTAAGTATTTGCCTATTCAAATCCAAAAAGCAACTTTTTTTAAAACTTTTTTTTGGTATTTTTTTATATGTTGTGTTTAGATTTAATAATACCATGGTGAATTGTGTTTGGGGTTTGTTCTAGCATTACTGGTGTGTAAAATGAGAGAGATATGATTTGCTCATTCATGAATAATCTGGATATTGATATCAGAACTTGAACAAAATAAAATGAAAATTAATTATAAAATTTAAGGTCAAATGCACAAACAGCTTTCTATTATCAAAACCACATTATTGGCTTGACAACCGGTTAAAAAGGCAGAGCCATAAATAGACTTTGATTCATTTGTAGTCAATATAGATGTCAAGAGTGATTGAGTAGACCTGCAGCGTTCCATTTAAAGACAACCACCCTCACCCCATGATGGATGGATGCTCCATTTTCTCAATGCATTCTAATAGCAATATTAAGTACTAAACGGAAAGTCTACAGATTCACTACATATTTTCTTGTTTGCAGAAGACTAATTGAAACCCTGCTAGCATATTCCTCCAATCATTGTAAAATGTGCACTTAGTCATCTAACACCAGGCAACCAAGTGGCCTCTATACACTTCCATTGTATGCCTGGAGGGCTATAGTTAGTTCCTATGGATACCCTGTTGTAACACTCGTCAGTCATGGTTTCAAGGCTCTCTGTTAAGCGGCTATTTTAGTAAATTGCCTATGATGTGCTACAGGCAGTTTATGCAATAGTATATGTGTTAAAATGGTACAGTGTTCCCTTTCAGAAGTGTTGCTTTCAAAATAAAGTCCGCTTAAGTATACCTGTACTCTGACTTTATAGGTTACTGTTTCCAGTTTTATGCATTTTTAGGCAACACATTTACTTGCAAGTTGCAATGTTAAGTGAAGGAATGTAATACATTTATTACACATTACATTTATTCATAACTTGGACTACTGTTCAAAAGTTTGGGGTCAGGTCTGCATTTATTTGATCAGAAACACAGTAAAACAGTAATATGGTGAAATATTATTGCAATTTAAATGACTGTTTTCTATTTTAATATATTTTAAAATGTAATGTATTGCTGTGATGGCAAAGCTGAATTTTCAGCAGCCATTACTCCATTAAGTATCGCATGATCCTTCAGAATCATTCTACTATGCTAATTTGCTGCTCAAGAACATTTCTTATCGATCTGAAAACAGTTGTGCTGCTTAACTTTTTTTTGTTGGGAACTGTGATTCTTTGCTTTTTATTCCTTTTTTTTTTGATGGATGGATGGATGGATGGATGGAAAATTCAATCTTTTGTAAAATTATAATTGTTTTTATTGTCACTTTTGATCAGTTTTATGTGTCCTTTATGGATAAGTTTTGTTTGTTTTTTTTGTTTGTTTTAGTTTTTTCAAAAAAAAAAACAAAAAAAACTTTTAAACATTTTTTGTTAATAAAACAAAAAAGGAAAAAAAGTGTTATTCTAAACCTCATAACTGTGCCAATGTAATATGCTGTTATTTACTGAATATAACGAATATATTTTTTTTCCCTTCCAGGCAGAGGAACAGCACAGTGAGAATGTTCCACACGAGGAGAGGTGAGAATTTTTCTTAAAACCACCGTCCCTTTGAGACTTGCCTAGAGTAGCCTATTTGCATTTTTTGGTACCTTTTCTTTGGGTATGGTTAATACAAATTGTTGTTGTAAACCCACAATTTGTTTTATATAACATAGTTTATGAAATGATCATGCCCAAATCTTGAAGAACAAAAGTTTTAACTTTTAATAAATAAAAAGGTAACATAAGTTTGTGGTGGTCTATTATGTACATCCCCTAAACATTTTTATGAAAGCAGGGCTGGTTTGTTTTAACAGTGCATGGAAAACTAAGCCTTGAGGACACCAGCTTTCTGTTTACTTTACATTTGCATTCATGTGACTGGCATGACCTAAGATCAACACTCACTGTTTTATTAACTGCATTTCAATAGCAAGATATGAATAAGAGCACAGTATGTAAACAAAGTGCTTGTGAAGTCTATGGAAAAATACCAATTTAGCACAAGCCTGCAAGATGGCACATTGTATACAGCTGTGTTTTCTTATATCATCTGACCATGTTTGCATCTCTTTTCTCGTACCTTAAAAGATTAGCGTTGCCTTTGACACCATAGATCACAACATTCTCATTTTCATAACAGATTAGAGAAATATTATTGGCATTTTTGGATATTTGCATTTTACATTTTCTCATTCAGCAGATGCTTTTATCCAAAGTTACTTTCATTAAGTTGTTTAAGATCCCATTTGTTGTCAGAGTTAAAGCTATGTGGGCAGCGGTTCGATAAATAGGGAATCCTGGCTTGTGGTTCATTCTTGTCACATTTCCTTCTATCCTGTAACTGCTTCTGATGTCTTGTTATCAGGGACGTGCACAAGGGGGTTGCTCAGGTTGCCCAGGCAACTGCCCATATGCCCTTCTCGACTCACGTTGCCCTTCCGAGGTGGACAAAAATAAATAAAAAATACAATGGATGCAGAATTTCATGTAGGCCTAGATAAAAATTAAAAAAATCGCAAAGCCTCATTCACTTCCATATTCGGGCACCCGTCCGAAAGTGAAAGTCAGTAGGGGAAGGGTAAACTCTGTTTACGTGGCTGCAGCGCTGCACGTGACCGGCACCTGAGCTAAACCTGCATGAGCGGCACTAGAAGGAGATTGTTGCGGTTGTCTGGTGAGACGACTTAACGTTGACGGAAAGGTGAGTAAGGTTATAATCGTTAACGAAAACGAAAACTAGGTGGGAAACAACATCATCGTTAACTGAAATAAAAATTAAAACGAGGCATTACAAAAAAACGATAACTAACCAAAACTGTAATGTGTGTTTGGCAAAACTAACTAAAATAAAATAAAATTATAGATTAAATGTCCTTAGTTTCCGTCTTTGTCAATGTCTTTCATAGAGAAAACGTTCAGCTGCATTTCATTTCCCTGCGTCTCTCACTCACACGTCTCTCTCACATACTCACTCGCGCGAGCACAGCCCCTCCCCTCTGTGCACACCACGCCTCCATGAGAATGAGTATTGGAAGCAAGTTCGCGAAAGGTTGGTATCTCGTGAAAACCTTTACACAATCACACATTAAAAATTTAATTCTGAATTTAATTTTGTCAGTGTGTTAATGTCGACCCGAGAAGCGATTGCTACTTTAGAAAGTTAACTTGACGCAAGTTTGAGGTAAAATGCAAGGGTTGTCGATGTCAAAACACTAAGCTGTGATTCAAGTTAGGAATAATTGATGATGGGCCGTTGAATTATTAGAAAAATAATGCACACCTGAGGTTGTGATTCGGTCACGACTCGAAGCGGAGTCAATTATTCCGCTTATACCACGGTTATTCTCAGTCCTTCATATAGCCCGTGAGTGTGTGGGGGGGGGGGGGGGTGCCCTTTTTACAGGTCAGAGCAACTGCCCCTCAAAATTCCTGTGCACGTCCCTGCTTGTTATAATAAACCCACACATGCAAAAAAAAAAAAAAAAAATATATATATATATATATATATATATATATATATATATATATATATATATATATATATATATATATATATATATATATATAAAAAAAAAAGAGATTGGTCTGACTGCCACTATATTATTTGTGTGAGGAACTGTCATCTAACACAAGTGAAGTATGGAGTGCCACAAAGCTCTGTAACAGGTCCTCTGTTGTTTTCTTTGGATATGCTTCTACATACATCTACACGCATCAGGAAATGTAATTGGCTTCCATTTGATATTTTGATGAGGTCTATATTTCCCTTATACCAGATGAAAGTTGTTAGGTAATATTAGCAAATTATTAAATCACGTGACGAGGATTTTTTCATGCACATCTAGGAATGTATTTGGTACATGCGTTTCCATTATAGTTCATTATAGAATACACATTATGGAAGCAGTATTTTCATCCTGATGTTTCTATTCAACCTTTATTTCTGCAATATTCCAGCATTCGCATAAAAAATGGATGGAAATCCGGCTTGTGTTTAGAATTATTGTCTCATTCCCTCACTTACTTCGAGATTGACTATATCACTAAAAGCAGCTCAGCTGATGAGTGATTCATGTATTGGTTGAATTCTGCAGGAGAAAAAATGAGTTGACTTCATTAATTGTTAAATGTATGAAAATCATGAAGTGTGGACTTCAAGCCAGTGGTATTTATTTTGATAGAGTTATTGCCATCATAAACTTTGGATAATTTTTGTATTTGATCATATTCAAAGAAGACTAAAATTATCTGTGGTTGCGCATGCAAATTTCATTCACACTCTATTTTAGTAACTGCAACTTTTTTTTTTTTTAGCTTTCTCTTTTTTCCCTCTATTCATTGTCTCTTTGCCACATCCTCTCATGCTACCCATCCCCAACTCTGTAGATCTCATTCTGCTATCTGGCTGTAGCAGTCTTTTCATTGTTGACTCGGGGTAACAGCATGCTCTGTGTTTAAGTCCTAATCAGGGACTATCACCAAGCACAATGACTGCTTTTAACACAACAGCATCAACAAGGCTCACTTCCTGTAACAACAGCAAAGCGCAGTTTCATACACTTGCTGTAACATGGATGTTGAACAGAAACATTCAATGCAGAAAATGAATGCCATCTTTAAAAAATGTTTTGTGTCAAACTCAATTATCCATCATTTTTTGTTTTTAATTTTTGTTTTAATATTTGTTCAATTTTAAAAGGGAACTTTGCACTTTTTTAAATAAAGCTGAGGGTGACGCTGGGCTTCAAAACAAGGAAGCAGATATGATACCTTCTGATTGATCTTCTGATTTCGTTTTTGAATGAGCAGAAATTACCAACTTTAAATTATTTATGTAGGCATGGATCTCCATTTTCATTCACCTTTTTCTTTCAAGACTTTGCAAGTATGAGGAAAATGTATGGAATTACAGGTATGAGTATTTAAATGTAGTTAAAAGGTTGGTAATGTGTTAAACAGAACTGACAATACTGCGACACTTATTGGTAGCTGTATGAGCATTATCAGGATAGCCAAAGTATTTAATAAACACAAAAAATGGGGGATGTGGTGAAATTAGTTGATACCATTTTAATTCCAAGGCACATAATTTGTTACCTAAAGAGCAACAGGTTGCTCATTATTCATGTATGCAGCATGGTTGTAAGAGTTTTTTGCAGGAAAGCAGAACCATGCTAGTGGGTTGTCCGAACAGAGAAGTGAAATTTTGACCAAACTGCTTGTGTATTAGACAAAAGAATCAAACACTGTAGAATCAAAAACTAGTTATTCTACGTATGTTTCTAAATTTCTTACGTTGATCTGTCCAAAAAAAGTACACCCTAAACACAGAGGTCATGTGGAGACTATCTTGTAATGTAAAACTCTCTAGAAATTTAACATTAGCAAGCATCGAGCTTGTCAGGACTTTGGACTTATAGCATTAATGCAGTGTTAAGCAAGTAGAATGTACATAGATAGGACAGAAAACTATAGTGCATACAAGATACAAGGGCATGAGAAGCTACATGGATTGATTGCATTGTAATAAATACCTGCAATGGATTATATTTGTGATTTTAAAAAATGGTTACACTTTATTTTACAGTGCTGTAGTTACATTGTAATTTCTCAAATAAGTACTGAGTACTATTAATTAACTACATGTACTTACTATAGAGTTACAGTTATGGGTTAGGTTTGGAAGAGTATATAATTCTATTACTAATACTGCTGGTATTCAGAGTTTGTTCTTTGAACTTTGTCCTTGCATTTGTGCATCTATTGGCAGGGTGGCTGTGACAGCAGCTGACTGTTTATTGGAGATTGACTATCTTACTGCATGCAGAGCAAAGAGAAAGAGATCATGTTATAGGTTTTCTGAGGTCTATAGAGGACACATGAATTTCAGTAGCTTTAGAATTTTAACATTGTTTATGGATTATTTTATCTGCTTATAAAACACATTATTCTATATTATGAAGTCTCTTTTGAAAGCAAAGATACCAAGCATTTGACTACATGGAATAAAGCTTTGGATTTGCAACACATTTTAAGAGGTTTCTGTTTTATTTGGCAGAAAATACTGTTATGTACAATGTTATTTCATTTTCAGTCTGTGTACAGTGTTGTACAACTTATTTTCTCTGAACAGGTTAGAAAACCTAAGTGTGTTGTTATTTATCAAAAAGACAAGGAAATAAGAAATTTTGCTAGATTTGAAAGAAAAAAAAAACTGCTTTAAACAAGCTATGTGAATGTTGGATTGGTCTTTTTGGCATCTAGATGTGTTGACAAATTAAGTGGATTACATACAAATCTGTATTAAAACATTAATATTTAAGTTTTTGAGATGTAGCTGATTATTCTTGAAATGGATAATATAAATAATTTAACAATTTAATATATTTAATTATATTAACTGATTTTCAAACATGATGTCAGCTTAATTTGACTATTTTAATTACCAGAACCTGCCAATTAATCCTGTTGACTTCTTTCTCGAGTCTGTTCATTCTCATGAGATTATTGAGACGATCTGTTATTTAGTATGTTTGAAACATATTTTGGGGAAAAGCCTATTTCTGCCCAAATATAATTCCAGAAAATAATGATTCAAACATCAGACAATCTCACACTACCACCAGCAAGGAAGACCATTACCAATTTATAGATTGATTAATTAATTAATTTGTCCGAGAAGTCATCTAAACATTTAATCTGGGTTTTTATATTAAAGACTTACAAAACATTTGAATATTGTTTTTGGTGAACAGATCCATATCAAGATTTACAATATTGTAAATATAAAAGTATGGACATTAGATGGTTTGTTTTCATATCTTGTGTAATGTACTTGAAAGTACTCTTGCCTAATTTGTAGATCATTCTTGATTGCGTTTACACTGTTTGTCCACTATTTCAAATCTTCGAACATTTTACCACTTTCAGCAGTGCTTTCAGGATGTTACACCATGTTTATCACACAAGTAAATGGAGTCTAGCTCATGTGAGAACATTTGTTCTTTATTGCATAACACATTCTTGGTTGGGGGAAGTGATGCAGCAATGACTGCGCACTGCAGTGACTGCTCTTTATGGCCTGTATTGTTAATTTTTAAATGTAGTGAAATACAGGAAAGTGTTTATCAGGCCCTCAGGCGTTAAAAAATAAATAAATGATTGAAATCAATGGGCTCCATCACACACCCGGCGCATCAATGCGACGCAAGTGTTTTTTGCTACTTTCAGCCTGACGCAGTTATCATTTTCATGTACAGCGCCCACGTTGTTTAAATAGCAAATGCACTCGCGCCCATCTACTCGCCCATGGCCATGCTGGTCTGAAAACGAGGTGTGTTTAGTTGCATTGTTGGCGTGTTGCTACTTTGAGGCAACTGAAAACGTCTGCGCCATTGACCAACAAAAACTTGGTGTAAAGTCAATGGCACAGTTTTTTTTTTTTTTTTTTTTTTGTTATTTAAAGAGCACGTTACTAATCTGCCCCTATATACACACACGTCCACTCTGCTTGTTACACGCACAGCAACACACAAACATGCCAAATATTAAAAATAAAAGGATTGCAATGTAAAAGATTGTGTACATAAAGATAAAAATGCCTACATGTCATAATGGATAGTCATTGCATGTATCAGAATGACCTAAATGGAGTAATGATGAAAGAAATTGGCTAATTATTTGAACAATCGTGGCAGTACACGCATGTATTTAAACTGACTCGTCCGGTTGAGGGTGTCTATATTCCGCCATATAAATAGCAAACTGCCAAGCATACCTGGCTTTTAAAGGGACATCGGTTTATTGCATGTTACGCCCAAAACACACCCATGACTCATTAAGTGTTCATTCATCTGCCACATCTCAAAATCCAATCAACAACTTTTTTTTTTTTTTTTATGATACACTTGAATGTATGTTACAATAAAGAAAAAAAGATCAGTCCCACTTTATATTAAGTGGCCTTAACTACTATGTACTTAAATTTAAATTAATAATTTTATACAATGCACTTATTGTGTACATACATGTATTTAAATTGTACTTATATTTTAAAAAACACCTGCATTTAATTACATCTGTAATTAATTTCTGTATTTACATTTATAATTACACTGTTGACCCATCCTTTACACCTTACCCCTACCCTTAAACCTACCCTTATCACCAAAGCTTTCCCTAACCTTACCCGTACCCCACCTCAATAGCAGCAAATTGTTTTGCAATTCAATATGAACCCAATAAGTACATTGTACTTATGTTTTGATGTAAGTACATAGTAGTTAAGGCCACTTAATATAAAGTGGGACCAAAAGATCTGTCGCTACTTCCATTTCATTGCGACCCACCAAACTTAACTTAACTATTAAATCCAGAATAACTTTAGTGGCCAATTCTAACAACTCCTTAGAATGTCTCTCCAGAAATGTTGCATGTAGAGATTCTGTGAGGTGTTTGTCCCATCTAGAGCAGTCTGTCTGATTGAGTAGACCCCAGAACTCATTTGTAAATGTGGCATAATAGCCTCCTGAAGCTCCAATTTGAAGATAGCCATAGTGTAGAGTATTTTCTGCAGCTCTCTCTCTCTCTCTGTGGTTGCTAGTGCTAATTTTCACACCTCCTGCTGTGATACGCCCTCTCATCTCTTCCTCTGCCCTCTGCCAACACTACAAATAGCTTCAGCTCCTGGCATCAACTACATTCCATTAAGCCCAAAACATTCCACAATGTTTCTTCTCTGGATCATGCACACTAATATTTAGGGCAGTGTGCTTGTCTTATCGTGTACATGTATTTCACTGAAAAAAGAACAATAACAAATGTCAAAACAAATTAGCCATCCTTAACCATGGGCTTATTGTGCATTTATTTTCCTCTATTGAATTGTAGTGGGATGATTGTGTGATTTCTGTGTTTGTTTTGGCAACCATCATCTGTCACATTGACACCAATTAGTGGCAACACATTTATTGCTTGTGTGTTTATTGCTTCTGTCATGTGACCCACTGTTCTGTAGCCAGTAACCGTGGTCACCTATCACAAACCTATGCCAAACCTAAATCTAATAGATAGATTTAAAACAGCTGATAATGTTCTTTTTGTGTTATATTGGTTTGTGGATTTTTAAATATAATATAATATAATATAATTATAATATATAATATAATTATAATATAATATAATATAATATAATATAATGTGATATGATATGATATGATATGATATAATAATAAATCATATACTTGAATGTTCAGACTTGACCAGAGAATATACTTGTAGTCAAAAGTTGGAGATCAACTGTTATAGAGGATTGGAAGCAGCTGATTTCCATTATTATGTTTTTCCTTTGTTTTCCCAAACTGCTGAAATGGTTTTGTGAACATTTACATATGCACCTTGATCAATGTACATGAATATCAAAAATATCAGTAGGCACAAATGTCTGTGCTTCATGGGGCAGTGAATAACCAAAAAAAGAAGAATCCAATTGAACATACATTTTACTTGCAAAACATCCAAAACAAGCTCCAGCTAGATACACACTGCTGATAGAACAGTGTTATTCCTGCTATTGAAAGGGTAAAAAACACACAACTCAAAATGGTAAAAAGTAGGTGTATATTCTCTGTTTGGTCTCAAGTTTGTTCATAGTATAAACATCATGCATTTCCACTGTTCAGGGAAGGCATGCTGTGATGTTTTTATCTTTTAAAGTAATGATGGAAACTTTTCTAATGTGCGTTTTATTAAGATAGATAATACATTTTGTAACAATGCCATTGATACTTGAGTATTCAAATGTACATTTAAAAAAAAAAATAGTTTTTGGATTTGCAGAGTGTGTTTGGCCCCTCCCCCCTTCATACATCACCAGACTGCTGGAGCAGACCATGTTTTGTACGCTGATCTACAGTACACACAGCTTTAAACGTTAAAAGGAGGTTGAACTCAGATTAGTTTCTAAGTGTCATATGTACACGCCTCCCCCCCACATTATTCAAATTGCCTACAACTTCCTGTTTCAGCACACACAGGAAATGAGCAGTACGCTATTTCAAACATCAACATTTTTTTTCTTTTGTGATGGGAAGTGATGCTACTGCCAGCAAAGTAGTGTGTGTGTGTGTGTGTGTGTGTGTGTGTGTGTGTGTGCACACGTGATGAAATGTCAATTATAAGTTGTACACTTGATTCCCTTTCAGTAAGATTAAAATAAATTAATACTTTTATTCATCAAGGATAAATTTAATTGATCAAAATGACAGAAAAGACACTTGTTACCAAAGATTATTTCAAATAAACTGTTCTTTTGAGCTTTATTTTCAAAGAATGAAAAAAATTTATTAGTTTCCATAAAAATATTAAGCAGCACAACTGTTTCAACAGAATTTTTCTTGAGCAGTAAATCAACCTATTAGAATGATTTCTGAAGGATCATGTGACACTGAAGACTGGAGTAATGGCTGCTGAAAATTCAGTTTTGCCATCACATGCATGAATAAAAACATTTTAAAATATATTCAAATAAAAAATTATTTTGAATTGCAAAAATATTTTTCAGTATAGCTGTTTTAGTCAAACTGAGTAGTTGTGTAACCCTTTTTCAATGTCGCCCTTTTGTGCCATTTCTTTCCTGTTCTGTAAAATGTTTAAAATTTCGAAATAAATCATCATAAAAAAAATAAAAAAAACTTAGAAGTCATGATAGTTATGATTTGCATTTATGGGATTACTATGGAAGATTCCACTAAGTTATCATTTGTCAACTATAACTGTGGTAACTCCAAGTACTTAAAGTCCCTGTAAAGTCAATTCTGAGAATTCTTTCTAAACACATTATAAATGTTACAAATGTATTGCTGAAACGCATTACAAAGACTGTAATGCTAAATTGTGAAGTTAGAGCGTTAAACAGATTTTCACCAACTCTGTTCAGAATTTTTTGGGTGGAGCTAAAAACGGGGGTCCGATGACGCACTGGAGCCCCCAAACATGGCCCCGCCCCTAACACTATATAACTGTCGATGACGCACAGAGTATGACACCGCCATAACGCTACAGCAGCTCACCTGCTCAGTCTCGAGTGTCATTACAGTTATACAGCCCTTTGCACATTTAGCTAGTAATGCCTTCGTCACGCAAATGCATATTACATGGTCGTTATATACAATACTCGGTCTCCTTATTTAAATTTCCTAAAACGATGATATGAGGCCAGACAGAGTCTCTCCCGTCCCGGCCTTCATCCTCCCGTCTCGCGGCGCCGTCATTTGTCGACTCGACAACAGTCTGCGGTACGTGCCCACCAATGAGTGTAAGTTGCCGTTTGTGCTTATAATTAGTAGGTAGTCCACAGTAACTCTACTGAAATTTGCAAACATCTAACATGATTTTTTTTTTTATATGCATCAGTATGTTTACGTATACTCAGACTCAAGTCAGTTGAGACAGCAGTTCTCGCAAGTGGGTGTGGTTTCAGCACAGACAGCGAACACGCCCCCAGCATTTGAGAGCACAGAGTGCTGCCTATTTTTTCGAGAATTTGCTAACTTATTTCATTTACTTGCAGATTTTTTTAATCATTCAAATTTGGCTGGGTCGTTAATAACACATTATTCTGCGGTGTGACAAACTCAGAACACGTACTTTAAAATGACTTTACAGGTACTTTAAACTTTATTTGCCGCAACCAAGGCTTATAAAGCATGTAATGCGCATAAATGTTTCACTGTAGTTTCAACTATGTAACAAGATATTTTTGAACAGTTTTCAATACAATTCCACACATGTTATAGTGGGGACATTAAAAATTATTTTAATATACAAAACTGTTACCAATCATAGCAGTGGACGTTTATTTCCAAGTCTTGAATGTGTCACGCCCATCAAAACAGAGTGTTCGAAAGAGAGGGTCAAAAACACTATAGAAAGTTACCTGTTACTTCTAAATTAGGATGTTTTTAATCGAAAGATCTGGATAACGTTATAAGTGGACCCGGATAACGTTATAAGAGAACATTGATTCAATAAAAAGAACCGATTCAAGAGTCATTTGTTCAGGATTTAGACTACATTGGTTGCGCTCTGTTTTTCACTCGTGTTACGAGAACAGTTTACGAATTATTCAATTCTGGTATTGTTAAAGAAATGGAACCAGCTCTGAATAATAACCGTTTCTCGGTTCCCAACCATAACAGAGCAGCATGACAAATGACGAAGTGTCTTTCATACCCATAACTGAAGAAAAAATAAGCTCACTTGAAACTCTTATGCTGTAGTTCCTGTTTCAACATAGACAGCATGTTATGTACCCACATGTTAAAAATCAATGCACTTGATAGTTGATGCACTTCTGATGTTCATGCAAATCAGTATTTGCTGTGCAGTGATTCAGTGAATCTTACTCACTCTTGGAGCCAGTGCACATTTAAATTTTACCTCCAGCCAACATGTTCAGGGTATAACATTTTGCCTTAGAGAAAGTCAAACACACTTGATTGTGTTTTTGTTGACATTTCTCAGTCCATATTTGATGCTCTTCCAGGTCCTCCAGGTTTGATTTACTTTGTTCGCTTCCCTTTTATGGAGAACTTTGAAAGCTGTCTAGAGTTATAAACAAGTTCTCTGAAGTTCTGATGCTACATACAGTGGGGATCGAAAGTTTGGGAACCCCTTTCAGAATCTGTGAAAATGTGAAATTTTTTAACAAAACAGAGATCCAGAGAAACTGAGAATTTTGAGATCCATCTTTTCACACTGAGGACAATTGAGGGACTCAAACACAACTATTACAAAAGGTTCAAACATTCACTGATGCTCCAGAAGGAAACACGATGCATTAAAACTTTTGAAAACTTTTTGAATTTGAAGATCAAGGTAAATTGTACTTAATTTTTCTTCTGGGAAACATGAAATTATCTTCTGTTGCTTCCAATGGGCAGTACTAAATGAAAAAAAATATATATTTCAACAAAATAAGAAAAATGTGGACATCTTCATCCTGTTCAAAGTTTTCACCCCCCAGATCTTATTGCATTATGTTTCCTTCTGGAGCATCAGTGAATGTTTAAACCTTTTTTAACAGTTGTGTTTGAGTCCCTCAATTGTCCTCAGCGTGAAAAGATGAATCTCAAAATCATACAGTAACTGCTGGAAAGGGTTCAAATATGCAAAAGATGCTGGAAAACTGAAGAATTTGCAGGACCTGGAGGGTTTTTCTGAAGAACGGAGCTCAGTTTAACTGCTCAGAACAAACAAGAGACTCATGAACAACCATCACAAAACATAAAAACAGTCATAGATCATCAGGTAACCACACACAGTATTAAGATCCAAGGGTTCCCAAAATTTTGAATGGGGTTATTTTAATAAATTCAGCTATTTTTTTTTTTGTCTTGTGGACTATATGTAAACATCTTTTATGTAAAATATCTTAATCAGGACAGTACTAAACATGCATTTTGTATGATCTCTCTTGTGTTGTTAAATTTTGACAGATTCTGAAAGGGGTTCCCAAACTTTTGACCCCCACTGAACTTTGTTTCATATGTTCTTTCCTGGAATTGGTACAGAAGTGATTCATACCTTGAGTTCTCCTCTTTCTTTTGGTAATCAGTTATGAAGGCCACTGATATGTGTGTCTTCATGTCAGAGATCCCAGCTGTTGAAAGCCTGGACAAGCCCCTGACAGAGAGGAAAGATTGACTCAACAGATATATAGATACAGATATTTGTATAACCATAACTATACTATCTGGTTATGATAGATATTTGCACGGTTTCTCAAAATGAGCTATTATTGCTTTGAGACATTTGGCTTTAAAGGTGTTTGCTAAATGTATTTTCAGGATGTGTCATCCATGTTGATTATGTCCGTTTTCAACCCTGTACACACACATGCTCTGATCATTTAACTTCAGTTCCAATTAGCAAGCTTTTTATTCTTTTGATTTGTGATTTGTTTTTATTAGATTTGTTTAATTTGTCCTTTTGAAAGATTCTTTAAAAGAACCAACTCAGAGTCATCAGTTTCAGGAATCGGGCTACTCGGCCTGTGTTGTTTTTTAATTCACTACAAGCAATCAGCTCATGGGAGTAATTTGTTTGTGAATCACACTACACTGGATTTTATTTTGGTTTGATTTGCATGCAGCCTGCAAGGACAACTTAGCAAAACATGTTTTATATTGCATTATTTTAAAGCAGACTGTGAACTCTCACTCATAACTCAGATAAAATATGAATGTAATTTCTTTTGCCATGGTGCTAAAGATTCTGCAGTTGAGAAATGCTGATGCAGGGAACCTTCTAAATTTAGACATGATGATATTTGAAAGCATGATGCAGTGACATCTGCAGTTAAAATCTTTAGGAAAGTATGTAAATGTACTGTCTATATACATACATAGACAAAAATACAGTTCGTACAAGTACGTTTTTACACAACCTCTGAAATTAAGCATGAAGTAGAAAGGATTTGGGATATTTCGAATCTGAATATTTAATCTGAAAATTATTTTTTACAGTTTTTCATTTCACTAAACATAAGGACATGTTTATCTCATAGTACCAAAACTCGTTCAGCTTATTCATCTCAAAACTCAACTACAAAACTTCTCAGAACAAATTAATAGCTCCTTCTCTCTTTTTTTTTTTTTCCCCCACCTGCATTAGTAGGTGTTTTCAGAGAAACAGGCAATTTATGAAGTATTAGGAGAGTATAAACAAAGGTGTTGATCATTTGGTCTGCTTTGCCCTGCTGCCCACTTTAGCTTCCTGTTGTTTTCAGTTTCCTGTCACCCTTTTGCCACACTTGTATTTTTCATTTTACCTCTCTGGTGTTTGTTACAAGGTTTAAGTGTATGCTTTTTACAAACCTTATTTATTATAATTCGCTTTGGATTTTGTGTTGTATTGAGTTAACCTGATAAATGTTTATACTAAATCATAATATTCTCATGTATTGTAAATACAGTATGAGTGTTTCTAAGGAAGAATGAAATCACTCCCTGAGACTGCCAACAAACTATGCCCTGTTTGTGGTTTGTTAACATTCATGCATGTCAAAAAGTAAATTCCCTTTCGATTTGTCTAACTAGTGAAATGTTCGTCCAGGTAAAAAACAATAACAACAACAAAATTAGTTAACGCTGATTTATATAAGGGTTTTGAGATCTGCAGTTAACTTGAATGGAGTCTAACGTGCTTGGTTACATAGTACTACATAATACTACATGAGCTGCATAGTCATATTGTTTTGATTTGTTCATATGTATCCACTTTTCAGCATATTATACAGAGTTTTCCCTCCTTCCCCGCGAGACAACTCTTAAACCTTCCTTGTGGTTTTGATTCTCTTGCTTTGTAATTTTTAACCTTCTACTGCACACATGTTGATGGTACATGAAAAAAAAAAATATTCCACATAATTTTTTGGTTAATTTGGAAACATTTTATTGATTTAAAAAAAAAAAAAATTCCCCCACTCTCCCCCAATCCCAAAATATTTTTTCGTTGCCTCAGGGCAACGTTGTGCGACAATGGTACAGAGTCATAGAGAATTTTTTTTAAAATTTAAGAAATCATTAAGTAAAAAGGGAAAAACACTTGAAATACATTGATATATTGAATTTGATACATGCATAGCATAGGTCTGTATCATGTAGTGTGCTATGCAATATAATGTACTTCATGTAATAAGATTTCACTCTGTACGAAACTTCAAAAAGCACTTCTTCTCTGCTGTGACATAGTGGTGTATGTTACAATTTTTGCACATCACTTTGGGTGTTCCTGCACACCCAGGAATCTTGCATCTTCCCTTCTTATAATACATTGTTGCCAATGAGAGGTACTCTCTAAAACCTCCTCGAAAAGTACCCCTTATCGCATAACGTTGCTCTGAGGCAACGAAAAGAAAAACTGAATTTCTTAACATGCAAAATAAAAAAAAAACTTAATAAAACCTGACAAAAGGCTTCTCTACACCTTCATACACACACACACAAACATATTTTTTATATACAGTTAATGTCGTTTTAAATAAATTACTAAAGCAAATAATATTGCCTTCTCAAACCATGTGCTCCTGTGACCATGTGTCAGAACAGGACGTCCCACCTTTAAATGGTGCTTGATATTGACTCCAACACCTTACTGAACTGTTCTTTGGTACTTTCTCGACCTTTCTAATTGGTTGTTATCATTTAAAGAGAAATTTACTAAACATGGGGCTTAAGAAAACTTTCTGTTGCCTGAGGGCAACGCTGTGCTGTAGAGGGTTAAAGCACTTTTTCATGTAAAAAGCCTCAATCTGAATGACTTTCTTTCTTTTCTCCTCCTCAGCTCCTCATTTTATGTGCAGGAGAGTAGGAGACAGCTCCAGTTTGATCCGCCCACTCTGGACTTCGGACCACAGTAAGAGTTTTACCTTTTTTACATTTTACCCACAAATATCAGTACACACTTATGGTCAATAATAGACTTTAGATAAAAATAATAGATACAATTTTAGTAGCTAATGTCTATGCCAGGGAAATACATTTGCATTTTTTAAAACATACCATAATATATTAAATGGATTTTTTTTTTTTACATTATATTACATTTTTTTACAAGTTACATTATATAAATAATAAATTATTCGTCTATGATGTAGAATTTAAGTATTTCTCAAATAAGTAAACATTTCCCTATGATGAAAATTAGCTGTACAACAATGTGCAGTTTTGTTTTGTTTTTTGTCAGTATTGTTGTTTAATTAACTTACCAGATTGCCATTTTGACCAAAAAGTTTGTTTTTTTTGTGAATACAATTACGCATGTGAACATTCACTGGCAATGAATGTAACAAAAACAACATATACAATTTTAAATGAGATGTACTCTGTGCGTGGAGTGAAATGGTGTTATAGATGTGAAAAGGTAGCAGGGGAACAAGAGTGTTGTGTTACTCTGTTACAGAAAAAATAAGACTTTTCCACAGGAGAATATTCATTCATATTTATCCAGACTTGACTCATAGTTAAAGCCATGTTTTGAGTTAAAGGGGCGGTTGATTATGATTTCACATTTTTTAATTTTAGTTAGTGTGTAGTATTGCTATTTGAGCATAAACAACATCTGCAAAGTTACAACGCTCAAAGTTAAATGCAAAGGGAGATATTTTCTTTTAAAGAATTCACTGTTTAAGGACTGCAACAAATGGCTGGCAAGGAGCTTCTTCCTGGATTAGTGACATCACTAACCCTAAAATTTACATAAACCCTGCCCCTGAGAACATGCAACAAAGGGGGTGAGGCCATGTTGGGCTGTTTGAAAGAAGTGGAAGGGTTGTTGTAGTAGAGTGTTGTTACCATGCCGTCATTTCACGCCGGACTGCTTCACAAATAAGGGTCAGTTCAACACTAGATTTAAGTTGAATCAACTCCCCAGCGACTATATAAATTTATCCACTCACCATTCAGAAGTGTGCAATTGCATTTTAAGGGCGCTTTCACACCTGCCTCGTTTAGTTAGATTAAATCGCACTAGAGTTCTTTATCCCCTTTGGTGCGGTTCATTTGGGCAGGTGTGAAAGCAGTAATCGCATTTGGGTGCGCACCAAAAGCGGACCAAACAAGCGTACCGAGACCTCCTTGAAGAGAAGAGTTCAAACGAACTCTGGAGCGGTTCGCACGGTTCGTGTGTTTGAATTTGCTGCAGCTTTAATGTGAATGTAGTATATAATTTAACAGCGGGAATGACGGCTACATTCATATAGTGTTTGCATGTGTATCGACAGTTACAAATAAAGCCACAATAAGCTCATAGAGCAAACTTGTCAATCATTATTTTGATGGATGACCCAGCGAAAACTCTGACCAATAAGAGGACAGTTGTACTCGCATGTGACTTTTTGGTACGTTTTGAAATGTTGCCATGTGAAAGTGAACCAAACCAAGAAGAAAATGCAACATTGTAACAAATTTAGTCCCTGTTTCGGAACAAAAAAATGATACATAGGTGTGAAAACACCCTAAAAGTTGTAACTTTTTCCCGAGTCTCTCCATCAGTGTCCAACTCCAGATTGAACAATGTAAGGCTGAACACCATTACTGAAATTTGTCATTTTGAGATTCTCCAGCTTTGTTGTTGTTGAGCAGTTGAAGTGCAAGCTGTTAAAGCTCCGCCGTCTTCTGGAAAGGGAGCCATTTAAAGGGACACACACAAAAAATGGTGTGTTTTTGCTCACACCCAATTAGGGAAAAAGCTATAATAAATAATCCGTGGGGTATTTTGAGCTGAAACTTCACAGACACATTCTGGGGACTTGAATTACATCTTGTAAAAGGGTCATTATAGGTCCCCTTTAAACATAACTTAAAGAAAAAACTTGCTTCGCTTCGTATATTCAGTTTAACAGCTGTGCAATTGAAACGCTTAAATTGTTTTAAATTATGAATTGGTAAAATGCCTTCGCCTTGCATTCATTTGGACTGCTCTCTTACTGAATCACCTGAAGCGATTTATCAGTAGAACAGACAGTATCGAGAGAACAAGCAGCCGTTTTTCTCTGTGAACATGCGCCAAATGGATGATTGACAATTTCGTTGCTTTTTAGAGGTTTCATTTTTTTTTTTTTTTTTTTTTTTTATTCAGATAAAATCCTGAAATAAATGCACGTCCTTGAATGAGCACAGATTTCCAGCGTATTTACTTGAACTTATCAGGTAGGCTAATATCTAGGGGTGTAACGATTTATCGCAGTACGATACTTTTACGTTATGACGGCAGTCTAATCTTATTGGTTGAGTTGCCAACGTGACCTACTCTGCAAGGTGGGAGTAAGAGAAGCCGGTTGTCACAGCATATAAATGGTGTGTCTTAATCAGCTCTCTAGTTCAGTAAGTGTTTCGGGCACACATTGAATCTTGCAAGCAGGTTTAAACGTTTCTTGCGTCAGTCTCTTGCTTGGTCGCGTGAGAAAAGTTGTGGCTTTCCTTTACCGCAGTGCCACAGCAACAGCTGTGCTCACAGAAAAGCAAAAGATGCTTGCGATGCTTTGCTTTAAGAAGTTCCGCGGGGCCGTTCATATTGCATCTTTTCAGCGTGCAAGTCAGTTATTTCAAATGTAGCCGTGTGGCAGGCGCGCTCATAATGGGATCAATGCGGTCGCGACGCGCATCCGGTGCGTTTTCCAGGTACACTTGGCACAGCCCTTACGACGGTGAATTAATATGATTAGCCTTTTGCTTGACTACGTTATTAAACAGCTAATAATGTGTTGCTAATGTTACACAAATCATGTTCCTGTTCTTCATCTGAGAGTCAGACAGCTGCCTTCTAACAATCAGTATCCTTACAAACGCTTTGAACAACTCAGAACATCAGTGGAGAAAGGCATATAGTTCATCATAATAGCGTAATTGGACTCGCTATATTGCTAAATCTACACAATTTTTCATATCAACAGAAAATATACCGGGATAACCTGGCTTCTCTCGAGACTTTCCTGCTTCAGAGCAGTCATAGTTAATGAAATGCAAAAGCCTGCCGGCACGTTGTTGTGATTGCTTACAAGGTAGTCTGTGATGTCACAAACACCCACGATTTCAAACAGACTGTCTGACAGTCAGACAGTTTTAGACTGTCTTTGGTTTACTGCAGTTTCAAACATAAAATACTCAAAGCAATGGTACTGACTTATGAATTTGCACATGGTTTGACTTGAAGCATTTTAAAAATACTACATAGACACACAAACAACATCAAAAACTCTTTTTTTTTTTTTTTACTACAGGGGGTCTTTAACAGCTTTATATTATTCAAAGATGTACAAAGATTATAAAGCTGTATGTTTATCTGTAGAAATATTGGCTATAACTATACGAATTTTAGAAATGGTTATACTTTCAAAACTCTGTGACAGTTTGTAGAGGTTGCCTTTTTGACTTTCATTGTAAGTGCACTGCTATAAACATATAGTTTTATATAAAAACATTAAGGGTTGGAATTGATTTATTTGTTAATCATCAACTTGCCACAGATTTTGTCCATAAAGTCTAAATGGTATTTTAAAGTCTGCTCTATTTTAAAGCAGAACTTGGCTTGTGGCTAAACTTACTCTAGAGAAAGGATGACCAAATATGGATGGAGTTTATTTTCTTCTGATTGAGGAACAGTGGTGGAGTTTGGAGACTACTGCACTGATTTCATTTTGACCTTAAGAAATAACTAGAGTTAGAAAAGTTGTAGATGTCTGTTCCAATGCTGATAGTCCTATTTGAAGGAAGCATTACTGGAGCTTGTGACCTTTCATTAGGACAACATAGAGCCAGATTTCACAGCTATGTGTGTTAAATTGTTTTGGTGTGATTAGATCTGCAACTACTAATAAAATTCATAATAATCATTAATGAAAATGCTTATTTACATTTAATACATACTAATTTTAGTATGTATTAGTCAATAAAGTCAATTTGCAGAAGTGAAAATGTTATTTTTGTGTTTAAAAAATTGTTGAACACAAGTTTCCAAAGCATTTTTATATTAAATGCTTTAAAGAAGGTCATGGGAATGTAATTTCATACGGTCGTTGCTGCATCAAGCGCTTTGGCAGAGTGCTGGTGTTGTTGAATGCTGTTGAGAGGTATTTCACCAGGGCATAAAGGTAGTAGTAAAAGTAAATACACACACACCTTAAATATAAAGGCGTAGGTCACATGTATAAAGATAAAATAAACATGCAGCTTTTCCTCAAATGCAAAGAATTTTTATTACCAACATTTTCCGTTTGGCCTGTCAAGGTATCAATTTTCACCAGGACATATCTAACGTTTTACTATTATATTTTTGTAATCCGAACATTTTAGTTTTGAATGAAGAAATGACTCAACCTAACAAGAGCATATTGTTGTTAAACTTGAAATACTTAGAGCATGTGCATACATGTTAATCATAAGTAGTGCAACAGAGAAAGGAGTACACAACCAATATAATTTGAGATGCCAAATTGAGGGTTTATATGAACTATAATTAATGAAATCCTATTTCATATATCACATTCTTCCTCTTTTCACCTCTTACCTCTTAATTAATACTATAATTTGATACAGATTAACCGATTATCATAATGCACCCCTAGGTACAATAAACACTTTTGATGTTGGGGAATCTTTGTCTTCAAACAGTATTAGGGTCGAAAAATACACAGTGTGTCTTTAATATTTATGAAAGGGCTTTAAAAAAACCTTACAGCTGTATATGGTTAGTAGGGCTGTAAATCTTTGTTGACAGTGGATTCATGATTCTTTGGTTTTCAAGCACAATGTAAACATTGTACATGAGAGTGACTAGAAATGGGTAGGTTATAAAAAAAAAATATATATATATATATAAAAAAAAAATGTAATTCAATATTTAATTGGTAACCTAATCCAAATATCACAGCCTGAAAGTAGTTATCCTCGGGACTTCCTCAAGGCCACAAATGCAAATAAAAGACGAAAACAGATAAAGTATCTTGTGTAAACCACAACAACAGTGTTATCATTGTTCATTGTTGGTCATCTTTTCACGTTATAATATAAAAGTTTGTTAAATATTAATTATAATATACAATTACTGTTTTTATATAATATCTTATTGCCCCATATAAATGTAATTTAAATATTATAAAACATTTCCACAAAATTAATGATCATTTGGTTTTAAATATCAAATTAATTGATGTTCGTGCAAATATTTTGACACTAGCTGCTCTAGATACACAGAGGCGTATTGCATAATAATGTTTCTTTGCACATGTATGCACAGGTAGGTAAGTGTAAGTGTTTTCCCAATACTTTTTCCTGCAATGATGCAACACCAAATACTGCATAGAGCGAGAGAAACATGCCCTTGTTCGCCTGGCTGCTAATTTCATCAGTGCTTCTGCGCCACCATCTACATCTTATTATCTGCCTTAAACACACTCACACACACCCCTCATACTCCCATCACTGCTTCCATTAGGACAAACACAGAGAGACAACAGCTTAGACTTGGAATGGAATTTCTCAGGCATTGTTACATAATTTATTGGTTTTCAATGTTGGGAATCTCTTGCAAACTGTTACCCAATTCTGACTTTTTATGAATGATAACATAACCAAAAAATGTACATCAGTTTTTTTATGCAATAATAACTAAATGATCATACAATAATAATAATAATTTATTAATATTTTATATTGTCATACATTAAAATAAGTTATTAATATTATTATAATTGTTATTTATGACATTATATTATAAGTTATGCCATTGTTATATTATAAATTGAATCAATAAATTTTTCGATGATGCACCAAAATTATTATTATTATTATTATTGTTTTCTTTTAAAGCTACAATATGTAAATTTTATATGAAACGGGACGGGGCCCGGGCAGAAATCATGTTAATGGATGAGATTATTAATGTTACTGTAGTATGAAGCAGAGCAGGGCCGAGTGCTGTACGAGCAGAAATGAGGCTGCCCGAGCGATTGCTAATGAGAGACGAACGCAACACATGATTCGAGAGCAGTGGATCTTTTATTATGCCACAGTCGCTGCTTCTGCTTCTTCTGGTAATTCGTATGTGGGGTAAAGCAGCACTGTTTTATCGTATTCGAGATATGTATGTGTTGAAAGTTGTTATAGTGCTACTCTACGTTCGCTCGGCAGCTGCTATGAGACACTTGTTGCACATTGCAGTAAGCTAGATCGATATTAGGCATGGTAAAACATGGTACTAGCCGTAAATCAAGAAAGCGAGATTTAAACAAGACTTACTTTGTTGAGCTATATAACATGATTAGTTTTCTGTCGATGAATGTATCCATCCAAACAGTTGGTCGCCTGTCTAATAAAACACATAATATATTAAAGCGTCTTTCAAGAGTCAAAAGGCATCATTGGAGAATCGCTATTTAAACATTACTGTTTCAGTCAATTAGTTTGGCCATCCAAAACTTATTTTGTTGCTGTTTCAGCCAAAAAAATTTGGTTGCCAAATTAACCATTAGTTAAACTGCAATTTTAAATGGTCTAAAAAATGTAATCTTTGTTTTAGCCTGTCTACATGCAAATTTCTTACTTGTTAATGTTTATTATTTTAAAAGTTGAGTAATTGTCCATACAGCTGTTGGATGTTATTCTTTACAGAAATGGCAAATAGTGCAGTTTACCAAAAAACCTACAGTAGTATCTAGTCTGTGCATTAGCAGTGTTGAGTTTTGGTAACTGTAGATGTAGACAGTGTACCTAGTCAGACACATATGAACACTTAAGATTAACTGCTGGTCTGATAGGATCTGGAGTCGTTTTTTATTGGCCGCCGCGTTTCACATGCTGATATTCACACACCTCTTTTGAAACTGGCCTTTGACCACAGAACATCATAACATAAAGAGCTGAGCTGCTAAGCTTTCTGTGGTTAGAATCAGCTTTGAAAGGTCAACTTAAGTCTTTTAATAGACGTGTGTGGCTTTGAATGACATTTACTTTCATCTTTGCTCAAGTGTTGTAACAGTCTGTAAACCGTTCTCATTGTGATGCTTTAGAGAAGTGTGTTTCTGCCGTTTCTGTCTGGAGACATAAATAAATGATCTCCTTTTGAACAAGGTTATGCTGCGAGGCAAGAATGTTCATATAAGCATAACGTTCCCTGACATACCGGTCATTTAGATCATCTTTTCTGTTTCACAATGGTGGTTTACAGTGACATGCTTTAACAGAAACACTGGTGATTTTGGAGTCTATAATGCAGTATTTCGCTCTTTAAAATGTGGATCTGTCATTCTGCAGGCCGGTGGGGCTTCCAAGAGCTGAGACCGTAAATATCCGCAATCTCAGTCCAGAGCTCCCAGTGTCTCTGCTCTCTGTGTTTACATCCAGCAGACATTTTCACATGCCTTCCTTCCACAGAAGGGTAAGTATGCACTCCATTTCACATTTTGTCTGCTCTCTCTCTCTCTCTTCCTCTAGATGAACTGAATTGGTCTCATTTTCCCATATAAATGTAATCCAGTGTTTCTTGTCATTCAGTTTATTGTATTTTCTTTTGTGTTACAGGTAATTCCACCCAGAGGGAGCACATCTTTTAAAATCATTTTCCTTCCCACAATGGAGGGCAATGAAGAAATCTCTTTATTTATTAACACATCAACCCATGGGGTGATATCATACCAGGCAAGTTGTATAGAACTATAGCGTTACACAGTCACTTTTACACTTTTTGTTTCATGTACACATCAAATTATTTAGAGGAACACTTGGGAGATATTCATATTTTAAAAGGTTTATTTAGCTTGGCAGCAGTGCAGATGTAGCCATTTGCATAAAATGACAGTGGTAAATGGTATTCCCACAGTTAGTGATCACTTTAAGAATGTGGTTTTCTCTCTCTCTCTCTCTCAACCAAAGCACACTTTTCAGCCAATCATTTTGGGTGGAAATCATATAAAATTCCCCCTGTAGTCAATAATTTTATCCCATAAAAATCATCTTTGGTCACTAAAATTACATATTTAAATGTTTTTTTCCTGTGGAAAAAAAAAAAAAAAAAAAAAAAATCTTAATGCCTTAAAATAGCTTGAATGTAACTCTACACCATTGCCTTATTTAATATACACGGATCTATGAATATGATAATTAGCCCCGCCTCCACTCACTCTCACAAGCTCAGATGAGATCCACATGGACAGTTTCCACATGGACAGAGTTAAACACTACACAATGGTATTGCTTTTTGCAATGTCGGACACATATAACGGTTATTAATATGATTAGCATTTTGTTTGACTATATTATCAAACATAATAATGTGTTGATAATGTTAATGATATGCTAAAGCCTGCCGGCATGTTGACATGATTGGTTACAAGGTAGTTTGTGATGTCAGAAACACCAGCGATTTCAAACCTCGGATTTGAGACTGTCTTTGTTTTACTGCAGTTTTAAAGAGAAAATACTCAGCAATGCTGTTGACTTATGAATTTGCACACGGTTTGTCTTAAAGCATGTTACAAACACCAGATAGACATGTGAACAACATTAAAAACTTAATGTTCACCACAGGGGGACTTAAACATTAAAGACTGAAGCTGCGTCTGGGACAATTTGTATGCTGTTTGCTTTTTTTTTTTTTTTTTGTCTGCCTTACTCTTAACATATTCTTTTAAATGTTTTAAAAGATATGTTTGTCTACAAATTTAACTGAATCAAGGTCAAGCTGTATCATTTTGGAAATCTAGGGCAGTTATGTATGTTACAGTACACAGCTTGAAAGTACACATTCCCCTGAAATAGCGAGAATAGTGTGATACTGTATGACTGTTGTCAAACACATTCACCATAATCACCAAAGTTTTCTGCACTGGCATATATATTAGTATTCAGGTCATGTAACATATATTACTAATGTCTTCTGTAGTCATGTTTTCGTTCTGAATAAGTTCCTGGTGACTTCATAAAAGCTGCCACTATGGTGTCATATTTTTTTTTTTTATGTATGAAGAAAAAAACTATTGAAATGCAGTTTACACTACCAATCAAAAGTTTAGAAACACCTACTAAATCTTTATTATACTACCATTCAAAAGTTTGGGGTTGGTAAGAGTTTTTAATGGATTTGAAATAAGTCTCTTATGTGCTCATTAAAGCTGCATTTCTTTGATAAAAATACAATAAAACAGTAAGTGTCTACTAACAAACCGATCAGTCATTTTCAGAAAAACCTTTTAACTACAGATGCTTACCTTGGTCCAGCTCTTTAATCTGTTTGGTAAAAAACAAAGAAACGACAAACAAAACACTTAATACCATAAGCTCAATTAAATTTGCCTACAAAACTATAAAACTCAAAGCATTTAAAGCATAAACCTTATTAATATTTATTTATTTATTTATTTATTTATTTTGTGTATTTGTAACTCTATTCTTATATTTTGAAATATGTGTCTCTTTTTCTCTCTTAGGTTTTTGGGGTTGGCGTCCCTGGGGCATCAGTCAAGGACGTCCAAAGAAAAGACAGCATTCTGATATTTCCCCACATACAAAGCATTAATCTAACACAAACTCAGGTAAGCATCATGCGTGTGGGTATACTGTTTACTTAGTTGTGAGCTTACATGCGCAGATGTTCTTTCCTTTGTGCTGGATGACACATGAAGTCCAGCGACAGCTGAGTGCTTCTGTCTCCTATTACTGTCATAGCCATTAACACACACATTCAGGTCATCATACATGGAAAAAAATATGCCTAAACAGCAGAGACACCCAAGCAAACCCACATGACTGCAGTCTCTCTTCTGTTGATATTTTTCTTAGGGCCAGCACAGAAAGCAAAAATGACTGCATTTTTGCATTCTACTGTGCTGCTTTTCCATTCTTTTTTTTTTTTTTTTGTAAACATTTGTGTTTTACCATTGCATTTACGTCTTTTGCAGCATCTTGTGTATGACGTGGTGTTCTAATCATGCAGTGCTCAAGTTAAGAAGTCTTTTAGAACTTTTAGAAAAAAATACATCTCTAGACTTTGCTTTTTTTTGTTCCACTAGCCTGTGTCTTGCATTATACATTTACTCCAGGTGACTGGAGACATTTTGGTTTTGCTTAAATATATGAAACAAATAAATAACACAAATTAAATTAAAATAAGTTAATAAACAATAATAATGAATATCAAATTGCCTATTTTGCAAGTAAGATATTATATTTCAGTTCTGTTCCAAGACAATTGTGTAAGAGTTGGGTTTGGCAATAAGTTTTATTTTTATGAAATACTTTACCCATCTTTTATACAACAACATATACATTTACCCCAGAACTGTCAAAACTTGCAAAACTAACTCATGCTCAGGTGTCTAAAAATATAGTATTTGCTGCATGGTTGATTTGTGTTAGACATTTTTCTAAATCGCAATCAAACCTGCATCATAAGACCAATATGTTTCTTCTCAGAGTTGATGGTTTGACAGAGGTAGATGATGAAGTCCATTTTAACTCTTATAGGTGTTCTGCTGGGTCTTGGCTCTCATAAACAAGTTTAAATATAGACACGCTTCTGTTGTAGAGGCCACATTTAAAATGAGCTCTGTGTTTGGATAACACTACTGCAGTGTCTCATACTGAATGACAACTGAATATAAGTGGCTGTTCCTCTTGAGATCCAGCTGACTGGTCTGCTGGGACAAAATGACCCCATCCTTACCTTGAAATCATGCTTCATACTGGGAACAAACCTGTATCTGCACACATCTTGAATAATGTCAGGCTTAATGTGATGTGTAGTGTGACTCAAGCTGTTTGTTCTACCTGATTAGCTAAAAGTGATTGCGACCAGATTATTGACCAGATACATTCTTAAGGAGTGATTATGTAAACCTGCTGTTCATTTGTAATTTAATGAAGTGGTTGGCAGCTGACATGTCAAGTATCTCTACTCTAGTAAGTGTTGAATTAACCAATTTGAAAGAACTTGATGACAGTAGACATAGGCGTAATTTGCAGGTAGTTCACTGACAAGCCACGCAATATACGCAGATATTGTGTAGCTTTTCAGTGAACTACGGCTCTGTCTATTAAATGCCGCTCCATTTGAAAGCAGGTGATGGCGATTTAGCGGTAATCAGGGAACCGGCTTTACTGACGAAATGCGCGTGACAGCCCTATATTGTCCCCACCACTTTTTTTTTTAAACATCTCGCTGCATGGATATATACCTTATGCAAATGAAATATATCCAGTTGACAGTCATTTGTGTTAAATAAGGGGCGATCTGGCGCTGAAATGTGTTGTTTTTTAAATCATGCTGAGTGTTTGTTGCCAATGTAATGTTATCAGTGGTGGAACCTTCTCTTTTGGCTCTTTTTGCACACAGATGAGCATGTCAATCTATCGCTTAATGCCATTGCAGAGAGTCTATTCTTCCTGTTGAATGAAATCACAAAAGCAAAATGCACACAAACGTGTCCCTGCACTTGATATAATCATTGACGAACATCTTTGATTTTAATGATAATTTTAACTAAACCTATATGAGGGCAGATTAGAACCAGGATTCTCTGACACTGTTAAAAAGTTCTACCACCAGACCATTAGGGAATTTGAATAACAATTGCGGATCTATGCATTTATTCACTAACGTGAAGAATCTCAGGACTAACAATTTATTGTAACTATCATTAAACAGGAATTCTCAGTGTACTATTGAAATTGTTTTCTGGACTTCGTAATGTTATTTTTTTTTCTACAATTGTTAGTGTACATATCTGATATAGCTTTGTATTAGCAACTCCCCCACACACACTCCTGTCCCACCCACTTTTTAAAACAAAAGTTACACCGCTGACAGTAGGGGATGTTTCATCTATCGACAACTGCTGAAATCTTGACACTTCTGGAAGAACGGTGCTCAATTAAACCAGTTCCTCTGACATTTCACACTGATTCGCTGTCATATTGTAGTGGCATGATTTTTCACCATGGACAATCAGTGTCTTGCTGTAGTGTTTGTAAAATGTGCATGATTTTTTTTACAGGGATAAGCCCCCTCAAGCTAAAATATAGTTTGCTGTGTCATAATTTATTTACTCCCATGTCTTTCCAAACTCGTCTGAATTTCTTTCTTCCGTGTGACATACAAGGAGACGTTTAGCAGAATCTCCAAGGTGCTCATTTCCATACAGTAAAATGAATGGTGATTGGAGGCTGCCTTATTCAACAACCAGCACAACGTATTTGAATATGCAACTCCACAAATGAGATTTTCAGACTTAAATTTCAGTCTTCACAAGATTTGGAATATGGCAGTAGACCACTTTTATGTTGCTTTATTAAAGCTTTGTTGTCATATTTGGAGCTTGACTAGCCCATAGTCACCATCTGCTTTCATTATATGTATAAAAAAAACAAAACAAAAAAAACAATGGCATGAACATTCTGCATCTTTTGTGAAGGTCATACTGGTTTGTTATATATGATGGTGAGTAAATGACAGAATTTTTCATTTTTTGGTGCCTTGCTCAAGGGCACAAAGGTGATGGGTTTGTTAATGTTCACGGATGTGGTCTCATACACCTCCCACATTCAAATCCCTTAAATTTAAATAATACTGAAAATCACTGGGTAAGCCACTAGCTTTAGAATGTATATTCAATAGCACTTGGTAGGCAGAGAATGACTACCTGTCTTTTAAATGGGGCCCGTCTCATTGACTGATGGTCTTAAATGTATTGAATTATTCATGTTGCCTGAAGAGATGGAGGAAGTGAAAGTTAACTTCTTTCACATTAAGAATGAACAAAAAAGCTGCACTGAGCCCCTGAAGACGCATTCAGCACCTTATTTAGAATCATCTACACTTAAGACACTTTCTTTGTTCACTATTGAAACTGCCATGCAAAAATTGCTATTGTGTAACTATGGAGCTATGCTTGTGTTTTATAATACATTGTAAGTTGCTTTAAATGAAAGTGTCTACTAAATAATGTAAATTATATATTTTTAGTGATTATTTAATTTAAACTTGATAAGAACTTCTGAACTGATGAATTTGAATGTTCTTTTTCTTTTGCTCCTGCAGGAAGATGCTTCTAATATAACAATTTTAGGTCTACTGCTTAACTGCAGTTTACCAAAAATGTTCTACAGTCAGCCCCAGGTATGAATGTTACATTTACTAACCCTTGAAATATTCTGTGAACTCTAATTGAGATGAGGTATGTCATTACGTGATTTGAACTTGAACTTTCAGCTATGTAAGTATTAAGCCTAGTTCTTAACTAAACACTGTTAATGTGTGAAGTAATTTCAGTTTCAGTGATTTTTAAGGCCTGTTCACACCAAGTTTTGCTGCAAAAAAACGGGTGTTGGTACTTCTGTTCAGACAGACTCAAACATTTGAATGCAACAGTTTTTTTATGGAGAGATTCTGCAGATTCTACAAAGTAAACTAGCAATCCAATAAGATTTGTACATTTGGTCACATGCTCAGAGCTGCTGCTGTTACATAAAACTTTGAGCTCACAAACTATTTTGCTAAGCATCAGTGAATAACAGAGAAAGAATCAGGAACTGAATGCACATCTCCAGCTCCTTGGTTGGCAGCATATAATCAAAAAATAAATAAATAAAAAAAAATAGTAAGCTCAGGTCTAATCATGACATCCTCCATCAATGTTGTTGCTGTTGTGTCATGGCCAGAATAATTTTTTTTTTTTTTTTTCCATTTACTATTTTTACTATAACTGTTTTACACATAGAAACATCACCACCATGATTTTCACATTTTAAGTTTGAATGCAGGAGGGAAAAGTCCTGGAAGTAGTTAGTCAGAGTAAAACTAATATTTCAGCAGGAAGCTGATGTGGCTGTTAACAGCAATCCACTTAAAGAAAACATGTGCACTGAAATATAAATATTTTTAAATGACGCTGACACCTAAAATCATGTAGTGAGATGACAGTTGCATTGGTTTACAAGTTATCTGGTGACTGAATGTTCAGACAGGTTTAGTTGGAACGCTTTGCATTCTTGTAATTTGTGTTGACGGGTGTGTAGCATGTTGATGAAGTATGTGTCTACAGCCTTTGCGTTTCTTTCTTTTTCCTCACAGGGTTGGTGTTTAGTGTCTGAAGAGGGCAGAATTGCACTTCAGATCAGTCTTTCTGAAAGAGGGGTAGGGCCGACCCACCTGGACAAACTCAAGCCATACGTGCTGGAGAATATTGTGGTGCTGCTGGTCCTCCCATCACCAGAAGATGCTGTCTGTATGTCAATTTGTACTTTTATACATATTTTTTTAATTTTCCATTTCACACTTTTGGATTGGATATTTGTTGCCTGCTGCAGATACGTGTAGCCTTGTAGTGATATTTGAAGGTGCAATCAGTACATTTTTGTTAGCGTTTCCCTGGCTTTATTTTTGGCTTTTATTTATTTATCCCAATGGTCTTTTGATTTTATTTTTTGACACCTATCAGCTTTTGTTTATCTTTTGTTATGATTCTCATTCCACACACACCAATAAAATGGAAATTCTTGGATTGAGTTCAAACACATTTATTGTGGCCATGGGCATTTAGTGGTGTGGCCACTGTGTCCGTTGTGTTTTCACACTCCCTGTGTGAGGTCAGTCTGATTTTTAATGCTTTTCCATTCACATTCTTTTATTTTGACTGTTGAATCGCATCCGTGGGTTTTTGGGGCCCTAGGCAAGAGAAAAAAATGCGCACAAAGGGTGTATAAATGTCATGACATCCTTAGAACCACAGATATAAGTTGTATAATATACAACTAGTATAATATAATGTTTACACTCCACCCAGTTCAGATTTTTCAAATCCAGTCTTTACTGACTATCTTCACTGATGGAAAAAATACCTTAAAATAAATTAATATATTTATTAAGCAAGGACGCAATAAACCAATCAAAAGTGACAGTTAAAGATGTTATAAATTACGTTATATTTTAAAAAATGCTATTCTTTTAAACTTTCTATTCATCAAAGAATCCTGACAAAAAGTATCACGGTGTCCACAAAAATTTGCACAATAGTTTTTAAGGACCCTGCACGCCAAGCTTAGCCGTTAGTATAAAGTCACCTTGCTCACCTTCTTATCTCTTTACAGTATGGTCAGCCAAATGCATCATGAAACAAAAAGCAAACAAACAAAACAATTTAACTACTGTCCAGCTCAGCTGTATGTTTCTCATGTATATTATGTGAGAGAAATAGTTGCAGATATATGAGAGAAATATTTGCATTCTTGACCAAAATTTTCAATGCCTGTTCATGTGATCTCAACATGATGGGGAACCCTCTGTGTAGAATAAAACTTCTTTTTCTTATAGGAGTCCTATTCCCATGTGATTGTACATTTATAAATGTATTTGTCCAACTTAAGATTATTTACTTCTTTACATCTAAACCTTTTTTACTGATTACACCTTTAACAAGGATCAGTGGTCTTGCTTTACGTCAATATGTTTGTTGCATTAATG
Source organism: Chanodichthys erythropterus (assembly GCF_024489055.1). Taxonomy (NCBI): domain Eukaryota; kingdom Metazoa; phylum Chordata; class Actinopteri; order Cypriniformes; family Xenocyprididae; genus Chanodichthys; species Chanodichthys erythropterus. The sequence continues at coordinate 21,154,628 of NC_090232.1, forward strand.
GATGGTGATCTGATTAACTGCTGATCTTATTATGCTAAAATGGTTAAAGATGGCTTAGAAGAGAAAAGGAAACTGATCTTAAAATGTTTTAGGGGCTGATTTAGGGTCACTTTGTATGACTATATTAAAGGGTTAGTTCACCCCAAAATGAAAAATCAGTCATTAATTACTCACCTTCATGTTGTTTCAAACCTGTAAGTCTTCCGTTCATCTTTGAAACACAAATTAAGATGTTTTTGATGACAGAATGCTGTCAGATTTCTTTCCATAAACTGCCTTTGCTAATGAAACTTTGGCATTAGCAGAAGCTCACACCTAACCTGAGTGACACACACGAACAAACTTCTTCCAGAAGCTCAAACGTACTGCGTAACACAGGAATGAACTGTAAAAGTCTTCACTGTCACTTCACTTCACTATGTTACAATGTTAAGATATCTGTTTCAAATAAATACTGTGCTTTTCACTAAAGAATCCTGAAAAAAAAGTAATGGTTTCAAAAAAAGCAGGACAACATTGATCATAAGAAATCTTTCTTTAGCACCAAATCAGCATATTAGAATGATTACTAAAGGATCATGTGATACTGAAGACTGGAATAATGATGCTGAAAATTCAGCTTTGCCATTACAGTAATAAAATATTTTTTATATATATTAAAATAGAAAACAGTCATTTTAAATTCTAATAATAATTAACTCTTACTATTATCTCTTACTGACCCCAAACGTTTGAGTGCTAGTGTATATACATTTGAATTTACGGGATGCACTTTTATGCTTTATTGTACGTACCACTTTTTAGTTTACACCCTGGTTTATATAGTAACATACTACTGAATTACTGAAAATTAAAGCACACTCTGGGGTGATAATGTGGCTATGATTCAAAGCACCTTGTTTCTGCATTAATTTTCTGTAATTAAATGATCTAACGAGTCAATTTTTTTGTTTATACCACAGATGTGGCGAAAATCATATAAACTGTATCCTTGTCAAATATTTGATCTCTGCTTTCAAAACCATTTAACCTACTTGAACTCTTCAATTAACTGTTAGATATGAACATTAACCCTATTTCAGTTCCTATGATTAAATATAGAAATATTTTTGCTTTGTTAAGATACTCCTTGGATCCGGTGCATGATCACCTGATAACTTGAGGAATGACTGAATGAACATAATTTAGAATGAAATTACAGAATAATTTTAGTGAATAATTCCAACAGCATGTTAATTGTCCAGAAAAATTCCACCCTGAAATTACCTGAGGAAAAGTGTGTCATTTAAGCACAGCTAATAGGACAGAAGGTATCCATAACTTCCTAGATCATAGGTTACACCTACCTGGATTTTTTGCTGCCAGCTGTTTAGCCACCACCGCCCAAAAATAACTTTTCTTGGTATCACAGCACCACCTTGTGGCTTTGCTACTGTGCATTCTCTTTTCCAAGTATGTATAGGTACATTTTATAACAAAATATTTTTAATCCACAGCAGATCCCAGAATAGGAGTATTCATGTTGAACTCAGGGGAGAAAAAGCTCTTTGTTAAGGTATGCAGAGGATAACATTGTTCTGTTGTGGTTAGTTTTGAATATAATAAGATAACATTTATAAACATGTGGATCATGTTTCATGACATGTCTTGTGTCTTTTTAAGGAGATCCAGCTCTTGTCAAGAACAGACAGCAGTGTAGAACTCACTGAAGTGCTTCTCAAGCCTTCCGCTACTAACTTCACTCAAGTGGCTTCACTTTTCTGTAGACGTCAGTATTTTACTGTCAGCCTAAAATTTGCATGTGTATTCTGGTAGTTCACACTGGACATGCTACATATGATGTTAACCATGTTTATTTGTTTGTCCTTTCCTTTTTTCTTTTTTAAGGCTCTTTGTCAGCTAAAAGTAAAAGGTGTCAAAGTCAGTTCGGCCTGCATATATTAGCAAACAGAACAGTGAATTTAAATCCACTGCTGGAAAGAACACAAAGGTAAAGATTTCTATATTAATAGCAAATTCACTGTAAATTAATCTAATGCTTTAATCATTTGCATTATCTGAAGTCAAATACATTTTCACCAAGAATGAAACTTCTTTTAAATACTAAAACTAGCACTGCATTGTTTTGCAAGTTTAAATGATAATACAATTAATAATTACATACGTACACTACTGGTCAAAAGTTTGGGGTAGGTAAGATTTTTTTATTTTTTTTAAGTGAATGAATACTTTTATACTTTTATAGAATGCATTAAATTGATCAAAAATGACCATAAAGACTTGTCTTTTATAATGTTACAAAAGATTTCTATTTCAAATAAATGCTGTTTGGGGAAAAAAAAAAAAAAAAAAAAAGTTTTCAACATGGGTAAAAATGATAAATGTTTCTTGAGCACCAAATCAGCATATTAGAATGATTTCTGAAGGATCATGTGACACTGAAGACTGGAGTAATGATGCTGAAAATTCAGCTTTGTCTTCACAGGAATAAATTACATTTTAAAGTATATCAAAATAGAAATAGTCAATAATTCACAATATTAATGTATTTACTGTATTTTTGCAGCCTTGGTGAGCATAAGCGACTACTTTCAAAGACATTTAAAAATCCTACCGACCCCAAACTTTTGAGTGGTAGTGTACTTCCTTCACCTCTTTATAATCAAAGTATGAAAATATATAAAGTAAAAGTAAATGCTGTGTTCATGCTTTTTGATGTAGTTCTTTTTACAGAGTTGTTCATCTCTGTGTGTTTCAGATGGTCAAACTCTGAGCTGAGTTCTTTAGTTCAGGTCAGACAGAAGCAGAGGGGCTCAGAGCATGTGGAGCTCTGGCTGTCCAACCCCTTCCCCTTCACCTTTAGAATCACAAACATCTCACTTTCCCAGCATAAACTCTTTAAGGTAATGCTCACCTGAACACCAGAGATTTGAATGTGCAGTGACCACATGCCTTTAGAGCAGATGAATAGACTGCAGGACACTTGGAGAAGTTGTTGGGTCAATGACTCTGTTAACTTTATATTCACTTCCAAATATATTCAGTTAAGGGTTATTGTACAATGCTTATGTCATGGTGTAGAATACTGTTTGTGGACAGAGGCTTTTTTCTCCTGACCATGTCATCCAAGACTAGTCAGAAAAGACTCAAGTTGTCTACTAGTGGCAGAACAATAATCAGCTAGTCAGTGTAGCCCTTAAAATACACATTATAAGAGGTAGATTAAATTCATTAATTTGAAAATTACACAGAAATCATGCTCCCAAAAAATGTGACATTTGTCAGAAAGTCATCCTTGCAGTTTTATTAAGATGTACATTTTCCCATTTTATAGATTGTAAATTTGACAAAGTCCCTGGAAGTGAGCCCTGGTAGCTGGAAGCTTCTGTCTCTTCAGCTACTCAGCAAAACTTTACCTATCAACCTCAGAACCACAATTACCGTGACAACCAGTTTGGGGGTCCCACTGGAGCTTCACCTCCAGACAGATTCTTTGACCTCAAAGGTAAACGTTGACTAGATCACCATGAACATACACTTAAATAAGAAGAAACATGCTTCCAAACAGAGAGATAAGGTTTTTGCTGTTGACAGAAACCTGATGAGGGTTTTGAAAAGATAATGCTTGCATGATCTTACTTGGGGTCATATTAATTAATGAATTTCTTTTGCTAAATTTTGCTCCCTTTTGTCTGAATTGATCACTTCCTTTCCTCAGCAGGGAGATGTTATGTTTGAGGCTGCTGAGGAGTGTGAACGGATCTGTCCTCTTCGTATGTCCAGAGCAGGTGAGAAAAACACAACTGGACACATTTAAGCATTTTTCTAGACCAGAGGATCTGTCTTTTTTGACTCCAAGGTGCCCCATTGCTGTCAATGGTATTCAAAGGCCTCTAGCCCTAGTTTTGTTTTCAAAATGTGTTTTAATCTAGTATCTGTAAATTGAAAAGTAACTAGAATAATTATATTCCACAATTCCGCAAATTTTAGCAGCTGAATGTTCCTCAAAAGTTCCCATGCTTTTTACCCAGTGAATTTCCAGGTAATCATGATTTACTGGATAAGGATTAAGGATAAAAATATTTTTTACTTACAATTTCTACCTTATAAACTATTTTAGAGATTTGCATAAATTGAATAATGTTTATTCATTATAAATAAAATGCCCATGGATTTTTAAAATTAGGCTAACCCATAGATCTAGGTTTTTAAGACTGTGGGAAGAGTTTCAAAGGAAATCAACAGGCAAGGGGGTAAATTTAAGTAAGAAATGTTTAGATGTTTAGTTGTTTCAGCTTATTTTAAGTCTTGTTTGAAATCATTTTGAGGCCCCCTTGGTTTAGGACCATTCGCTGTTCTAGACTACTGTATAGTCACTTGTAGTAACCTTGTATTATAGATGGATTGGAATGATTGGAGCGTGCTAGTTTGTGCATGTTTTGTGTGTATGAAGTTGCTCTCAGTCAAAAACTATGGAATGTCCTCCTGTGCAGGGCGTGTCGAGTGGCAGCAATCCCTTCACCCAGAATCCTCCTCCTCTCTCTGGAGAGTGGACAGCAGTCTGGCCTCTGCACTCTGTAGCCGTTGGCACTGTAGCAAAGAGCTCTCTTGCAGGTAAACATGCAGTGTGTGCACAAATATAGACACAACTGTGAAGACAAATACTGTATACTTTATATTTTTACTTCACTGTATATTTTCTTTTTCTTTTCGTTTTTTTTTTTTTTTTTTGTACATTTTGTTCAGGTGGCCCAGACTTCCTGCAGACCACTCTTCACCCCTGGACTTTGGGGCCACACCTGTCAATGATAGTAAGGTATGCAATCGTAATAGGTATGCAAGGTATGCAATAGTAATAATCTTTTGATCTGAACTTTACCCTTAAGTTTTTCTGTGAAACACATAAGCAATATCTTTGGTAAGAATCTTCAGATGGCAATCAACTTAGAAGTATTATCATCGTGTGAACTATTAATTTAAGTAGAAATATTATTTGAACCATAAGATTGTTGCACTTTTTATATCAGGTGAAGAATTTCACTTTGAAAAACCCTACGGGTTCAGTGGTTTCTGTGGAGATCCGAACCCTCTCCTCATACCCATTTCCGCTTGAAGCCCTCGACACGCTGACCAAATGGTATATACCGTGTACACACACACTCTTATGGCATAAGTTAGCTTCTGTCACCTGATAAATTAAATATCTAATAACAGTATGAATATCTGTGGTGATCTATAAGCTTTTACATGCCAAAACATAACACATGTATTCATGCATAAGGTTAATGAGCAGAGTCATGAACAGTGTCATTTTAGTATTAAGGCAACACTTCTAATTTTCATTTAATTTTTTCATCTAATATTTATATTTTATTTCAGCTTTATTTCAGTTGACAACACCTGTATAGTTTTGAGTTTTGTTAACAATAACAACACTGTTTATAAGACCTGAAATCACATCATGTATGTATATGTTCTAGGTTTAATATTAGCCCGCTGTCCGTGAATATTACTACAACAGAGTTTCTGCTGTTAGCTGCTAACCATAAGGTGAGGTCATGATCTTTGAATAGCATTATTAAAGGGTTAGTTCACCCACAGATGAAAATTCTGTCATTAATTACTCACCCTCATGTCGTTCCACCCGTAAGACCTTCTTTCATCTTTGGAACACAAAATCTTTCTGATGAAATCCAAGAGCTCTCTGACTCAATTTAACCTCCACTGTCAATGCCCAGAAAGGTACTAAATACATTGTTAAAATAGTCCATGTGACTGCAGTGGTTAAACCTTAATTTTATGAAACGACGAGAATACCTTTTGTGCACAAAAACCAAACACAAATAATGTCATGCTTCTCACGTGAACAGCATCAGCCAATATTGAGCCGGCTTTATGACATAGAACCTGGAAGCGCTGAACATAAACAGTGTAGGAGAATAACAGGGAAGAGTCAAATTTGTTGAATATATAGACGTTATTTTTGTTTTGTTTTTGCGCACAAAGTATTCTCGTCGCTCCATATAATTAAGGTTGAACATGAACCACTTTAGTCATGTGGACAATTTTAACAATGTTTTTACTACTTTTCTGGATCTTGAATGACAGTAATTAAATCGCTGCCTATGGAGGGGTCCGGATTTCATCAAAAAGATCTTAATTTGTGTTCCGAGGCATGAGGGTGAGTATTTAATGACTGAATTTTCATTTTGGGTGAACTAACCCTTTAAGTACTATTAAGTATACATTGCAGAGTAAATGTGTCTTGTGTTAACACTGGTTATACTGTGCTCAAACAGGAAAGTGAGCGAGGCAGCGTGCTGAGATTCCTCCTTCAGCCGTGGGAGTCAAGGACGGTTTCTGTGGCGTACCAACCCACAGAACACAAGCCTGTTACCTCACTGCTCCTGATCAGGTACTGCTCTGCCCCACATGAGTTGTAACTGAGGTATTTACATGACTTTGATCAGTTTACTTATCTCAAATCTGTTTAATGGATTAAAGGAAATAGGTTTTGTTCTTTGTTGGTATGTTGCTATGTACAGGACTGCATGGTCATTTAGAAAAACTGGAATTATTTGAAAATTTGTTTGGAAAAGTCAGGGAAAATGATTTATAACTTGGTCTGAATGTGAATGATTCTCATTTAACACTTAGACTTAGATAATGTTTTGCCTTGATGTGTGTGTAATGAAGTTAAAGGTGCAGGGAAGGAGGTGGCAGGAACTGGCAAACATTCAACATCAAACTTTAATCACAAAATAAATAAACAGAACAAAACGAAAGTAAAGTGGCAGTCCCCCATAGACGACTTGCGCATAAACCAAAACAAAACCACAGCATAAAGTCCCAGGCCTAATCAAGTCAAGTCACCTTTATTTATATAGTGCATTGTACAATGCAGATTGTTTCAAAGCAGCTTTGCAGTGAAACATAACGTCTTCCCGTTGTCACTCCTCCTTTTATTCTTCCGGAGCCCCTCCATGGGACTCTAGACTGGTGTGTCGTGCAGGTGTCGCTCATTAACATTGGTTCCACTGTCCACGCTCCACTCCCACGGCTCTCGGTCCCACCCAGTTTCATACTGCAGTGTGGTCACATTTACTTTTGCTCTGCAAAATGTTTTGGGCAAAATCCAGTCATTTCAAAAGGAACCTGCATGATCTGGAATTTTATGTAAGGGCGAAACATTTTCCCATGCAGGTTTTTTCACAAAAAAATTAAACAGAAAGCTGCTTGTTTGCATGAATCAATTACCAATAACTGCAGCTCAAGCTCCTGCTGCTTAACATTTTGACGGCTCAAACCATGTTATGTAGATGGAAAGAGTCATTCAGGGAAAGAAACAGAGATTCAGATATACAGTGATTTTCCAGAATAAAACACTGCACTTTAACATGTTGATACAGGTTTTTGATGTTGTCACATGATATTTCTTACCATGTTTGCCATTGTGATGGCTCAAACCATGTCATGTAGTTGGAAAAAGTCATGCAAAGAAGTAATTAGAAGAACATGTTAAGATTTTCCAGAATAAAACATTTATACTAGATTTAACAACTGTCATCAAAAAAAAAAAAAAAAAAATTCGATAGCATTTTATTTTCATCTTACTACCATATAAAGTAGTGTTTTTTATTGTTAGTGTTTTGTTTTTGTTTTTTTGTTTTCTTTAAGTATTTTTGCTAGATGTTATCATACATTAATTGTTGCTCTATCTGTTCCTTAACAGGAACAACCTGACCGTGTTTGACATGGTTCTGGTTAAAGGATTTGGGGCAAAGGAGCTCCTGAGGGTGGGAGGGAAGCTCCCTGGGCCTGCAGCCTCACTGCGTTTCAACGTGCCCCAGTCTACTCTCATGGAGTGCAGAGATGGTGAGAGACACAGTTGAGCTACTCCTGACATGTCCTTTATGAGAGTTTGGTGAAAAGTACATTAGCGCTGGTAGAAGCATCACCATGTCTAACTAGTTAATGACTTAAACCACATATCATCAGTTTTGGTCATGTTCAGCTAAACAAGTGTCAATGAAATATGCACAGATGAAAGTAGAAGGCAGCTATCTGTGTTACAGCTAAATAATAACGAAAGAGGAAACAATGATACAAAATACATTAACTGCATTTTTGTTCTCTTTCTTGTCTTTTCACAGGTTTACGATCAAGTAAGCCCTTGTTTGCCATCCAGAAAAGCTTTAAAGTGGAGAATGCCGGCGAGTTGCCATTGACTGTAGTATCCATGAACATTAATGGATATAAATGTCAGGGTTATGGCTTTGAGGTGCAGCACTGCAGAGCCTTCAGAGTGGACTACAACTCATCCTCAGAAATCACCATTGCGTAAGTCTGATGTTGTGAATGTGAAACTATTCGGTATCAATGTTCTAAGAGAAGTGAAGATCTTATGCCATCCCTTTGTCTTGAATGTTTGTTTTTTTTAAATTGAGATGATATAAAATCTGTTTTACAAAACTTTAGGACAGTTACATTGAATAGCCTATGTTCTGGGGAAAGTTGGCTGTGTCTGTTTGGCCCTGTCGGTAGATAGCAACAGGTTGGATTGAAGACAATTTAAAAAAAAAAAAAAAAAATCTGTATTCTGAGTTTTGCAAAAAAATTTGCAAGCAACCAATTGATTTGGTATTATTACGTTGTTATATACCAGCAGAGCATTGAATGAGATGCTAAGAAAGATGAGACCGGAAGTGCTAAAATGCTAACTCGTGTCTGGATTTTGGCCTACAAAAATACGTCATCCCTGCAGCACTTTATTACAATGTATTCCCCATCATCCTTTTTTCTCAGTGTTTCATGTCTATTTATTTTCTCACTATCTCAACCGTTCTCTCTGTATCTCTCTAGATTTACTCCAGACTTCACATCTTCGTGGGTGATCAGAGACTTGACTCTGGTAACAGAGCGTGGCTCCATTTTCCACTTCACCCTCAATGTGACTCTGCCTCACCACATGCTGCCCCTGTGTGCTCAGGTGGTACCAGGACCCAGCTGGGAGGAGTCCTTCTGGGTCATCACACTGGTCTTCACCTGGTTAGCAGCCCTTGTACATATTTAAACCACATGAAATGCTACCCTGTGCCTGCAACCCGAGAAGGATTCTATGTGTTAATATCAAACATGTTCTCTCTGCAGTTCCTCTCTAGCTGGTGTGTGTCTGATGGCTTTCCATCAAGCTCAGCACATTCTGAGCGAGTTCTCCGCGCCAAGTCCACGTAGCAATCACAACTCTGTACCTCGTGAAAACAGCAGTGTCAACCACAGCTCCTCAAATGGTGTCAGGTGAGTCAGCATCAAATTTTGTTATCAGGGCTGCACAAATAATCCAAATAAAACTGAAATCACACACACAATAAAATATTTTCAGTGTCTTAGAGCATTTTGGTGTGCAGTCAGTGCTGCTCCACACAAACTCAGGTGCTCGGAGTCAGGGTTGCTCTGTTTTGTTTTTGTGGTTTTTTTTGGACAGAGGTTTACATCGTTGCATTGAATTGTATGTATTATTTTATAATTGTATTATAGAATTGTATTAAACTGTTGCCTGTACACAGAAGGTAAAAGATAATGATAATAATAATAATAACAAAAGAGTAAATTATTATTTGTTCATTTTACTACTGTGAAATAAAGATCTAATATTCAATACAAATATCCAATAATTACTTTTATTATTTAAACATTAATAATAATAATACAGTAGTAAATTATTTCTACTACTAGTACTGTAAAATATAGATCTAGTATGCAATAAAACTTTAAATAATTAATATTATCATACAAAAAATTATTAAAAATATAACAAAGCAGTTAATTATTAGTTCTACTACTAGTACTAATATTCAGTAATAATTACATTTATTATATAAATATTATTATTAAAAAAGGCATTGTTTGTTAGTTTGTGTTTTTTATTTGTTTTTGTAACATGGAAATATAAGCAGCATATTTTTATATAAAATATTTTTTGCTTGATTCTCGTTAGCTGTTTATTATTAACAGCTTAGCTTGTTAGCCAATTGGAGCCATTTTTAAATAATTATTGTTTGCTTGTTTGTTTGCTTGTTTGTTTGTTTGTTTATTAGAGGAAAAGGCAGTTGTAAGAACTACACAGACACAAGCCACCCCTCTGACAAAGGCAAGGGAAGGGGATCTCCAGCTGTGGCCAATGGGGCAATTCGGTCACAGTCCTCATCCAAGAAAAGTACTGGAGGTTCTTCCCAGCCTCCAAAGAAGCAGACTAAGGTGTCGTTCCTCTACAGTAGATATAAAAATAGCCCCGCAACTGCCGCTGCTAGTGTTTCTGCTACCTCGGACTTTTGCAACCCTCCAATCGATGAAGATAGAGATCACACCTTTGAGTTAGACCCAGAAGTTTGTAATAACAACAACAATAACAATGATATATTAGATGAAACCCTTCTCTCTGCTGAGAAGAAAGAGCACTTTAGAGAATCCATGGAGGACAAGGCTTTGCCAGCTGATATGTTTCCTATGGAAACACTCCCTGGATTACCTGAAAACGTCACAGCAGGCAGAGTCCCTCAGCCTGCAGATGAAGTGATGAAAAATGAGGAGTGTAAAAGAAAAATCAATGCAGAAAAAAGGGATAATGTAGATGAAGAGGTAAGAGCTATCACCTTTCATTTTACCCTGCTAAAATCTGTGCAACATTTTAGCAAAAGGTTCTTTGTGTTACGGTTCTTTGTTTTTGTTTTGTTTTTTAACCTCACTAAGAAAAATGAATTGTTTGTGCCCCTCAGAAGATAGAAAGAGGCGGCAGTCAGAAGAACAGACCGGAGAAAGATGCAGAACTTGGAGTGTCTGCCACCAACACCAAAGCAAAGAAAAACACAGGCAGAAGTCGCAGAAAGGCATCTGAGCTCATTCCTGGGTAAGCGTCTGTGATGAAACGATGAAAATGTTGTAGTGCACAGATGTTACCTTCAGATGTTAGATATCTTGTGATAGTTATGTTGTGTTCCAAGTAGTAGTGTGAACTGACAGCGGATTGATTTAAATCACGATTTGCTGCATTTTGATGGTCAAAAGCAGTTTTAACCCTTATGCTAAAGAACATTGCCACACTGTTTCCTTTATTATAAATACACTACATTAGCACATCATGATTCACTTGATTTTTAGCATTTTTTAATTAAATTATTGACCCCAATATACAATTCACAATTTAAGTCATATTTTAAGATTGATTGCATATGATGTATGACACTTTACAATAAAGTTCCATTTGTTTACATTTGTAAAAATAAAAAATACTTCTAAAGCCCTTATCAATTTTAGTTGATGTTAATTTTTTGCATTTACTAATACAGTATTGAAATCAAAAGTCGCATCTGTTAACCTTAGTTAATGGACCTGAGCTAACATGAACTAACAATGAAAAGCTTGATTTTAATAGCTAACAGTAACAAAGATTAATGAATACTTTAACAACTGTATTTATCAGTTAAGTAATACATTAACTTTAATTAATGGGACCTTATTGTAAAGTGCTACCAAATGATTTATTGAAACAAACGAGCAAATTAATACATCTAAAATCACCCAAATCAATAAAACATGAGACATGTCATGAGACAACTATTTTTATCAGAAGAAACTATTTACAATTTTTATTACAAGTAGTACACTTTTTTTCTTTCTTTAGATGTTTTTATTAAAATATTTTTATTTATTGAATGTTGAATCTGTATCTGCCATCAAATAGCCTGTGAAGCTGAAATGGCAATACTACTACTATTGTATCTGTTTATTATGGTTTATTTTCTTTCATTCTGGCAATCCTAAACAGACTTCCTGAAAACAGTGTTGTCATGGTGACAGAGAGTGAGAGAGAACCTCCACGTAATGCTGCTAGAACCCGCAACATGAAACCTGAACTACCTAAAATAGGAGCCAACCCAGACAGCCCTCTCAAACACAATGGTGAGGAAGTGATGTATAGCAGTTCCTCTGTCTCACCACTGTATGTGTGAATAATATCATACCAGTGTTCCTGAACATCCTAATCTTACTACGGTTGTTGAAGACAACATGAACTGGTTTTAAATGATTACAAGATTTTTAAACTGTTTTTGAAAGAATTTTGATCAATTGATTTGATCAAAATACTGTAATATTGTGAAATATCATTACAATTTAAAACAACTGTTTCTATTTTAATACTTTGAAATTTTATTCCTGTGATGGCAAAGCTGAATTTTCAGCATCATTACTCCAGTCTTCATTGTCACAATATCATTGTGATATGTTATAATATGTATGCATGTATGTATGTGTGTGTGTTTGTTTATATATATATAAATTACTTTTAGGTGTAGGGTTGGTGTAGGGCGATAGAAAATACAGTTTGTAGAGTATAAAAACCATTACCAATGTCCCCACCAATTCACAAAAACAAACGTGTGTGTGTGTGTGTGTGTGTGTGTGTGTGTGTGTGTGTGTGTGTGTGTGTTAACAGACCGGGGGTAATTCTCCACATCAGTTTTGATAATCGGTTTTCTTTTACACAAACGCAGGCACGTGTTTAGTCAGACCAAGGCGTAAGTGTCCAGAGCGACGTCTGCAGTGGGAGTCAGGCTCTGATTCAAGCAGTTCATCAGGCAGTGTAAGAGCCAGCCGAGGGTCCTGGGGCAGCTGGAGCAGTGCCAGCAGCATAGAGGGAGAAAGAGACCCCAACAGACATCCATGCAGGAGTAAGAGATCACACACATGCGCTTACTACACACTTTTGTATTAAAGGTGTGTTCACGCCATGTTGAAATTAACGCAATTTTAGAGATGTCCTTGTAGAGCTCGTAATTACAGCTTTTAAGATGGGAATTTTCTGAGAGCTCCTATTTTTACCACCTGACCACTGCAGATTCATTTAGCCCTTGATAGTGTCGCCATAGAAACATATAATTCCCAGTCCAAGGAAGTGAACAGCTCCGAATAGAACGTCACGTGTTGTCATCTCGAGGCTTACAGCAATTACGACATGGCGTGAACGCAGTATAAGCTGCTGAAGGGAATTTATTATAACCTAATATTTTAATCAAAATTGCTGTATGGTGTTTGTTTTTTTTTAGGAGACAACATTCAGTACAACCCATATCCAAAAGATCGGGAATGCTACCTGAACATGAACTATACCTACAAAACTCAAAGGTAAAACGACTACATTTTCTTAAGTTATTCAGCTTAAATGATTGAGAAATCTAAAAGTGATTGACGATATTTATACAAATTTGTCCACAGCATGAACAATCTATATGTCAGGGAACCATGCCAAAGCCCAGAAGTCTGTCCTGACCCTGTACTCCCTAACAGCTTCGCTGATGTAGCTGCAGGTGTTGACAAAAACATCGGTGAGGGACAATCAATCATTACATTTCTAGAGAGGATCATTATGTAGATGTAAGATTGTACTTTTTATTTATGTGATTATGCATTTTGGTTTCCACAGATGTAATTGGCTCTAATGTGATTGAAGAGACATGGTCAGCCGCCTCCATTCCTCTGACCAATGGATTCAGGTACAACATGCCCGAATCCCCCCCGTTTGTCCCTCAGAGTCCCTCATCCGGATATGACGGGTATGCCTCAGGCTTTTAGTTCTATTGTATTTATTTTTGATTTCATTTGCATCCATCCACTGAAAAATTTAAATGCTTATGTCTCAATTTTATGAAGCTTCCCTTGGAACAACATGAACAGCCAGAGTACCAGTCAGTATCCCTATAGTGATCAGACCAACTATATGCCAACAGGTGAGGGGTTTTCTGTTCATATCCGAAATTTCTCTCTGTAATACGTAGTTACCGAAAGATGAGTGATCATTTTCTTTGTTTTGTCCATGAAGGTAATGGAAATTACCAAAATCCATTCTCATGCCCTGAAAGCCAAACCATGACCCAAAGCCATCAGCCAGTCTGGGGAGAGAATGGAGCCCATGACATGAACTCCACATGGGACACTGGCAGTTGCGTGGGCAGCAAGGTGAGATTTACGCGAGTGTTTGTTTTTGTCAAGCACTTTCAAAAAATAATTTTTATGGCAGTAGTGTTCTCACAATGCTGGAATTCTAACTTTGATACAATACTTTGAAAAATACTAATATTTGGGACAAGACAACCCAGGTGAATAGGAAAAAATGTAACTGTTATTCTCATATTTCACCAGTTGATTGATTACATTTCTGAAATAAATATTTTTATGTTTAAATATGCAAATGAGGCCTTACCTAATTAAATATGCACTGATTTACATACATTTCCAGAATAGAAAACCGAACAATGGTCAAAGCCAGGCTCAAAATTCTCAAAGTTTCATTATGTTGATGACATCAGTCAATTTTTTTAGTAATAAAATGTTGTATAAAGTAAAGTGCTACTGAAGTGGAGATTTCTGGCTCAGAGCATGAGAAAATGAAAATAGAAAAAGTGCAATACAATAAACTAGGGCTGTAATAATAATGCTTTAATTTCGATTAATTAATCTGAGAAAAAATAACGTGTTATTATCCATTCCGTATTGAACCTGGAGCCATTCTCGCGCGCGAGCTCTTTCAAAGTAAGCACCGTCTTTGCAATCTCTCTATCTCAAACATAATAATCTAAATCAACTGACACAATGCTAAAAGTTCGTAAGACCGAATCCATGTTTCACGAGGCGTTTTATTTTCCTGAATAACCGCTGGGTGTGAATAGTGCTCAAAAGAACGTCACCTCATCTTCTCTGACAGGCGCCCTGCACGTGCAGCTGACATAAACCACACGTTCAGTAATCAAAAAGAAAATCCTATCCAGTGGTGAAGTGTTTTCTGTGTTGACAAATCTTTTGCGATGTCCTAATAACAGTCATGATTCGCACGCAATGCGTCAACGTCCGCTAATGTCCAATTCGCAACCTAATGACTCATTTGAACAAATTAATTTTAATGAATCATGACAAAAACTGATCTGTCCACACGGTCTACAGTATAATGAATCATTTACTCGAACAAATCTGAAATTAGAACATAAGTGTGCTTACCTCATTTAGCAAGAGTGGTTAGTAAAATTAGCCTTAATAATCCACAATATTTTCAGGTTATTTAAATGTCAATGTGTAGTAAATTAGGCCTACCTATAAAATCAGTTAGTTTAGACTGGAGTGAGGTGAAACCAGAACAAAGCAAGTTGTTGTTAGCTAGGTGCAATCAATTGTAAATGGTAGAAAATTATATTATTAGTTAATATAACTTCTAAATGCTACTTTTTAATACTTTTCAGGTTTAGCAAAAAAGCATCTTCTCTTACATAGAGCTACAGAAATTTTTTTTTTTTTTTTTTTTTTTTTTTGCAAAGAGGGCAAGAAAGAATTACAGTGAGAGTGACGGGTACTTTATTGTCAGTATCGGGCTCGCAGATCACGTGGGTAGGGCACTTTTTACTGTTTGTGTGGATGACCATGTCTGTCACCACCAAAGACCATTGTTGACCCAGGAAAAACCCTGCATTGATTCATTTGAACTGAAATATTTAATACTTTCACAGCAAAAATTATGTATGCGATTAATTTAGATTAATTAATCACAGAGTATGTAAACACTTAAAAGTGTATTTTGGATGTTTTCTTTCCACT
Source organism: Chanodichthys erythropterus (assembly GCF_024489055.1). Classification (NCBI taxonomy): domain Eukaryota; kingdom Metazoa; phylum Chordata; class Actinopteri; order Cypriniformes; family Xenocyprididae; genus Chanodichthys; species Chanodichthys erythropterus. The sequence goes on from NC_090232.1 coordinate 21,170,267, forward strand.
AGTCTGAAACAACACTATGAAAAGTCAAGTAGCTCTAAATCTCAAAATTGACAGATGCATGGAAAACAATATTTTTGCCTTTTGTGTCTTGTCTTGATACCATTTTTTGATAAAGACAAAAATTGCCACAATTAAAGATATTAAATTTAAACAGTATCTTTGTTAATTTGCTTTTGACTATAATCAAAACAGCATTTCCACCAATGGCCCGAACAGTTCTAAGAATGGTAAGGAGCGGCTACAAATTATATTTCCACTAATGCTTGGTTTGGCATGGCACAATTACAAACGGTTCTCAATTATCTATGTTTTACACATTCTCAGCACAGTTGAAAACATATGTACTGGCTGGGTCGGATTGGCACACAATGAAACAGTAAAGCAACAAAAAACTGTTTGGCCCAATGGTGAAAAAGCAGCTAAAGTATTTTCTTATCAACTGAAACACTTTTGTCTGAGATTATTCAGAGATTATGATAGATCTGAGGGAGATTATAAAATAATAAACAAATAATCCTATTAAGTATAGTAATTTACTTTAGGACTTTTAATTTCCTCACTTCCAAGAGTTTTATTTTAGCAGGGAGACATTTAAAGGTGCAGTATGTAAGAATTATGTCCGCTAGAGGTCGCTAGAGGCCTTTTGAAAACAAAGGCATAGCTTGATGACGCCAAGTTTGAGCGTGAAATCTTGGGACGTGGACTTCACCTCAACGGACGGTGCAAAAGTGTTGCAAATTATGCTAATATGAAAATAAAGCGTAACTGACTCGTTGTGTTGTCAAATGCGCATTAAGAGATGGCGTTCACTCTGTCTGAAACATGCAGCTCAAAGGGCCGTATACATATTGAATTAAAATTCACACATGCGTTGTCAACTCACAGTGTATCAACAGTGTATCAAAACTGAGGTAAATGAGTATTGAAATGTTTAAAATATAATTAAATAACATTTAAACTAGTATTTTAAGTGTGATATTGACAGATACTTGAGCTTTAATAGTTGGGAAAAAAAAAAAAAAAGTTTAAATACCCACAAATTGCAAACAAATGCAGAAAAAAAAAACTGTTTACATTGGCATCTTTGTTTAAAAACTGTTTGGAAATTCTTATTCTGAGCACCTTAGAAACACGCTGTAGATTCTTTGTTAAATTAGGAGTATTAAAGCAATGCTCAAAGACTGGCCGTTTTTCTTTTCCAGCCATACTTTTCAGGAACCAGAAGTCTGTCACCCATGTCCAGTCTTTTCGGCTCTATCTGGACACCTCAGAGCGAACCTTACCAGAACCACTTCCACCCAGAGCGCTCCGCTCCAGTCTCACCCCACTCGCCCATCTCACCCGTCGCACCCTTCAACCGTGAACCAGGTGGCGCCTGCCCCGGAAAACAGTACTCCAGCTTCAATCCCTTTGGACCACACATGAATTTGGACATATGGAACTCCTCTTCAAACCGGAGCTCCAACTCTCAGCTCTCCAACGATTCAGGCTACTGTGGGGATATGTGAGGAAACTGTGCTTTTGAATATTGAGGAAAAAAAGAATGTGCTTTTATCTCTTATGGGGAAAAATGTGAATATTCTTCTTTCTTTTATGTTTGTTGTTGTGGTAAGGTTCAGCATTTTGTTGTATATTTTTCTAGATGTTTTGCAAGTTTGACCATTGAAAATAAAAAAAAAAAAAGTTTTGTATTTGACTCTGTGTTGTGAATTACTTTAAGGTTTAATTTTGTCAATTGCTTAAATACTCTAACATACAAAAGTTGACAACTTTTGCAGACATTGAACAAAAAAACTTTTCTAACGCATTTAGATTTTAGGAATGAATTTAATATAGATAATGATTTTTACAATTTCATTTATTATATTGAACCTGAGATCTACTCGCTTCAAAAATGGACACTGTAAAAATTAATTGAAGGGACATCGGGGAAATTTCAAGCAATAAAACAAAATATTTGCGAGATTATAATATGCTTTACCTAGATGGATCAAAAAGACATTTCTAACAGTTGTCTTTATTCATTTATTTATTTAATCAATGGACAGGAAATGTACCCTAAATTGTAGAAGGACTTAGGAGGTTTTCTTGGCTGGAAAGTAATGCTCATAGATAACTGCAGTCAACTCAACTCAGAGAACAGAGTGAAGCTTTGTAGTGAAGCTACAAGTGTTTATGATGGGTAACACTATATTTTGATGGTCCATTCTACTAATTAAATACTTTGCAACTACATTTCAGCTAACTCTCATAAGAGTATTAGTAAAATGTCTGCTTAATATCTGCTAACACTATATTGATGGTCCGGCAACAGACATTCTGCTGACTATAAGAAACTTAGCAACTATGTCAACTTATTCTACTAACCCTAGCCTAATAGTCTGCTAATTCTCTGAGAGTTGACATGTAGTTGCAAAGTTACGAAGTGGACCATTGAAATGAAGTGTAACCTTACTATGTCTTCTGTTTCAATCTTCGGTTCTAGATTGCTTTCATAGTCATAAAAGTACAACACAGAACAATTAAGTGTCCTTATAAAATTAAGTACACTATTTTCATCTGTAGGTCAGTATCTCTAAGACTTGAATAGATTCAGAACAACTCAAATAACACAATGTTAATTCATGTGCTGTGCAAATATAATGATATAACACTGGTCACCTAAATGTGACGTTAAAACAAATCTGAAAGCATAACTGGTGTCTTATGCCAAAAAGCATAATACAGAAAAGGAGTAAGATTCAAGCTTTATTGCTACAAAAAAGCAGGCTTGTGGGTAAAAAGGGGAAAAATACATTTTGGAATGTATGTGATATTGTGTATTTTGTGCAAACAAGCAGCACTAGTTCCATGTGTATGACAATAGGACTGTACAGGAAAACAGACATACAGTAAGACGAGGAAGATTTACTTTATGCATTCATCTGTTTGGCATGAGTACACTTGAAGGAAAAAAACAAAACAGGGCACTTTTTCAGTTTAAGCATTATGAGTATGAACATGATTTGTCAACAACACAAAATAACCACTCTCACAACACAATGATCAGTAATAATGCATGTCAACCATGGGCCCTTTAATATTAGCACTAGATGTATTTTGTGTTGCTAAATCACAAAGTGCATCGGGTGAATTGCGCATGTGATACATCACCGACATTTTCTGGTCAATTCTCTGAATGGCACAAATTAAAATTAATTAGCATCTTTTATAAATGAAATGGCAGATTTTAATTCAACAGTGCAGTGACACTCAAATAAAAAAAAAAAAGTAGTTTTTGTTTATCTAAACAGCAAATCAAGTGATTTGTTTCTTGCATATTATTAGAGACGTACAGTAACTGCATTATACAAACATCGTACCAACCACTGTTGTGCACATCACAGTCATAATCAGAGAAGCACATATATTGTGGTATAAGTTAGAAATATTCCTGACATCTCTTTTAAACAACTCAAATACTGGTGATACTGGCCAACCATAGTGAGATTATTTTCGTCTGTTTGATGTGTAGATGTATAAAATTGAATAGCAGTTTGGAATCGCATTACTCATATTCTTATACATGCCAATACTTTGAAGAGTTCCTTTTTAATTAATTGAGTGTTGAAACAAGAATGCTTAGATTTTTTTTTAACACCATAGAAACATGAATTATTCCCCTAATGTGTAGCAGTTTTTGAGTCAAAAGTGTAGAACAGCATAACCTAATCTATATAGCTTCATTCTTAAAGGGACAGTTTCATTCAAAAATTACATTTCTGTCATCATTTTCTCACTACTTGTTCCAAATCACTGTGATTTTCTTCCATGGAGCACAAAAGTTGATGGATCATATAAGAGTGAAAAACAAAAGAGAGAAAAAGTAGTCTATACAGCTCGTGTTAAGACAATGGCACTTAAAAAAAGTTATAATTTAACATATATTGTTCATCTTCCTCTTCACTGAAACTGAAATTAATTACGAAAGTAATGCAGCAATGCTGACATCAACGCGATATATTTGAGAGTTACAGTGGAATGGATGATTTTTAGTGAATAACAAAATCCGGTCTGTTCCTGACAGGGTCTTTGTATGGCTTGGAATATAGAGAACATGTTTATGGCTGCAATGCACTTTTAATATCACAGACAAGAATGGCTATATATTCTTTAAAAATGATGTGCCTTTTATGTTCCATGGAAAAAAGAAATTAATATGGATTTTGAACAACAAGGTAAAAAGACAGAATTTATATTTTTTGGGTGAACTATTCCTTTAAATTGCAAAACCAATGTTTTTAGGTGTGCAAACTACTATGATCATGGTACAGAATCTCATTTCCTACAGTTTGTTCTTCTCTGCAAAGTGAGGGTGTCTCGAATGAGGCTAAAACGACAACTTCAATGCAATATGAGGGTCCCATTTGGCACGAGGGGCGGCAGCTTGAAGGAATAAGTGCTGTAGAAGTGAGAGTGCTATTGTAGATAACGGTATACTTTAAAACAATGGTTCCCAGAGTCTGCCACCACAACGTGGCCATCAGAGGTGAGAGCCAGTCCTTGCGGGCCATACAGAGGGTCTGCGGAGGTGTTGATGTAGGACAGGAAGGATCCACTGCTGTCAAACACCTGGAGTCCCACAGATGGATGATATAAAGATGTTAAATCTACAATCTTTTAGCTGACATGACCAAAATATACTGCCAGTCATCACACTGTTCAATTCATCTCACGGTTTAATTTGTAGCCCTAACAAAAAGTTTCAGGTTAATCAATCACATGTTTTTTGTGAAATATTCAGTTGTCCTGTGCCTGTTACCTGAATCCGGCTGTTGCCCCAGTCGGCCACTATAATATTGCCATTGGCATCTACCGCCACACCTGTCGGTGCATTAAACTGCCCATTTCCTTCGCCATTCGAACCAAACTTCAGTATAAACTCACCCTCTGGACTGAACACCTGCAATTTGATGACAATCTGCATTAACACATCAATATTTAAAAAGATTGATGTTTTTGAATGACTTTGAACAGGTACGAGTGAAGTGTTTTTCAAAACGTAACCACAATGTGACTAAAAGTGACTAACAATTTAGACAGCACATTTGAGGAATATGACATGGCAATATATTAGAATGATATTTTACCTTTACAGAATGATTATGAAAATCAGTCACAATGATTTCATTATTTTGATTCACTGCTGCAAAGTGGGGACCTTTGAAAAGGAAAGAAAAAGAGTTGCATATTGAACTTTTGGTAAATTGAAGCCCTTCTCCCACTTTTGTCCCATGTAAGTGCTCAGTTGCACAATCGCCGTAACATTTGTGATATGTGGCCTTTTGGTTAAAAAAAAATTAGTTTGAGAGAACACAGTTTTATATACTGTATGAGCTGAAGGCTGAAGCAATTTTGGCAAGTACACTTTCATTAAATTAATGCTGCCTTCATGTGTTATCTAAAATTCATACTTCTGACATTATGAATGTGTTGTGTTGTTTTTTTCAGAAAGAATAGGAAGCCGCCAGGTTCGTTCTTGCCTATTATATAAAGCTAAAATGTCTAGAAGATATTTAGTCAATATCCAACAGATTTTTAGCATCCCTTTTGTTGGCAACCATATAAACATTACTTACGCTACTGTATACATTCACTGTTCTATCTAGATAGTCGGCTTGCTGATGATTCTGGGATTTCTTTCAAATAAATGCTATTTTCACTGTACATACTGTACAATATGCATCAATTAGTTATTTATACCTGCAAATATACATGATTATAATGGTAAAAGAAAGCTACACTATATTGCCAAAAGTTTTGGGACACCTGTCTTTATGTGCACTTGAACTTTAATGACATCCCATTCTTAATCTGTAGGGTTTAATATGGAATTGGCCCACCCTTTGCAGCTATAACAGCTTCAACTCTTCTGGGAAGGCTTTCCCCAAGGTTTAGGAGTGTGTTTATGGGAATTTTTTGACCATTCTTCTAGAAGCGTATTTGTGAGGTCAGGCAGTGATATTGGTGAGAAGGCCTGGCTCGTAGTCCCCGCTCTAATTCATCCCAAAGGTGTTCTATCGGGTTGAGGTCAGGACTCTATGCAGACCACTCAAGTTCCTCCACACCAAACTCGCTCATCCATGTCTTTATGGACCTTGCTTTGTGCACTGGTGCGCAGTCATGTTGGAACAGGAAGGGGCCATCCCCCAACTGTTCCCACAAAGTTGGGCGCATGAAATTGTCCAAATTGTCTTGGTATGCTGAAGCATTTAGAGTTCCTTTCACTGGAACTAAGGGGCCAAGTCCAACCCCTGAAAAACAACCCCACACCATAATCCCCCCTCCACCAAACTTTAAGTATCGTTCTCCTGGCAACCACCAAACCCAGACTCATCCATCGGATGGCCAGACAGAGAAGCATGAATCGTCAGTTCAGAGAACACGTCTCCACTGCTCCAGTGGTGGCGTGCTTTGCACCACTGTATCTGACGCTTTGCATTGCACTTGATGATGTAAGGCTTGGATGCAGCTGCTCGGCCATGGAAACCCATTCCATGAAGCTCTCTATGCACTGTTCTTGAGCTAATCTGAAGGCCACACAAAGTTTGGAGGTCTGTAGCTATTGACTCTGCAGAAAGTTGGCGACTTCTGCACACTGTGCGCCTCAGCATGCGCTGACCCCGCTCTGTGATTTTAAGTGGCCTACCACTTCGTGGCTGAGTTGCTGTTGTTCCCAATTGCTTTCACTTTGTTATGATACCACTAACAGTTGACCGTGAAATATTTAGTAGTGAGGAAATTTCATGAATGGATTTATTGCACAGGTGGCAACCTATCACGGTACCACTCTTGAATTCACTGAGCTCCTGAGAGCGACCCATTCTTTCACAAATGTTTGTAAAAGCAGTCTGATGCCTAGCTGCTTGATTTTATACAACTGTGGCCATGGAAGTGATTGGAACACCTGAATTCAATGATCGGAGGGGTGTCCCAATACTTTTGGCAATATAGTGTATATATGTGGGAACTAAACTAATGAATCCAAATCGAATGAATCTTAACAGTCACTAGTCACTACAGCAATGTTTCTCTACTCGGCCATGCTGAAAGTTTATGGCTTGCCCAATTCGGAAACTTAGGTATCAAAATAGCTTTGAGAGGCCATTCATGTCCAATTTCTGTCTAGGAAACTTCTATTTACAATAATTCAGATGGCACATGAAGGCTGAATAAATTCCTGTATGTAACCAAGGTAAGTACCTGCAAATTGTTTGTCACTGTTGCCTCGGTTGCCAAACTTGGAGACAAGTTTTCCATTGGGCTGGAAAATGAAGACGCAGCAAGATTTATTGTCAACCACAATGATGTGGCCATTTCTATCAACAGACACACCCTTAGGACCCATGAGCTTCCCTGAGCCAATTTTAGTCTGAAAAAAGACACAAAGGGCACAAGAGAGAGAAAAAAAAGTCAAAATTCAACCTCCATAATGAATTTTCCTTTTTTTACGTGTATTTATAAAAAAAACATGGCAATAACAATGATTTCTGATAATAAGTATTTGGTAAAAAATCTATTTCTCATAAATTCTTAAAAGTAAAAATTTTCCTTAATAAAACTAATTTAACAAAAAAACAGATGCAGATACCTTAAACTTGCCATCACTGGAGAAAATGCTGACCCATTTATTATCATAGTCAGCAATGATGATGTCACCATTGGGGTGCACAGCGACACCAGTTGGCCGCTGAAGTTGTCCTGGCGATCGGCCCCTCACTCCAAATCGACTCTTAAACTGTCCATCATTTGTAAATATCTACAATTGAAACAATTTACATCTTTAAAAAAAAACATCAAATTAAGCATTTCTTAAAAATGTTTTATTTAAATGAAAAAGGCATTAAGCAACCCACAGAGTGGTGGTAAAGAGTTGATTTAAACTGATTAGAATTGTATACCTGAACACACTGATTGTTACTGTCTGCTATCAGGACCTTGCCAACAGAAGAAGCAGCAACTCCCTGCAGATTGGTGAACTCACCCTTATTTCTGCCTTTAGTTCCTTTGGGACAATAAATAAATAATTAGATAGGATGGATGGATAGCATTATTGTCTTCCAATGGACATCTATTCAAAACTGATGATTCTTTTTTATTGTTCATCATCTGCTAATATTGTATATTTAATTGTTTCTTAAGAGTATAGATTTATATATATTTAGCATAGATTTATAATACTGACCAATGATGGATGAACACACTAATTATTAGATCCACAAAACACCTGGACAAAACAAAAAACAAAAAAGCTATTCTACTATAACAAAGAGTCACTTTTCTCAGCAAAAGTAATGAGTAATAAGAGAGTGAGTCATGAGAGAATATGAGAGAGTGACTCATCTTTTTTTTTACAAATATAAAAGCTTTTGTTCCCTTTGTAGTTCCTTTTATAATCAGGTTTTCTCTAATAAAAGCATTTCCCTTTTACAGTGATGTGACTGTAGTAGTGATTATTTCTTATGCAATCTGTTAGGACAGGATTCAGACAAAAGGAACGTGTGCCCGTCATACCGATTCGGAACATGAGGTCGTCTTCAATTGGGTTTTCTTTCCGTTTGCCGGTGCTGTACATGCTGGCAGGGCGTTTGATGGCACGCTGTTTCACATGGCTGCTTCCTGGAGATTTGAGACGTTTCTTGCCTCCGTCTGCAGTCAGGGAGATGTCCATCATTTTGTTGGCACGTATGCTGAATGGGCTGCCTTTAATATGCTGATCATATAGCTTCAGCGAGAGCGTGAAGCGGCCTTCACACGGGGCCGTGTATACAAACTCATAAGTGCCATTTTTATGATCCGTGACTTCGCCTCCCCCCACTATGGTGCCATCAGAGGCAGAAAGATCAGCTATGAGCAGAGCATTTCCTGTCCGGCACAGTCCGCCGTCTCTGTCTTTTGTTGTTATGGTCACAGAGGTTGGCTGTCCCACGATGCAGTGCCTCAGGCCTTCACCGGTGGCAACGGTTTCTGCGGCTACAGCATTTGTGGTTACTATAGCACCAAGGTTATGGATGGATTTACGAAGACCATCGGTCTCCACCAAGAAGTCCAGCTGGTTGTTCTCCTCTGGTCGAAGTGGGAGCTCCTGATTGGCCAACTCATCAAGACGCTCGCTCATCTGCTTCTTGACCAATAGGACCTCAGCTTCCGAGCCATGATTAAGAGCCTGTTCGGTGAAACTGCAGCTGCTACGTATGCCCTCCTGTCCCTGCAGCAACGACTCCAGTTGAGCTTGCAACACCTGCAATGACATACAAATTATATATTCATACACATAAATGTACAATAACACACATTCAATGGCACAACACGCTACAAATAAGCGTTCTTGAATCCAACAGAGGCTAAAAGGTTTGTTCACAGTGGTATAAATATTTAGATCTGCAGCCACACAGATAAAGCGGCACAAACAGATGATGATACACATATAAATTGCACATACAGTGGGCTCCAAAAGTCTGAGTCCACACTGAAAATCTGTTTATAGATTTAGAAAATGTAAAGGATACACATAAACTAAGAGGAAATATTTAATATTCTGCATTATTACTAGATCAGTAATACAAATCAACAAATTTGTGATTATCTTAACTCCTTTATACAGGAGACCAGATGTTTTTGCTTTTATTAAAGCACAAGATGCTCTCTGGAAAATTCACAAATTACGTTGGACAACATAATCATAAGGTTTTGTATTTAGGCTTTGTAACACATATGTCATCATTTACAGAATCTGGTACTAATAAAGACATTCTGTCTGAGAAAAAAAGGTCTAATGGATCAGTCAGAATAGCATGACACGGACCAAATGTACTCAACGCTAACAGATTCATGCTTTGATAAAGCCATCATGTTCAGTCATTTCAAATACAACAGTCATAAAAAGATACCAAATGAGGAAAAACTTGACAGTTTAATTCTAAAACTCAGAAAAAATGTAATTCAGAATCCTACCTCACCTCAACTTGTTTATCACAGTCTTCTTCCATTACATTGCCCCAAACTATTTGTGCCTGCTAGCGACTAGCTGTGCTGCCTTTGTTTACTTTGTGTTAAAAGGCTGCCTCTGTAGTTGGTCTGGTTCTTCCAGATGAATCATTCCCATGTGACGCTCTGCCAGCTGCCAGGACTGATGTCACAGTCAGACCCACACACAAGCATGTGCTACAGAGTTATTCATTTGTTTAATCATTCACCACAGCAAGACAGTGCGACTGATATGGGAGGAGCCAAGATCTTGCATGGGTGCAGAGAATAAACAAGTCTATTCTATTTTGCAGCTTATTTGGGTCGAGAACTACCCACTTAATAAGGAAGAGACAGGCATGTATTCACTAGTTTGTATGTAGCATTTAGGGGAAGGGAAATCTGAATATAGTAATACTATAACTGAAGAAACAAGTTCTGGCCCCGATATACTTCAATATCAGGCCAAAACAAAGTTAGTTTGGAGTTTGTCTCTGGAGTTCGAACATGGACATGGAAATCTTCTCAAGTTAATTTCTTCTGTTCAGTCCACTGAGGTCAGATAAAAGGTAAAACATGAGCACACTGGAGAGCTGCTTTATAGTGGAAATTGAAGTTGTAATTCTAACTGCGGTTGAAATTTTTTTTTCATGGTTAATACTGTAAAGTTGCTTGCTTTAAAGCAGCCTATTGTATAAAGTGGTATTTAAATAAACGCAAACATAAAATGAATGCAAACATATCCACATCACTATGATCAGATGCTTTCTTAACTACTGCTTTCTCACTGTTGTCGTTTTTTTGTGTTTATTTTGTTATTCAGAGGAAAGTGCGTGCATATTTTTACATATTCCTCAAAAAAACGTTCTCAACAGTGTGGACGCATCGAGATGTTTGCTAACACTATTACCTCTGCTCAGCTTCTTTTTATCTTTTTATAACTGAAGAACAAAAAATAACTTTGTCATGAGTATATCTGGCCTTTAAGTCTATTTTAACACAAATATAAAACAAAACAAAATGTTGTAAAGAGTTGATGGTAAGAACATGCAAAACAGCCAGGTACCTATGAATAATAACATAAAAAAAAACAAAAAAACATTGGCCTCTAGATAAGTGTACTAGCCTTCTGTTTGAGTCCGTAGTTGACCTCCAGCTCCATCAGCAGAACACTCTTCCGTACATTGAGGGTCTTCTGAAGTTCCTCAAAAGTAGCATGAATCGCTTCTTCTATTGAATTCTTCTGATTGCTCAGCTGCTGCAAAATCTCAGACAGAACCTCTAGTGCAGAGTCAATTTCTGGCAGCCTAAGGAAAAAAGAACCAGTTATTTATTTTATCTCTTTTTATGTTACTTTCATTACAAATGGCCCTTTTAATATTTTTCATACACTACTAGTCGAATGTTTGGACAAATCTACTCTTTATTTTTTGTTTTTACTATTATTTTCCACATTTTAGAATTTTAGAATCCCCATGATCAGGATTGAAAACCACTGCTTTAACATACAAACATACAAACTAGTAATGGCGAGATGAAGCCTCATGAAGCATTGAAGCTTTTCAGCTAAGTGGTTCACAAAAGGGTTCATTTTTCGAAGGCTTCATTTGCTCACAATACCAACTGGTGGTCAAAGAGTGTAAAACAAGCAGATACATTACAGATGACCTGATGTGATCTGTGATACACTTTATTTTGCGCCAGGTAAGGTTTAGAAATAACGGTGAAGGAAAAAATCAATTTACACATAAACTAATATATTTATTTGAATGTGATTTGTATTTTCTGGTTGTATATAATGACTGTTTAACATAACTGTGTAATAAACATATTGGCTTCAAATGAATGGGGCTATCAAATGTGTGTAAATAAATTCTTTGGTCATAACAGGCAGGAGGGGCAATATTATTATTCTAAAACCACAAATTCTGAGGGGATCCCATGGTTTATATATCTGTCAAAATGTCACGCCAAGATTTGAACCGCATCCTGAACCAGTCAGGCAGAAGCGAGGCTTCGAACGTCATCAATGACGTCATTGATCTAAAGTGATACAAGCCTTGATACAAGCCTTCACTGAAAGCTTCCAGGATTTCTGAACTATTTCCGAAGCCTTGGCATAGAACGTAACATCACTAATACAAACCACAGTGATGAAAACAAAAAAAAATAAGTAAAAAAAAAAAAAAGCTTTCAATCAACAGCAAATATCTACATTCACTCTGTGCAGCACACAGAGAAACAAAAAAGTATTGTCAATCTGCAAAATGTATTTATGTTGCATAGAATCACTGGTATGAGAATTGTATTATCATCCTCAGATTTCAAACTTTTCAAACAAAAAAATCAGCAAAAAAGTCAACAGTTAATCTGTACATTAACCAAACTAACCAATCTACTAAAGATCTACTTTCTAAGAGGTACACTATATGGACAAAAGTATTGGGACACACCACTTGGGACAACCAATTTAGGTGTTTCAATTAGACCTATCGTCCAGTCTAGGAAAATGTACATATTTACCCTTTATTCAAATATTATTAAAAATTTGTAAGCAAATTGTATAGTGCTTGGAGTCAGTTTTGTTTATTTGTGATAACGCATATATATATATATATATATATATATATATATATATATATATATATATATATATATATATATAGAGAGAGAGAGAGAGAGAGAGAGAGAGAGAGAGAGAGAGAGAGAGAGAGAGAGAGAGAGAGAAGTTACAGTTTAGGATTCAGGAGTTACAGTTCATACTGCTTAATCAGCCATATTTTTAATAAGACAATTTACTTAAACAGGAAACAATGTAACTTAAAATTCTGCAGCAATGTATGCACAAGTGTGTTACATGCCTGTTTTTGACAGCATCCAACTGCTCCTGTAGCGAGGCTTTGTGCTGTTCTAGAACATCCTTTAGTGGGACGGTGGCGTGTTCTGCGTGTTCGCCGCTAGTACACTCCTCACACATGGCTGTCTCGCATGGTGGACAGTAGAACTCCATTACCTGATGAAAAGAGAGGAAGTACTGAATATGAATGCTCTTTATTATATTATATTATATTATATTATATTATTATGCACAGCATCAGTGGTAAGCCAAAGATAACTTTTCACATTATGTTTACATATACTCCCTTTGCAAAAACTTCTAGCAATTTCGAAAAAATTAACAGAAAGCAACTTGCCAGGAGGAAAATACTTCTAACATACAGTCAGGCTTCTGTACACTAGACATTTAGTTATCCTGTGCTGCTGCGTACGTCTTACATTTCCTCCATGATTGGGACAGGAGAGTGGTAGTCCAGTGGCCACTCCATTGATAGCGTCAGTGCAGTCCTCACTGAGGTTAGTGTCTGGGCTCCTCTTTAGCACCTCCATCAGGTTGGTGATGAAGAAATTACTCTGAAGTGCCGCCACACCCTTCTCCGGCAGAATAGAGGTCTGACGGCACACCGGGCAAGACAGAGTCAAACTGTGGGCGGGAATGTAGTTCTGCAGACACCTAGGGGAATAGGAACAGGTTACTGAAATAACAACCTATGTGGCAGTGACTGGCTCTCACCAGAAAGACATATTCATTTTGTGTTTTTGAGATAAAACTAATAATTGGGCATATTAAAATCAAAATGGACCCTTATTCATGTATTATTGCAGTACTATTAATGATTTATCACATTATCACATGCCTCCTCACAATGACATCTCTGATGATGTGTATACTGGCATGATACTGCATCAAGTGTCAGCAATAATGGCTACCAGTCACTCCCCTGTCTTGATTGGCCAACCAGAGGAAGTGTACTGCTAGGTGAAAATGATGCAGCTTCAAGATTATATACTGCAGTACTTCCTCCTGTCCCAGACATGCAGTATAAGCTACTGATGCTACCGGGAAAAGATTTAAAGCCTTGGAGTATCAACAACAGCACCCTCTGCTGGTTTATACATTTACAACAGCCATAAAGCTGGGAAATATAAAGCATATTTAAAAGCATCAGCTGAAATTGTTTTTAAATGGAGGAACTTCTTTTTAAAGATACAATTTCTTACATAAGTATATAAGCTTTTGTAAAAATGATCACCAAACAACCAAAACAATAAATAAAGTGAAAAAAAAAAAAGACAAAAAAATTAATAAATTAAACAGCATATTGCTTAGGAAATTTTAAAAAGTACACTACACTCCTCACAGTTCAGACAGAGCAAACTTACTTGGATTAAAGTTCCTTCACAGAAATGGGTTAAACAGATACTAAGGCTTCGTTCGTCAATGATCATGTGATTTTCTGAAAACAGTACGAGTCTCGATAGAGGACTTCATTGGATTGCATTGGTGTCATTGGTAACATAGTTGCTTCTTTCATTTTTCATAATTTTTGTTAAATGTGAAAAGCTGGTATAGAAAAAGGGACATCCTAAAATTTCTATGTCTCATTTGTGATGCTCCTCTCTGATCCTAGACAGAACTGTGTCCAGTCAAACTTTGTGGCATCTGTTAATTAGAAATATGGCCAATACTAATTTATCATATGTACCAGTGTTTCACACTTGTGCATTTGTTTATGAATTTTAAAATGTCAGTTTTCCTATTCAGCTTTCAGCTCTCTTATTCATGTTCATTTTGCATAATGTTGGCTTTTCATGGTAATATTACTGAATTTAAAGGATTTCAGAATATTTGCTAACCACAAGTCTTTCTGCTTTAAAGGAGTTCTTCACCACTGTCAAAATGGGCTTTCAATAATACTTGGCTGTCCATACAGTAGAAAGGTGAAAAAATTGAAATCGGTGCTACCAGACTAGAAAATACAGAGAAATAAGACTGTTGTCTTCCCTTATGCCACATAGGTAGGAAAGCTTTAACACCCATAATGCACTGGGCATGTTGCTGTCCAAGGCCACTCCCACTCGTATTGGATAGGCTTGACCAGAGTCAAATACCGCCTTGCTTTAGCAGTAAATACTTCTTAGCAACCTTTTAGTTATAATGGTGTCAACTTGCATTGTTTCCGGGTGCAAGAATTCAAAGAGCACATGTTTAGCGGGAATGAGTTACAAGATATTTTGATGAATGTTTCAGCTGTTTTGTCTATACATTGGAAGTCAGTGAGGTCCAAAACAACAATGGATCCTACTGACTTTCATCATATGGGCATTTCTTGTGATGTTCAAAAGGCACATATATGAAATGCACACAGGTTTGGAACAACATGAAGATGAGTAAATGATGAGAGAGGGATATTTTACTCAAAAATTTAAATTCTATGTATTACAAAGCCTTCAAATGAGTAAAATTACCTTTACAGAATTAAGAATGGGAAGTTAAAAAAATGTTGTTTACACTCATCTTTGCTAATAAAAAAACATATAGCTGTAAAATAACCAAACTGAGCAATATAATGGAATATCAGAAATGAAGTACCTTTCACAGAAGGTGTGAAGGCAGGGAAGGACCTTGGGATTGTTGTAGCGATCCAGACAGATACTGCAAATCAGGAACTGTTTGTCGATCTGACGCACCACAGGACTTGGGAGGGTAGAAGCTTCAGTGGCCATCCTAACACTCTATCAAAGACCTCCCACACTTCTTCAGCCCGCGCCCTGTGGAGAGGGTACAGGAGTTCAAATAAATAAATGAAAAAATTACAGATGGCACGCTTTTCCTGGGAAGGCCCACAAGATGTAGCTATTTCGTTGCAATATGTAAGAATTTTGCAGTAAAATATCCAAAAACCACTAGGCCAGTGTTATATATTTTGTTCACTTGAGTACTTACAATATCCCAAATGTTTCCAACTGTTTGTAAATCGTGAGAAAATTGCAATTTTAACCAAGGCTCTGGGACGTGTGAGGAGTCGCCTGTCAATTGCTTTAGAAACCATGGAAACACCAAAAATGCTTTAATATTTACATGTTTTAATAGACAAGGGAACAACTGTTTTGATATATTTATAGACAGAAAACGAATTATTTTTATATAGCTCAACACGTTTAGTCTTTTGTTTAAATCTAATTTTCTTGATTTTTTTTGTGAGTACCATCCTTTACCATGCCTCAGAGAAAAACACTATTTTGTCAAATAGCTAACAGCATAATCAGATGCAGCTTTATTTTTATTAACAGTAATACAGCATTTTCTCCATCATACAATATGTTTTAAAATGAATTGCATGCCATTTATCAACACAAGCCACCCAGCATTTAATATGATATTCTAAAATCGATCTATCTTACTTACTTCAGTGTTTCTCAAACAAGTGTCTCACAGCAGCTGCCGAGTGAACGCACAGAGTAACATTTTCAACACACTCAAATGTATCTAATCTGATAAACAGAGCTGTGTTATCTCATACTCATGACCGGAAAAGCGGAAGCAGCGCCGGCGACTGTGACATAATAAAAGTTCTGCTGCTCGTGAGGCGTGTGTTGCGCAATCCTCCAGTGTCCTCATTCAGCTCCCACAACACTCGGCCCTGCTCTGCTTCATACTACAGTAACGTTAATAATCGCATGCATTAACATGATTTCTGCCCGAGTCCTACCCAGATTATTTTCCACCGGCTGTGAGGTGAAGACCATATATCCCAAGATTCCACGCTCAAACTTGCCGTCATCAAGCTATGCCTTTGTTTTGAACAGGCCTCTAGCGACCTCTAGCGGACAGAAAACTTTACATATTACACCAATAGAACAGAACACAAATAAGGTGCTAAGGTGCAGCGAATCTCACGTCACAACTCTGGAATCCCAGTTCCAAATAAATCTTAAACTTTTACTCTACAAGGCAGAGTAATAATTAAAAGGAGCATGACATGGATTTTTATTATTATTTGAATATGTTCCTTGAGGTTTACTTACAATGTTAAAAGTTAAACGATTTTCAAGCCTCATTCTGACCCTCTGTCTGAAATAACCCATTTTTAAGAGGCGGCGCTCCATTGGATAATGTCATTGCATAGGATAATCCAAAAGGTAAAACATCAGCCATGACTGACAGTGGACAGTGACCTTATCTGAGTGCAATGTCACAGATACAGCACAATATTAAATGAAAGGTTTACTGGTTAACTCTGGATATGTGATATTGCAGTGCTGCATATGGACTCCATATAATCGGTTGTGTTTTTTTCAATATATTGTAGTGTTCTCAAGAGAAGAACGAGGCATATCGATGCAAAGGGGTGTTTTTTAAAAAACAGTTTGGGCCACAGCCCACACCATACACACCCTGACTTATTCAGAGAGCCACATTTGAAGCAGCATGGAACTCTTCTGCTCCCCTCACCACAACACAGGGGGCGGAGCCTCCCCATTTTCAACTTGAACATTTAATAACATTAACATTAAACACATCCTTAACTACAACAACAGCAACATGTTACAATATATATATATATATATATATAATGTGTAAATGGATAAAAATGAATGTAAAGTTTTCATATATGTTCAACAATATAAGCCGATAATTATAATTATGTTATGGCTGATAATATATAGAAAATTCTACACAATTGTAGTTATTAGTAAATAAGTCTATAAAAAAACAAGATTTTTTTTTTTTTTTTAAGCTGCAAGTAATTTGTCATTGCAACTTTGAAATACAGTATGAAAAATTAAGGCCTATTAATTTTGAGATTAGCTAAAAATTACATTTAAAAGTGTTATTAAATTATTAGTTTTTTTTTTATTTTTATATATTAACTGTAAGAGAACTTTATATGACAGCAAAGGTAATCTATGTGGAAAAATAGAGAAAATGCACATGCACAATTAAATATCCAAGCTCGGGTTATTGCTGAATAATTTTTTATAAATGTTTTTGGATGGCTGTTCCTTTTTACATAGTAAAAGTCAAGCCAAAATAAATCCATTTAAGGACACTTTTAACAAGGCTTGTTTATCTTGTTGCAGTGTAGGTTGGACAGTTTTGCCAATATCTATTTTTATTTTTAAGAGATGCATTCTACAGTATCCTTAAGATGTTTTCAAAACAGAAAAAACCTTAGCAGTAAATATTTCATTAGGCCTTTAAAAGCTGTCTGTTTAATGCACACATTGCAGAAAGCCAAGCAGAAGTACAGGCCAGATGTCCTCACTGCTGAGCAGAGCAGAATCATGCATCTGTGAGTCGATCCACTGACCACATGACGAAAGTCAAACTCTAAACACAGTCTTCTGGACAATATCTACATAACAGACTGAAAATTATGCTCTGGTGTGGGATATGGAAGCTCATAAAGAGAAAATTGATGGGTTTGTCTGCACTGGATGCTGTATACGGTAATAATTTTAGAGTGAAACAAATCTCTTATATATTGAGAAAATTCAAGTCTACAGTTTAGCAAAGCAACATCCTCTCATTGTGGATAGAGTATGAAAAAAAAACATGCTTGATAAATGATATAATTCAGTCACATTAATGCCTTACCTCATCATGAACACAAATGTGACCCTGGACCACAAAACCATTCTTTAAAGACAGACAGACAGCATGTCTTATCCAGTCTGCCCTCAAAGATGAGGAAAATGGATACTTTATGCTCTCAGATTAAAATGCTTCAGATTACCACAATACCAGCATGGTTCCACTCAAACCCATTTGTTCTGTAATTGCTATCATTTCCTGTGTAGAGTATCCTCTTTCTTTTCTTTAAGGCAAAGTGTTTTTTTTTTTTTTTTGCTCTGCCTCCAACACTCTTCTTTGATCCTGATGATCTAAGCTCTTCTTGAAATCAATAACACTGCCTTTTTAAGCATAGTGTGAGCTTCATGTTACATGTAAACCATTTCTGCCCAGTTCCAATTTCAAAATTAAAACTATATCTAAATATAAAGAAATTAATAAAAATAACAAGAGCACATGAAAAATGAAAATGAAAACTGACCATATGAAAATAAATTACTATAACAGTATATAAACAATACTAAAATAATCCTGTACTATGAATAACATTAAAAAAAAACTTTCTCCACAGTTGAAACTAAGCTGAAAACAGTTTATTATGTACTTCTGCAAATGTCTGACATGAGACAGATGAATGCATTTGAACGCATGAACACACATGAACCCAAATTTACACATCATAAATGCCTAGTTTTCATAAACCTGACTCGCCCAGTTGCGATGAGGAAATACGAAGGAAGTAAGATAGCACTGACAACATCAGAAGAACTAATGATAAGAGTAAATTGTGGGAGCATCTGTCAGACCTTTGAGATGTTCCTGACTGTGTGTATAACAAGATGCTATACTGTACATATTATACAACTGAAAATCAGTAAAAAATACAAAAAAAAAATGGCTAGTGGAACACTGGCATTAGAGATGTAACAAGCAACTTATGAGAGAACATCCACAAACTGTCATCTAAATTAGATATGATTCATAGGAAGTGCAGATTAGCTTGCAATGTAGGGCATGTCACAAATACTGTAGATCAGTGAGACTGAGAGAAGCAGGACACAGCCACAGTTCTGGAGCCGATCCCTCAAGGGCATCCACCCCCTCGTTCTACTGGAAAAGAGCTTCACTGAGACCATATCACCATAGCAACACCGAGAGACGTAAGGAGGCCGTGAATATCTGAACCAGAGCATAAGGGGGCGTCCACATAGGACAATTTCTTAAATTAAAATCAGCTAAACGGAACACAACGGAACTGAATTAACTCCCATTACACTGCTGCAAATAAAACATACAGATACAGATAGAAACATACAGATAGCGTACCCTAATATGTAATATGTAAATGTATATGTTGTAAATGTATATTTCCGACATTGATTTGATGTAAATTGGTGAACTATTTTTAACTTGATTTCACGAGTTCACACTTACAAATATTCCAATAGAGTAAACAGTATGTGTATTTGGCGTGCTGTCCGAGGAGAGGGCTCCGTGAGAGTTCGGTGTTTGGCCCGAACCCAGAGTACTCCCCCCGTTTCTGTTTAGGAAAGTAACCAGGCGAGTGTGAGGAGATGGGGTGGTGGAGGGATGCTGAAAACTGTCGAGAAACATAGGAGAGTGACTGCGTATATATAGGTCTCCACTCATGCTAATTTGGTAGACATGTTGATTGTTGACTGGAGTGATGTGATGATTAGTTAGATCATTTGAATGTGTTCCTCCCGAACTTTGTTAATAAAACATCATATGGTCTCAAATCACAGAGCTCATGGTGGAAGATGCTGAAAAAACAATGGGCCAAGTTCATACAACAGCAGAATACGGTTGTCAGTCCAGTATTTGAATCCTTAATACGGTTATGTGTTTACAGTGCACAGTATAGATAATTGCAGGAGTGACATCTGCATTCCATAACCGAACTCACACCCGTAAATTTTCAGGACTCACAACCACATTCTCAGAACACCTGCGTTGTGTGACGGCACAAGACTTGACATCTTGTCTGTCACGTCACAGTGTGAGAGAGCCGCTCTGAGCTGTACAGTCAAAGCTCTCTACCGGAACTTCTCCCGTCAGTTTTGCATTCTACGTGCAACTCAAATGCTCCCCTCTCCACCCCAATGTAAAAGCTGCTGTTGGTTAATGAAGAATTGACGGATGAACTCACGGCTTGATTGGACTCTTGTATCAAAAGTGAAGAGACTTTTCAGTTTTATGGACGTCGCCATCTTTGATATTACTTTGGTCACTTTCGCTATGGTTACTGGTAAGAGAATATGGGTTTGACTCCCATTGCATGTTCATACAGACTGTATTCGAGATGCTACAGTAAGGTGCTGTTTGAACGAGAAATTTCGAGACTCTCACCTGTAAGTAAATGTGGATGTCAATCCCAAAAACTGACAGTGTGATTGTAGCTATGGTGCATTAGGGGAAATGTTCATCTTCCGCATACATATAGCACAGACGGAACACAAGAATACATGTGAATGATTCCTAAACCCGAAGATCTGAGCTAACAAGGCTGAACGGTAGGCCTGTCACTATAACTACTTTTTGTTGTGCGATATATTGTTCCAGAAATAATTGCAATAAACAATATTATTGTCAATTTAAGACTATATAATCATAATATAACAGCATAATAATGAAAGTAGGCCTACACACTTTCAAATGACACAAACCATTTAATTCTTCAGATCATGGGAATGAAGGATCAAAAAATGTAAATCCTAAATAAACTTGAATAAATTGTAAATATTTTCTAAAGAAATTGCAAAGTAACAAGTAAAAAAAAAAAACAGGCTCTATGGAGATTTTCCATTTACAAATTTTTCCCTGAACTTTTCTCAGTAAAGTAAGGGTGCACTATTGCTGATAACACAAACCCAACTTAGCAGTCAGATGTCTGTATAAATAAAGACATTTATATTTGCATCAGAACAGTGGATTGCGGCTTTGAAATCGAAAGCATTCGGACTTGTTCTTCCAAACTGTCTGTATTTGTCAGGAAAACACCTGTCAATGACTGCTCTGTGTAACTGCATATAACAGCATGATCGGCAAAATGTTGGTGACATTCATTATCATGTAAGCATAATGGCGATATATTATGTCACCAAAAATTATTGAGGTCATGTACATATATTGCATGATAAGTTGATACTGAACGGCAAGAAACACAAGGCTGTGGCTTTGAGAGGGCACTTAAGCATATGAGTTGTAGAAGAAATGTGGCATATTAGCAAATAAATAAATAAATAAATAATTCTTTTGAACCAGTACTGTGATTTATATTTAAGAAAAAGTGTAACACACACACACACACACACACACACACACACACACACACACACAAAACTTTACTAGATAAATCTGTCCCTGTGCTAAACACAAAAAAAATAGTAAATTAATGTATAGGTGTACCATTTCTCAATTGTTGAAAGAAAAATCTGAGTATGAGTATGTAAAAATGAGTATGCAAGTAACGAGTATTTAAATATGTAACTTGAATATTTTACATTTTTTAACATTGTAAAGTTTTGGGTTATGGATTGAAAACAGTTGCATATTCTTTTTGGCATAAATTTAAACAAAAAAATTTACATATGTAAATAAATATATATTGTGCAACGTCAGCCTGTTTCTTTTTCACACATAATTATTTTGTATTAAGTTGACATACTAAGGCAAAGTTATTAAGTTGACATGGTGTAGACCCCTAACTCTACGCATGTATCCCAACACCCTCAAATAACCACTGTAGCCAAGACTGAACATTCACTGAAAGCAGTCCCATGCCATATATGTTGCCTTGTTCTACATATGTAGTTTAGGTCACACTCACAACTTCTTACATTTCTATTTCAACAATTAGTGTCTATGTTTACGAGTCATTTACCACTGTAGATATACAGTCAAACCAAAATTTATTCAGACACATTGAACATTTCAATCATTAATACAGTTTATTCACTATTGTTTTAAAACAATGGTAATAAAATATGACAAGATCTCAGAGTTAAACTGTGTCAGAATAACTATGTCAGATAACACTTAAGAAAAACATGTTCAGGTCAAAGTGTCTGAATAATTTTTGGTCCCAAATTTTTATCAATTTTACTGCTAGTCCACTGTATGAAGAATTTTCGGGTATAACATATCACAGTTTACTTTATTTCACTTACATAAATGAACTATAGTGTCCTGCACCCACTAGTAAAAAATATAAAAAATATAGTGTCTGAATAATTTTTGGTTTGACTATATATAACAATAGTAAGGCAACTCTAAAACATACACATTTCCTAGACTCCTAAAGCCCCTGTCATTTTCCGCATACCATCCCTGCTTGGGTCTGTTACATAATATTTATATAAGCAAGCCTTGTGCAGACTTTCTGTCACATCAAAGAGTGCACGATAAAGATGACATCTGATTTTAATACTAGACCGAATAACAACAGGAATTTACCTCTATAAATGAACAGATCATTCTTAGGTAAACACTGCACACCAGACTAACAGCACTAGAAGTCACAACATAATGCAGTTACTGTAGTCTTTATGCCAACCATAAAGATGTATCAAGAACAGATTCTCCTAAATATATACCATCTATCAAGAGGTGCAAACAGTTTTCCACAAACAAATTAGCAATAATAAAGCACTGCTGTATCAGAATAAAAGAAGGAGCCTATATTCAGGCCAACATTACAATGTCAAAACATCATGTCATTGAGTATTATCATCCACAGTGACAAAATGTTACCAGCAGCAAGAGAATCAATGGAGCATCAACAGTGTATATCAGAAACAGCTCCACTGAAACCTACCATCAACCAGCTGTTCTCAAGGCACAATCCCACATGTTGATATCCGGCAATGCTGCGTTTCACGTCTGCACTGAGCAGAGAGGAAATCTGAGCACAGCTAAGCCAAAAAAGAGATGACAGCTCATTTCAGACTAGCACATGAGAAGAAGGATTACTGGTCTCTCGCTCTCTCTGGATCTTTAATCAGGCCACACCTTTCTTTCGTTCACTCTCTACGTCATTCATAAATTCACCATGTAAACATTCACTTTCCCTCCCTCTCTTTTTCCTCTCATCAACTCACTCTCTCTAAATGCTAACTCACTGCAGTACTCTTTGCAAAGCATTGTGGGATTGTGATGTAATTCTGAGACTGAAGAGGAGATGAAGGTGCAGATGCCGCCAATGTTAGTCTGTTTCTCAGCCAATAGGGCATTAGGAGATTAGACTGAACAATGATGCAGAAGCAAAAGAGTGAGTGATTGAGTGAGTGTGAGAGAGAGAGAGAGAGAGAGAGAGAACATGAGAAAGCGCAAGCCAATGAGATACAGCTGCTTTTGTCAGCATGCATCATTAGTGCTGACTCACAGTAAGGCAGTCAGAATCAGACGGACGCTGTGGGGCTGAAAACACTCACACAAAACTAGAATAAACAAAAATATGGACAGTTCCAAGAATGAAATCTTTATGAATATGAATTTGTTAATTAATAACAATTTAGAGAATGTGATCAAAACCAGATTAAAGGGAGGTGAAATAAAAAAAAAAAACATTTAAAAACAAACAAAAAAAACTCTATTTTTTCTTTCTTGTGTGGAACGCAATGAAAGTGGATGTGGGCCAGTAACAGATGTGGCCACCACCATTCACTTTTTATTGTATGGAAAAGACCTGCTTTGCTCCACACAATAAAAAATTATTAGTTAAAACATGCATCTACTGTATCTAAGGTCTAATACATACTTTAAATGCAGACAACAAGAATCCGCTTAATACTATGGTTGGAAACCTGAAAATGCAAAATTAATTGGTAGGCCTACTTATTGTGCGATTGTCACGAAGGGCGTTGCAAACTCCCTTCTAAGACATAACTAATGAGTAATGACAAGAACAGTCAAAGTGCAATTGGTATAAATACCAAAGACAAAGAATATAATCAACGAAACATAGAACAGCTGAATCAGTAACAACTAACACGGTAATCAAAACAGATGGGAAAACTAGAACAAAGGGAAAAAAAAACACAGAAAACAGAACATAACACTTACAGAGATTCAGGTAAGGTTAGGGATTGGTTTGGTGGTATGGGTAGGTTTAAGGGTGGGTTAAGGTGTAAAGGAAGTGAATCTGTCAATTTATAGGGGTAATTGAATCTGTTCCTTATATAAAAATGATCATGATTAAACCATTCGATTCATATGGATTACTTTTACGATGTCTTTATAAACTTTCTGATGCATCAAAGTTTTGGTTGCATGGACAGGACTCTGCTTTGATCCAATGTACAGAAATCTCTGCCTATCTTTGAGGTTGAAAGAAAGCCTTATGGGTTTGGTACGACATCAGGGTGAGTAAATGATGACAGAATTTTCATCTATCATCTATTCATAACTCATTAAACAACTTATCAGTTTTTGTCGTATCAAATTGTTATCATGACATTTTGGTGTCCACTATTGAAATGTCGCTATTGTAATAACCCAAGTTTGTACAAAAAATAAGCAATCAGGTATAGTGTAAGAAAAAAAAAGCAGGTAACACTTTATTTTATAGTGCTGTAGTTACACATTACTACATGTACTTGCTATAGTAATAACAGTAAATTCTGCATAATTACAAGTAACTAACCCTAAACCAAACCCTAACCCTAACTGTAACTCAGTTAGTACGTACATGTAGTAAGTACATGTAGCTAATTAATAGTACTCAGTACTTATTTTTTAGTAATTACAATGTAACTACAGCACTGTAAAATAAAGTGTAATCAAAAAGCATAAAAGGAAAGAAATTCATATACTGTTTTTATAATCTACAAGTGGCTCTAATTTTCCAATCATTCAAAAAATAATATTAAATACATATAAATACTCTAAGGGCTTTGCTTTGAAAAACGCGAGACACAGGCAGTGGAATGGGGAAAAAATGCAAGGTCTCGAGATGCGTTTTTTAAAAGTCAAACTGATTTTAACTTGAGAGCTGCTTTTTTAGAACTCTGTGTCATGCGCGAGACGCTGCTAAAGACACAAGACGCAAGCATAACGCGTCACATGTCAGTCTAGCCCGTGTTTACATAGAAAAACAATGGAAAAGTAGCGCATTGGAATGGAAAAACATGTTCTGTGTGAACGGCCCCTAACAGCAACACCTTTTTGGATATCTTAAGTTTAGCATCAACACGATCATAAACCATCATAATCAAAGCAAAAGCAAAGTTAATCATGACAAATCATTATTAAGACAGTACAATATTTCACATTATAACGTGCATTGCTCTAAACAGAACTTTCATGGCTGGGTTTACTCACTCTCTTACAACTTAGTTTTCTTCAGAATGCAGCTATAGCAAAGCATTACTGCCAAACATTCAGTTCAGATCTGCTATGATGTTGTTCTAAACAGTCCAGCCCATCACAGGGCTTTCCAGATACTGAGCTCAGCTGTTTTGTTTATGACCCGCCTTTGGCAATTGACCGTAATGGATTCGCACAATAGTACTGACAAGTGACCATGGTGATGAACAAGACCTTGACCACATCAGTCCAAACAACAAAAGCAAAAACAAGTCTCTGTTTTAGAAGTGAAAACTAAACTTATTCCACTTCTTTCAGCTGAGTGTAGGCTAGAGATTTGAGTAAGACCCATACTTATACAGGTCTGAAATCAGGTATTCGATGGTTAAATACAATATGCTTTACTGTATTTAAGCTAAATCTATTTTGTTTCAAACAGATGTTTGGCTCTTATTCATCTTCCAGTATAATAGCATTTAGCATTCTGCTGCCTTCACCACCTCTGGAGGATAATATGTTATAAAACTAAAAATTGAAAAAAAAATATTTTGAATGTACAGTAGATTTACATTTTTTATATATCACTTTGGCACCTTTTTTTCACAAGTGGCATATTTTACAAACTCAAAATACTAATATTTTTCAGCTTACTTAAATACTAACCTAAATAATAACTAATAACATTTTAATCTATACCTTTCAATTTAAGTAGCAGCCTTTCAGAATGCAATTAACATGAACTGTTCATTTGCATATGATCTCGTCTATTTAAATACACCCATCAAGATTATTTAACTGATCTTAAAGTCGACATGAATCGATTGTATTTTCCCTCTTTATTGTGATGTAAACTTATTGCCCAGCCCTTGTGCAGGTGCACACATTATCATAGAAGTGATGTCATTGCCAGGGGGACGGGATGTTAATGTTTTTGACTGATGACTTATATATAATTATGTGCACAGATACATATTTTATATTAAACACAACAACATTTCATAAAAAATAGGAAATGTCAATTTTGATTTTATGGTGATTGTAAAGGCTAATCATTTAGAATACATATAGCCTACTTACAGACTTTCAACTTTTGTGTTTAAGTATCAACATTTAAACTACATATTCAAAACCAATGTATTATTTTTGCAGTATAACCACTGAAGTTAGTATACTGCTGGATAGACAGCAAGGGAGAGGAACCAATCAATGATTGGTTGAACCTCATTGAACCAATCAATGAGAGGCGCATCAGAGAGGTCAAAGAGGCAGGCCTGGGGCCTCTGAAAGAGGTGGGGTGGCAGAAGTGAGGAAACTGTTGTATCAACTTGATTCAAGCATTTTATACAGGGAAATATTTAACACAGAAACAAGGAATTTGGGCTGAACATAAAACATATGACTGTCTTTGTTAGGTCATGCAAACCTAAAAACCATACAAAAAGTGAAAACCAACTGTACTATAGGACAATAATCCATGTTTCTCAAACTGTCTTTGATTCACTTATAGTACATCATATAACAAAGTGAAAACAGTACTTTCTACATTAAATAGGGCCATGGGATATAGACAAAAAATGCTATCACAATTTTTTTGATCAATATTGCAGTTTTGATTTTAATCTGTTTTGAGACACTATTTCCTTACACAAATACTTGTCTTATTGATGATATTTGCAGGCACCATCTGTTTGCATGAATGATAGCCTATGTGACGTCATATGTTATTTCTTTATGCCTCTTTGAACTCTTATGTTGCCTGTATCAATTTTTGTTCACCTGGTTCAGAATGCGCCATTGTTTTTCTATGTAAACGTGCTAGATGGACATCTTTAACCATTTTGCTAGTGTCTTTTGCAGCATTTCGCATATGACACAGCATTTCTACGCAGTGCTCAAAGTAAAAGAAGTTAAAAAAATAAAAAAATTAAAAAAAATAAAAAGCATCTCTCGACCTGCGTCGTGTTTTAACCCGCAAAAACACGTCCAGTGTGAATGTTTTGCTGCAATGACGGTTCTTGCAAATTAACTGCTTTAGGCTAGACATGCTGCATTCAGATTGTATACTGAGGGGGTTGTCGTGTTTAGAAATCATGCTTGCTCACATCACACTTATATACGATTTCGATTAATTGCACAGCCCTAAAAAAAAGTACATTGTATTTTTAATGTACCCTCTATATATCATAGTACCACAGTACAGGGGGAAGGAGTTTAATGACAGGTTTCTGTAACTAGGCAACAAGAGCATTTTCTGACAGCAAAATCACCATAATTTGCATGATATAACTGACAATTGACTGACGTTGTGCCTTTTTATGTCAAAACCTTGAAAAAACCTCAAACCACTCAAATAATTAATTACCCACCCTCATGTCATTCCAAACCAGTAAGACTGGTTCATCTTCGGAATACAAATGAAGATCTTTTCAATGAAATCTGAGAGCTTTCCCTCCATAGACAGCTACACAATCGACACTTTGGGGCTTGAAAATGTTCATAAAGAGATCGTAAAACTAATCCATATAAATTGAGTGGTTTAGTCCAAATTTTCTGAATAGACTCAATCGCTTTATATGATGAACAGATTTAATTTATTTTTTTATTCACATAATAAAATTCATCAACACACATTGGTTGTGGTAAACAGAAGCTTAAAGGAACACTCCACTTTTTTTGAAAATAGGCTCATTTTCCAACTCCCCTAGAGTTAAACAGTTGAATTTTACCGTTTTCGAATCCATTCAGCCGATCTCTGGTTCTGGCGGTACCAATTTTAGCATTGCTTAGCATAGTTAATTGAATCTGATTAGACCGTTAGCATCGCGCTTAAAAATGACCAAAGAGTTTTGATATTTTTCCTATTTAAAATTTGACTCTTCTGTAGTTAAATCGTGTACTAAGACCGACGGAAAATAAAAAGTTGTGATTTTCTAGGCTGATATGGCTAGGAACTATACTCTCATTCAGGCGTAATAATCAAGGAACTTTGCTGCCGTTCCATGGCT
Source organism: Chanodichthys erythropterus (assembly GCF_024489055.1). NCBI lineage: Eukaryota > Metazoa > Chordata > Actinopteri > Cypriniformes > Xenocyprididae > Chanodichthys > Chanodichthys erythropterus. The sequence goes on from NC_090232.1 coordinate 21,199,019, forward strand.
GCAGCAGTGCAATGATATTACGCAGCGCCTGTGAGCCCCTGCTTGCACAGGGAACGTGCCTTGCAACCATGGAGACGTTTGTGAGAGACGCTGCGTAATATCATTGCGCCTGCTACAGCCATGGAAAGGCAGCAAAGTTCCTTGATTATTACGCTGGAATGAGAGTATAGTTCCTAGCCATATCAGCCTAGAAAATCGCAACTTTTTATTTTTTACTTTTACTCTTAGTACACGATTTAACTACAGAAGAGTCAAGTTTTAAATAGGAAAAATATCAAAACTCTTTGGTCATTTTTAAGCGCGATGCTAACGGTCCAATCAGATTCAATGAACTATGCTAAGTTATGCTAAAAGTGGTACCGCCAGAACCGGAGATCGGCTGAATGGATTCGAAAACGGTAAAACTCAACTGTTTAACTCTAGGGGAGTTGGAAAATGAGCCTATTTTCAAAAAAAGTGGAGTGTTCCTTTAAGCAAATGGAAGCTGGTTGACGTTTGAGAACCAATGAGGTTCATTCTTGTGTTATGCAGCATGTTTGATGAGAGGTTTGCTCTTGCACGTCAAGCAGATTCCTCTCAATTCATATGGATTAGTTTTACGTTCTCTTTATGAACTTTTTGAAGCTTCAAAGCAGTAATTGCATAGCTGTCTATGAAGGGGGAGAAAGCTCTCAGATTTCATCAGGAAGATCTGTGTTACGAAGAACAAAAATCTTATGAGTTTGGAACGACATGAGAGTGAGTAATTAAAGGGGTGGTTCATTGTGATTTCACTTCTTTAACTTTAGTTAGTGTGTGATGTTGCTGTTAGAGCACAAACAACATCTGCTAAGTTAGGATGCTCAAAGTTCAATGCAAAGGGAGATATTTTCTTTTAAAGAATTCTCTGTTTAAGGGCTGATAGGGACTACAACGAGCTTCTTCCCGGGTTGGTAGCATCACTAACCCTAAAATTAAATAAACCCTGCCCCCGAGAAGATGCAACAAGGGGGGTGAGGCCCTGTTATTGCAATACAGTACATAACACAAATGCAACAGCATATCATAAATGCCAATATAAGATATAACCGTAATTAAACTAAACTATACCTGTTCTATCTTCCTGCAGCATATATTCTCTGGCTCTGTAGGCATCTTACAACAGTTCCCACATGAGTGATTTATAGATTATCATGAAAGAATATGCAATCAATAACTTTAAGAAAGTTAACTCCACATCAGCTACATAAATTCATTAACTAACAATTTAGAAACACCCTGTTGCATTCTACATGTTGTCACTTCTTCTTGAGTCTCTCCATCATTGTCTGACTTTGAACATAAAAGCCTTAACCGTTTCAGACATTTTCAGTGAGTCTTGAAACCCCGCCCTATTCATAGGAGCAGCAGCTCATTTGCATTCAAAGGGACACAACCAAAAATCTCACCCTCAAAAAGTGACAAATTTAACATGCTATACAAATTATCTGTGGGGTATTTTTAAGCTAAAATTTATACACACTCTGGTGACATCAGAGACTTATTTTACATCTTGTAAAAGTGGCATTATAAGACCCCTTTAATAACAGAATTTTCATTTTTGGGTGAACTAACCCTTTAAATGTAACTGTTGCATGCTCACTAATAATCCATCTAACTGAACAGGGCTGCGTTCCCCCAAAGCATTGATCATAGATATTAATGATGCACCAAAATTTTCAACAAACAAAAATTTTATGCTGAAACAGCAATTTTTGGTTTTAACCCAAAAGGTTTTGGAGAAGAGCATTTGGCTAAGGCTATATGAACTGTATTACATATTCTTTATGTTTTTACTTAACCTGTTAGCGATGTCTTAATTATTTAATGTATGTTACTTTGAATAAATATGACATCTTTTCTATTACAGCCACTGTTTAAACATTTACAGCAACAATTTGCGGTAAAAACATAATTCTGTTATTAAAAGTTGATAAAAACTGCCTTATGTATTTGTATAACTCAGTTTTTATTTGAGTGTTGATTATTAAACAAATTTGATTAATTAATTGATTATTAAATAAACTGTCTTTTCAGCTTCTGTGTTTAAGTAAAAATTCTGTTCAGTACATCACTAGTAGATATATTATTTAACTAATAAGTCTGCAGCTTTTTTCATATTAATTGAAAGGCTACATGGAATATTTGTACTTACAGACATGTGATGTGTGACCTTTGCCATACATTCACAGCCCATCACCATCCATGTCACACAAGGTTGACTCTTTACCTTACACGGCCCCTCCCCCAACACTTTCATCAGCAGCACTAATCATCTCATCAGGGCTTTAACCCAAACGTACACACACACACACACACACACAAACACTTAACCAGGGCATGTGTGACATCCAACAATGAACACGGGAAAAACCACAAAGCAACAGTAACAGTACAGTAAACAGTACATTCTGCACATTCATCCTACCATAACTTTTAAGAGGAATGGCAACTTTGTTTATTTACTCAGGCTAAATTCATATTTTTTTAAGAGCCTAAAAGATAATGAGATGACCCTACAGTGTTGACGCATCATTCAATAGAATAACCATGGAAATTGAATCATATCAACAAACTCTGAGTCTATGATTTCAGCATGAGGGCAGTAGACAATGATGACCGATCAGCCCAATGCACTGTAATATCTGTCAGTTTCACCATATGCCTATACTATATTGATTTATACAAAATCCAGCCATGTTAGAGCTTTGAGTTACCAATATAATACTGATAAACAATTCAAATATAGATGACAATTTTAATAACCTGAATTGAGAATCCTCCTTTCAAACTTTGTTATAAGGTTCAGCCGTATTTGTGAATAGTCACAATTCTTGTGCAAATACTCCTCTGTTTTAACGAATAGCCATAATTTGACCTATTTGACCTCTGCAACAACCTAAATATCTTAAATTTCCATTAAAACTGACTGGTAAGTCTAGCAGATTTTGTCCAGAATTACCAATTTGTATACTCTACATACTAAAAATAATTATCCTGAAACTATGAACCATACTTAAACCCAAACTGCTAAAGTGTCAGTTTAAATCATGGCAGAATGGTGAACAGAACTTTATTTGCATACAGCTATGAGTACTGCACAGTAGACAACATGATAAAGGAGGAAGAGATGTGCAGGAAACTGTGCAGGAAACCTCATTTGGTTTTGCATGTGTGGCATCTTCTAGCAGATTTATAATTACTTTAACATCAATCTTTTCTACACAAAGCTGGTCTAAATTTATGGTCCTTTTTTGGACAAAGTAGTACAATTCACCAACCACTTTAGTTGTATGGGAATGAACAGCAAGGGCATTTTTCCAAATTTCTCCTTTTATGTTCAACCAAAAAAAAGAAAAAGAAAAAAAAGGAATAAAATTATAATCACACAGGTTGTGAACAGCAGCGTGCATACATTATAATCAAAATTTTGGAGGGTTAATTATTCCTGTCAGTGTTAAAATGATAGAAAACATTCAGTCTTTAGTGCAACTAAAAATATCATGAGCCACTGCTTTCCTGTATGCAAACCAGGACACTGGGCCAACCATCTTCCTGAGGAGGCCTATCTGCTTCAGTGTGTGTGCTTTACGGCCCAAGAAGTCAAAATGATCTTGTTTACGATCTCCATTTCCTATCACAGTGTAATTTTGGTTAAGACAAACCATAATACACAATGCTTGTCTGAAATTATGTGTTAATTCAGTCAAGCTGCTGGCTTGGACGTAGTGCAGCAGGGGTGTGTGTGTGTGTGTGTGTGTGTGTGTGTGTGTGTGTGTGTGTGTGTGTGTGTGTGTGTGTGTGTGTGTGTGTGTGTGTGTGTGAGCGTGCATCTTTAACTGATTATATAGGCCTACATTACAGTGCTGATTAAAATTGCAATCACTGAGTGATTTACAATAAGGACAGGGAAAACACCAACAAGGTCTGTCTAACTGTCGAAAAGATTAACATTACAGAACTCACACACACACACACACACACACACACACACTTGTCATCTTATATCAGAGTGGCATATTTTCCTTGAATAGGCGTCAGTGCACAGTCTGCAAGTGTAGATAAACTCTTTCCAGACATGCAGGAAGGGAGCAGGGCTGTCACGTTACAATGAATTACCACAAAAGAAAATGGCTTGTGTATTATAATGTTGATGCATTCTGAATCTGAAATATGGTGGTAATGGTACAATAAACCTTGATAAAAGTGTCTGCTAAATGAATACATGTAAATTGTGATAAATTGTATATTGTGAGATTTCTGAAAATGTCGGGTAGGCTACAGATGAATTTCAGTCAGAGCTTCAGTCAAATAAATAGTTTTAATAATAACAACATATTTTAATCATAAATTCCTTGCTCATTATGTAAAATATCAGAAATTTAGTTTGTATCTTAAGTGCTTGGGCTAATAAAGTCAAATAATTTCGATTATCATAGCAACAGACTGAAAACAGACTTTTTTGTTCACCACAAACTTGCAACCTGACCTGTGCGAAGCGACAGTACGAATTTTATGAAGAAATGCTTATCAATCATTGAAACAACTAAAATGGTCTGCTGTGCCACACAAAGTTATAGAAGCCTGTTGCATACCTCATAACTTATCAAAATATTGTCCGCCATAGATCAGTGACTATAATGCACATGTTGCTTGCATCGCAGATAGCAGATTATAACAACACAACGTTGGGAAAAATGCGTCTCTCTCTCTGACTAAAAATACTTACGCGTTCTCCATGTCTGCACTTCTGCTCAAGCCGTTTAATTCCAGAAAATAAAACCGTCAGATTGTCTCTGTCTGTCCACTCATCTTTCTCTTGATGAAACGTGAGTTAGGGATAACAAACTCACTGTGCCTTCAGCTACTGTCAAAAGGCAAAGGGAGGAGCCGTAGAAAATGACCAATCAGAAACGCTTTGATGAATGTAAGGGCGGAGTTACCTTCACCGGCCGTGACTTATGGCCAATCGCAAAGGTCTATTTTAAATGAGGGCGGAGAATGTGAAGTGCTTTGCGAGATATGGGGTTAAACTCTCACTGACCAAGCAGCAGGGATGAGAGGATTTAACAGTTAGTTCAGGTTGGTTGTGTGCGTGCGTGCGTGTGTGTGTGTGTGTGTGTGTGTGTGTGTGTGTGTGTGTGTGTGTGTGTGTGTGTGTGTGTGTGTGTGTACAAATTTGTACCCAGAAGTGAGCTAAATCTGACAAAATCTCCTAATCCTCTTTTTTTGGGGATGTTCTCATTTGCAAAAACGATATGCCTAAAAATTAAGTAAATACGTTTTTTTATTAATATTATTATTAAAATAAATTGTAAATATATTTCCTCAATTGCTAACACACTTAAATTCACTTGTAAAAATAGCTTGCTATTCACTTGTTTTTGGTTTTAACACATGCACCAACAGTAATAGTAGCCTATAGGCTAAAATAGACCTAAAAAAAATCCTTGTTTTATGCAAAACTAAAGAACAATACCGAATCGCCTTTCCATGTTGCCTTAAGACACTCAGAGAATATAAAGCAAGCAAACAAACAAAATATCTACAGTATATTGGTGTCTCTTGCATGAATCTTGAAATCAGAAAATGCCTAACCATACTGAAAAATCAGTTAAATGATTAAATGTGACAACCTGCAGAATAAATCATTGACTGTACTACTAAGACTATTCTAAGAAAACTGTAACTAAATGGTTGAATAGCTTCACGTGTAATAAAAATGCATATTCATTTGCAGAACCATGGTATCTCCTGACTTTGACATAATTAATTTGCAAAGAAATTAAATATTTGGCTACCTTAATTTTTTATATTTAATAATACATATTTGTCAGTTGCCAGACATGACTGAATAAACTGCTGTCCAATTAAAATGAGGAGACAATATCATTTGTCTCTTTTAAAATAATATAGTATACTATTTCTTAAAGACAGATTATACTTTGAGAAAAAAAAATACATGTTGCATCATTTAATCGTGGTGCTTGATTCCCAATGGCCTAGGCTGTGACTATATTTTATTTATATTTATATTTTTTATTTGTTTGAATTGCTATTGCTTAATAATAGCATTTTTTTTTTTTTTTTTTCATTATTGTTTTTTCAAGTTTTTAATTTTTTTTCAGGTCTTTTCAGTGATGAGCGCAGTGATGCTCTGCTGCCCTCTTGCGTTTGGATCCAAACATACAGTCTAAAAAATTCAATCAAAAATTAAATTTCTGTCATTAAGTACTCACTCTAAGTGGCTCGGGGAACAAAACATCAAAATTTGGGGTCAATGGCCAGGAAACTCCCCCAGACCTTAATCCCATTGGGAACTTGTGGTCAATCCTCAAGAGGCGCGTGGGCAAACAAAAACCCACAAATTCTGACAAACTCCAAGTATTGATTATACAAGAATGGGCTGCCATCAGTCAGGATGTGGCCCAGAAGTTGATTGACAGCATGCCAGGGCGAATTGCAGAGGTCTTGAAAAAGAAGGGTCAACGCTGCAGATATTGACTCTTTGCATAAAATTAATGTAATTGTCAATAAAAGCCTTTGACACTTATGAAATGCTTGGAATTATTCTTCAGTATACCATAGTAACATCTGACAAAAAGATCAATTTGTGTCATTCTCAAAACTTTTGGCCACAACTCTACATACCACTGTTTGTAGTAAACGTGGGTCATGTGAGATCATTAAATGAATACGGTAAAGTTCAGTAGACTAAATGTTTTTTACATTAAAATCAGATTGTGTTTCATTCGAATATATAGTAAAATCACTGATTTCTGATTTCTGTTTTGTATGTTTCTTTCTGTGCTCAACTCTGTTTGACCGCACAATGCGAATATGGCAAGACGGGTCATGTGACAACAAATCAACATGTTAAGCCAACTGTTTATTTCAAAACCTAAATCACATGCACTATTCAACAATACTAACCTCAGTCCTGTCCGAACAATACAAATATTCTGCCATCTAGTGGTACAACAGTGTAGACTGGAGGATCTGGAGTTAAAGAAGAGAGGAGGTTTGGACAAGTTTGCTCATCTCCAGCACTTTTTCTTTCTACATTCACAGATCATAAAATTTACTTTGACATTTTTCATCCTCTTTGTCAACAGGGTAACTTTGAGAAGCTAGACATGCTGTTGTTGTCTTTCCTCTGAGAATGGCACTCAACATCCAGTCCTTGTTGACATTAACATCCATCTGGGCTGACCTCCAGTGACTGTCTTCCTTCCTATACCTCTCTGACAGCTGATAGCTTTGGCATGTTTTCCATTAATAAGCTGGCGACCATCAGCAACAAATTTTCTACACTACAAAACCAGACACTGCTCTCAGCAATCTGTTATCATTTTCTCCTTTCAGGAAGATTGATGTTTCTGCATCTATTCAACCACCTCAGCTCTAGAGCATATTTTACAAGACAGAAGATACAATATTTCTCCATCTCTCACACAACTGTACAACTGTAATACTCTGTTGATCGTCCTTCCAGCACAATCAGACCTCTGAAAAAATTATATATATTTTATAATCACATAAGCTATATCATGACAGTACATCTTTTTCAGAGGTTTTTTTACTTCTATTTCAATCTAACCGTAAGATATAGTGATTTCCTTTGGAAGTCAGTTGTTCCTTTTGACACATGTGTATAATGCTGTAACTTGTTTCATCAAACCCTAAATATCAGTGAAGATTCAGAGTGAACCTAACTGTAAAAAAACACATTATATTTGAAAAGATACATTTCACTTTCACTTGTACATTTCCCCATGATTGCCGCTTGTTGCTCTATTTTGTAAGTCACATTGAAGGATGTGACTAAAGGAATATAAATACGACTTATTTGTCCTGTGGTAATGTCTTCCACTTTGAGTACAAGTGAATTAGGGGCAGTGAAAGATTTACTGATAAAATTATGAATCAGTTTCTTGCAAGGCTACGTGTGGGACATGAAAACAATTAGAGGAAATCTGTCCTGGCATCACTGACAGCCTAAAAGAAAACATTAGAGCTTTGTACTGTTCCATACACTTGAACTTTTCTTCCTAAAACCTTGAATATAAAAACAAAATCCCCATAAATCACTGTAAAAATAGAAGACAAGAGAAGTTTGTTTCTCATATACTATTATTTATGATTCTCCAAATAAACAATACATCAGAAAATTCGGATCTGACCTCAGAGTAAACACTGTTCATACACCGGACATAATAGTTTTAGTACCCAGCAGTGGCTAATTTTGTTAGCATACATGGTAAATAAAATGATACAGACCAGAGGAGGGCCTTTTGCATTCCTTTAAAACTTTAGTCTTAACTTCTATTCTGAGAATGTACGGTATGCTGGTTAGAGCACAGGAGTCCTAAATACATACTGAGCCCAAAAATGCTATTGGTGAACAGTACAGCAGTGTGGCACACTGTCAGGGTGCTGAAGGTCAAGAGGTCAAAAGTGTCTGTTTGCAATTTTATCCAATAATAAAGTATTTCTTCAGTCAAAAACTTCCGCTTAATACTAAACAACAAAGAAAACACAAGTGGTCTACATTTATCTTGATGATACATAAAGTAGAATACAAATAAGAAGTAAAAGAAGGCTGACTTTAGAGCTGATCCATGCTATACAACACAGTCTCTGGCTGAATGGCAGAAGCACTAGGAGAGAGGTCTAATGCGCAACAGAAAAAGCTCTTTCTGTTCATTCAATATTTAAACAGACCCTGATGTAGTGTGATGGTTTTTCTTTTTTGTTTGTTTTTAATCAGTTATTTTTAGTCTTTCAGTTATCAGGCAGTATTTAAACTAAGCTGGATGTAATATATAATTTATGAATAAATATTATCTTTTTTTTTTTTACTAAGAATGTTAATCATATATTAAAATTAGTTTATGCTCTGAATTAAACACAAGACATTCAACACCAAAGTTGTCCAGACAAGCATCAAAGACAATAATAGGCTTTTGTACATGTATATAAATGAGTTTACATACATTTAATGTTTAAATTAATGAATGAATAGGGTATTCCCTATTTACAAAGCATGCTGTTAGCTAGTTTCATGGGACATTTTGCCACCTCATTCATGGTCAAAAAAAACTGGTCATACAAGGAAAAAGCTAACAAGGGTCACACTTTATATTTGGTGCCTTTAACTACTACAGTATGTACTTGCGTAAAAAATATAATTGTTCAGTACAATGTGCTTTTTGTGTTAATGTTGTAGTGCACTTTTGCTGCTATTTAAGGTAAGTTTAGTGACAAATTTCATGGTATGGTAAGGTTAGTTTTAAGGGTTGGTTAAGGGGTAGGTGTAGGGTCAACAGTGTAATTATATGTAATGTAAGTTTTTTAAAAACAATATAAGTACAATGTAAAAACATATGTACACAATAAGTGCACTGTATCAACTGATTAATTTAAAGTATAGCTGTAACTTTGCAGATAGATGAAAAGGTCAGTCATTTAATCTTTCTGCACAATGACATTCATCACCAACCCAATATGAATCTAAAGCCAGAGTAAAGAGTAAATAAACTGTTTTGAATGTGTTTGTGCAAACTGTTTTCTGTGCATGTACAGTATATGTTTAGCTCAATATACAATTGAAAACAAGTTGTCAAAACATTAATAAATTATGTCAATTCACACATATCTTCTTTTTGAACATTGCAGTGTAATGATGTGATGGATGTCATCTGTGACAGCACCATTTTCATGCGTCTTTAAAGCGATTGAGTTTGGCATGCATTAGAAATGTTTAAAACTTACGCTTACAATGTAGGTATCCAGCAGTCCAAAGAGTCCTTTTTGCGTTGAATTATAACAGTCTTGTTGAGGGAATAACTACAGTATTCGCACTGCCTACAGCACTCAAAGTGAACGCGTCATCTTGCAGAGTCTCACTAGGATGCTTTATGTAAGACCAATTTTATGAATTATTCAGTTCTTTGTGAGGAGGGCGGAAAATATAAATAATTCATAAATTTGCCTATGTTTGTAGAATAAGACTGTTTTGAATAAAATCAATGCTGCCAGGATATCCTGTGACTGATGGGTTTGTTGTTGTTGTTGTTGTTTTCAATAGTTGTTAAGCTGTGTGCAGCTAACAGGGAACATTCTCAGAACAAAACAAACCTTCTTCCAGTAATGTTATAGAACATTTGTTCAAAGTATCTGGTCTTTAAAAACGTTATCATAACGTTAGTACAAAAATGTTATTTATGTATGTTTATGGAATGTTGTTATTGACATTTTTCTAATGTTTTTATTTAGTTTGTTACAACTTACAACATCCAGTTTTTAAACGTTTTAAAAACTTTTCTGGTTTTGTGACCATTAAGGGAACCATTTTATCATTTTGCAAACATTACGGAAACTTTGAATGTTCCCTAAACGTTCTGAAACAGGTAGTAAAATTTTAAAAACTGTTAGACCAATGTCCGAGTAAAACATTTCAAAAATAAAACTTTCTATGAACAATGTATAGCCTAAATAATGTTTTTGTGCTAACGTTTTGAGAACATGAAAGACCATATAACGCTGAACAAATGTTTTATTAAGGTTACTGAAAGAACGTTTGTTGATAACTTTGAGAGACCGTTCCCGGAATGTTAGTCAGAGTTCTGAACAAGCTGTCAATATATTTTTAGCGATTCTTTTTACAGGTTTACATCTTTTCACCACTATGTGGCGGCAGTCCGGATTCGTACCATAGACTGTAAGATTCGTACAGAACTTAGGTAGCTGTCTTGCTGCCTCGCTATCTTATAAGAGAATGACTTGTACGGCAGCATTTGTGCATGAAGGTACCTCACGAAATTGATTTCGGACAGACTTCTGAGGCAGTGTAACAGTTTAATGATCTACAGTGCGGGCTTTGGTGAGAACTTAAAAAATAATTAATTACTAAAGTAGTAATTTCTTGATAGAAATGATATCAAAATTGAAATATGTTGGTCAAAATCGTACATTTACACACAAACTGAGCAGCAAACGCAACTTTCGGACGCCATCTTTATTTTTCTAGCTCAACTGTCACAGAATGGAAAGCACAGGATTGTGGGATATCAAAGGCAGCTAAGGATACATCTATGCTTCCTTCAAAAATCGATCTGAGGAAGGTATCTCATGTGAGAGGAAGTGAAGCTAACATTGGATTCGGACGTGCCTGGATGCCTTACTACCTTGAAATGTGTCCTCGGAAGGCAGCATTTTCCAGTTTTCGGATGCAGCCCAAGTGTCACAGAATGGAAAGCGGAAAGCACAGGATTGTGGGATATCAAAGGCAGCTAAGGATACATCTGTGCTTCCTTCAAAAATCGATCTGAGGAAGGTATTGGATTCGGACATGCCTTGATGCCTTACTACCTTGAAATGTGTCCTCAGAAGGCAGCATTTTCCAGTTTTCGGACGCAGCCATTGATTCGCTTGGAAAGTTGTGCAAATCAAGCTGTGGAAAGGTGGCAGTTTTAAATGTATAATTTTCAAAAATTGGTTAATGTATAATTGTTTGGAGAACTGTTCTCACTTTTTGTCATCTATTTAAAAAAATGTGGTCCAACAAACATGCAGGAAAAAAATAAAACAAGAGACCCCTGTAGCCCATCATAACTGTAGTTTCCATGACAAGGCAAGGAAAGGTTATTTCAGGTTGTAAATTGTCATGTTGTGCGACTCCTCAAGAATGTCAATGATGTATATAAATTAATCATTCATAATTTATGTAAGTAGGTTTGAAAATATTTAAAAATATGTTCAAATAATGATTAAGATGAGTACAGTCCTACAGAAAAACCTTTTAATTGATAGTTGTACCAATGACATTTTTAGAGTCATTTAAAACTTTATTGAAAATGATTTTTCAAAACCATATTAAACCAATATGAATATTGAATACGGTATTTTAAACTAGATTTTTAAAAGATTTTTCCTTTGGTGTTATTTGTCATTGGCATACACATTATTATTGCTTTAATTTTGGAGGGATCGGTTTTTAGGCCTTCACCAGTAGCCAACAATGTACAATTCTTCTGTCGAACAGTGCTTGGTTGACCACTTTTTCCGGATTGTCATCATGTTCTTGAGTTCCACTGCTTTTGATAATGATGCCCTTCATTTTGATTCCAACATAAGCAACAAAGTTATTATCCCTCTTTTTTTTATACTGCATTTTTGCCCGAGTGTCAACTTTTACTTCAGCTGGAATTTAGCACATGGCTGTTTCCACAGTTTCTACTCATTTATGGATTGAGAATCATTTTGATTGTCTTGTGCTGTAGCTCCTCCTGCTGGAGCTTACTTTTTTCTTATACACTTTGTTTTGAAGACAGTCAACCTAGTGTCTTGTAAATACCGTATTAACTTAAACTGTCACTGTTTTATGCCAAACACTTTTGCATTGCCAAAGTGCAATCTTTTAGCAATAGAAGGATGGACTCAATACTTTCATGTTGTTTCTGGTTGCTTGCATAAAACTTGTGTCTCTCTGGATTCAATAGCTGCTACGATTACACCTTACTTTACCAGTGCAGAAACAAAAAAACACTCTTGGGCTACATTTGCACATTTGGCTTTTACAAAAAAAAAAAAACTGGACAAGTGTGCTTTCAGTTTTTGCCATTGTATGTATTCCTTGAGAATTGTTCTTGTATGACCTTGGCACTGTTAGCAACATGCTGTCATAGTTCTCATCAAAACGAGTTGGTCTGACCACAGAAAACCATTCCACATGACTGTTAAGCAAGCTAGTCGCTGTAACACAAGCATTGCTTCTGTTTATCTATAAGGTTTCCATGTCTTATTCAAACACAATTTATAAAATATGTCATGTAGTTAACCTAATTATTGTTAACCCAAGAACTACTGTATATCGTTGAGTCAAGCTCAAGCCAATTATATCAGCAAGCCTCATAAAGTGTCTTGAACATGCGTGATATTCAACATACAGTATGATTATTTACACAATTATCTACATTGTCCTCTGTATAAAGTATTTAGACTCACACACTAACACACACACACACACACAAAATGTTTGGTTATCAACATTCTTCAAAATCTTTTTTTGTGTTCTGCAGTCACACAGGTTTGAGGTGGAGTAAATAATAATTTTCTTTCTTTTTTTTAAAGGTTAACTATCCTTTTAAGTGCCATGGAGAGATGTGTTTTCACTTAGTTAAAATGTAGTTTGATATTTAGAGTGATACAAATGAAAACGCCTTTAATGGTAAATACTTCTCCACTGGAACAGCATCACCATGGCAATTTAGGAGCTAGAAAAGAGACCACCATAAAAGTCAGGCTGTGGGAAAAGGATCACACATTACCCAGTATTGTTTGTGCTCCTTCACAGAATGAACAGCAGGTGGCATTGTAGTAGAGAAAACGTAAAAGGCAGGCAGGATGAAAACAGAGCGTTTGCCCTGAAGCCTGAGCTACAGTGGTGTGTTGTTGAGGTGGTGTGAGTGCAGGTGTAAAAATAGAAAGATTAAAAAGAGTGTGTTTTTTTATTTTATTTGTTTTTTGTACTTTTGCTGCTATAGGTTCCCTCTTTTTTGTTTGCCTTACTACTCTTCATTTGCATCTCTTTCTCGCTCTCACACACCCACACATCTAAACACTGGGTGTGGTTCAACTAAAAAAAGTGACCATTGTCAAAAACAAACCATGGCTAGTTAAATAAATAAGCACTCTATAGCTAAATAATATTATAAATATTATCTTTTTCTCATGAGTTTCACAAAAAGAACACATCATTGTAATTTACAATTGGTAAACTGAAATTTTCTCAGAAATCTTTTCACATGTATTTTATTGATTAGCTTATATTGATTGTATATTCTACAATCACAGAGGAAAGGGCTCAGAAATAACATTCAAAATAGAAAATTCAAGCAGTATCAATAAAATATACACATTGACATATATGCCCAACCATCTGACTGGACAAATGCAACTTTCATTTTTATTTTAAAGTTATAGCTTAAAGTGATTTTGCTCCAAATTTTGCTAGTTTTATCTACAGCTGGAACAAGGATTCCATTGTTTCAGACTTCTCCATGTTGCCATGGATATATTCTAAAGCATGTTAGCCAATCAGTGCTAAATACAGATATGTCAATACATAAACCTTTCTAAGGACATAAAAGGCATTGTACATTGTAACTGAGGTACACTTGCAGAATCATTGTGAAAAGCCAATGATTCACTTGATGATTGAGCCATCAGAATATAAGAACCAGAGGTGGCAAATATGATTCTAGAGGTAGAAATCAGGATTTTAGGCTATTTTTTGTTGTTGTCATGCTGTGAAATCAGTATTGACTTCAGCTGACAACTATATAATAGTGTTCACCTATTCATTCTTTTTTGTATTTATAATAATGATGATTTTACATAACCATATTCTATTTTAAATATATCATTTATGCCTTCACCAACATGGTGGTTGCTTGAAAAGGAGTAAACACATAGTAGAAGGGTAAAAGTACACCAAGTACTCTAGGTGTCTGGTTTATATTGCACAGATTCACTGTATTAATCACCACTAATCATGCTTAGCCAGTAACATTTTTACAATATGGTTCAATCTGTTAAACCAAATTTAAGTAATTAGTTAATGCATTAGGTCTCTAAAACAAAAAATAAACAGCAGCTTTTATAGCATGTACAGTAGGTTCATGTTATTTGTTAATATACTATTGTTCATTGTTAATTCATGTTTGTTCATAATACATTTACTAATTTTAAAGGGTTAGTTCACCTAAAAATTAAAATAATGTCATTTATTACTCACCATCATGTCGTAGAAGCGACGAGAATACTGTTTGTGCGCCAAAAAATAACGACTTTTCAACAATATTGAGTGATGGTCGATTTCAAAACACTGTTTTGAAGGTTTATGAATCTTTTGTTTCGAATCAGTGGTTCGGAGCGCCAAAGTCACGTGATTTCAGTAAACAAGGCTGATTCGAAACAAAAGATTCGTAAAGCTTCAAAGCAGTGTTTTGAAAACGTCCGTCACTAGATATTGTTGAAAAGTATTTTTTTTTGGTGCACAAAAAGTATTCTCGTCGCTTTATAATATTAAGGTAGAACCACTGTAGTCACATGAACTGTTTTAAATATGTCTTTAGTACCTTTCTGGATCTTGAGAAGTTCAGTGACATCGCCGGCAATAGAGGCCTCACTGAGCCATCGGATTTCATAAAAAATATTTAATTTCTGTCCCGAAGAGATGAACAAAGGTCTTACGTGTGTAGAACGACATGAGGGTGAGTAATAAATGACATTACTTTCATTTTTAGGTGAACTAACCCTTTAATTTTACATTTGTAATAACTACATATGTATTAGTATATATATGTGACCCTGGACCACAAAACCAACTATTCAACTATTTGAAATTCTGGAATCTGACGGCGCAAAAAAATCTAAATATTAAAGTTGTCTAAATGAAGTCCTTAGCATTTTGACCCATACAATGTATTGTTGGCTATTGCTACAAATATACTTGTGCAACTTAAGACTGGTTTTGTGGTCCAGGGTCACATATATTAATATTAACCTAAATTAATAAATGAAGTAAAAAAATATTATTTCATGCGTATTATTGAATGAATGTTTAGAACCTTACTGTAAAAGTGTTACCGCTTATTCTAACACTGATTTGTTAGTTTTCAGCAACACATGTTTTTGTATGTAAACACTTTTTTGACTGCCTGTGAACTTAATTTCAAGCAGATACTATGAGAACATTTGATGCGTACAGTGTATGTGCTTTCTTAAAAGTCTGGGCCAAACTGAAACTTCACAGCCTTTCCTCTAGCACCAGGTTTTGCCACTCCCGGTTAACAGTATGGCTTTAAAAAGAAAGAGCTATCAGTATAATCACAGAAACGTCACAAATACAGTGTCATCAGCAGCAAGACAGAGGCATGTACCCTGCATGAAAAGGCAAATTGAAAACAAGCAGCTCAGCAGAGGCGTCTTCGAACTACTAGCTGTAGTACTCATTGCATCAGCTACACTAAGGTGTATTTGGATAACATTCATAGAGACATATTCATCAAACAGTCTTCAGCGTGATTTGTCATCATGCACAGAAAACAGTTACGTGAAATGTGGATGAATCTTTGAGTGTTCATGAAGTTGTTTTAATGGAAATGTTACCCTAGTAAACAGTACTACATTTCATTACTTTTACTACATATTATATAAAATAAAACAAGCATATGGATATATGACAAAATTGTCTTCTATATTATTTGTCCGCAGCAATTTGTGAGAACAGCTCACATAGTCTTTTTAGAAGTAATATAGATTATAAAATATGGTTAATCTAACACTAAGTACAATTTGTGATTGATGTGTTTTCTGTGACAGTTGATAATGTGTCAAGTATATGTAAGAAAAAGGCCATCAAAACCATCCTTGTGTGGATGTGGAAGTGCTACTAAATGTGCTGTCAAATGGTGACAGTAGCTCACGTTTTGTTAAAACTCTTGCTGAGCATCTAGTGGCACAACTTCAGCTACATTTTAAAGGCTGTAGATACATTCAGAATCATTTAAGAGGCTCCTGTGCCTCTTTAGTAACTTTAGTATGTGCAGAAACTTTAGATCTTCTTTGTTGAACATTGTTTTTTGAGCAACTATATAATGTGTTGATTCTATTTCCATGTGGGTTTGTTGGTCCTGCTCGCAATGGAGTCTTTAATCTGTGTGGATCTTTCAGAGAAACTGCTACTTTTGAGGGAGTGCTCTCGTCCAGAAAGTGGAGGTGTGTCACTGCTTCGACTGGAAGCCCTTACACTCTGAACCCTCCTAATAGATCCCCCTAGTTTATCCTCACTCCTTGGCATAGGTCCGCTACTGAAAGATTCCGTTCTACCACCAGGCAATCTCTGAGAGCTTGTTCTGGATAAGCTCTTTGATGGTGTTCCTGTTACAGCTGGTGAGGGCAAGTCTTTTTTAGATCTGGAAGAAGATGCCACAGTGTTGCGAGCAAAACTAGGTAAAGGCGAAGAACTTTTTGGGGTAGTGTTAGGACTGTCAGGTGTACCTCCTTCAGAGTTTCCTTGTGACTGGGCCTGAGCTTGGGACAAGGCGCGCATTGTAGAACGACACATCTTTTCTTCTGGTGCTGGTTTTGAAACGTTACGAACAGGTTTGGCAATTGTTTTTTTGATGGAGGGTCTGTGTTGAGTCGAGTCCCTTGCCCACCGAGAGATGCTTGGTGTCACTCCTCTTTGTGCCCTGGGATCCTCTGGAGGGAGGCTTGAATGTCGTGCAGGTCTACCTTGTCTCTCGCCTCTCCTGGCTGGCATGCTTTGGTCACGAAGTGGACGTCTGGGTTCAATGCTCTCATGTCCAGGAGGTTTTTCGACTTTCTTGATGCTGCTACTAGATCGATTCTGCCTTGTAATTGGCACCACTTTGCGCATGTTCTGAGTCTCAGTTGCTGTGAGGGTTCTTGTAGGACGACCGGCATGAGCAATCAATTTGGATGGAGTCTTGGTTTTGACAAGTGTTTTAGGGATACAGGTCTGGACTGCTTTCTCGCCAACTCTTCGCGCTTCAGCTGTGTCACAGCTATCTGTCTCTGCTTCTTCAGTATTTACAGATGGACTGACTGATTCTGGGCATGCTTGAACAAACCTTCCTACAAGTGGTTCATCACTTGATATGGACACAATGTTACAATCCGTGGACTCAAAATTGGAGGAAAGAGAATTTGTGTCCTGCACAACTCTTGGATAGTTGGCATCCTGTGGCTTTTGGTTGAGTCCAGATCCTTCTTTCATGACAGGAGAACTCTCAATCTCGGAACAGTCCAACACAATGGAACAATCAGTTTCAGTGCAGTCCATGACATACAAAGCAGGTTTCTTACTGGACACAGAGGGATCAAGGGGCAATGGGGTGTCACAAGTTGTAGAGGAAAAGGTGCTTGTGTCCGCTTCCTCCTTCTGTGATGAGATCATTTTATCATTCCATACTTTTTCTGGCTTAGGTCCCTCCTCAGAACTCCTACTAGATGGGGGCGTATCAAGAACAAATACTTTGGGAGGGTCTTCTTCACTTTCCAGATTTGTTACTAACACTTCACACTGGCTGTCAAAAGAAACATTACTGTTATTATTGATCTGGCTGGCTATTTTAAATGGTTGGAGGCCAGAAACTAGTTTGTGTTTCTCCACAGAAACACTCATGTGTCCAACACTATAACCAGATGTCCCCTGATAAACATTCTTTGTGTTACTTAATCGAGGTGTAACTCCACCTTCAGAGAGAGTAGTATAATTATTATTATTATTATTGTAGGGATCACTGTTCACGTTGAAGCCAAAACTTGAGTATCTAGCTAAAGGACTGATGGGTTCTGTCTCAGCCTTTGGTGAAGCTGCTAACTTCTCTTGGTAAACTTGACTCTGTGGACCCAGCTCCCTATTATCATCCTGTGAGATGAGCCATGCCATGGTCTTTCTTTGATGGTTCCTGCCTGAACGTGGCAGGCTGCTGAATTTGGCGTTGTCGCTTGCTGAAGACCCAGAGATCAGCTCCATATAGCCACCGAAGTTGCGGTCATTAGAGGTGTGAGGGTAACGGCGGGCACTAGCCGAGCGCCCCAAAGGACTGTTGGGGCTTTGAGGTCTTGATTGAAGCAGGAAGTCTAGGAGGCCTTCTTTGGTTAAGATGTCAACATCATTTTCGCTGCTGCTGCGACCAAAACCTCCACTATCACCTGTCTCTGTATTGGCTACACCCCAGGCACACCGTCTCTCCTCCAGTTCCCGTAAACGTCGCTGTCTAGCTTCCTCCTTCAGTTCCCTGTCCAGGTTGTCCTGCAGGAGAGTGGACAAGAGATCACTATAGGAGGGTGTTCACTGATAAATGATCTGTAGCATGATTCATATATGCCTATATGTCTTGACAGATAAACTCTTAATTATTTTATCTTAAATTATTTTCTAGTGTTTTTTAATGTTTTTTTTTTTTTTTTTAATTTTTGCATGTTAGTCAGTAGGGGCTTTCACACCGGAGGAACCTTTTCATAGTTCCTAGAATTATTGGCTTAAGTACCTGGACCGCACCGCAGGAACTAGGAATGGGGGAACTAAATTAGCTACTACTTCAGAATAGGTCCCACTCTTTGCTCTTTCAGTCGCGTAAATTATGCATTTACATTCCATCTCCATTATCACGAAAGCCACAACACAAAACAAACACAGCTCTGATCACAGCGTCTTCCATCCACCAGTTTTTAGCATTTGTAAATGCCGCGGTTAAAGACGCCGCTGTAGGCCGCTTCACAGTTCCTATTCCTGGTGCGAATACAACCAGGAACATTGCCCAGGGGAGAAATTAGTTCTCAGGGAACTATCCTAGCAGCGAGTTCCTAGAACTAAGTTCCTAGAACTATTCGGTGCGAAAGCCCCTAATGTGATATGTACCTTTACAGCTTTTTTGAACTTTAGACAGAAGTCTTGGAAGATTCTGAAGCACTCATCCAGTTTGAAGGTGTCTTTATCTTCACAGAAGAAGTCAATGAGGGCATTGCCCTTTTTGCGCAAGTCCAGCCTGCGATGTTTAAGGTCCTGCAGGGCCTGTGTAGAGCTCTAACAAATCAGAAAAAAGTAGGTGAGTCATTCTTACTTAATAATTAAATTAATTAAATCATTATAGTAAATAAAATGAAAATATAAAGACAATTAAAATATAAAAATATCCTTTAGTACAAAAAAAACAAAACATACTCTACTATGGATTTCTAATTGGGGGAATGATTCATTTACCTGCAAAAATGGTTCCAGCTGCTTTTGCAGCTCATCGTCATCATGAATCTTCTGTTCCAAGGAACGTGTTTTGACATAGAGAGAGGAAAACTCTCCTTCTATATTTTCTACTGAAATTCTACAATGATAAAAATTTAAATACATCAGAGAAAGTTTGAGGAAGGGGTCAAGACCTGTTGCAAATTTTAAGAAAATAATGACTACATTTCTAAGTGATTTTACTACATGACTACATTTTCTAAAGTGATAAACTAATAAAGTATTAGAACTATTAGTTAAACAGTAGTTAAACCAGAAGAGTTTGGTTTGATATTGCTGTAGTCTCTCAGAGCCGGACCTTTACAGGATTATAATAACAGTCAATAAAACTCAATTTAAGATTTTCTAAAGTTTCATAAAAGTAATGGAATGATTATTAATGAGAGAAGATTTGATTTTGAAAAACTAATATTGCTGTTACCTGGCAGCACTCTGAACTTGTGTTAGCTTCTCTGGGAACTTCAAAAGGGCCTCATCCTTTTTCTGCGCTTCCTTTGTGAGAAAAGTTAAAGAAAATTCCAAATCAAATCAGTTAAAAAATGTGTTGTTGTTGTTGTTGTTGTTGTTATTACTGTGGCTGTTTTCATAAAACATTTACAAACATTTATCAGTAAATGTGGAGAAAACTACAGTGCATCTGGTTCTGTCCTACTTACTAGTGCCACAAAATGGAGCAGGTTCATGCCAGGCTTGTTGGCCTTCGTGTCAGCCAGAGAGAGAAGTGAGGACAGTTTGAAGCCCACAGCATTGCCTGCATAGCCACCCTATGAACACACAAAGAACATCAGTCAATGTCTGGTCAATGCTGTAAAAGCCAACAACCCTTCTTGATTTAAAAATGTCAGGGAATGTTTTGGAGAGGAATAGTTGAAAGGAAAGAGCAAAGGTGAATAGAAGACTAGGGGGAAATGTCCACAAAAAAAAGGACAGATGAGGGGTAAAGGATGGGGAACACTGGAAAGACAATAAACAGAAAAAAGGCTGGAGACAGAGAGAGACTTACTGCATTCATGATATTTCCCGCTTGGAGAACTAAGTGTAGAATGGCATGGAGCTCTTCACAAGTCATTAGTTCTATGGAATAATCAATAGAAACTGAATCCATTGAGCCCATTTGGTAAATTACACAACACTCTAAATGCTATTACTGTCCGTTCTACTGTCTACAGTCTAAGAAATTTAAAGGAAATCTAAACACTCAATGCCACATTTAAATTAGACTTCTTTTTTTTTTTTGTTGTTGACAGTAGTCCATGATGTACTGCTAGGATTAGTTAATGCAGGATTAATAAAACTCAATTTAAGTTTTTATAAAGGCTCCTAAAATAAATGTGATGATTAATGGAGTGCCATATCTATAAGTACTATTTAGGTATAGAAAGTTCATGAGCCCTTGGTTTCTGAAAAGGCTAATACTGCACAAGTGAGTGATAGAAAATAACTGCAAAATGCACTCAACTCAGTTGCACTTAACTCAACTCAGACTCAACATAATACAAAATACGCTGTATTTTGTCCCCTCAAAATGTTTTTCCTGCTTAGCTAATTATTGCTCCAGATTAAAGTAAAAATTACATTACTATATAATATATAAATACTATATACATAAATTACTTCAGAACCTCCAAAGAGTAGTCTGGTATGTTTCTTACCTTCTGTAGCCTGACGCACAATGTTAATCTCACGACTCATGACCGTACAGGATGGGAGGAACTCTTCCTGAAGTACCATAGCCTCAATACGCACCTCAAAGCTTTAAAAAAGAACACACAATAATAGTCGACTTGCCTTTTTTACATGATGTTGTTAGGTATTATGAAAATGTATATTTGTGTCTCACTGATAAGAGAGATCTTGTGTGTCTCTTACCGAGGCACTTGAATCAGCAGGAACATGAAAGAATCAGCCAGTGTCAGCTTATCTGGATCTCCCTTGAATTCCCTCAATCTCTTCACCTAGTGTAGATAAGTGATTTAAATTCACATTCAAATATCAGAGCAAACAAAAAACACTAGTACTAGTAAGAATTCCCAATGTAGCCATTTTCCATTGATCGGTAGATTAGATTACAAGTAAATTTGATTATAAGATTACGTTTGCCATCATCTAGCACTCAATACTAATCTGCTGTCGGTCAATGAAGATTTGACAAATGAACTCGTGGCTGCGGCGGCTCCATTTGACTCTTGTTGTTTTAAAAGTGATAAGACTTTTCAGTTTTATGGATGTCGCCATCTTTGATATTACTTTGGTCACTGTTGCTATGGTTACTGGTAAGAGAATATGAGCTTGACACCCATTGCGTGTTCTTACAGACGCTACTGTAAGTTGCAGTGTGAACGGGACATTTCGAGACTCATACCTGTAACTAAATGTGGATGTTGATTCCAAAAACTGACAGTGTGAACATAGCTAGAGTTCTCACCTCTTCTGCTTCTGGTAGTAGTTTGAGCAGTTCTTTCAGCAGTTCGGTTCCATACTCCTTACCGTTGCCCAGACGGATGTCTTCTACTATTGCATGATTGGGCCTGAGGGAGAAAAACAGAAGTACAAAACAGACAAACAATTTTTGGCTCTGCCTGATCAGCTCAGTAGATGAGATGAACCCTTGTAGGATACTTCAGTGTGCTACAAAGAAAGATGGAAATACAAATCTGATGTATACAAAAAATACAAAAAGCCCTACTTCTCACATACACAGAATACACACAAACATCACAGACAAACATAAATATGATATATTCTAATTACACATGAAAACATTGTCTTTTTGAATAATCATTTATATTCTTTGATGATGTTGAAATACCTGTTCAAAAATAAACAAAAACCCTGTTTACACAGGACACATCCACCTTCACCTGCCCATTTCACCTTGCAACAGGTCTGACGTAAACCTATCTTGTTTTATGCTTTTATTCTGGTCTAGCTGTCTGTTGAATACTGACAACATACCTTGTGTCTTTCTTTATCCGTATCTACTTTTCACAGTGAATGTAGGCCTATACATCATCCTCATGTGAACTCTCAAGTATCAATCAGATCCTGACAGCTATTGATCTTCGCACAAGAGCATCGGGTTTCCCTTGACCATCAGATCCTATTTCTGTGCTGGAGCACATGCATACAAAGGTTTTTTTTTTTTACGCATGATGACGTTTTGGAACTTACTTCTTAAACTGTTTGAGGAAAATTCCAACATTCATTCCTCTCTTGGAGTCCAAGATGCTGATCTGGGAGAAGAGAGGAATAGAGAGGGTATTTAAAATGGATGGAAAGATATACAAATGACAGACTGTGTGTGTTCTGAGCAGAAGCATCATTCCCATTTAAATTTTGGGCCTTCGGGTTATTGTGGCAAGTTGATTTGAATGCAACTTCCAAATAAATAGAACTACTGTAGTATATTTGATGTTATAAGATAGGTAAAAACTATTTATTTATCTAGTGGCAGAATTTGTATGTCAAACGTGAATCAGTCCAGTTAAAACAGAATGACACTGGGGAACTGAAAATGAAGAGGGAGTGACAGCATTTCTACAGATTTAGATGAGGTAGGGCATATCTAAATTTAAACTATTATTTAAATTTAAACTATATTACCAAAATGAAAGAGCAAACAAACCAGACTTGAATTCAACATGAAAGTTAACAACTTATTAAAGAATACATAAGGCAATAAAATTCAACATTTATTATTATTATTATTTATTGATAGTAAAATAGTGTACATTTGGTTCCAAAATGTAATTAGAAAGAAGCAGACAGTTGACTATCAAGGGCACAGTAAATGAAAAACATTAGACTTATATGCGTTACATTTAATAGAACTAGACCTAGAATAGAACTAAGATGTGTTTGTAAGTGTGCCATACCTGGACTGCCAATGGTTCTCCTTAAATAAATAGGTATGATGATATGAGAAAGACAGGCAAAGTTTCTTAGTATAATATAAAGTGCTTTACAAAATTCAAAATTCATCAATCCAACTAAGCTATACAGAAATAAATCTATTTCCAGTTTCTAGACATGTTATTAATATTTATGTATATGAAACCTGAAGGGTTAGTTCCCCAAATTAAAAAACTGTCATCATTTACTCATGTCATTTTAAGCCTATAAGACTTTCGTCCATCTTCAAAACATAATGAAGATATTTTTAATAAACCCTGAGAAATGTCTGTCCCTCCACTTCAAAACCTCCAGTTTTGAAAACTTTTTTAGGCATGAAAGTTTTTAGGGGAATGGACTTTCCATTGAGGGACAGAAATATCTCAGGTTTGATTAAAAATATCTTCATTTGTGTTTTGAAATCTTTAATTTTCATTTAAATTTTTTTGGTGAACTAACTCCCTGAAGGACACAATGCTATACTTGTTATTCTCATTAACTCAACATCCACACCAGGAAACCATCGGCAGCGTGATGACTCATTTTGGCCCATGAGATCATTAACTAACTAACATGACACAGCAATTGTAGTGGCAACTAAACAGACACACAATCTGTCACTCTCTCTAGCACACACATTCACACGGCCTATGTGTGTGATACATGCAATTTGTGAAGGAATCACGAACTCAAAGGACTAGCAGTGTGGTGTCTGAAATTACAAACGAGGCCACACGCATGGTCCACGCCATCTCAGACAAACAATACATAAGCTTCATTAGATCTGCACTGGTACACTTGGTGCCTTCGTGGATAATTACAAAGCTACCAAGACCAGCGGCAGCCCCACAAAACAACACAAAAACACAGCTGGTCGCTTAGACACAAAATGACGCGCTCACGGGAGCATATGTTTTGGATAATAGCGACATATTTGTTTTGTGTAGAGGTGGAAAACTGACTTGCACACATCTTAAGAGCCAGTAAGAAAATCCCCGTGCTTCTTACATGATAGGAAATTGTAAACAAATTTAACACCAAAAAAATATTAACAATATCATACAAAATAACCACTTTGTTTGGAATCAACTTGATTACTTTAGTTTTTGTAGATATTTGCACATCATGTTTACATGGATAACTAAAGTGTACAATTTGGATTTATTTACAGCATGTAAAACATAAAATTAATTATGCATGCAAAGCTTCTTTCTGAATCCTTTATATTACTTTTATATTATAGCATTTTACTGTTTTATATTTTAAAGCCCCTAGCCCACCCCTAAAACTAAACCCTTCTTAACAATATCAAAAACATAATATTTTTATAATCTGTAATAATGCCAAAGCATTAAAAATGAGATGTGATTGAACATATTATTATAGTATGAACCTAAAAGTTACTCATACTGTCGATTAAATGCTTATGTTTTACATGTTGTCAATCATTTTCTTCAGATATTGTAAAATACATAATATGTTTCAGTGTCTGTGCGAAAATATATGTGTGCTAGGCACACATTTTATGTAGGAATACCTATGATTACAGATGAAATCATATTGAATATAAAGATGTTTCACTGTATACGGTAATGTAACTTAATAAAGTTACTAGCAGGCCTAGTAGATGTATAATAGATAGATTTCAGTTTGGAAAACAATCTTAGCTAACTTATAAACAACACAAATAGTTCAGTGATTTAAAGATTCTTGTTAGCTTTCACTTACAGCATTCATTTTTTTCAGTGAAATAACTCAGCTAAGAAGAATTATCGGTTTATTTTACATATGTGTACTTAAGTGCACTTACATTGCACTTACCTAAGAAAATACTGGGTAATATAAGGTAACTAAAGGGTTTAAGGTTAAGTTTAGGGGTAGGTTCAGGGTTAGTACTTAGTTATTACCCAGATATTGTGATTTCTATAATAAGTACATTGAATGTACTTATTATATTAAACACAAATAACATCAAACGTGCACCTAAAGTATGCACGTTTGGTAACACTTTACAGTAAGGTTCATTAGTTAACATGAAGTAATAATGAACTGCATTTATAGAGCATTTCTTAATCTTTGTTAATGTTCATTTCAACATTTACTAATACATTATTAAAATCTTGTTAACATTAGTTAATGCACTGTAAGCTAAGATGAACAAACAATGAACAACTGTATTTTCATTAACTAATGTTAACGAAGTAAATATAGTAACAAATGCATTGCTCATGATTAGTACATGTTAGTTAATAATACATTGGCCATAGACATTTTTTACACCAAGTTCATTGTAGACCAACATTTGCTACATGATTAATGTATACAATTGTTTTCTGCAATTGTTATGCTGTTAAATGAATGTTTATTGCATTATTTTAGTGTCATGTGTGTTACCATGATGGTGTTTTGTATTTGTGTGTATGACACTGTGTGCACCTTCTATACATTAATATTTACATCAGCTTGTGGAAAAGCTACACTGATTCATGTGGTTTCTTTTTACCACCTGTGTTTTAAGGGAGTTGTCAGTATACAATAAATGTAAAAAACAGATTTTAGTAATTTGGTATGATAATATTTCAGAAACTTTTATACAGTACATTTAATTTCTGTCTGAACAGTAATTTTCACAGTAAAGTTCTGGCAACCACATATCATGTCATTTTTTTTTAGTTTTTTTTTTACAATATACAGTACTGTGCAAAAGGCCACCACCAGCTTTGTTGTTTTAGCAATGTTTTAATGACCATCAATATTCATTTTTCAGTCTCTTTATTACAATACAAACAGAAAATATATGAAACGTACACAAAATGTAAAAAAAATAAATAAAAATCTGAAAAAAAAATGTTTCTTTAAGCAAAAGTCAGTGTTTAAAGTACACATGAAATCAAAATGGACCTTATTTACTTTGTCAGTGCATATTACTAGTCTTGTGGTAAACAATTAATCCGTGCAAATTTAAACACAGAAAAAAATAGTTTGTCGTGGTAATCTTTAATCAAAATTGGAAAAATAACTTCCGGTCTGGAATGGCGTTCCTTCTCTGATAACATCAGTTTGACGACTTGGGTTGAAAACGCGTAAACCACTCCTCTGCAACCGTTCGTCTGCTATGAGTGAGATATGCAGAGGAGGAGCGCTACAGTAAAACTCTGCCCTCTATTCAATATTCAGTTTCACTTGGAAATACGTCACAACACTGGAGAAAAGTCGTTTGCAACTTCCAGTTCACACAGACTTTTAATGTGACCTCCTTTCACATGTCTCCTGGACTTCCATTTTCTCAAAGAAGAAACTCTGAGAAACTTCTCATCAGATTTTGAAAGTTTTCTTGGCCTTCCAGTTCTTTTCTGTTCCATGTAGGTTTAAGAGAGCCAGGTTTCTGCTATTGCTCAAGTGGAAGGGGAGGTCACTAAATACTTGCTACTTTAGGCTATAAATATATGTTTTTTCTGATATTTTTCTGTGTTTTTAATACTGCATACAAATTGACTGTTCTAATAAAGAGACAGAAGTAATTTTCTATGGTCATTATATCATTGCTAAAGCCATCTTATGGTGGCCTAAGACTTTTGCACAGTACTGCATACTTTTTACATTGCACAAATGTATAGATTTATATGTACTATCGGCCAGTTTATCGGTTACTTGCTTCAGTATTTAAGCAATTATTTTCATATTGATGCATCTCTAATATTTGGCAGTATTGGCTAAAATTCTGTCTTGGACAATCTTAACAAAATGCGTGCTATTCAGTCACATTTATAAATAAACTTATAGGATTGGTTCATTTTAAAATGAAAATTACCCCAAGCTTTACTCACCCTCAAGCCATCCTATTTGACTTTCTTCTTTCAGATGAACACAATCGGAGTTATATTAATAAATATCCTGATGCATCTAATCTTTATACTAG
The DNA here is from genome assembly GCF_024489055.1 of Chanodichthys erythropterus. NCBI lineage: Eukaryota > Metazoa > Chordata > Actinopteri > Cypriniformes > Xenocyprididae > Chanodichthys > Chanodichthys erythropterus. The sequence continues at coordinate 21,226,687 of NC_090232.1, forward strand.
CACTGAATGGATCCAATGAGTAAATTACACTCTATAACTGTAGATATTCCAAGCAATGATTCAGTTCTACTCAGGTTGCCTTACCTCATCCTTGCTCTCTTTAAATGAACCTCTGGTTCTCCCAAGACGAGTATTTCCACTGCTTGTCTGGGTTCGAACCTCCTCCTGCTGGCCGAACAGCTCCTCCACTGTCTTTACGTCAATCTGATACTGCTGCTGTCTCACAGCTAGAGTCCATATATTAGGTTTACCCCGAACTTTCTCCTCTGGAATGGTTTTCCAAAAGAAGCTCCGTACCCGTCGTTTCTTGCGTGAAGCATGTTGACCGGGATGGCCTGGTGCTTGGGGTGGTGGTGGAGGAGGTGGAGGTGGTGGTGGAGGTACAGCTGGAGGGCAGGAAGTGCTGTCATGTCCATGGCTAGGGCCATTTGTAGAGGTTGTAGAAGGTTCAAATGGCAGTGGATTTACTATTGGTGTGGTACAGTCGCTTGCCGACTCCTCCGCAGCAGTCACACTGGCCATGACAAGCATTACATTAGCAAAGACACCAGTCCCGGAGGGGCAGGCTGTGAGGGGAAATTTTGCCCCGTTTCCACAAGACCCTTTTATAAAACGGCAAACAATTCAGAACAGCCTCTTGGTTTGATTCTAGGTAGTGTCTGTTGGAGTCCCAAGGTCTGTCTCACTCATAGTCAGTAATACAACTAGCAGCCGTGTAAATAATGAGTTTTTCCTCAAGCAGAATATCTGCGGCGTTCATTCTTAATTAGAATTTAGAATTGATCCTTTTTACAAAACTGTCGACTGACTCATGGCTCTGACAATAATGAAGGATGATGGTGTTACGCAATTTTCTCAGACCAATGTCTTGACATTCTCATATATTTTGTCTTCACTTCTTCTACCTAGTCCCATAATGCCAAGCTGTTACTTCCAAGCTTTCTCCCACTGCGGTGTGGTCAGAGGTCAAACCCTTGGAGCTGCAGGAAGGACAAAACACACACACACAAAATCAAAATTACTGAGGTGCAGTGAAGCGAATGAACTTGGAACCTAAAAACAGAGGAAATGAGAAAGTAACAGACATCAAAAGAGATGCGGTTGTACATTCAAAGAAAGGCCCCAGTAGGTAAACGCCAAATGCTATTGTTCGGCTTAAGGCATTGGGGCCAGCCTGATATGTGTAAAAATGATCTTGACAGATGAATCAAATCTTTACTAATGAAAACTCACACAAGGAACTTTCAAGGGATTTGTACGTCTCATGGCAAAATTATTTGGCAGAACTCACAATTACCTTTACATAACATTAATTATACTGTAGTTACATAACGTGGGTTACACTAGTTTGGTGCTAATCTAAATGTTTAACACATTAAGAAATAGTGTTTTGATGAAGCATCATATGAATGGTGTACATGAAATGAAGACTGTACGCATAATAGTTTTATAACAAATGTTTTAATTATATATGGTTCAGACAAAAGGCAACCTTCCTCAGTTTCTCTTGAAGCCAATACGGAAGTGAATTAAACTGCAATTCTAGGGACAGGCTTTAAAAGTGAGCAGAATCTCATTGAGCCCCATGTTAAAATGCCCAACTTTACAGCAGAAAAATCATGTTTACAGCCTGGTACAAATTGTGGTTTTGGTCTATACAGCTAATTTTGTGCTGTACAACTCTGATGGGGGTGAATTTTTTATCCGTTGAAATTATATTAAGCCTTAAAGTTCAGCATAATTAAGGGCGTGGTCACTTGAGTGACAGGTGGATTGCCGCTGCTCTGTGAGCCGTCACTTTACCTCAGCTAATTCCAGCCACTGAATTTGGCATCTCAGCCATATTTGTGCTTTTTTTTTGGGATTGTTTCATACAATTATCAAATAATATGGCTTGCTGTGCAGTTTATGATCGAGACAGATGTGCGTCTGTGTACATGTGCACACATGCGGAATATAAACAGAACACACATTGTTGGATTGTCTTGGCATTGGCTAAAAGTTTCGTTCGTCACATTTACTACAATGACAATGGCTGGAAAATATGCATCTCAAGACACCACAAAATCCGACAGAACTGGTTGGATATTATAACTAAAACTGCTGCACTTTTTAAAAAATTGTACTTTGGATACGGGCTCATGTATACGATCTTATACAGTTTTACAAAATATGCGCTGCTCAGATTGCATAATTTCTTGAAGAACGAAGATGGAGAGCAGATCATTCAGAAGAAATGTGATGCAAACAATGGACAATATATCAATATTTCATAGATTTATTGCTGTTTGCTTTTCAATTGGACGCTCATGGACACTTTACCCAAGTGCGACGGATTCTCACAATCGCTATTTCGCTATCATCTCACAATCGCTATTTCATTACAAAGGTATGAAGTCCCGTTTTGATTTTGTATGTTGTCATTTGCATACCCAACACAAATTACAATATTAATGTCGTAAAAAAGACACCGTAGATTGACAGTAAACCTTTAGAACTTTCAAATGATATAACTTGTTATATTTTTTAATATTCTAAGATATATATATATATATATATAGCTCCTTAGCCTGGTAACATGATCACGTCACACTAGGTGGGCGTGGTTTCAGCAATCAGGCTGCCAAGATGGCAATGGCCACTTTTGGGCTTCAAAAATGCTCTTCAGAAATCTACGGGTGACGTCACGGACACTACGTCCAGATTTTTTTATAGTGTCTATGGGTTCATGTCATAAACAGTTATAAACATTCAAGTTGCTTCTTTTTTGTTGTACAGGTATAGGAATTAATTATTGATTAAACCACTCTCTAAAACTCACTAGTATTATCAGTGTAATTTTCAAAAAATAAAAAAAACAAACAAACAAACAAACAAACAAACAAAAAGAGATATAGTTAGCTAGCTAAAGAGCTAGTAAAATGTAAAAAAAACTGAACAAGAACGTTGCTCAAGGTGTAAATTATTTGAACATTTTTCTCTCATTTTACACTGCACTATAAATCAGTATAATATTTTAGATAATAAATACTGGTAAATGTTTAGCCATTAAATAGTGAATTACATAATTACAATAGTTTTCATACTGGTCATTCACTTGCACCACATCTGCTATTTGAATATGCAAAGCAGCTGACATCAAACAGCCTTCAAAGTACAGTGAGGTTGTCAAGGAGACCAGGCATCAACCAATCCACAAAAAAAGCAGCTATTTTACACAAAATTTTGCAAAGATATGGAACCAAAGCTCTGAAAAAAACTAAAGATATTGCATCTTTTCTATTATTTTGATAAATACAATTTACAAGAGCTTTGTAAGGCACCTTCTGTAATATCTGCATATTACAGTGTCACGCAGGTGTCTCTGTTTCACAGACATTGAGTGAAGTAAATGGCACTGGTTTTCGTCTTATGTCCTACTGTCAGGAGAGACATACTGCCGTCTGCTGGGAGAGGCCACAGCAAAATACCACATCACTTTTGGGCAGGGGCGGACTGGCCATCTGTGTGATCTGGAGAATCATAGAACGGCCGGTACTCCAGGACGGCCGGCGGGCCAGCCCACCACCCGCCACGCACGTAGTCATCACCTGTTTTTTTCCCCCCACTATTAGTCAACATCAGTGCTATTGCTATCATTTGGATGGTATAGTATCATGAGCCACAATTAAAGCCTTGTGACACTCACGCCAGGCGTTATTGTTGTTGTTGTCGAGTTTCTGCATGCCGATTGCTTTGGGCCGGGCTTAGTCCAGGGCCGTTTTTTAGTCCTAGTCCGTCCCTGCTTTTGGGTCAGACTTAACAGTCTTATCGGGAATCTGTTATGTAACCTATATATCTCAGAGAAACTATAAAAGTCAGATTTCCTGGATTTTTTTGTGGAATATTGCAGTATTTATTATAAATGATCTGTTCATGCATATCATTATTTTTTTAATCAAAATAACTTCCCCTCCATCTTGTCTTTCCTGACATGTTTACTGGCATGAGGGTGGGACAACCACAAAATCAAGTTCTCCCCTACATTTTGTCTTGTTTGAGAAGCCGTTTCACTCGGTTATATGTAACAATAGAGAAGAAAAGACTTCTGCAACTTCCATTTCTTGTCAACTTCAGTGCTGAGATGTGTAGAGAAGACAAAAGTCTGAAGATGTTAATCTAACATATTAGTTTTTACTAACAAAGTTGATTGCAACTGAATCCCGAAATGGTCCATTGTTATTGTTTTGCACAGCTGTGGTGAAAGATGTTCTAGAATAGATAATAAGATACCAAGCGCTATAAACCAGAGCTCATCAAACTGCAACCTGTTAACAGGGTCTCATTCGATCCTCTGGGTTTTTACTTATTAAAAGACAATTGACGTCACAGGAAGACTCTGTTTCCATGCTGGTTCAGCTGAGTTAGGCACCAGCTACTATGTATAATTTATTCATGGGTAAAAGTAGGTGTATTTTTCCTTTTAGGACATCTTCTTCATAAGGGTTATGCTGTATGATGTTCTAACATGGTTTTAACTCATACTGACTGAAAATAAGCACTTTATTTCAATATCTACAGCTATCTTATATACATACATTTAAAATATATGGAGAGAGTAAAGGGTTAACACTCTGTAACACATTCTTCCTCACCTCAGTGGTGTCTTTGCTGCAATGTCAGCGACAGCGTACAGCAACACACCCAGATACACAGCACCAAATCTGTTAACGATTATAACCAACATCATATTTACAAACTTGCTAAAAACCCATTGGAGGTCATATTAAAGAACACAAGAAATACAATTGGCTACTCATGAGAAAAACAAATGTGGATCAATGAAACAGCATTGTTCATGAAATGAACAAACAAAGGGATAGTTCACCAAAAATTAAAAATTCTGTGACCATTTACTCACTCCCATGCTGTTCCATTAGACTACCATTAATCTTGAACAGAAATTAAGGTTTTTTTTTTATAACATTCTTTCATCTTTTTTTATGTCTATGCATTAAATGTCCACACAACCAAAACTTTTAAGCATCAAAAAGTATAAAAAGACAGAAAAACTAATCCAAATGAATCTAGCGGTGACCTGAAGAGACACAATCGCTTTATATGAACAGATTTAATTTAAGCTTTTATTCATATACAAACACTGATCAGGGCACAAACCTAGAGCTCATCAAATATACATGAAAGCTAAACCCTACTTGCTTAATGAGCGACAACCAGTGACGTTTGTTGAGAGTTGAGATTCCATGTTTTAAATCCTAATGGATTTAACGATCAGCTTCTTCCTGTACTGTGATTCACATGTTTTACTCTCTCACACAACATAAACATAATCATTTAATATCATTCTGCCTGCTGCCAATCCTGAATTTTTACCTCATTTTGGAATGGTACGATTTCTCAGATCATGTAAAAACAATGTTTAAACAATGAAGCATGTCCTTGTTTCTGTGTTTAATTAGTTTTAAATAAAGAATTCAGACTGCCATGATACATCGCATGATGTAGACAGCAGAATACTTCAGTACTTTTACTGATAAAAAAGTGAGGCTGTTTTTCCAGCTAAGCCTCTTTCTAATCAGAACTGGGAGCTGGACTCCTGGACTATGATTTAAAATCTACCTCATCACAAATCTGATTGCTGCAGACATTTTTAAGTATGCTTGATGGATATTTGAGCACATTTAGAAAGAATGGGACAGTGTTGATAAACACACACACTGACTGTACCTAGACCATTAGACATCTGTTCACATGCTTAGCTGTCTAGCAAATTAATCTGACCTCCTTTTGAGAAAATCTCCTAACATTTCTCATTGTTTGTTTGTTAGAGATTAGTCCTTTTGTTTAGAAAAAAGATGGCGGCACAGAACCATCAACATTAGTAATATATTTTTGTCTTCATTACAGTATACTTTGAGTTGAAACATGCTAATACAACCACTATTTACTACAACACCTACTAATTATTATTATTATTATTATTATTATTATTATTATTGTCATATTATAATTATTATTATATATCAACAACAGAGAACCATGAACATGCAAATTTGTTGTTAAATTATTTAAATATAAACTTATTAAATATAAATCTCAGGCTAAATAGTTTACATCTAAGGGGTTTGGCTGACAAAAATGTTTTGGACCCCTGGTTTGACCTAATGTATATATAGGGTGATGTTACAGTCAATAATTTGTTTGACTTACTACATGTTACTACAAAATGCATTCATTTATTTTCAGATAACATAACAGTAGACCTGCTTGCCCTTGGGTCTGTCTATGCACAAAGACAAATGGTACGTCTTCTACCCTATCACAACTCTTCAGACAAAGTCTTGCCCTGTAATCTGATTCAATTGATACCGCAGTTTGAAATGCTCTGCTCGTAGATTGATTTCCAGTGTCTGGTAAATGAGGCCCGAGGCAACAACCCACACACCGATTATCTAATACCTTCAGTGGAATATTTGGGTGAAATGAACAGCACCAAAAACAAAGGGCCTTTGAGGAAACACACAAAGATTAAGAAATACTTAAGGAGATTCAAGTATTAATGTCTTAATGGTGCTTGTGCTTTGGATTCATTATTCGGTGCAAGTGTATCTCTGTAAATCGGCCATATATCAAAGTCCAAACACCCACAAGGTCTTTAAAAAATTACACTGCTTTCATAATCAAAGGAAATACTGGCAAGTTAAATGATCTAAAAGGAACATTGATAAAAGCCGCTGGTTTTGTTTGAGACCCAAACATACTGACCACAGTATAACAACATCAACTATACAAATCATGAGATTGTTTCTGTATCAAACATTAATTTAACGTCAAAGTGCGATGTTGGTTGATGATGATGGTTTAAAGCTGATGATTTAGAAAGGCTAATTTAAGGGGAATCATCATGTTGCAGCCATAACATGTGATCATCAGCAGGCGGCCCAGCAGGTGCGAATCTTGTGTTGTGACAATTTATGACAACTCACATATTCTCAAATGCATACAGCAAATTTCTATGATTTAGGGTAGGAAATATCAAGGAAGGCCATCTTTATTTTGTTGAGCAAATATTACGGTGAAGGTGTGGCTGCTTTTATCATCTGTACCAGCTGTCAAAATTCAGACCTGGCAAAGGGGAAATACAGCACTGCTTCAAGCTCTCTCTTTACTTTCCTGCACATCTTCAGGTTGTTATAATCACAAAGGTTTTTTTAATAGTGTAAAATATGCATTCTCATGTATGTGTAAAACATAAGCAAGGCAATCAAGGTCATTAAACTACTGTACCAGTAAGTAGCTGAGGCTACATTTTTCAACTATTCTAAAAATATTTAATATTAAATTATTGTTGCAAATTATGCTAAAAATATCACCAACTTAGGGTGTGTTAACACTTGTAATTTGGTTCTCTTTGTTCTTTTGGTCCGGTTTTATGATGTACATTTTTCCACGGAACTTACTGAATATCCAAAACAACGCTGTGTGCTGGCTAAATGTGCTTGTTATATGTCCGTACATGTGATGGTATTTTTACCGGTTGAGAACTCATGAAGAGCTTATAAAATGTGTAAAGGAGTCAAAACAGCACCAGAAATTTCTCCTGCTGCTGCTGCTGCTGCTGCAATAAGACACGGTTCCGACACCGGTACTATACTCTAATGGACAACATTGAGACTATGATGGGATAAACAAGGGATGCTTGAGCATTCTGTCTTTGCGTTCATATTTCAGTTGAAATACACCAGAGTTAGTTTGGAAGCGGACCGAGAACCCACCTGTTCAGGGGTCTCAGTCCACCAAGGTTCGGATGGCAGTGTTAACACTTATTCAAATGAACCACACTAACAGAGCAATCACACCAGAGTTTGTTTTTAATCAGACCAAACCTGCCAAGTGTGAACACACTGTTAATGTTATATCTGGCAGACATAGTTAAGGATTTGATGAAATGGCAATTAATTTGTGACACAGATCTGTGAAAAATCAAGAAGTGAGAAAAAGACATAGATGTGTGCACACACCACACACATGTTGGGTTTCCATGTTTTATGGGGACATTCTACAGACATGGTTTTTATACTGTTCAGACTGTATATTCTATCCCCTAATCCTAAACCTATACCCATCATAGAAAAGTTTCTGCATTTTTACATTTAAAAAACATTACTTAGTATGATTTATAAGCTCCCCATGTTCCTCATGGGGACAAAAAAAAAATTCCCCATTAAGTATGGGTTTACCAGGACCACACACACACACACACACACACATAAAAATTATTTTTTCATTTCAAATCTACTGAGATGACAATTGATTACACAACTGTAATATGGTTGTGATTTAGTAATATGCATGCTATGCACATATACACTGGTAGTACTATAATATACAATTTTGAGCTCAAGATATAGTGTATAAGGTGTATCTTTGATTATAAACCTCTCTTGATTGGATTCTGTATAGGTTAAAATAACACTGTTCAATGTGACAATTTTTTTTTTTTTTTTCTTAGTGTAATAGCACCATGATTTCTCCACTGGTGACTATAACGAATCTTCTGCTTATCAAATTTAACCACAGCAGGGGGGCGGGGTGAGGCTTGACCCAAATACAGATTGAGAGGAAGATATTATAATAAAGAGATGAGATAAAAAAAGAAAATGGAATCAGATATGAAACACATCTGGACACACATTCAAGAGAACTTCATAAGAAAATAAATAAATATATATATTTTTAAAAATCCCCTAAAAACAGGGCATATAATTCACATGTAATTGCATAAATGTAAAAACTGATATGTTAACTGAAACAGTGCTGCTGGAGGTGGTTAGCATCCAGCATGAAAAAGCTGGCTTCTCAAAGCCTAGTTATCTCTATTGATCGCAAAGGGCCATTAGAGAAGGTAAATAAAGCAGCAACAAAGACCACCTAACAAGTACACACAGTACATAATCAAACAGAACTCAGGGAAATCTAAGAGCTTCAAGACTTCTTTAGTAGACAAATAAATTCTAGAGCTCAAAGAAGCAAAGTTCCAGGATGATCTAATTAATAAAGTACGCCAATTTCTGTACATCACACATTGCATGAATCTGAAGCATACATAACAAATGCGATATGAGAAGGTAATTGTAATGTGTCCTTTAAGTTTCTGGGAAACTCAAAATTTGCATATAGGTTATTTTTAAAGCTGTTTGAGCCATGAAGATCAATCCTGTCTGCATGGGACAAGTGCACTGACTGGGAGTCTGCACTAATCGAAATGGTCCTCGGTGTCAAACACTGACGCTGCATATTGACTGGTGGCCATTTCTTCACATTCTTCACTTTAATGTGAACTGAATGAGTGTTTAGTTTGTAATCTCTCACATATACTCACACGTGCTAAAATGGACTCAATTTGATAACCAGAGAGGACTAGCAAAGCACACGCATGCTCATATTACAGTCACAACAGCGAATACTTGGTCTGACTTGCCCTTTGACCACAAACAGGCAAGATTTTCTGTCTCCCACAGCCACTACAAACTCCACTAAATGATTTAGTACCCATAGGAACAGCTAGTAATAGTAGACAGTGAAATGACTGCAATAAAATATAAATGGCCTCATGTGCATACAAAGAGAGTATGACACACACTTGTGTAAATCAAACCGCTCAGAATACCAAAACGATCCTAATACATCTTGTAGCATGATTACATTCAGTTAATAGAGCGATAGAACTAAATAGGAAATATTAAAGAAATACTAAATTTCTGATGGTTTTCTAGTCATTTTAAACAAGGAAGTGAATCAGCCAGTGGGACAACAGGATGCCCTTTGGTTACCATGGTGAGAGCAGGTGGGAGGGGAAGGTGAAGTCCAAACACCTGATGTTTACGTGTGTGCAAATGAAAGAGCTCGAAGCTTACAGCTGAATTTAGTCCCTTTAGAGACCATTAGAAGTGTTGCGACAGATTAACTAAAACAACAACTAGAATGACCGCAGTGTTGTTATTGTTAACTAAAACTAATACAAATTCATTTTTGTTCGTATAAATTAAGCTGAAATTAATTAAAATATAAATATTAGATGAAAACTTATGGTAATTCAAATAAAATAACTATTACTAAAACTGAAATAAAAATACATTACAGCAAAAAAGGAATATTTAAAACAAACAAAAACGAATAAAAATGTCCACGTGCATAAAAATACTAAGCTAAAAATAAAACAAAAATAACACTGTAAGACAGGCACAGTATTGTTTTCTGCTCAGGCGTTGTATGTGTTCTGTCTGTGAATAGAAAATTCATCTTTAATATCTTTGTTTAGAATATTATTGTTTACAAATATCTACTCTGATATTCCTTGTACATGCAAGACTAAAAAACGTCACAGATAATTTACCAATAAAAAAAAACTAAAGAAATAGCTACACTGTCAGAACCCGAAACAATCCACAAATTCGCAATCAAGTGTTACCACGGAAATCAATCAAGTCAGTACTTTGGGGGGGATTGTACCAATCGAGTTCCACTACTTTAGGGTGTGTTACCGTGGCAATGTGACAACACAACCACCCTCCCCCGTTGACCTCACCCCGAGGGAAAACTTTTCCCTAAGCTTTGTTCCAGAACTCCTGAATGGATTGTCTCAATTCATTTCACCATGAGAAATGGGATGGGTCACTAAAGAAGCTGGCTTCAGAGGATTACAATAAAGCACATCACAATCTGTGACAAAGCAGCACAAAAGCACTAGTAACGGCCCTAAGGGTCTCTGTGGGGCATAAGAAAAGCTGATCAGCAGCAGAAACCTTCACATTTATACTAACCATCTACAGTTCTTACAGTTCTCCTGTCAATAGCCTACACATTTAATACTGTGACTATGACAGCTTTCAGATGATGTAATGTTTACAGACCAAGTTCCAGGCACAATAGGGTTAAATAGAGGAGGTACTGAAGGCTTTTGAGCAGGAACCGTGGTATACTTTTCTTATTAAAGTCTGAACGACATGTTCAGATTACAGAGGAGTTGACTGACTCATGGGGACCAGTGAGGTTACACCAGACATACTGTGATCTTTAGAGATGCATCCTATGGCGTGACAGCGATCACACTAAAGGCTACAGAATAAAACCTGAGTGTTAATGAGACGGAAACAGGATGGATCGGTTATACCCAAAGGGGAGACAGGGGGAATGACGGCCGAAATTGTAGAATCAATAAATGAATACAACTGTCAGTCTACACTGCTTGTAGCATTTATTATAGCCTATATAGCATATAATAATAATAATATATAAGCATAACTTTAACATCCTCCTCGTGATTCTCGAATGGTCGGATTAGGCAAATATTCTGGCTTTATGACACAACAGTAGGTAATAGTTCTTATTTGTTATATATATATATATATATATATATATATATATATATATATATATATATATATATATATATATATATATATATATGTATCTCAAATAACTATTATTACTATTGTTTCATAAAAGCAGGAATATAATTGCCTGTACATCCATGCGAAAATCACGAGGAGGATATTAAAATTATGTTTTTCATAATAAACCCGTTCGGTCCGTCTATGAATGAATGGCATATATGGTCTACAGGACATCGAGAGAAGAAACAAATCATTCAGCAGCAAAATAGTATAAAGCAAAACGAAATGTACTGGTCTAAACATACACTTTAAACTGCGTTAACGAACTTACCTTGTACAATCTAAGGAAAAGATGTAGTAGTTTTTTTTTCCTGTTGCGGCAGGTGCGTGTATCCGAGGTTAGGTAGGTGTGTGTCGGTATCACCGACATTCTGCGCGTCCAGCGCTGCAGCGACGCTCCAAGATGCAGTGTATTACAACCAGCGGACACACTACGCATGCGCTTGTGGTGTGTGCCGCGATACTGCGCATGAGCAGTGCGCGATGAGACTGGCTCAGGTGAATCTTTAGGACCGCTTGAGTGTGACGTGTGTAACTCGCTGGTGACGAGGGTAACCTAATATTCTACTACTCAAACACAAATATTAATATTGACATACAGCATCGCTGGCTGTTTATTAAACATAAACAGGTCTATTTGGCAACCATGGAGATGATGGGCCAATTGTCTGGAAACAAACAGTAAGTTGGGGGGTAATTTTAGAACTGTTTACTGAAATGTATTTAATATTCTCAAATAATATAATTTTTTCCCAAATCCAGTGGCAGCGCTGTAGCGATATGCATACATTTTGCTTCCTAGTTATTTAGGCACTAGAGTCAAACATTTTCACATTTCTTCATTGAAAAATCCGAGTGGATCCTCCATTCATTTGAATAACTTTGAGATCAAGTACATTTTATTTGCATAGATATTTTTAACAATACACAATACTCCAAAGTATAATAAAGTAAAATAAAATCATCCCTTAACGCCACAAAGATGAATGTGAAGGTGTAGAGAGAGAGAGAGAGGAACTGGACTGGTCTGGGTAACCCATTTTCTTCTGACAAGGTATAACAATAAATGTGCATGTCAAATGTTTTGTAGTTACACAGTATGAGTAAGATTAGTTTATTAAATATATGTTTGTTATGTTTTCTGGTGTGTTATGCAGAAAGACCTACTTGAGGATTGATTCTCATGTGTTCTGATGGACACACTGTACTCAGGCACCATTTAAAATCCATCTCCCCATTCACAGCATCATCATGATCATCATCATTAATGACTAAATGACTTTATATACACCAATCAGGAATAACATTATGACCACCTTCCTAATAATGTGTTTGTCCTTTTTTGCTGCCAAAACAGCCCTGACCCGTCGAGGCATGGACTCCACTAGACCCCTGAAGGTGTGCTGTGGTATCTGGCACCAAGATGTTAGCAGCAGATCATTTAAAGGATTAGTCCACTTTTAAATAAACTTTTCCTGATAATTTACTCACCCCCATGTCATCCAAGATGTCCATGTCTTTCTTTCTTCAGTCGAAAAAAAAATTAAGGTTTTTGATGAAAACAGTCTAGGATTTTTTCCTTATAGTGGACTTCAATGGGCACCAAACAGTTGAAGGTCAAAATTAGTTTCACTGCAGCTTCAAATTGTTCTACACGATCCCAGACGAGAAATAATGGTCTTATCTAGAGAAACAATCACTCAAGTCCTGTAAGTTGCGAGGTGGGGCCTGCATGGATTGTACTAGTTTGTTCAGCACATCCCACAGATGCTCAATTGGATTGAGATCTGGGGAATTTGGAGGCCAAGTCAACACCTCAAACTCGTTGTTGTGCTCCTCAAACCATTCCTGAACCATTTTTGCTTTGTGGCAGGGTGCATTATCCTGCTGAAAGAGGCCACAGTCGCCAGGGAATACTGTTTCCATGAAAGGGTGTACATGGTCTGCAACAATGGTGGTACGTGTCAAATTAACATCCACATGGATGGCAGGACCCAAGGTTTCCCAGCAGAACATTGCCGAAATCATCACACTGCCTCCACCAGCTTGCCTTCTTCCCATAGAGTATCCTGGTGCCATGTGTTCCCCAGGTAAGCGACGCACACCCACCCGGCCATCGATGTGATGTAAAAGAAAACGTGATTCTCAGACCAGGTCACCTTCTTCCATTGCTCCGTGGTCCAGTTCTGATGCTTACCTGCCCTCTGTTGGTGCTTTTGTCGACGGACAGGGGGTCATCATGGGCACCCTGACTGATCTGCGGCTATGCAGCCCCATACGCAACAAACTGCGATGCACTGTGTATTCTGACACCTTTCTATCAGAACCAGCATTAACTTCTTGAGAAATTTTGAGCTACAGTAGCTCGTCTGTTGGATTGGCCAGCCTTCGTTCCTCACATGCATCAATGAGCCTTGGCCGCCCATGACCCTGTCGCTGGTTCATCACTGTTCCTTCCTTGGACCACTTTTGATAGATACTGACCACTGCTGACTGGGAACTGCAGTTTTGGAGATTCTCTGACCCAGTCGTCTAGCCATCACAATTTGGCTCTTGTCAAACTCGCTCAAATCCTTAGCTTGACCATTTTTCCTGCTTCTAACACATCAACTTTGAGGACAAAATGTTCTCTTGCTGCCTAATATATCCCAGCCACTAACCCGGTGTTTTTTTTAATTTAATTTTATTTTTTTATTATTACAACAGAAGTGCCACAGGTACAACACAGTTTAGATGAAAGGGCCTATGAAACACTGTCTTGGAAAATGTGGGCTGAGTTAATCTGCAATGCTAGAAGAAAGTCAACGAAAACGCTAGGGGAACTAGTAAGAATGGCAACAGTGCCCTCTGTAGGCTGAATACAGTCTTGACTGTAATGTATCCTATGAACCGAAACAATGTTACATGCCAAAGAATGTTTAAAACATGTAAAATAAAATAAAAAAAGGGCTTACATAATTATCTCTGAAAGTATTTAATAAATGTGAATAAAGAGAATCATACATAAGACTTATGAATGAAAAGTTTTATTATAGTCTCCCATGATTCAACATTCAGGACTCTTTTTTTGCCCTTAAACACCCAGTCCATTATTTATCAACAAATCCTCAAAAAAGCACACAGCAAAATTCTTTATACCCAAAGTAAAATACAAGATTTTACAAATATATATTTGTGTCTATGCATGTCAGTCAGTTCACATACGTTTGCTGTACATTGGTATCTGTCTGCTGTTAGGACAGAACTGAAAATCACACAGAAACTAAAGGTAGTTCATCAAATGAAAGGAGGCAAGACCAGGAAAACAAGGTTTGAGGATATTTTAAGAGTCTCCAGGAATAAACAACTGCATAATTGTGCATTCTGGCTATAAGTAAAACATAACATTCCATTTGGCATCCATATTTTGTCTATTTTTATATTAATTTGTTCTACATTCATTTCCTTTGACATTTTTTTCCCAGCTACATACTGCTATGGCAGAATTTCTTTAAATGTCAGAATCTAAGGCTTTTCAAGTTTAGCATCTGAGTTGGTACTGGGTTAATCTAATTTAATCAAACGTTATACTTTTGTATTTACAAAGTTAAATTTATTGGACCCTTACTAGAATAATCAGAAAAGCTCTTCTTCCTTCAACATGTAAAAAGAAAGAAAGAAAGAAAGAAAGAAAGAAAGAAAGAAAGGATGCACAAAACCAAAAAAGAACAACAAAACCCAAACAGATATAAACAGCTGAGGCAGCTGACATGGCATTTCATGTCAAATTAATTTGGTTTACATTTTGTACAAAATAGTTTCCTGGCTTAGTTATTGAAGAAACGGAATGCAAGGAGATTGTTTCAAAAAAGCAAGAAAGAAACAGAAAAACAGTACAGATTGTAAATGTCAAGTTAAAGGTTGCTGGTCTTGCGTATTCACATGTGTGATTATCCAGGGCTGCACATATGGCTGTGTTTATTGGTCCACTCTATAGTCTGTAGGATAGCAATGGGAGTATAATTGTTTTTTGCAACTCCTGACAGCACTGAAGATGATTAAAATTGATGATTGACAAAGAGCAAGGCACATCAAGTCAGAAATGAAGCCCCATCCCCTTCCCATGGGATCTACAAAAGGTTTACTTTAAAAACTTTAGCAAATTTAAAGATAAAAAGCCAAAGATTGAGTGTTTATAACCTCCAATTACCCTGCCCTTTTCATTTTAATTGTGTGAACAATAAATGCGTCATAGCAAAACTACAACTTTGTACTAAAATGGCCAACTTTTCAGTTCAACATGCCCTTGAAGGCGGCAGTGTGGAAATTTATCCCATTGTACTTGATGACAATATACAGTGCAGTTCGATAAGAAAGGTTAGGAGAGGTGGACACAAGTGAGGTCTAGAAAAGGGTGAAAAGGCAGGTCTAGAATTAAGTCTCAGACTAGTAATGCCTTTTATTCCAAGATCAATTTGATTTTGAATCATCTCTGCGGAAAAACTACTTTAAAGGCTCTACAACATTCACAGGGTGCCTCATTTCTTTCTGCTTCCTGTTAAATTTGTCTGTATTTTGTATATCATAAAGTGCTGGTAACTTGATTCAAAAACAACAAGATTGTTTTTTCTTTTTGTTGTGCAAGAGAGTGCAAACTCTCTGACAAAAGAAAAAGCATTTATTAAAAACTAAAGTTCAAGTGACAAGTCAGACATAAGGATAAAGAGAGGAACTGAATATTTATCTCTTTTATCAAAACGGTTTCCTGTCTTAGACATTTATTGACAGGTTTTAGTGTCCTGAAAGGAGTAAATAGGGAAAGGAGTGATAGAAACATTTTTGCTTTTTTTTGGATTTGGTTTCCTTAAGGAGTGCGCATATTTCAGCTATGCCGTACTCTGCCCTCCGCTCTGGATCATACCACCTGACGTAATCAGTGCTCCTCCAGCCAAGAGGGGGTTTCTCCTCCTGGTAACTTTAGCTTGATGTGGAACTGTTTAAGGGTCTGTTCCAGCTGCTGTTGGTTGCCTGCGAAGTACGCTGCAATGGCGTTGTGGAAGAGGATCAGCTGGTTGTGCAAAACCTTCACCTGAGGAAAAGGGAATGAAAATCTCAGTGACTCACACTCAGAGAATGTAGTTCATAACTCAAAGTACAGAGAGAAAAAAAAAAAAAACATGAGTATAAAAGAGACACCAAGCTTTTTCAATTTGGACTAATTCTGTCAAGCATGTAATTTTTCTTGACATTTAACAGCGACACCCAGAGAAATAGTGTAAATTTATGTGGTAGGCCCTTGGGTGAATAATTATATATATATATAAAATATATATATTTTGTTTAGACGGATCCAATGGGTTTATTATGAGCCTTAGGTATAGGGCATTTGGAAGTGACTATCATATAAACTGAAATAAAGCACTACTTCTTCCCATGGTAACACAGATTGTGCCATAAATGCTATAAACCAAAGGCGAAATTTGCAGATGGGACGGGTCCCCACCACTTTTAGCCAGGGTCGATATTGTCCCCACCACTTTTTGAAACATCTTGCGGAACGGATGCATCTAATACAAAAGAAACATCTCTAGTTGATTAGCAAGTCGTACATTTGTGTTAAATAAGAGGCGATCTGGCGCTGGGGTGTGTTGTTTTTTTAAATTATGTTGAGTGCTCATTTCTGCTGTTAACAGTGGTGCAACAGTTCTTTTGACGCTCGTGCACACTGCTCAGTCTTCAATCTATCACTTAACGCTGTTGCAGAGACTGTTCTGTTCTGGTGAAATCACAAAACAAAATGCACAAAAACATGTCCCTGCTCTTGATATACAATCACTTATGAACATATTTGGTTTTAATGAGGAAAAAATTAAAATACGAGTGGGGATTAGAACCCAGAACCTCTGGCACGCTTGACAAAAACTCTACCACCGGACCAATTATGCCATATGCATTTTTAAAGTGGATCTACGTATTTATTCACTATTGTAAATACTCTCGAGACTAACAATATAGTGTATAATTTGTAGATGCAAGTATGAAACTATCACATTAAAAACGAGTAGTCAATAAAACCATTATTATTATTATTATTAAGCCCCCCCCCCCCCCCCCCATAGGCGTAATGGTTTTTATACTGTATAAACTTTACATTCTATCCCCCTACAGTACCCCAACCCATCACAGAAAACATTCTGCATTTTTTACATTTAATAAAACATTGTTTAGTATGTTTTTGAATCTATTTGAAATATGAGGACTCATGAAGTGTCCTCATATTTCATGTTTATGTCATAATACCAGTGTAATACTGTCATTATACAAATTTGTGTCCTCATAAATCACAAATACACGCGCACACGCACACGCACAGTACCAAACACGTACTGAAAGGCCACTATATTAATTTTATTATTTTCTTATATAAACTATTAAGATATACAAAAGACAAATACGTTATTTATATGCAGCTTATTTCAAAATATACATTTCACATACCTTGTTTTCCTCCAGAAACTTAAGTTTAACCGAGACATCATTGCGCATCTTTTCATATTTTTCACGATGGATCTGGAACTGTTGCTGAGACAGCTCAATCTTGGGGAGTGTGTTGGCGTCCCGTGGACCCAGATTGAGCTCCTCTAAATCTGTGCGATACGCATCATACTCAATCCTACCAAAAAAAGCACAGGCCTTACAGAATTATTGCTTTGCTCAGTATATTAATATAGAAGTAGTATACACTGGTTTATAAAGATATATTCAGACCTTGCTGCTTCATATTGCTTAATGTTGATCAAGGTGTCCTCTATAGTTTTATCCACTAGAGTTTTAACACTAGCGATGAAGAAGTTGATGGCTCCCAACAGGGTTTCTCCATTTTTCGCCAGGAGTTTTTGAGTTTCAGCATTGTAGCCAAATTCCTCCTGAAATACATAAATAAAACACACTGAGATTAAATGCTTATTTCCTGCCGCTAAAATACAAAACACACAAAAACAGACAGACAGCTAGACAGTGAAACAGCACAAATAAAGCAATGAAACTTTCCCCTCTCTGCAAATAAAGTAATTAAAATTAAATATTTCTCCCCAAGTGACCAATGCACTTTCTGGTTATTTAGTTCAGTATTTGTGGTGGTTCTAGAAATGGCAATGCCAAAGTGTATCCAAAACAATCCATGAATAAATTATACCTTATGGAAGGCATCCAGTTATACTGTCAGAATTACAATCTTCTTCATCAATAAAAAAGCTGAAAATCTGTGTTGTCTTTGCAGAAACATTTGTGTCGGATTATAGTGATTCATACCAATGTCACAATTAGTGGTTCAAAGGATCACAAAACTCACACTTTGGATCATATTATGGTTTTTGAGTCACGGATCGGATCATTTTTGGATCAGCAAGAAAAAAAATTATTTTGGGAGTGAGGGAAACTTTGCTTTCCATTTATTACTTAAAGTTCCTATTCACTCCCATTATTCGGCTGACAGACGGCAGTGGTTGGAGTTAAAAATCATCATTGTGTTCTACTGAAGAAACAAAGTCACCTACATCTTGGATGGGCTGGGGTTAAGCAGATAAACATCAAATTTTCATTTTTGGGTGAACTATCCCTTTAAGTACTGTGGTATCACAGCAAAAACTACTAGCCTAACTAAAGTTAAAACATTATTAAAGGCAAGTGTCATTAAAGAAAGTCATTAAAAAAAATAACAAATAGACAAATTACAAGCATAGATAATTACATTATAGCCTAACAAAGTTACAAGTAAAGTAAGATCTAACTTTAGTATTCATTTCAGGTACAAAAGTGACAACAGCAAGAATTTATAGGCTGAATGCACGGATCCAAAATAATGATACACATCCTTCTCTTTCTCTTGAGACTTGTATTTTCTTTGTGTTCACGAGAATACGTACTTGCTGAGACTGGTATTTTGACCTAATTTTGTGTGTGTATGTGTCCATCCAAGTGCAAGTAGACACGAAAGAGGAATCAATTCTGAAATGCGCCTCTCTCTGTGTGTTCGAGTTTCAGGTGTGTGGCTGTACACACAGATAACAAGCGAATACCGAATTAAATTTAGCCTCTTATAACGATGGAATGGTTTAAAATCTATTGAATGTGTAAATTATCAAGACAAAACACATGCAAATTATATAGCTAAATCACTTTCCACTGAAGAAAAAAAAAAAAAAAATTAAAACCCTATAAAACCTTATACATTTTTTAAATCAAAACTCAAAACGGATTCTGATTTTATATAAAATCAACATACAGCAGATACAACATTAGATGGAACAATTTCTTTAAATAGTTCTTATACTTACATGTAGTTCGGGTGTCTTGAGACTAAGGTCGGCAAATGCATCACCTAGATTTCTTTGCGTCTGCAGCATCTGCGCCAGTTGAGTGCACAGCGTCTGTGCCAGTTTGACAACATGCTCGTACTTGCGTTTGTTGTCACGAAGAACCTCGATCTGAGCCTCCAGCTCCAGATCAACCGTACGGGAGCCCCGACCTAACTTCTCCGACAGAATTTGCTTAG
Organism: Chanodichthys erythropterus; assembly: GCF_024489055.1. Classification (NCBI taxonomy): domain Eukaryota; kingdom Metazoa; phylum Chordata; class Actinopteri; order Cypriniformes; family Xenocyprididae; genus Chanodichthys; species Chanodichthys erythropterus. Next base: position 21,246,676 of record NC_090232.1, read on the forward strand.
TGCACTGCGGGGAAGGGTAAAAAATAGAAAATCTGTTAACAAAAGTGGAAATGGTAAAGAAGAAAAAATATTTACAAGGCTACAAAAGACTAAAAAAAGGGCACAGGGGAGATACAGAAACCTTTTTGTATTACTGTTTTTTTGTGTTTTGTTTTTTTTTTGACAATAATATAGAGAGACAGGAAATGATGGGAGAGAATAGTGGGGAACAGGACTGAGAAATGGTCACAAGTTGGATTAAACTTGTATCACACCTTTTTTTAACTCCATACGGACCATAACTTTAAAGTGCTATGCACTACATTTTTGTTTTACAAAAATGATCAAAAGTACCTCAAACCCAGATTTGTTTGACACATGGATGCTTGAGACATTTTTACTGAACAAATATGCCTTCATTACCAGTATGGCAGGAATCACTCACTTTGTAAGTGTTGATGCTCCACTTTCTCACCAGCTCCAGTTTCTCTATGGCAGGACTCTTTAAGTCATCAGCAAGGACTACTGCTCCTCCCATCTGCTGCTCTCCCAAAGCACCTGATGACAGAATGACATCTGTTTAGTGACAAGAGAAATGACATCGATACTGTACGTTATTGCCCCTCTACTGTTATTGTGCCACATTGACATAAATGATTAACCCCAAAATGTCATCTGATATGATAAAATGAGATTGGCTGAATCAAGTCAATCAAAAGTCTGTAAAGAAAACTCCAATATTAACATCCAATCACAAATCAAATATTTCTACTGAGCAAAAGAATTTGGAAAAAAGAATCTAAAACATGACAAAAAAAAAAAAAAAAAAACTTATAAAAACTTATAAAAACATTTGTTATTTGAAATAAAGCTGAAAGAAAACAATATTATTAGCATGAAAAACTTAAGCTAAAGGAAAATTAGACTATAACTTATAGAAAACAAACTAAAGCTGAAATACAAAAATTTAAACATCTTAGAAATATAAAAAAATAAAAATGAGAATGAAATTTTTTTTTAAAATTACTAAAAATTAAGCTAAAATTAAAGTAAAATTGGAAAATATAAATATATGCCAATTCTAAATATTAATAAAAACTAAAATAGTATATAAATAATACTAAAAAACATGGACAAGACTAATATAGACCAAGCATAGGTGAAACACAAGTCTCTTTAAAAATGTCAGAAGGCGGCAGAGACAGTGGGAATCGACAAAAGCAGTGCATTGTTTTGCATTAAAGTCCTGAAAGGGAAAAATCAGAGATTATTGATGAAAAACAGCCTTTATCTTTTGTGATCAGTCAGGAAGGCAAAAGGTTACAGAGTGGTCAGCCAAGACAAATAAAAGAGACCAGACACCAAGTTATTAAAGAGGGAAGCAACAAGAAGGAAGAGAACAGGCCTGAAGATCACAGAATTTGAAAGAACACCATCATAAATTTAAACACGGCCAATCTAATGCACTACCAATGCTGCAAGACAGCTTTTAAAAGTGGGAAGTGATGTCAATTTTCTCAATTATCTCTTGAAGATTGAAGATTACAACAGACATCACTAGAATCTACTAAAATAAACAACGTTTTTTTATGATGGTACATTCTGAAACTGACAGTGCAGCGTTAGTAAGGGAGAGATTAAGGAATGCAGATCCATGCGTGACGTCGTCTGTTACAATATGTGGTACCTTTCTGTGTCTCCACCTGACTATCACTGATGCTGCGAGCTAGCCGGCTGGCTGCTGCAGGACTGGGGACAACTGTAGGTGTGGTGGCCTGGAATGGCGACCCTAAAAATGGTCAGTGATGAATTTCTATCATTTATACAGGGAGTCAGTCTGAAAAACTATTTGTAAAATACAGCCATAGAGGGGGAAGAGTCCATCCATCAATAAATAAATAAATTAAGGAATAAATAAAAAAATTTATTGATTATTTGGCCCATGCTGTTTATGGAAAGTATGTGTCAATCAGAGCATGATTATAGTATCAAAACTATTAGCGCATTGAATTGACCACCCACATTTACACTACCATTCAAAAGTTTGGGTTCAGTATGTTTTTATTTTTTTCCTTTGCAAAGAAAAATAATTTTATTTAGGAAGGATGCATTAAAGGTACAGTAAGTGATTTATGAGAAATGCTGTTGCACCTGTACCTTTAAATTGATTAAAAAAATAGGGCTGGGTATTGACAATTTTCATGATTCGATTTTGATTCACATGCTTCGATTATTTTAGATGTAGTATATCAGATACAGTACATGGCAAATTTTCTAGAGGGGAAAAAAAATAAATAAAAAAATCAACTAATGCTGTAAACTACACACGGGAGTCAGCTGGTATACTTTACTATAATATTGAAGATTAAAATTAACACACACACACACACACACACACATATATATATATATATATATATATAAAAACACAAATTACACTCCATTATGTTTTTTTTTTTATAATAAATAAAGTTAGAATTACATAATCATATTTCTACTCCAATCCGTTTTTTTTTTTTTTTTTTTTTTTTTTTTAATAAAGCCTTTAAATCGTGGCTTTCATAACTGGTTTATTCAAACATGCATTAAATATTGAAGACCAGTATAATGAATATGTAACGTTGCATAGCTATATTTATCAGAATGCTGCTCTCTAGAGTTCATTTTTCTAGCCGACTAATGAGTTTATGGTCACTGAATATGTTTTTCTGAGGTAAATGTGACGTTATGTGACATTGTTTACAAGCTGTTTTATTGATGTCTTTCCGAGGCTGAAGCACTGATTGAGCTATTAAACGAGACATGATACGGATTTCGGTAAGTTGTACTGTATATTTTAACATACCTTCAGATGTTTAGTCATGTTTATTTCACGCTATTTTCGATTTAATTTAATCGATTCTTGGGATTTAAGAATCAATATCAGTTCATAAAAATGAGAATCGATTAAAATCGAGAAATCGATATTGCTTACCCAGCCCTATAAAAATGCTGTTCTTTTGAACTTTCTATTCATCAAAGAATCATCATGTGACACTGAAGACTGAACAGCTGTGGAAAATTTACCTTTGCCATTACAGGTATAAATTACCTATTAAAATATATTCAAATAGATTCAAAACAAAACAAAACAAAAAAAGAACAGTCATTTTAAATTGCATAAATAATGCAGCCTTGGTGAGCATAAGTGACTATATTCAAAAACAAAAACAAACAAACAAACAAAAATCTTTCTGACCCCCAAATTTTGAATATAGCAATGCTTGTGTACATAGCAATGACTATTTTGTTTCCAGAAACATGGACTGTCCATGTACAGGGAGATTCTGATCATAACAGGACTCTACATATGGACGTCTTAAAAGGTACAAAGTCAACATCAGTGGAAAATCTGGAATGATACAAAACTTTACAATATGGCCCCTTTAAACAAAATATTTTAAATTGATTTCAATGCCTGTAGGTGATAACTGCAGCAAGGAGACGAAACTTGCCCCATAGCCTTCTAAGCTAACAAGTAACAAGGGAAATATACAAGAATAATAAAAAGGGTTGGTCAGCAATTACACCCAGCTAATGACAGGTTGCCAGGTTTCTGTCCTACAAATTAATTCACATAGTAGACGAGCATGAAATAATGAAAGGGGGAAGCAGATGGAAAAAAAAAAAAGATCACACACGACTCTGTAATGAGAAAGGAACACCTTTCTTTTCAAATTCAAATTCGCCCTCTCTCCACAACACACACAAAGAGAAACACAGACAAACAAACGTGGGTTTAAATTAGATGAACCGGATAGTGACACTCTATCCAGCCTGATCTCATTTAATACAATGAGAGGAAGTGTTTTTCAATGATTAACATTTTATGTTTGTGCACAAGCAAACTAGTCAGCTGTAGCAGGTTTAGTCATTGTTTGTATTTGTGTGAAGGACAAACGCAAATGATATTCATGTTCAATGCAAGCTTAGTGTTATACCTGTGTATGGACCCACTTGGACCACTCCCTCAGTCATTGCATAGTTTTCAGGTGAATTGTGGGAGTGTGACATGATTGGTCCAGAGATATTATGTGGCACATCCTTGAGAGAAATAAAAGAAAGAACAAACAATAATAAAAATTAAATGACATTCAAGAAAGACATCACAACAAAGCAATTCTCGAGTATACTGTGTTTTCCATCTCAGTTTTAGCCATCAAAATTTACTTAATTACAAAAGTTACTTAAATTTCAAAACAGAATAATTTTTGGTTAATTTCATGGCAAAACCAAACAAAAACACTAACTCAGGGTTAATGTTCTTGTTTGCATATTTATGAGGTTAATAACAAATTAGCAAAATACAACGTGCAATGGGCATATTATTGGTGAAAAGTAAATCTGCTCTGTGTGTTTTAAGTCGCCCTAAATTATAAGGTCTCTCCTTTACAGCAAAATGTTTTGTTTTTTCAGACACTGAAACCAAATACATTATACATGTGTGAAAGTTTCTGTGACTGTACAAAGTTAATGAATATTTAATGAAGTAAGCACTAATTAATTTATCACTGGCTGTCTGTTGCTAAACAACTCGCTGTATCATTCTAGACTAGAACCATTGTTTCACATTATATGCATTTGGCAACACCAGGGTTAAAAGCAATTCGGAATTACTTGTGTGAAATGTTTAAACAGGTACCATAAGTACAGTCATGGCCAAAAGTTTAGGCAGTAACATAAATTATGTTTCACAGAGTTTGCTGCTTCAGTATTTGTAGATTCTTTTTTTTCATGTTTCTATGGTAAACTGGAAAACCATGATCAACTTTTCATAAAGTTTTAAAGGTTTTTATTGGCAAAAACATTCAATATATGCAAAGAGTCAATATGTACAGTGTTGACCCTTCTTCATAACCTCTGCAACTCACTCTGGCATGCTGAATATCAGCTTCTGGGCCTAATCCTGATTGATGGCGATCTAGTCTTGCTTTATTAGTGCTCGGAGTTTATCACAATTTGTGGGCTACTGCTTGTCAACTCGCCTTTTGAGGATTGACCATAGCTTTTCTACTGGATTAAGATCAGGGGAATTGCCTGGCGACAGATCCAAAATTTCAAAGTAATGATCTCCGAGCCCCTTCATTATCACTCTTGCCATGTGACACGGTGCTCCTTCATGCAGGGAAATGCACAGATCATCACCAAATTGGATGGTTGGAAGGAGTTGTTCTTGCAGGATGTTTTGATACCATTATTTATTCCTGGCAGTGTTTTGGGCAGAATTGTGAGAGAGCCCACTTCCTTGGATGAAAATCAACCCCACAAATGGATGGTTTCAGGATGCTTCACTGTTGGCACGACACAGGACTCATGGTAGCGTTCACCTATTCTTCTTCAGACAATTAATTTTTCAGACGTACCAACAGGTGAAAGGGGGCTTCATCAGAGAAAATAACTTTACACCAGTCTTCTGCTCTCCAATCCTTGTACTTCTGCAGAATTTCAGTCTGTCCTTGATGTTTATCTTGGAGAGAAGTGGCTTCTTTGCTGTCCTTCTTGACACCAGGCTGATGTCCAAAGAATTTCACCACAATGTGTGTGCAGATGCAAGTTCTTGATCTGGTAAATGGTTCTTTCAGTTGCAAAATTCTTTGCAGCAATTTCCTTGAACGCGAAGCCTTTTTGATGCAAGTGATGATGGTTACACATCTTTCTTTGGAGGGAACTATTGCTAACACAAGAACATAATGATTGGAAGCACTTCTTCTCCCATTTTATAGCAATGAGTCTGCTCTTATAATCCAATCAGAATGATATGTGATTTCACCTGACTAGTATTTGTTCACCCTTTCTCATGTGCTGATGATATGATTAGTGAAATGATGTTTTGTGATTAGTGAAATGATGAAATAAAAGTTTTGGCCATGACTGTGCTTTTAGAGATGCCTGGTGATTCATGTCTAATTTTTCTGTTTAATGCGAATAATGCCCACAATGAAGAAAATTTCCACACAAGGATAACAAGACCACCACTACAAGCAAGCTAATCGATGGCTTTGCTGTTGCTGAATTGTTCCTCACAGTGTTTAAGTGTGACAACAAAAGTCAGAAAGAGTATATAGACTGTTACTATATAGACATGAAACACTTTTAGTTAAATACTCAACCATGAACTCACTGGCTGGCTGGGATGCTGGCAAACATTTGTGAAGCTAATAGAAAGAAGTCAAGCTCAGAGTAAATGCCACCTGGATGCAAGAAACTGGAGGTGGGACTGGGCAAACTAACATAATCCATTAAAATAACATATACAATAATAGCAACTATGGTTCAATCCCTTTGCATTGGTTGGTTAAAAAAAAAAATCAGAGCAGTGCCGCATGGATTTGTAAAACAAACAAATATATTTATTATTACTGCTAATCTATATGCCAAAATATAATAGTCTGTTCATCCTTTCCAATAATTAGGAACGTAACTACAGTCATGAGACAACTTAAGTCATGGTCATTATGTGTCATCAGTACATAGAATGTTTGGACATGAATGTTTCCAAAGTACTGTGTTCAAATGGCACCATTGTTAGTTGACTGTTCAGGACAAAAAATATCCAGTGGTGCATGATGGGTGGTTTTGCTCTATGCAGGATTTCTTACCCTCTGAAATACTTCCTCGTGACTTTTGTCTGCTTCTCCGTTTCTGGTGACTGAGATTTGGGCAGCTGGGCTTCTGTGGGCCTCCTCTGCCATAGCCACCTTCAATACACATTATACACACAATTACTAGGACGTGAAAACAACATTAAAGCTGTCAAGCTGAGAGTTCAGATGCAGAGCGTCTCCACCACCAGAAAGCTTTGCACAACCGTGGCTTGTCGGGGCAAGTGAAGTTATAACCGCAGCACCATAAGCAAAGAAAATACAGCTATAAAGAACAAAATGAATTAGGTCAGCTGCTGTTTTGGAATAATTATTTGACAGCAACAAGGAAATAGAACTAGTAAATAAGAAACTCATGACATTCATGTCACCCTGTAGCCCAAGACTGGTTGCCCACTGAAGCCAAGCAGGGTTGAGTCTTGTTAGTACCTAGATGGGAGACCTCCTGGGAGAACCAGGTTGCTGCTGGAAGAGGTGTTAGTGAGGCCAGCAGAGGGTGCTCATCTGTGTGGGTCCTTTGAATTGGCTCTATCAATCTCTCTCTCCTCTCCACATTTAGCTGGTTTGTGGCGAACGCACTGGCGAATTTGTACTGGGGCTGCCGTTGCATCATCCAAATGGATGCTGCATACTGGTGGTGGTTGAAGGCAGACCCCCTGATATGACGCTTTGGTTGTGCAGTAGTATATAGTAAAGCACTATATAAATGCTCCATCCATCCATCCATCCATCCATCCGGTACAGGGACAATAATAGCTAAGTCTATCTACAGTGCCATCTGGTGATCACCGTTATCAGTTTGGGACTGAAATCTCACATTAGGTTATGACTAAGGAGCCACACAAACAACCAAATTTTCATATACACTATCATTCAAAAGTATGGGATCAGTAAGAAATCTTTTTTACAGCAATGATCTATTAAAGGGATAGTTCACCCAAAAATGAAAATTCTGCAATTTACTCAACCTCAAGTTGTTCCAAACCTGTATGAATTTCTTCTGCTGAACGCAAAAGAAGATATTTTGAAGAATATGAGTAACCAAACAGTTGATGGGCCCTATTGACTTCCATAGCATTATTTCCATACAAGTCAGCAGAAGAAATTCATACAGGCTTGGAACAACTTGTGGGTGAGTAAATGATGAGAGATTTCTCATTTTTGGGTGAACTATCCCTTTAAATTTATTAAAAGTGACAAAGACAAAAGAGTTATTTTTCAAATAAATGCTGTTCTTTTGAACTTTCTATTCATACAAGAACCTTGAAAATAATGTGTCAGTTTCCACAAAAATATTAAGCACATCTGTTATCAATGTTAATAATGATAATGTTAATAATAATGTTTCTTGAGCAGCAAATCAATAAGAATGTTTTCTGAATGATCAAGTAACCCTGATGATGGACTAATGACTGCTGAAGATTGCCATCATTCCCATAATTGAAATACATACATTTAAATACATTAATAATATCTCTCTTGCTTCCCTACCTTTCCTGTCATCCAACTCTGTCCTATCAATAAGATAAATTATGAAAATCCAAGAAATATTTAGAAATTGATAATATAAATACCTTAAAATTTGAAACAAATTTAAAAAATAAGTAAAAACAAAAAAAACAAACCTTTTCAGAATGTCTATCTACAAAAGATCACACAAAGAAAGAAGTGATTATCTCAAGTCCAGCTAAAATACTTTTAAGGATAAAATATCCTAGCGACTAAAGCACAATGTGACGAAGTGATGGAGTTAAAGCTGCAGTCCGTGATTTTTCCTCTTTGTTGCCATCTCTGTTTGAAACCTGCAACTGCAGTCATATGCGGAACAGTTATCTGTATGTGCTTTGTGCCTCGGCACAGCTCGTCAGTGCGGATGAATCTAATGTTTGCTGTCAATCACCACACCGGTGTGGATACTGGACGTCAGAATCAGATTCTACGTCTTGAATGTATGACCAATATAAGAATTTTCACTGGAAAATATCATCTGAACAAGTAAGTAACATGTCTGCCACTTTTGTTCTGACCAACTGAGGAAAAAAGCATTAGGCCTACAATAAATCACGCTGCCAATGATGATTAAATCTAACGATCGCTTAGCTCGGATCATGCCAAACCCTGCAAATTATTATTACTGTTATATTGTTCTCAAATTGTTAATGTTAACAACATCAGCATTGCTATGACTGTGTATGTTAGCGTTACTGGACTCCTTTCTGTTTACGGACGTGATGTAATGATGCACAGACGAACTGCTGCTTGCTTGAATTTCCAGTGTCCACCATGTTGCTTTTATTATAAAACATTATTACAAGCTTACCGTTGTGAATCGAGCGAAGATAATGATAGTTTTGAACGCTGGCTGGTTATGTTCAAAAATTGATTTAGGATAACTTTTAACCAAAAAAAAGTTACGGACTGCAACTTTAAGCATAGGCTAAACAGATGTCCTGGGATAACCTCAACAATTCAGCTTCTATCTGCATTTGAATAACAAGCTGAAAAAAATTCTAAATCAAAAACTGCAAGTGACAACATTGTAGGGGGAAAAAATACATAAAAATAGAGAAAAACAAATACAACAAATAAATGGTAACACTTTACAATAAAGTTCCATTAGTTAGCATTGGTTAATGCATTACCTAACATTAGGTAACAATGGTCAAAACATTTGTTACAGTATTTATTAATCTTTGTTAATGTCATTTAAGAAAAATACATTGTTCATTGTTCGTTCATGTTGCCTCAGGTCCATTAAATAATATATATTGAACTTTTGTTTTTAGTAATGTATTAGTAAATGTTAAAATTAACATCAACTTTATTAAAGATTAAAATTAAAATTATGCTTTAAAATTATTTTTCATTGTTAGTTCATGTTAACTAATGCAGTTAACTAATGTTAACAAATGGAAACTTACTGTAAAGTGTTACCAAATAAATAAATTCTAACCTGAGTTAATTCCTCTGTACAATGACAAGAGAATGTGAGAGAGATGGCATGCAAAAACTCGATTAACAAGATAAAGTCTATGTGACATTGCATTAGAAAGTTGTGCCAAGTGGCTAAGAAGATTGCTAATGAGCTTTGTGGACAGTCTTTAAATGCTCTGATAAAACGCTGAAGTCAACTGCATTACAGTAAGTCCACAGGCTGTTTTTACAAGCTAGCCAAAAGAACTTCTAAGGACACTTAGTCACTTCATGCACTTTTACTGAAAAAGAAATGAGAAGACACATTAGAGACGCACAACAATCCGATGACTCAAACCAGGTACACATGAGCTATAGCGACCATACCCGATCCGGCAAACAGCCATGGACACGATACAGGAGTGAGAGTGGAGACAGTGAGAAGTGAACCGCCTCATGTTATACTGTGAAAGAGTAAGAAGATCTACAGCGATAACAGATAAAGTACTGAATATCTGATACATTAAATATCAGTCAAACTAATTATGTCTATTTTGGAAAGAGGAAATGTGGTAGAAAGGATGGGCGTTACACAACTAAATAACCAATATGGATATTGGCTAATACAGATATATTACAGATTTACCTCCCTACAACAACATCAATAATTTAATCCTCTGGTCCTCTTCGTTTAGGAGTCACACTTGGCTTCTTCACGGTCAAAAATGGGTCTGGTCTGATTTCACCCTTTTATGTGGATGTGTCGATTTTGCACTCTTGATATTTTAGAGCAGGGTTCTTTAATGTTTTTCAGGGCGTGGACCCCTTAGGCGAAAGAGACATGGACTGAGGACCCCCAATACAAAATGTGTCAAAGAGAGCATCAGACTAAAAGACATTTTTTTTTTTTTTTTTGTATAGCCTAACTTTCTATTAGCTTTTATCCCATCATATGCCATCCTTCAGTTGTCCTTTTCTTTACTGTTACTATTCCCAAATTAATGTAAGGTATGTATGCGTGGATGTTAATTATGTAGAATCTATCTGTTGATGGTATTCATGTAGGCTATTTATGTAATCCCTTGGCGAATAAGAAAAGAAAAGAACAAAAAAAGATGACATGCCAATTTTCACATTGGTCTGCAGGAAAACAGCAACGGGCTGAATGAAAATGTAAATGTGACTCTTCCAACCAGATAGTGGTATTCCATTTTTTTTTTTTTTTATGCATTCCATTTTTTTTCTTATGTATTTGTATCCTTTTTATGTAAAGCACTTTGAATTACCATTGCGTATGAAATGTGCTGAATAAATAAAATTGCCTAATAGAATCTCTGACAGTAGGTGGCGCTGGAACAGCAGAAATAAAGCCGTTTCCTTGGTAACCTCTGTACACAAAGCAGCTGTGCTTATAGCAACGCATTCAAATAGCTTGAAATATTTTTTTACTTCTCATAAAAATGAACAATGTGGGATATGTTTTATACAACTTAGTGTAACATTTAACAGAAAACTGCGTGCAAGTGACATCACATTGAGGCGGGGCAATTCGCTTCTTTCTAAGTCTGTTTCATCTGATGCCTTTGAGTTTGATGCCTTTTGGTCTGAGGCTGTTTAGTTCGATGCCTAATTGTACGAGACCTGACGTCATTTTTTCTGAGACAAAGTTTGGGCCGGTTGCATAAACCACTTACTTAGACTAGTCTTAAAAGTTAAGACACTAATGTTTTTCTTGAAGAGTGGTCCTATCTTTTTAAAGTCTGTTACATAAAAAGGTAAATTGGTGTAATTGGAATTGGAAAAATAACATTGATTACCCCTTGGTTAACTGCAAGTTGGTCAAACTAGTTCTTAAGACACAGTCTTAATACAGTGACTAAGTTTAAGCAACTGGCCCCCTGAAGCCTTTCAGTCCGAGGCGCAATGCCGTTTTGTCCGATGACTGAAGCCTTTTAGTCTGAGGCCTGACTCCTTTTCGTTGTATGACTGAGGTGTGAGGAAGTCCTAATATGAACACCGTACAACTGTTAGCTGTTCATTCTGTACTCACTGTACATCGACACAAAACCATCAATGGTTGACTTTTTAATGTTGTAATTTATATTTTAATGCAGTTATCACATTTACCTAATTTGCCAATAAACTAGTAGTATTGATTGCAATAAAGATGAAGCTATTCGGAACGTTTAAAAACGCCATGTCTGTAATTAGACACGTACAACATTTGATGTAAAACACTTATTTAAAAAAAAAAAAAAAAAAAAAAAGACAATGATTACCACTTTAACCACCAGGTGACGGCAAAACTGATGGTCAAATTGAATTTAGTCGAGGAGGAACACCGAGGTAAGTTTAGTTACTATCTTTATTTATTTTTAAGTCGTCTTACGTTTGAATAACGAAATGAATGCTATACCTGACTATTTAAGTGACTATATTCTGATTTTAAACTAGTATTACACTATTGATGCTCAACACACCAGCAAATTACATCTCACCGGACGTTTTTGAGCCGTCTTATATTATTGCGTTTTTATTATTCATTTTAATAGTGAATCACGCATTTATATGTAGCCTACTTTGCAGCGTCTAACTGGCCATTTGTCACAGAAAGCGCCAAAGACCGCTAGAAAACTGTCACTCATCATCATTGGAGATCTCACAACGTTACCTTTATATCAATAAAGTTATCTGCACTGCATAATCAGTATCTTACTTACATCGTGTCTATTTTGTTTGTTTGAGGATTCAGTGAGCAAAACTCTGCAAACTCCAGCGTTTTGAGCGGTGAGTGGATTATAATTTAAACACTCCTGATTGGCCAACATTTCATTCAAAGCGACAACAAACTTGTCTGTCATTGGCTACATTTCTCAGCGCTGCAAAAATATGCTGTAAATCGGGCCATTTCACGTTCTCGAGAGCGCAAACTCAAACTGCAATGGAGGGTTTGCCAAATCTGTTTCGCCTTATCAAATTATATTATTACAGTATCAGCTGAGGGTGTTCTTGCTCGTTTCAGGATGCTTATATTGAAATTAGACTTTGTGATTTTTTTTTTTTTTTTTTTTTACCCATGTTTTAATTATTATTTTTTTTTTTTAGCAAAAAATTATGTGTGATCAAACATTAATTGACGGACCCGTCAATTCATTTCCCATTTTTGACTGCGAAGGAGCTAAGTGTGACTATTTTTTTATGACCCTTTAAATGAATAGTTCACTTTCAAATTAAATTTTCCTGATAATTTACTCACCCCCCATGCCATCCAAAATGTTCATGTCTTTCTTTCTCCAGTCCAAATGAAATTAAGGTTTTTGGTGAAAACATTCCAGGATTTTTCTCCATATAGTGGACTTCAATGGCCTCCAAACGTTTGAAGGTTAAAATGACAGTTTCAGTGCAGCTTCAAAGCATTCTACGAGATCCCAGATGAGAAATAAGGGTCTTATCTAGAGAAATCATCACTCATTTTCTAAAAAAATGAAATAAAATTTTATACATTTTAACCATAAACGCTCATCTTGAACTAGCCATCTTTTTCTTCTTCTCTATTAGAATTCCAGCAGTGTAGACACTGCTGTGTATTACTGCCCTCCTCAGGTCAAAGTTTGATCTAAATTCTCATATACAATATGCTAGTGCAAGTATATAACAATTAGTTCTAATTTTGACCTGTGGAGGGCAGAAATACACAGCAGTGTCTACACTACCATAATTCTAATAGAGAAGAAGAAAGCTAGTTCAAGATAAGCATTTATGGTTAAAACATATATAATTTTAATTATTTTTTAGAAAATGAGGGATGGTTTCTCTAGATAAGACCCTTATTTCTTGTCTGGGAAACTGTAATTTTGACCTTCAACCATTTGGAGGCCATTGAAGTCCACTATATAGAGAAAATCCTGGAGTGTTTTCATCAAAAACCTTAATTTATTTTCGACTGAAGAGAGAAGGACATGGACATCTTGGATGACATGGGGTGAGTAACTATCACTATTTTGTTTTGCAATTTAATAGGGGCGTAACGATACCCTCATGTCACAATTTGATACATATCACGATACTAAACGCATCACTATCCACGATACAATATTGTTGCATTTTTGTATTGCGACATAGTGACACGATAAATTGTTACACCCCTACAATTTAGGCAAAATAACACCTTATTTAAAGATGGTATGATTTTTAGTGTCCTTGCATGTGGCTTAATGTGTAACTAGGAAAAAAGGCTATTAAAGTTTGTGTTCTACTGAGAGGCTCAGTGATTTGAATCTTCAAGACAGAACACTTGTTTGTCTGGCCGGTGAAAACAGCACAGTGTCCAATAACAGTGCATGAATCTTTCAAAGCCACCTGATGCCATCATGCCAGGAGGTCAGTGACTCTAAACTCTCTCAGATAAATCAAATGGCGACTGTGGTTCTCACCTTTTTTTTTTTAAGCAACTCCATAAGCGATTTAAATCTGGATTGTATTTTGCAGTCACAACTCTACAAGACTTCATTTCCAAACACTGCATAGTTTGTCATCAGATTTGATGATTAATGCAGCATTGATGAACAGTGCCTCGGTCAAGCCCAGCAGAAGAGTCCCCTAGAGTTCAGTTGCTTAGAGACATTAATAAAGAGAGCTACAGAAACAGCAACAATCTGATCAGACATTCTGAAGACAGAGCCGTTATCATGATTTCTTCATAAGTGACATATGTGTAATAAATGCTCAAAGAAAAAGAAAGATATAGGTTTCTTAAGCAAACCTTTCAGTTATCAGAATGAATGCAAAGGCTTTTAACAAGATAAAGCATTCAGTTAACATTTCCTTATCAGGATAGGCTGCAGAACAATTTCCATCATGTTAACTGATAAAAAAAGTGCAGTAATCAGGCATGTGATTGGCTAAGACACAAGACACACACACACACACACACACACACACACACACACACACACACACACAAAAGACCAGAAAATTAAGTGACAACATTTGTAGAGTAGCATTTACTTTGAATCGACACTGAAAATTAACTGTGCAGTAGGGCTGGGCGATATATCGCATGCGATTGTCACGCGCATTTCGTCAGTAAAGCCGGTTCCCTGATTAAATCGCCATCACCTGCTTTCAAATGGAGCGTCATTTAAAAGACAGAGCCGCAGTTCACTGACAAGCTACGCAATATCACTTTCATTATCGAAGGCGATTCATCTGCTTGTCAGTGATCTACGGTTCTGTCTATTAAATGCCGCTCCATTTGTTACCTGACAACAGTAAAAAAGGCTTCCCTTTTGCCAAATAAGTAACAAAACTGCAACACCCACAATGCACTGGACATATTGCCATTCAAGGCCACTCCCAAAGTCAAATACCACCTTACTTTAGTAGGAAATACTTCTTAGCAAACTTTTCATGATAACCGTGTCGACTTGTATTGTTCCAGGGTGCAAAAATTCAAAGAGTAAATGTTTAGCCGGAGTGAGTTACTTTCGATTTCCAGTGAAGGGTCCAGCATGTGGGTAGGCAGTGGCTAAAGGCTGCAAAGAATAATAAATATGGAGAGAACACTGTGATGGAAAATCTAAAAAACCTCCATGTTTGTAGAAAACATTTCAAACTGGATGACCACAAACACAGTGTTTTAGGCCAAACAGAGGGGAAAAACAAAGAAACTGCCGATCTGTCAGTTCTGCCGGCCAAACCCCCAAAGCAAAATGCAGCCACATACAGATAAGAAAGCTGTTGCCATAGTGCTCCAATTTACCATAATGCTGTTTAAGGAGTAGACCAAGTACGATACAATTTGAAGTTATAAACCTTACAATAACTGTTCTGTTAATAACCCACTGTCGATCTGCTCTGGAGCGTTTTGCGTCATCTGGCAGACTTTTGCTGATAATTTCTCGGTCCAGGTAACATGGAGAACAAGTAAACACTGTTCATTTACATATACTACCGACACTGTAACAATACAAAGCAGGTTGAAAAATGGAGAAGTTACAATTTAACATTTGACAGTTTTGATTTATATGCTGTTAAATGTTTGATGATCACATAGCTTACTTGTGCATAAGAAACACTACTTCTGGTTCACGCAAATCTTTTTCTTCGCTTCTTTTTGGATGCGGAGATGCTGTACTATTTCAGAAGGTCCGATATAGCGCCACCTCTCTGCTAGGTTTATACTGTAAATTTATTAGTGTTACATTTAGAGGAATGTACTAGCAGATTGGTTCACTGACACTGGACTACTACAAAACATTAAAATTCTGTTATGGATAAGTTGATAATTTTTTGTTATGGCTGATGACCAATAATGGTTGAATGGGTTCTTACACTGTACTGTATAAAAAAAATAAAATAAATAAAATAAAAAAAAAACATGCCAAACTAGAATGACATTTTGCAGTATATATAATCCTATATATTGTACACTATCATATAGGCTCTCATTGTCTGTCTGTCTCTCTCTATATATACATATTTCTGTTGAAATAAACAGTGCATGATCTTATGCACAGGTGAATTTGATTTTCTAAAAAGTCTGTAAATTAAAGGAGCATGAAAAAGTAAAATATATAATTGCAATAAGAGCAACAACCAAATAAAATTGACCAGAATAGGCTAAAGGAATGCACCATCACCCGCAAAAAGGAATAAAGGACACCTCACAAAGACAGGAAAAGAGAAAGATGCTTCATAATGCTGTAGCATTCAGGCAAAGGTCCGGTTCTTCTAAATTCAGAGACAATTTGGCTGATTCAAATCATATTTATCACTTATGAAAAATGTCATGCCTGAAATCACAGCAACATGTAAGAGCGAGATTAAGCATAAGCCAAGCTACAGGTCTCACTATATCATTACAGTCACCTTCACTTCAGCTTCTGTCGCCACACTGCTCATTCTTTCAGAATCAGGATTATCCTGAGTGATTCCACTAGTTTTACTGTAGGCCTGAGAATCCTCATCTTCATCACCATCCTCACTAGGAGTATAACTGTGGTTTCCAACTTCATTGTTCTCACTGATGTCAATTTCAGTCATGTGTGATTCATCCAGGCTGTTTTTTCTGGCCTCTGATTGGCTGAGAGATTCAGCAGTATTTTGGAGGCCCTGTTCTTTAGGGTCCGATTGATTATCCTGTGAAGCATTCTTCTCCGAGTCAAAACTAGCTTCTGACATTCCTGAAAGTAAACATACATATGAGCAACTGACCAAGTTTTTTTTTCCCCTTCTTGTGCTGAATTCAAGTAAATGTTAGAATTCCATAGAGGCTGATGTTTCAGGAAGGGATTCTGCCATTATACATCACGGGAAAAAACAACAACATCTACTTGACGTACAAATCACCAGTTATTTTTACAATGTCAATACCCAAGATCCAATGGTGAACGCTGAAATTCAGACCTGGCAAAAGATGGGTTAGTAAATTGAAATGCAGTGTACAATCTTTCTGACCGAATGTTAGTTTCAATTGCCTTTGACAGAAATCCAAATACAGTCCTTCTTATAAACTGCTTCCTGTATTCCTTTACACACACACACACACACACACACACACACACACAAAATGCAAATTCAGGCCTTCAGTAAATAATGCATCAGCTAAATAAAAAGACATTTTATACATTTTCAGCACTTTGTACAGCACATCACTAGCAACTAAGATCTACCATCTACACTACTCACACCTGAAATCATTAGTTTAATAAAGGTACAATATGTAATAATTTTGTCCGCTAGAGGTCGTTAGAAGCCTATTCAAAACAAAGGCGTAGCTTGATGACGGCAAGTTTTAGAGCAGAATCTTGGGACATGTGGTTTCCATCTCAACGGATGGTGCAAAAGAATAGGGATTGGAGTCTGGAAGAAATCATATTCATGGATGCGATTATTAACGTTACTGTAGTATGAAGCAGAGCAGGACCGAGTGTTGTGGGAGCTGAACGAGGCTGCTGGATCGACTGTGCAACAAACGCCTCACGAGTAGCAGAACTTTTATTATGTCACAGTCGCCGGCACCGCTTCCTCTATTCCGGTCAGGAGTATGAGGTAACACAGCTCTGTTTATTATTAGATACATTTGAGTGTGTTGAAAATGATGTTATAACGTTACCATGTGCCTTCGCTCGGCGGCTGCGGTGCACACTGCAGTAAAACAGATCGATTGTAGAATATCATATTAAATATTGGATATCTTGTGTTGATAAATGGCATAAAATTAATTTTACAACTTGGTTAAAATTGCAATTTTCTCACAATTTACAAATAGTTGGAAATATTTGGGATATTGCAAGTACTCAAGTGAACAAAATATATAACACTGGCCTAGTGGTTTTTGGATATTTTATTGCAAAAATATTACATATTGCACCTTAAAGGAAGAATTACTTAAAGCAGACTAAACTCACAATAGTGTGTTTATGGATGAAGAATTAGCCAAACTCTTATGATAAGCTATATGATTGAATAATGAAATTTATGTATCTATATCTGTGCACCCAGAGACTCTCCCATGATACTCATGTACCACTAAGAGTTGAATTAACATAAAATGGGGTTAAAGGTTTGTATAATGAAGCTCCAGTTACACATGGTGAAGGCTCAAATGTCCTTTAATCATTGATGTCTTTTCTACATATTTTCATATCCAGCAAACAATATAAAACTTATATTCAATACCAAAAGAAACTTTAGAAAATTATCATGCTGCCTCACCAGTGTCATTCACATTTAGTCCAAGTGTATAAGTTTATTGTATGCAATGAAAATGTGTCCTAGTTTTGAAGATTGTTCAACCACCCTTATGTAAATTAACCATGGTTTTACTACAAATAATAATAAAAAAAAATCAGTTACTACCTATAGTTAATGGTAATCACAAATTAACCATGGTTTTGCTACACTAACTATAGTATAACCATGGTATTTGTAGTAAAACTTTGGTTATACAAATGGTAACCAATAATAAAAAGAACAGGCTTTACTACACATTTACTATAATAAAACCATATTTTCATAAATGGTGCAATTTGTGATGATTTACTCATTCAGTAATAGAGTTTGGAATAAAATATTCATAATGTTTAAGCATTTATTTAGTTTTAATAGAAGGAGGGTAAAAGTAGGCCACAGACAATTGCAGGAAGCAGCAGCAATTTTCCTTCAAAAAAAAAAAAATAAGATGGACAAGAAATTGAGAAACCTACTACAGCGAAGGCTTCGCAATTGGAATATTTTACTTAGGTCATGCTAGTTTGAACTCTTCATTGGACCCTCGAGTCACATGACGTTATTAATATTCATGAATAACTCCTTTGCCATAGTAGGATTCGTTGTTTAGCGTCGTGGACACGTAAACGCTTTTCTACCTTCCAATGTTAAGCAACGGTACAAAACTTACAAACCAAACGCAAAACAAGGTGTATATTTAAAGCCATCCACTTTATAAACACAAGTTTTGTTGTTTAATTACACTGTCTTATTCCTTCCTGGAATTCAATCTCTCACTGTTGCTTCATTGTTGCACCCGCACGTCACAAAGTTGCGATTGAGTTACTTCCTTTGCCTGAAGCACTTCAGTCGAGTTATGCGTTACAAAACGCAAAAACAGGCCCTTTTACTCTCTACACGGCTTTTATATCAGTGATGAGTCCTTCATTAATCATGAACATATTTGATACAATGAATATGAAGAGTTGACATTCAGTTTTTTCGCCCCATCTCCTCTCCTCGTCTAAGGCGTGAAATGATCTGAACCGATTATAAAATAAGTCAGACACTCCTGTACACTGAATTTCCTAAAGTCACTTTTCCCCATAGCAGAGGAGCAGAGGATCAACCCTGCATACTGAAGCCATCATGCCTGCCATCATACATACATGAGCACCGATGCAACAGTTGATTCTGTTCAACAGCACTCACCTGCACAGAGATTACAACTGTTCTCTTTCCTGTTGCACAGCTCGTTTCATTAAAATGATGTTAGCTTGAGTTTCAGTTGCTGTGTGTATCATTCGACACACAGCGAGTCCCTCCACAGCTCAGTGAAAGTCTTTTCAAACACACCCGGAAGAGGACGTGTGTGTCAGTAGATATACTGGAGCCACAGCACGTCTGTCTCCTAGCGGTCAAAACAACAATGCCAACACCTATAAACAATACATCGTACAGTAGGCTAACCACAGAACCAACTCAAATATAAACCATAACCATATTTTATTATGGTTACAATTTTACAATTACAATTAGATGCTATTTTATTATTATTTATATACAGTTTATTCTAATTTTAAATCAGCTTATTTTTATATACACTTTAAACTATATATATTTTTTATATTTATATTTTTTAATATAATTTTTAATTTACGTTTTTTTTGTTATGTGATTATTAGTTGTTTGATATTTATATTTAGCTTTAATTTGTATTTATTTTAATATTTTAATACTTTTAGTATTCAACTCGTTTATTTTATTTCAGTTAATTGCCAAGGCAACATTTTTAATTATTTTATTTTATGTCAGCTGTCTTCAGAAAAGGCATTGAAAACACTGACCTTACATTTAGCTCAAAAACAATGGTGTGCTGCAGTTAAACCGATGACTAGTAGCCTACAAACTAAATGAAACTAATATTAGCATTGTGGTCTCCTCAATGATCATTCCGAAACGTAGTATGTAAATCACAATAATGTGTGTCTTGCTCTACCTTGGTAAACTGACAGTATTTTCTTATCAAATTAGACAATTTATTTTTAGAGTGGGATATCTACAGTATTTTGAGTGCAAGTATGTACATAGAAAATTACATCCACTAGATGGCATGGTGTGTCTGAAGTGTACAACAGCCCAAACTAGAGCAGACAAATCCAAACCAGGGCCTGCAGGGCAAAGTGAATCACTGCCAGTGATGACATTTAATTATGCCTGGCATGCCATTTCACAAGATTTATTTATCCTTTTGTTTTTAACATGTCATCTCCTTGGAATTATAAGGTTCAATCTGATATTTTTGTCAAAATTTAGTTATTCACATATTCTTATTCTGTGGCATATTATTTACATTATTTGATTTTTTTTTAAGTTGTGTACATTTTGGGACTATTTTTTATTTAGAAAACATGGTTCTGTCTTACAAAGTCAAATGGAAGCAAAAACCTTGAAGTTCAATATCTGAAAACTGTTCTGAATGCACATAGAACCTTATAATTCCAAGGTGATTTTTTATTTTTTTTTTGCAATGTAGTGAGAATATTATTGTATTATTGTGATTTTATCGATAATTTTATTGTTAATGGATGGATATAATGCAACATTTACTTTTGGCCCAGAGCTGAAAAATTAGCATCTCTAGCAGTTTTCAAATAAGGGTTAAAAGAAAGTGTTATTTTTAAGGCTATCAAAGTTAACTTGTTAAGTTAAGTTTAAAATAAAGTTACTATGTAAATTATGGAAAATAAATAAACATGTTAATTTAATTTAACGCACATAAAATGCTTCATTCTCCTTTCTAAAGACAAAAATCATGAGATTAATCACGATTATTTTATTCTGCCGTAGTTTTAACAGTAAGCAAGTAAAAAAAAAAAAAAAAAAAGTATATAGTTTTCAGTCAGTTTAGTCATAAAGCACTTCTCAATTCAGTGCCATCACTAGGGGTCACTAAAGAACACAAATATGCACCTAACTGAAGGTCTGTTTTACAGTAGTCTGTTTATTAGTTTGGTGCCTATAGGAGTAGAAAAAGTATCTTCGTATACATATTGTAAAAAAAAAATAGGAATAAAAAAAACAACATATGATTGTCTTTTCTTAAATTTATTTGCTCTTATTTTGTATTGTGTGATGGCTGAAGAAAAATAATACAAATCATCAATGATCAAACTACATTACATGACGGTGGGTGTTAATAAATGCACTTAACACAAATGAAATGACAACATATTGCTACTGTGATGAACAAATAAAATGCTACAAGTGTTGAAAATATGTACAAACATAAAAACCTATATATTTACAGAGTATGACAAAATTACCATGAGACAATGTCACTTACCAACTTCTGTACATAAAGTACAACTGAATCAACACTGCTCTAAATGAGCACTGAGACCGAGAGAAAAGCATGTCTCTGTGGTTTTACCAACATGTGACTTTACTTTAATACTGGGTATTCATAAGCCAAAACAAAAGAAAACAGCAAACAACTTTGTGAGCGTAACAAGAAACAGACCCATACAGTACAACATTATTAATATAACTGACACAGAAGAGAAATAAACCAATATTATATAAAATTGCTGATTGAAATTCAAAAGATGCAACATATGAACAGTGCAGTATTTAGGCTCAAGTAGAAAGGAGACAAAAACACTGGGCTAAAGAAATCATGCATTTGTTGGCCTTCTCATAACTGTCAGGGGAGAAATTAAAACATTTATTAATATACATGATCATGCTTCAGAGGCTAGAGACACTGAGAATAGAGCCAGCTATCTCATTGTGCTCATAAAAGTACTTATAGCAAAACTAACTTACTGCTGGCAGATTCAAATGCATGTAGACCATGCTAAAAAAATCTTAACCATATTGGATAGAGGGAAACAGGAACTACACCCCATGAAAATTGTTTGGGATATGGTTATACGATTCATGCTTCATGGCCTTAAAATCTTCACACCTACCATTTTAACATCTCACATACACTATATTTCCAAAATACATGATCAACCATTTCTAACGGCATTCTATGGATTTTAACTTTGTTGCAACAAAGGTTATCATAAAGATTTTCAGTAGGGTTCATGTCTACGCTTTGTGCTGGCTGGTTAAATTCTTCCACATCTGACTCAGTAAATCCATTCTATATGGACATTGCTTTGTGCAAAGGGGTATTGTCATTTAGAAACAGAAAAAGACCCTGCACAAACCACTGAAACAAAGCTGGAATGATGACACCGTATAACGTAGCATTACAGGGATAGTTCACCCAAAAATGAAAATTCTGTCTGTAAGACTTTTCTTTCCCGTCTTTTCTGTCCCTCCATTACAAACCTATTAAACCAAAAATTTGAAGCTTCAAAAAGTTCATAAAGACATTGTAAAAATGAATCAAACTGATTGGTAATTCCAAGTCTTCTGAAGAGACACATTCATGTGAACAATGATGAACAGATTCAATTTAGGCTTTTATTCACATAAAAACAGTGATCAACACACATGGATAGAGCAATGCAAAGATAGTAAACGGAAGCTCAAACATGTTTGCTTGATAAGCGAGAATCAATTAAGTTTGTTTTTGCGTTTCACAGAAGCACGTTCGAGCTTCCTGCAAGAACCAGTGAGGTTTGTTCTTGTGCTTCAAGCAAGTACTGTTGAGCTTCGAAGTTTACCATATTTGTTGATCAAGGTTTATATGTGAATAAAAACCTAAATTAAATCTGTTCATCATATAAATTGATCATGTCTCTTCAGAAGACTTGGATTAAACCATTCGATTCATATGGATTACTTTTACAATGTCTTTATGAACGTTTTGAGTGTCAAAATTTTGGTTGAATGGACTTTCAATGGAGGGACAGCAGGTTTCATGAAAAAAATATCTTCATCTGTGGTTTGAAGATGAACAAAGGTCACAAAAGATTAACATGGATTTGGAACGACATGAGAGTTTTTGGGCGAACTATCACTTTAAAGTTTGTTTTCACTAGAATTAATGGAATAACCAAACTCATTAATTATAAGGGGTTTTTACATAATTTTGAACATATTAAGTAGCATCTCATTAATTTCAGCCAATTTTAAAATAATAACACTGAAAAATTGAGACTTGAAGATATAAAACATCTCTCTGGAAATTGTTCTGCAAATGAGTATCGTCGATAGTAAATATGACAGATAAAGTAAATTGACAA
The DNA here is from genome assembly GCF_024489055.1 of Chanodichthys erythropterus. Lineage (NCBI taxonomy): Eukaryota > Metazoa > Chordata > Actinopteri > Cypriniformes > Xenocyprididae > Chanodichthys > Chanodichthys erythropterus. The sequence continues at coordinate 21,270,125 of NC_090232.1, forward strand.
AAGTCATGAGGGGAAATGAAAAGTTGGAACTGTGCTGAATCTATGCTATAGGTACTTTTTGACAGTTACATGTGACAGTTCCACCAGCCTCAATCCTGAGATCTGAATGGCCAGTTCTCAAAATGGCACTGGGAAAGCAGACATTAGAGTTTTGAACAAACTTTGGCATCTACAGTATCTATGCTGTGACTGTTACAGGTCTTCATTTTCAAAATCCTTTGAGTGCTCTGATCAGTGGACAATCCTAGCACTGAAGTTTGCGAATACTGCGAGAAATTCTCTTAAACTCCCGCTGACCCTTCTGCCAGCGCTTCAGTGATGTGATAACTAAATGTCCATCCATCTTCTGGCCCATCACCAAATAAGCAGCGTTGATGTCATTCATTTCGTCGCACACACACTGAAGACCATCTTTCAGCCAAAGCACTGTCTTCCTGAGGTCACGCTCAGTGACGCCACCATTCAGCTTGTAGATAGTCTTGCTCTTGGATTCTGGAATGATCTTGGTGTCGCCATTCATGTAGGAGATCTCCTTGACTTTGATCTTTAAAGCTAGTGAGTGAAAACGATTGAAGGTTTGAGGACAATGGATACAAACAACTGCTTAAATTCAGGGTAAACTAAATCTATTAAAAAAAAAATTGTTTTTTCTAAACACGTAAAAATAAATGTTCCTTAATGATTCTTTGAAGATCATTTTCACTCTATATTCTGCTGAAGAGTATTAAGATGGCTGAGAGTCCATCTTAAGCCAGCGAAGAACAGTAAACTTGCCTATGCTGGTTTAAGCAGGTTTTTCCAGCGACTATATGCTTCTTTGGAGATCAAAATTTACTTGAAGTTACATAGGTTCTTAAAGTTAGTGTATTGGGCTCTTTGAAGCACCAGATGGTTTTCAAAAGTACAAGATATGCTAGTTCACTCAAAAAATTAAAATATTGTTACGATTTACTCCTGTATGCATTTTGATATTTTGTGGAACACAAAAGATGGTATTCTGAAAAATGTCTCATAGCCAAGTTTTGTTTTTTCCTTCCCCATACAAATAAGTCACATCCAGTGTTGTTTTGGACACCAGTTACTTTCACTGTATGGGTAAAAACAGTTATTCAAAATATCTTTTTTTGTTTTCTGCAGAAGAGTCATACAGGTTTGGACATGAGGGTGAGTAAATGATCTTCATTTTTGGGTGGATCATGCCTCGTTTGGCTTTAGGCTGTATAATTCATTTTGGTAATAAGGAACATTTATTTTTTAAGAGTTTAAAGGAGAGATACCACTACATTAATTCAGATGCTTAAAGCAAACAAAAACGTACTGCAGCCTTACCAAAGTCATTTTTGCACAGGCTGTCCACGATTTCATTGTCATTCTCAGGCTTTTCTTTGCAGGCATCACACACCTTTGGAACTGGGCAAAAAGATCAAAATAGCAATGAAGGTAAAGAGTGAACGTACACCCAAAAGTGACTTAATAAACTTTCCTACCTTCATTGGTAACTGGCACTAAAGCATCTGCACCAGCAGGTGGTATGCACAGGTCATTATCCAGAGGGAAGCGATTGCAGTCCAGCATGTCGGGCCAAGGGAACCCAAAAGCGGCCATCACTGGAGCGCAGCCGCTCTTCACGCTCTCACATAGCGACCTGCACGGCTGAATCGGCTCGTCCAGATCATCCAGACACACCGGCGCGAACAGAGAGCAGAGAAACTTCTTGGTGTCCGGATGACACTGTTTCTGCACCAGAGGGGTCCAGGAAGATGCCTGTTGCAGAACCTCGTTCATGGTTTCGTGTCCGAGGAGGTTAGGCAGACGCATGTCCGTGTACTCGATGTCATGGCACAGGAGCAGGTTTGCAGGTATGGGTTTGCAGTTGCTCTTTTTCTGAAAGAGCTCGGGCTGGTCGAAGGCATATAATCCGTGAAGCGCATCTAGATATCCAGGTAAGGAAAGCGTAACCAGCAGTGCCAGATACGCGCGCATCTTTATTTCAGTTTTGCGGAGACAGAACACACGTCTAAAGAGGTGTTAAGGATAACTGAATTCTCTTTTGTGCCAACCTGTTCTCATAGGAAAGTCTGGGCGGAGCGAGAGAAGGCGCTCAGATGTCCACATGCTCTTGTGCTGTTCAGTGCATGTTTGATTTCACAACCTAGTTAGTTGCACACATATACACAGACAGCGCTATTGGTCATCGAACCTTCGAACGGTGAAATAAATTCTTGAATTTGGGAAAAATGTTTCTTCCCAAGTAACAAAATCATGTTCTAAGAACGTTTTGCGAACGAACGTTATGGAAACGTTATTTCTGAATGTTCTCTGCTTATTCAGTATACAGCTATTATTATTTTTCTTTCAAACTTAAAGGTAAGATTTTTACTTTTTATGTAGGCTGCTTTTCAGATATATACTTAAAATTATGCAATTATACTTGGCTTGCTGACCAGTTTACTTTGAAGTCTAATTATATTTGGCCTATACTTAATGACTTAATCACTTAATCTACTTAATCTTTTGATTGAGATATACCAAAGAAAAGTATAATTAAGCATTCTAAAGAGGGCTAGAAGTACACTTAACAGTATGCTTATAAATTCACTTTGAAGTATAGTTCACAGTATAGTTGCAAAGTTCAATACAAAGTAATAACTTGAGAGAATAACTTGAGCAGTAGTTTAAGTAGTTGTATACTCAAGGTGCTCAAGTGCATTTAACAGTATACTTTTATAAACAAAGTGCCAATTTAGTCCCAAGAAGTGTTGTATCACTTAGTGTAATAGTACAGTTACAAGTATACTTTTTTAAATACTGTACTTATAGCTCATAAGAAATAACACTTTAAAAAAAAAATTTTTTTGAGAACCATTTCAGTGAACCAAAGAAGGTTTCAGTGAACAGTTCTTCATGGAACGATAACTCTCAAGTGCAATGAATGCAGATTGTTAGGATTTAGACTTATATAAATATCTTGATGATGATGGTGATGATGAGGAGGAAGAGTATTATGATGAAGCACTTACGCCATCATATTACTATGATAATATTTTATATGAAAATATGCAAGATATCCATTCTCTTTTTTTTCAAGTGACCAACTGATTTATGAATGGCTGTAAGGCTTTCCTTTTGTAGCTGGATAATTCATATTCTTTGGTGAGTGATGCTGTGGTCTTTACCCTTTTCACACTCACGGTCATCTGTCATCATTAAGGCACAATGTGAAGTTCATAAGTTTATACAATATGGCTACATTTTTCATCTATACATGTGTGTGCATCTGTGTGAAGTGAGAATGAGAAAGAATGAGAATGATGGAGAAAATGAGAGGGAGAGCGAGTAAGAGAGAGAGAGAGAGAGAGAGAGAGAGAGAGAGAGCTGTTGAGTGAAACTGAACTCCTGCAATAGATCTGGTTCCTGCATCATTCATCACTCTGTACGGTCCAGTTTTAAGCCACTGAGTGGGTCACACAAACAAACCCTTTCTCATCTCAAGAGAGCCTCCCACCTCTTGTCCTTCTAGAGTTAAAGGAAGCTTATAGTTGACAGCGACAAATCTGAACCACAAAATTCGTTGAAGTTCAAAAGGTACTTTATAGTGGAAAAGGGTTCTTTAGATTATTAAAATGTTCTTCACACTAACAAAAAACGACCATTACTAAATCAAAATCAAAATGTCGTCACTGCAAAAAAATCCTTTTCAGTCCTTTTTAAGAGTGTATAAAGAACCTTTTGTGGAATGGAATGGGTCCATGGATGTTTAAGGTTCTTCATGGAACCATTTATATTCCAATAAAAAAAACTTTATTTTTAAGAGTGTATGTAGTAATGTCGAGGCACATATTGGATTTTTTTGGATCTTTCTTGTCACCAAGTTTACTGGGTAACAGTTTCTCCTGGAGTCTTCATGGAGAAATTCCCCTAAGGCTTCTAAAGGTCATAGGTTCAGAGGCCCCCATTAAATACAGGTTAGCTGCTGGGGTTTCCCATCTTTGGGATCCTGCTGGGAAGAAGTAGTCATTTAAAGGCTTGTTTCTAGCTGTAAAGTGATAGCCTTTGGTCTCTATGACGATAAGACAAGTTTTGCTCTCTAGGAGATCTGTGTCCTCCATTTGCCCTTTTGTTGTGTGTATGTGTCAATATTTGTCTGTCTAGCCAGAGTGGAGGGGTTACTAATATTGATTAGATGCCAGATGGTGTCTTCTAAAGTTTGCATCAATCAGGGTCTCATTTTATGGGCATTACAGACAATGCAGTTAAAAAAAATAAAAAAAAATATTAGTGAAACAGTTTTTCAACTCATTTAACATCAACTGTTCAGCTGTTGAACAGTCAAACATCAACTGCTTTAACTTATGTCTTATGTTTAACTTGTGTCAGACTGCAAAAAACTGCTTTATAAATTGAAATATCAGTGTTGCTGTTTTTATTAAATCCACTTTCACCAAAATTACGTTGTTTACAAAAACCATGTTGAAATTTAATTGTGAAGCATGAGTTTGATTTAAAAAATGGTTTCCTATCAGATTTACTTATTGCTTTTGACCTTTGAGCCATTCAGAATTTAAAGGTACAATTTGTGATATTTTTTTCCGCTAGAGGTCGCTAGAAGCCTATTCAAAACAAAGGCGTAGTTTGATGACGCCAAGTTTTAGAGCGGAAATTTGGGACATGTGGTCTCCATCTCAACGGACGATGCAAAAGTATAGGGATTGGAGTCTGGAAGAACTCATGTTCGTGGATGCGATTATTAACGTTACTGTAGTATGAAGCAGAGCAGGACCGAGTGTTGCGGGAGCTGAACGAGGATCTGGAGCGATTGATCAACACACGCCTCACGAGCAGCGGGACTTTTATTATGATACAGTCGCCGGCGCCGCTTCCGCTTTTCCGGTCATGTGTTTACGGGAGCTGTCCTTGTCGACAGAACCAGCGGCAGATGGTAAACAGTAATTATGTTCCATAAATAAGTAACACAATCCACCATAAAATGTGCAAGAAGTAAATAAGGAACTGCTTGAAGCAAGCTAGTGGTTTGCTGGACACTAGACACTACTTCCGCATTTGTCCACGGCACTGCTGTCATGTGGTTTCTACGTCAGTAAAGGCGGTAACAAAGGTAACTGACGTCATTGACAGGCGACTGCACTGCCCCGTGTCACCGTTTACAATGGGAATTTTCTCATGATTTACAAGTAGTTGAAAACATTAGAGATATTGTTTGTAATCAGCTGGACAAAATATATAACACTAGCCTAGTGGTTTTTGCATATTTTACTGCAAAAATTTTACATATTGTACCTTTAATTGATAATGTCTTTTAACTCTTTCCCAATCATTGATGGAATTTTCCATCATTTATGAGACAACGCTTCCCTGGCATTGACAGAATTTAACAAGTGGTGCTCACTGCAAAATCAAATAATGTCCAGCTCCACCTCTCTAGATGTCATGGGTTGAGCTTGAGCTAGTCCAGCTCCACCTCTGTGGATCTAATGGCTGGCGAGATAGAGGCTGCGTCCGAAAACCTAGGTAGCTGTCTTGCTGCCTCGCAAGATCTACAGCAATATAGCGTGAGCTTTGGTGAGAACTAAACAAATATTTAATTATTACAGTAGTAATTTCTCGATAGAAATTATATCAAAATTTAAATATGTTGGTCAAAATCGTACATTTATACACAAACTGAGCAGCAAATGCAACTTTCGGACACCATCTTTATTTTTCTAGCTCAACTGTCACAGAATGGAAAGCACAGGATTGTGGGATATCAAAGGCAGCTAAGGATACATCTATGCTTCCTTCAAAAATCGATCAGATGAAGGTATCTCAGGAAACAGGAAGTGAAGCTAACATTGGATTCGGACGTGCCTTGATGCCTTCCTACCTTGAAATGTGTCCTTAGAAGGTTTTGGACGCAGCCAGAGTTATGGGTAGGGTTAGGGTGTGGTTGGACCTTCTATAGTTACACCCATTATGCCCAAATAACATCCAGCTGGACTTCACTCTTCACCAATGGCTCTGCATTGAGCAGCCTCTCACATTTTCCAGCTTTTCCATGTTTTTCACCATCTTACATTAGGGGGCGCTATAACACATATTCTGAAAGAGTAGAGAATCTCTGGCTCAAAACACAGGCTAAAAAGGAGCAGAAACAAGTGATAAAAGCGTTGCTTATGCACGTTGTAATCTCGATTATATCGATTTTCTCAGCTTTTTGTTCAAAATGTTGCTTTTTTAATTAAACTTATCCACATTCAAGTGTTGATTAAACAAAAAAAAAAGCAGAGGCTTTTTTTCTTTCTTTTGATATATTGCATGTTCAGATATTCATACAACAAATACTGGGGCTCATGAAAGGAAGTGAAGGTGAGTACTTCATGACAGATTTTCATTTTTGAGTGACCTAACCCTTTAACGATTGAGTATGTTTTAATAACGAAAGTATGGCTAAAGCTGCTTAACACAGATGCAACCATCTGACATGACATTTTTAAATACATATTTTTAGATAAAAATGTATGAACTTTTAATTTCATATGTGTAGCATTAATTGTATGCATTTCCTAGATCCTGGTCAGTTGTGTTTCCCCTAAGAGTCAGTGCAGGGTTAAAAGCTGTCATCACACCAGTTTTGAGATATAACCTTCACCTTCAGCCTTCATAGCTGACAGCAGGTTCTCATTAATGTGCCCATGAGAAAATGAGAGCCAGCTTGCAGCAGTTCAGAATCTTACGTCTGTACTTGTCTAACCTAATGTGTCTCTCTTTCTTTCTTTCCTCAACTTTCAACTGCATTACTCCTCACTATTTCCCTAATACTTTTTTTAAAATCGAGATTCACAGTGTCATAAATAATTAGAGAATGCATGCTTTCTCTGCCTGTGACCCTGCAGAGGATAAATTAGTTTGGAGAATGGATGGATGTATTCTCTGGCAGGAACCAAGGGGCCTTTGATAGTTAAACATCTTCTAGTGTAAGTTCAGGTCTTCAGCACATTTATTTCTTGACATTAAAGTACTTTTTCTTTTTCAAATAAGGTGGAAGCTCATTCAAACTGAAAATGCTGCCAGCAGTTGTTATTATAGGGTAAATATTTTGTTTCCCAAAGGGCACACTGCAATCATAATGTCACAACTGCACATTTTTCTCATAATTGTTTCTTTGAAATTAATATTCAGTCTAGCTTGTGGTAAAAGAGTTAACATTTCTGGAATGATAAATCTGTTTTTACTTTGTAAAATTAAAGCAAGTTATGATTAAAGTAAGGTGATATCTTTAAATGTCTGAGATCATCAAAAAGAGGAACTTGTTATTTTCCAAAGACCAGACGAAGATATTTGGGTTGTTGATATGATACCTTATTTTCGTTGTTGTTTTCTGGATCTTTAATTTATTCACAATTTCACACATGTAATAACTTGAATACAGATCTTCTATTAACTTCTGATGTTTTAATATGTGTCATACAGTGAAAATTTTCAGGGCGATAGAAAAGGAAATCATAATGAAGAAAAAGACATTTATACCATTATTTTATTATTACAAAAGAAAATTGTTTACTCTTTCAATAATATTTTCAGAAAAAAAAAAAAAAAAAACATTTTAACAAAACATACTCACTGATTACTATTTGAAAATTTTTGCCTGCCAAGGTCTATTAAATTTCAGGGCTGTGTTTCTCAAAAGCACCATGAGCTACAGTTAGTTGATCATAGAGACCACTGGTGACAATACATTCTACATAGGCTTAGGATGCTTTTGGTAAAGGCAGCCCAGATCATTCGACCATGGTATAAGAAAATATGAGTTGCACTTTATTTTACAGTACTAGCACTTCCCAGTGGTTCCCAGTAATATAAGATAACTACATGGGTTAAGGTTAGGTTTTGGGCTAGGTTCAAGGATACCACTCTGTTATTGTAATAAGTACATTGTATGTACATGGACTAAAAAATAAGTTGCTACCAATATTGTAACTTTTTACTTTTGACACTGCCTGACATATTTAGTCATTATTTAACCATATGAAACCAACATAAATACAAAGATTACTTTTCTAACAAAGTGGAACATGTTTTAGATTTTTTTTTAAAACATGTTTTAGTCCTTTTCCTTATTGTGAACACATTTTTAATTGTCATTCAGAGAATGTGGGGGATTTACTCAGGATGAGGTCTAAAGATTCAGCAGAGGGCATTAGCACTCATGTGGACTGTGTCTCCCCTGCTGCGAAGAAAAAAAAGGGCAGTTTAGAGAGAAATAAGCTGCAGACCTAACAAGCTTGTTAGTGTCAGTCTCGGCTCTGCACAGCTTGAGCTGAAGAATTCAATCACACTGCAAACATATTAATGCAAGTGAAGTTCCATGTAGTCGTAGAGGTCGTGCTTACATGCTGCAATTCAACAATAACCCAAAAACAACACATTCAGAGAACTGGGAGGTAATTGAGTCAGCATAACCAATGGCAGCATAGACTGAATGACTAATGTGGGAAGACTATGTCTGCATGTGTGAGTGAATGGTGAAAAACCAAGTCAATCTCATCAAGTCAGTGTTTTAAGCATTTCTACATTCATTCCAAAACAATAACTAAAGGCAATAATAATTTTAAACAATATATTTTATTTGTGTATTGCGGTTTTTCTTTTTAATTGTCAACCTAGGATATTTTATGATTTTATATGGTTTTCTATGAGAGGAAAGGGAGGCATGACTCCTCTGTGTAACTTTACCTGTGGGTGTCGCTGTTGGGCAGAGTTCCTTAAGAAATACGCGTGACTTGCGCTCTTTTTAATGTCATAGTTTGTAATATTTATGTTGTTTTATATGTAATATGGATTATTTTCTCATCCTATTTTTTTTTTTTTTTTTGAGGCACTGCCTCCCTTGCCTACTCGGAGGAAATGCCCCTGATATATATATATATATATATATATATATATATATATATATATATATATATATATATAAAATTCAAAAGGCCTATATGAGAATAATTTTATTCTCAATGTTCTAGTAATTTTTTCCGTAAGTTAAATCTGTAAGTCAAAGTCTGGTCCAGACTGAGAAAAATAAACAAACAAAAACATGTGTTCTTGTTCACTGGCTAGTGAAGTATGAAATCCAGAGGTGCTTAAATGCTACCAACTTGTTCTTGGCCCACAGATACATACACAGATAAATACATTTAGCTTCTCTTCAAAGTAGCTGAGATTTCAGTATACAAGTTTAAATAGCATAGTACCACCAATAGAAAAACATCAACTTTTTACAACATTTATTAATCTATGTTAATGTTAATCTATAAACAGTTGCAAAAAAAGAAAGTGAACTGTTTTCAATTTTCTGGTTTTCAGCATAAATTGGTCATGAAACTAAGCTGATAAAACACAAACCGTCATGATAGTTCATGTCTTTATTGAGCACACTCATTAAACACATAAAGTGATAATGAAAAAAAAAAAGGTGAAACAGTGCTTTAATAACTGCTTGAACCATCTTTGGCAGCAATAACCTCAAGCAAGTGCTCCCTGTGACTTTGAATTACACCTGCACATCATCCAGGAATAAATTTGGACCATTCCTCCTTACAGAACATATTCTTAGGACGTCTGGTTGTGAATGGCTCTTTTGAGGTCATTCCACAGCGTCTCTATTGGGTTCTGGGCATTGACTGGGAAACTCCAAAAGGTGGATTTTATGTCCCCGAAGCCATTCTGTAGTTAGATTTACTTTGATGTTTGGGGTCATTATACTGCAGCATCACCCATCTTCTTCTGAGCTTCAGCTTGTGGACAGCCACCTTGAGATTATCCTGAAGGATATCCTGATAAACTTGGGAATTAATTTTCCCCTCCACAATGGCAAGAGGTCCAGGTCCAGAGGGAGCAAATCATGATACTCCCTCCACCATACTTCACTGTTGGGATGATGTTTTCATGTTGGTACGCTGTTTTTGCTTACCAAGACAATTCTACTTTTATTTCATCTGTCCACAAGACATTTTCCCAGTAGTGTTGTGGAGTGTCAAGGGGGTCTTTGGCAAACTTTAGGCCTGCTGCAATGTTTTGTTTGGAGAGTAATGGCTTTCTTTGTGGTGTCCTTCCATGGATACCATGCCTGATTAAACTTTTATGTATGGTTGACTCATGAACGGAGATGTTAACCAGCTTCACAGTCTTCAGCTGTTACTCTAGGGTTCATTTTCACTTCATTGAGCATTCTGCGTTGTGCCTTCGGACTGATCTTGGCTGGGTGCCCACTTCTATGGAGAGTAGACACAGTACCATATCATCTCCATTTATAGACAATTTGTCTAACTGTGGACTGATGAATATCTAAAGTCTTTGAGATTACTCCGTAACCCTTTCCAGCTATGCATATCAACAACTTTTGATCATAGGTCTTCTGAGATCTCTTTTATGAGAGGCATGGCTTAGATCAGCTTATGCTGCTTGTGAATATCACATTGACAATGTTTGGGTGTTTAAGTCAATTTAGCTCTAAACCACACCTTTATTCTCATTTCATTGACTTGACTCCTGGTTTGCTAACATTTGGCATTTAGTGACACCAGAAGCCTAGTGTTTCACTTACTTGCACCATCACTTTGTATGTTTAATGAGTGTGCTCAATAAAGACATGAAAGATCATGACTGTTTGTGTTTTATCAGCTTAGAAAATAGTGTGTTGGTTGATTTTTGTGATTTTGGTGAAAATCAAATCAAATTTCATGACCAATTTATGGAGAAAACCAGAAAATTGAAAATAGTTCACTTACTTTTTCTTGCAACTGTATATATACACAGATCATTTACGGTGAAAAACAGTAAAATGACAGTTCCATATGTACCTGTGCGACACTAAAGACAATTTAGTTTCTTCTTATTTTTGTCATAAGTAATCTATTATGGTGTTTGTGTTGCATTTTCTTCATTTTTATTGTAATATTATAGTGTTGTGTATTTACTCTGATGGAGTTTTGACCCTGTGCACCATCTATATAACCATTGACCATGTTTTGTGACAGGCCACTTACGAGGAACTCTGATTCATTTTTAGGTTTTCTAACCACCTGGTGGTTACCCATACATTTTAAGGTAATATTTCAGGTAGACTGATAAGGTGTTAGCTCAAGTAGACTGGTAAATGAACAGTAAATATATTTTAATGAAACATACACTACCCTGCCAAAAAAAAAAAAAAAAAAAAGTCGCTGTTTGGATTTAAATAGGCAAATGCTTAAGAGTCTATGTAGATCATTATTGCAGTGATTATTATGTTTCTATGGTATATGTTTGGCAACAGTTCTTCTAACCCTGTTTGATGGAGTCTGTAGCTTTTCATTTCTTAAACAATAATGTAGGAAGACATATCATGGCCATATTCCAGGATGACAATGTCAAGATTCATCAGATTCAACGATTCGTTCACATCAGGCTATGTTAACGACTGCATCAACTAATGCCAACATATATAACCCTATAGCATAGTTTCACCAAAAACATTGATCAGTGAAATGATCTTTGTCAACTCATATCATAGTAAAATGTTCTGAATGTTTAATGTATGACATGCCAATGCACGAATGTCTGTGACATCTCACCTGTGAGTCTTCAATGTCTAATAAAGTGTCTTTGTGGATGCCTGTGTACCCTAACATCTGTTTTACTTGAGATGTGCTCTTGGTAAGTAAATCAGAAATGTAACTTAAACAAAAGCTTACTTTCTATCTCCTCAGAACAATATAAAAGGAATACAGACGTTCTCTATTAAAAAAAAAGGATGTGTCGCAGTTCCTCCCTTTTCTGTAACTACTGTTTCCTGGGGTGATACAAGAAAGTATTTCATAGAATAGTCTGGAATAGCGAATGTCAAAGTTCAACAAAATCATCCACTGCATATAGAGTGTTACATGGGCTGCAATGTGACCCAAGGTGACCTGGGGCATTCCAGAGAATCGCTCTGTGGGTAAATAAAGCCTGGCATCCATAAGAGTGTGCCTGGTGGCAAAAAAAGGTTTACAGGCATCAACCAAACGACCTGGTGATACATGAGGCAAAACAGACACTCAGTAACCCCCACCTACTGTCTCACACATGTGCACACATTTATTCGTTCTGCATTTTTTTTCAATGACTGTGATGAATTTAAACCAAAGCTACACTACACAAGGCATGCAAAAAGAAAAAGAGTATATTCATCATTGCATGGTCATTTGAAAGATGTATTGTTGAATATTTTGTTTGGTTTTGTTGCTGTAGACGGGAGTGTTGGGACTACATTAATCAGACTGATATACAGACAAAGATTTTAATCTGTTATGCTTTAGATTATATTGTTTTAACAGGTGAAAGTTGAGTGATTTACAGAGAAATATCTTTTACAGAAGTGGAGGTAAAAAGATAGAAATCTATGTGGAACCAGCTGTATCAAGAAAGAAGGAATGCCACACACTCTCTGGAACATAAAATAACAGAGCAGATTGTTATCAAAGAAATTTAGAAAATAAATGATTCTCTACTAAATGAAAGATGTAAGATACATGTAATATTACAATGTTTGCAAAGGGGATCATTTTTCATCTTGGCAAGAAAAAAAATAAACATAATTTCTACTGTAATTTTGCTATCATGCAAAAAACAAGTAAAAATGCAGGCTATATTGCTCCACAATGTGATGAATTTAGTTGTAGAAGAGTAGTGGGTGACAAGATATTAAAAACGTCAAGGTTCATTGCAGTTTCAGAACTTGTGGGCCAGACTGAACTAGTAAAATGACTTTTGATCTATGGGACATTTTCCTCTAATCTTGTGCAGTGTTTTGTAATCAATGTTCATGCTAAGTGCTATCACAAGGTCACCCTTTTCCTCTTATGTATCATTGCAAGTCAAGTGTTGCACATAATGAAACTTGCTTTCATCAAGTTGCTGCTGCATGTTTAAGTGTTCGAGTTAAAGTGGCTGTTTGATTATTTTGACAAGGCATGATGAATGATTTTGCAGTGGCTTGAAGTCCCACAGCATGAAGGCTGATGGGAGTCAGGGTAATTTCTTTGTTGTTTTTTGTATGCCAGAAGGCTATTCCTCTGACTAACTAAACTTAGTACATTTGGGCAGTATAACAAAAAGGAGATTATCATCTTTGGCCCTGTCCCAAATGGCACACTTCATGTGCACTTGCGGTCTTGTGGACTTACAATGGCCACTGTGTGCGTTTGTCCATTAAGTCCACAAGACCCTAGGGTGTCCCATTTGTCATTTTAGGTTTCAGAAGGCAGAGCTGGAAAGTAACTTATTACAAATACTTTCGTTACCATACTTGAGGACATTTTTCAATGTTTTCTACTTTCTTGAGTACAGTTAAATTGCGGTACTTTTATTTTTACTTGAGTTAAGTAGAAATAAAGTATTCAACTTCACTACATTTATTTTTCACCAAAAGTACAAAGTACAAAAAATACAAAGGTGCTGACAAAGCAACAGGGCGAGCTGCCATTTGACAGGCACTTTTCAAACTACTGAAGTGGAGCCCTGCACTTCAGGCAATAACAAATAGGTCTGACTCGGGTGCAAAACCATTCAGAACTTCGGCTGGGGGGCGGGGTGTTCAATCACTGGTGTTGACATTTTTAATCAGTAACGTTTCAATATTTTAGTGAATGTAAGAGATATGATCATATTCTGATTTTAAACTGTAATTTTGGCAGCTCTTGAAATACTGATATTGGACTGAGCACTGAGCAATTGAAGTAAATAGAAAACTCGGCTCATGTAAGGACACAGTTATTGCATGGACAGAGCAAGAACAATGTAAGTGTCTAAAATGTAAGTGTCCTCACCATTATTAACAACAACACTAAAATACGAGCGCATGCATTTTTACATGCATCTTATTATAAGTGCATCTGTCAATCAGCTATAGCAAAAGTGGACTCATTTTCAGTAAAAAAAAAAGAAAAAAAAAGAGCATTTTATTTAACATGATAACCCATTCCCCACTTTATTTATTTATTTATTTTTTTTTACTGGCACCTTTTTATTCACATTGTTTTAATCCATTATTTCTTTGATCAAACCTCTTCAAACCACTTACCCTTCGTTTCTTTTGCCCTTCAGAAAAAAAAAAAAAAAAAAAAAAAAATTCAAATGATCTTACTTGGACACAATCACTCCCTGGTAACAGGAATAGCTTGTATATTTGCTTAGCATAGCGTCAAATATGACAATTTATTAGACTAATATCATGTTTTGCTCCAAAATCATTATATAATGTCAGTCGTGTTTGAAATAACTTCCTTCTGTGGCCCCATGTTGCTTCTTATCACAGAATGAAACAGAAAATATATTATTTTATAAAATTCTATACTGTGATACAGGCTGTGTAGATTAGTGTTGCATTATAAATATACATCATTCTTATGAAAATACCTGAGATGGCTTGAAGAACACAAATAAACTCAGATATATCATTGCAGTCATGTGTTTACTGTATTTATGTTTCGTCAGTCAAAATGTGTCTATCTGCATGTTATTCAGCTAACGATATCTTATACATTTGTCCTTATGTCACTTGTGGACGTTCTGTGCAAGGGCACCCTCCAGCTTCCAGTATGAATGAAACAGACATTACATGAGAGTGTTTAACTTTCCATAATGCTCACATTGCCGTATTTTGTAATGTAGTAACTGGAGTAGTTTTTCAGCAAACTACTTATTTACTCTAACTTGAGTCATATTATTTTTCAGTATTTCTACTTGTACTCAAGTTAATTATTTCTTAAGTAGCAATACTTTTTACTAAAGTAAATTTTTTTAGCACTCTTTCCACCACTGTCAGAAGGGTCTTTTGTGGATCTGAGGGAATGCCTGCCTCATTAGCTCTGCCTATGCTCAACCACAATGGGCATAGCATTATTGACTCTCAGAGTCAGAAGCTTTAGTCATACAGCTGACAAAGGTGCCTAATAACAAAAAGAGCTGCCAGAAGGCAAATTAACCTTTACTTGCCAGGTTCTAAGGGACCAGTTTAGGCTCCAGCGGGGAGTGGAGGACCCTACTTTAAAACCCAGACAGTAGGGGAGTGTTCTACTCTACACTCCACTCAGAAAGACTGCCTGGACCTGTCCAGGTTCCCAAGACTTCCAGCTCCTGACAAAAGATGTCTGATAACAAGAAAAGCTGCTAAAAGGCAATTTAACCTATACATGTTAGGTTCTACAGGACAGGTTGAGGCTCCAACAGGGAGTGGAGGATCCCACTTTAAAACCCACACAGTAGGGGAGGGGGCTACTCTACTCTCAAACCTGTCCAGGGTCCCAAGACTCCCAGCACTTGACAATAGATGCCTGATACCAAGAAGAGCTGCTCTGTGAGAACAGATTGGAGTTTATTACAGATGATGTTTTTGGAGAGCGGGCATTCCACACCAGGTTGAAAATCGTGTTTGAGGCCAGACAGTAAATAATTAGTGAAGTCGGTGTCCAGGTGGTGAGCTAGTTCAATAGATAAGCCAGAAATATTCACAGGAGTTGATAAATCATTTTTAGAATTTGTATTGGCTGTTTTAAACTCTAGGCAAACATGAAGGCCATGAGCGCTGCCACAGAAGTAGCAGATAAAAAGATAGTGGCAACTCTGTCTGTAACACTTTCCAGTGTTAACACTGTTGCAGAGATGCCTGCTGTTTGAAAAGGAGGGGGCTCTTCTTCCAAGATCAGGATTTGTGCTGGTTGTAGTTCTTGGCACATAGCTGGTGGATTTAACTGGGGCTGTGTCCGGGCAGGGGGGAATGGAGAGGTTAATTTGTGGGCATGTCATGGTGGAATGTGTCACTGACCTTATTTCTGTGAAATGGCTGAAAGCAATGGTGAATGTGGATTTTGGTTGGCCCATCACAGTCAACAACATGCCGAGGTCTGATTGTCATTAGCCCTGTGCTTTCTTTACTTTCCAATCTTATGGTTGCCACACCAGAGTCTGTTCACAAGATAGCTGCCACGCTATAGCCTGTGCACAACATGGCTTCCACACCAAAGCCTTCAGCCAAAATGGGCGCCACACCAGAGCCATCAGCCATCATGGGGTCTCAGTGGTGGTCCCACAGTCAACTGTACTCCCTGTTAAGGCGATGGCTGTTGTGTGTGTTTGGGCCACATACTGCTCTTCAGCCATGAACCTGTTCCAGCCAATGAGTCCACTTCAGCCCATGAGTCCACTCCAGAGCCCACTCCAGTCCAAGAATCCGCTCTAGAGCCCACTTTTGCCCCTGAGTGTCCTGTCTGTCTTGATGCGACCACTTAGGTCGTCCCTGAGTTTCCTGTTTGCCTTGATGCTACCACAGAGATCATTGCTGAACTTCCTATCTGCCTTGACGTGATTGCAGAGGTAGTATCTGAACTTCCTGTCTGCCTTGACGTGATCACAGAGATTATATCTGAACTTCCTGTCTGTATCAATGCGACTGCAGAGGTCGTACATGAACTTCCTGTCTGCCTCGACGCAACCACAGAGGTGGTATCTGAACTTCTCGTCTGCTGCGACATGACTGCAGAGGTCTTCTGATCAACCTGAGACACCTTGCCGGACCCGTTATGTCCATGGAGGACGCCCTCAAGCTCCCTGCCTGTTTTGACATGGCCCCTGTGGCCAACGCTAACCTATCTGTGCTCTATGTTTCAGTTTCACCTTATCAACCTTATTTATAGTTTATAAGTCTTTAAATATATAGTCAAAATTTAAATAATTTATATTTGCAACAATGTTAGAATGCGCTTTACATTTCTCAGAGGTAGTAATGACTGGTAGCTTGTGTTTGTATGTACGTTAGTGGATGTGTATTTGTGTGCATGCATGATCTGTATCTGGTTAATGATCTCACTGTCTGATTGAAAGCTGCCTTGTCTTACTGCATTTCCCAGCCAGCCAGATGTGTTTTATGCTTTACAGTTGTTAAAGAAAATACAATAAACTCTTATTAATCTCCAAAACTGTTATGACTGCACTATATTAAAACTGACAATATAATCTGAAGTGTATCAATTTTATACCTAATACAGAGAAATTAGACTTCTTGTGTACAGTTTTAATAATATATGACATTCCACTGGTTACAAGCTGTGCAAATATCAGACAGTTTTATTATGAAACTCTCCAACTTTTTCTTTCTCTTCTCAGTCAATCCATGCAAAAAATCCACCCACTAATGGCCAAGAAACGTAGTCCTGGATGAGTTATAAAAATAGGTCTGGATTGAAATGTTTCTTTTTGTCTGTCAAGGACACATTTTTATGTGACCTGTTAAAATTAATTATGACTTGAACATGCTGGACTGAGCTGACACAGAAAAAATATGACAGTGTTGGTCTGTGTAAGACGACATGACAAAAAGGCATAGTCAAGACTGAAAGAAAAAAAAACTCATATAGGATGATTCAGACAATACAAATATCTTGTGGTTTTGCTCTAACTGTGACTTGGAAACACTTTTAGTTCTGAATCACAAAATAAATTTAAATAAATTATATATCATTCTTTTCAGCTTATCAAACCATTGGAAACAAATGTTACAAGGCACTATTCGCACTATTAAGTTGTGGTTTTGCTCAGTGCCATGTGATTTTCTATAATTTTGGCAGCAAAAAGAGTATGTTCACCACCAGCATTTTAGTGCTGGCTGGAACAAAACAGATTTAACCCTCTATGTGCTGCTGAAAAATGTAGTAATTCAAATGAGAAAGAATTTTTAGCGATAATTTGTTAAATACAGACCTACTGTGAGCTACAAGGTTGTTAATCAATGGTGTATGCTTTTGTTGAAGCCATCAGCCCACATTATTTAACCTTTCTTTTAAAAAAACATTTTAAACAGTGGAAATTCCAGGTGAAAAACTACATTACCGATGATTCAGCAAAACAATCTCCACCAATCAAAGAACTGAAACAAGCAAATTGCACCAAAATATCCAGGTGTGTTTGACTTGAAGCAGCACTACATAGACAGATCGGTCTATGGCATCAAATGCCACCAGCTCTCTAATCACTCTTGGGGTACTTTGATGTCATATACGATCGGTCTGCACACCACCTCTTCAAGAATTAACATTCAGAAACTTGGTTCAGGCAGTAAGAAGCATATAATTCATTCCCCAATTATTGTGTGCTATGATTCAAAGCATTTGTTGATTTAGGCTCACATAAATTGTTCTTATAACTTAGATTAAAGGAAATTAGTTCAGTTAAATGCAGCATCTGTGGATATTTGCCTTTAGATGCAACAAACCACAGCAATAAAAAAAACTGATTGAAAGAACACAAAAAGCAGCACAAAAAAATCACACTACTGTTCAAAAATTTGGGGTCAAGGCAATTTTTTTTTCTTTTTTTTGAGAAATTAATACTTTTATTCAGCAAGGACACATTAAACTGATGAAAAGTGACAGTAAAGACTTGAATTACAAATAAAAAAATTAATTTCAAATAAATGGTGTTCTTTTGAACTATTTATTGAAATATTCATCAAAGAATCTTGACAAAAGTCATGGTTTCAACAAGCAAGCAAACAAACAAACAAATAAGAAGCACAGCTGTGATAATATTTAGAAATGTAACTTGAGCAGTGCCAAATAAGCATATTAGAATGATTTTTGATGGATCATGTGACACTGAAGATACAATTTTGCTTTGAGATCAGAGGAATAAATTATATTTTAAAATATATTAAAATAAAGAAAAATAGATATTTTGAATTGCAATAATTTTTTACAATAAAACAGCTTTTACTGTATTTTTGACCAAATATATGCATGTCTCGGTGAGGATAAGAGACACACACACACACATACACACACACACAAAAAAAACAAGTAAGTTGCAGAGTAACACTGCTTACATTAAAAAAACAATGTATGATTTTCGTAACTGGATCCACTGAGGACTTGTTTGCACCAAGGTATCACATCATAAAGACTGTACAGTGTTACTGAGGTGTTTGAAACTTGATCCCATAGCAGCACAAGGTTCATTGCCCACTGCTAACGTGCGCCAAAGGTCTGACTACGTGTTCCAAGGCTCTGTTAGTCCTGAAGTCTTTTTACAGAATGTTTTGTGTATCTTTATTGATTCCAGGCATGACTACATTTGAGCAACTTACGTTTTCAGAAATTAAGAGTAATGTTGTGAACATGCGTTGAACTTCATGGCATCTCTTTTTCAATAAATCTGTTTTGTGTTGATAAATATTCTGAGTTCACTTTCAGTATGAAAATAATTTTCCATTGCTTAATGGAAAATTAATTTACAGCAGGAGTCCTGGTTTATGAACCAAATCAAATTCATATTATGATCAAAGTTGTTTTCTATCATAAGATTTATTGGTTGAACAGTGGTTTCTGTTGCTAAATTTACTTCCTCGGTCAAGAAATATATGAAGTTGGTTATTGAGGAACAAAGAAAGATCTGGGTTTCTGTGTGAGGTCGCTAAGCCATGCTTATGTAACACAGTGCATGTGCAACCAATCAAAAAATGAACTCTCTCCATATAGTCAGGGCTCTGGAGCATGTGGTAAATTAAGCCCTTGTTTCACCCTCTCTTTTTGTTTAAGTCAGAAGCTATTAATGATTAAGTACACCATGAATTGCTTACGATAACAGTGTCCTTCCTTTCAAATGCAGCTTTTTGCTTAAAATTGCACATGGTACTTCAAACGAAACCCCTATGCTGCATTTGCATCAGTGATTAATGCCGGACCAGCTGTGGTCTGATGCCTCCACATGCCTTGGGAAGATGAAACTCGTTCCTTATACTGCATCAGGTACCAATTGGGATCTGGCAAACCATGGGAGACCTGGAACAACTTGACCTATACTGTATAGAGTCTGTGAACCTCCGCAGAACATATATGGATTGTTTCCTGCATGATTTAGGCATTGTGGGCCAGTGCACTCATTACCCTTGTCAGTCACACGCCAGCATACTGCTCACCCCAGCAGGCCATTTGAACTGTGGACTGCCAGGGTGTAAATCAAAAGCTTGCTGGCCTTGACCTGGCTACCGCCCTGGCTAAAATGCATTCTGACTTCTAAAAGACTGGAGTACATGGGTCAGTCTAGGAATCCCAGTGTGCACAAGATGACTAGAATGATAAATGTTTGTGGGCCTCCTCAAAGCCAAATACTCCACCTTCCCAAATTTTGCTCCCTACTGGTTGCCTGACCCAAAAAGTTACTCTTCAGCAGAGGTCAGTTTGACATATGTATAGTCACTCTACTTGTTTTCAGTGAGAGTTAATCAAGACAGAGACTCTGAATTACATACATTTATCGGTAATCATAGATATTTGTATGGTAATATTCTAGCATACATATGTGCACAGGCATTGAAACATGCATTATTTATATTATTTATATTTATATGTATTTATCGACAACCTCTAAGGTCCTGTTTACGCTAGTGCATTTTCATTTTAAAACGCTTAAGTTTTGCTACGGTTTACACTACGCCGGCGTTTTCAAACTTTGAAAACTGAGACTTTTGAAAACGCTGCAGACTCCGTTTTACTTTGAAAACGCCGGGGTTGCATTTCAGTATAAACGGACCAAAACAGAAGTTGCGTCCCAAATGACGCACTATACACTATGCACTTATACACTATGTACTTGTGCACTATGCACTCATCCATGTAGTGCGTGAATTGTATAAGGTTATTTTGTCATTTAGCAACGGAGTCCGATCCTCCCTTCCCCTCCACTACGTAATTAAAGCTGAAACAGTTGAGTGCACAAAGTGTTTTTTCCGTTAATTTAGTGCATCATCCGGGTATTTAAAGTGTACTTTTTCTTTTTGGAATTTTCAGTGTGAACGCACTACTCGCACTATTTATACTTAAAAACGTCATAGAATAGTGCATAAGTACGCGAATTGGGACGCACCTAGAGACTTTTGAAAGTGATGTCGTGGCTGCCCATGTTCGTTCTGTGTATCCTTGATGACCGTGTAAACAATAACATGGAGACTGAACTGTAATCTTTGCTGGCTTTGCTGTAATTTTTAGCAGCCATTGTGCAGTTAAACTGCATTTTTTTCAGTACTGCAGCAACCTACATGCGAAAGAGGCAACTGTTTACACTTGCACGCGCATACCCAGTGAGCATGAACAGTAATGTGAGTGTAGGAGGCGTGGTCAGGAGAAAAACTTCATAATTTAAGTGCATTTAACTTACATTTATTAACACATTCAAATACACCCACAAATTAGTAGAATATACTTATAAAATATAAGTAATGCAATCAAACTTAAATATTTTAAGTATATTGTAATTGTATTTTTAAGTAAATATAAAATGCGGGCTAAGAGTGTGATGCTGACACAGGAGCTAGCCAATAATGAGTCTGCATTCTGGCGTCAAACAGAGAAGTGCTTAACTGTGTTCACTACATCAACTTATTGCTTCCTAACATTAAGGTTGAACCACTGTAGTTCACTATTTTAAAAAAGTCTTTGTACCTTTCTGGACCTCAAAAGGTGCAATGATGTTACTGCCTATGTGTGCGGATTTCATCAAAAATATCTTAATTTGTCTTCCGAAGATGAACAATGGTCTTAAGGGTTTGGGACGACATGAAGGTGAGTACAGAAATTCCATTTTTGGGTGAACTAACCCTTTAAACAATATTTTAGTTACCATATATTTCATTTTTTAGTTATACATATAGTTACCATTTTTCAAAGACAAAACTTTTTTTTTTTTTTAAATTACATCATAATCTGAGTGTTTTGTAGAAGAATCAGTAGGTTTTTTTGGGTGAACTAACCCTTTAATGTAATTTCTTTTGAAACTTGTATGTCATGTAAAACAGTTGTAATTATACATTTGTAATGATGAACTTGCAATTTAGTACAGTGCATGAAAACATTTTGACTTTAAATGTAATATCGGATAACACTACATTTGTTAATTATAATCGGGTACTTGCCTGTGCTTTAGTATGTTACTTAACACATCAAGATTTAAGATTTGAAGTAAACTAACAGTGCAGATTCAAATCAAGTAAGTGCTTTTCTTTGCAATCTTTTCTTTGTATATGCAATGGTAAAATTCTACAATACAAATATATTTATAATATAATACAAAGGATCTGTGAGATTTTAACATTTCTAAAGCTGCACATGCATTTTTACGCATATTCAGCACATATTCAAATGTGGGTATACAAACCCGATTCCAAAAAAGTTGGGACACTGTACAAATTGTGAATAAAAACAGAATGCAATGATGTGGAAGTTTCAAATTTCAATATTTTATTCGAAATACAACATAAATGACATATCAAATGTTTAAACTGAGAAAATGTATAATTTTAAGGGAAAAATAAGTTGATTTTAAATTTCATGGCATCAACACATCTCAAAAAAGTTGGGACAAGGCCATGTTTACCACTGTGTGGCATCCCCTCTTCTTTTTATAACAGTCTGCAAATGTCTGGGGACTGAGGAGACAAGATGCTCAAGTTTAGGAATAGGAATGTTGTCCCATTCTTGTCTAAAACAGGCTTCTAGTTGCTCAACTGTCTTAGGTCTTCTTTGTCGCATCTTCCTCTTTATGATGTGCCAAATGTTTTCTATGGGTGAAAGACCCATTTCAGTACCCAGATCCTTCTTCTACACAGCCATGATATTGTAATTGATGCAGTATGTGGTCTGGCATTGTCATGTTGGAAAATGCAAGGTCTTCCCTGAGAGAGACAACGTCGGAATGGGATCATAATGTTGTTCTAGAACTTGGATATACCTTTCAGCATTGATGGGGTTTTTCCAGATGTGTAAGCTGGCCATGCCACACGCACTCATGTAACCCCATACCATCAGAGATGCAGGCTTCTGAACTGAGCGCTGATAACAACTTGGGTTGTCCTTGTCCTCTTTAGTCCGGATTACATGGTGTCCCAGTTTTCCAAAAAGAACTTCAAATTTTGATTCGTCTGACCACAGAACAGTTTACCACTATGCCACAGTCCATTTTAAGTGAGCCTTGGCCCAGAGAAAACGCCTGCGCTTCTGGATCATGTTTAGATATGGCTTCTTTTTTGACCTATAGAGTTTTAGCCGGCAACGGCGAATGGCACGGTGGATTGTGTTCACCGACAAGCCCATGTTGTGATTTCCATTACAGTAGCATTCCTGTATGTGATGCAGTGCCGTCTAAGGGCCCGAAAATCACGGGCATCCAGTATGGTTTTCCGGCCTCGACCCTTACACACAGAGATTGTTCCAGATTCTCTGAATCTTTGGATGATATTATGCACTGTAGATGATGATAACTTCAAACTCTTTGCAATTTTTCTCTGAGAAACTCCTTTCTGATATTGCTCCACTATTCGCCGCAGTATTGGGGGAATTGGTGATCCTCTGCCCATCTTGACTTCTGAGAGACACTGCCACTCTGAGAGGCTCTTTTTATACCCAATCATGTTGCCAATTGACCTAATAACTTGCAAATTGGTCCTCCAGCTGTTCCTTATATGTACATTTAACTATTCCAGCCTCTTATTGCTACCTGTCCCAACTTTATTTGGAATGTGTAGCTTTATACAGTTTGCTTTATACAATAAAGTCCTATTGATGTTCTTGCAATGCTATGAACATTGTGACCACATTATGATACACTCCATTCCAACATATGGTCAGGAATTAAAATCTGTCAAACTAGCTGTTGCCAAAGCAAAGAGATAAATCACGAAGTAGCCACAAACATTGTTTTCCCTAGTTTACAAGAAGAATTCTGCAGCTTTAAGGACAAAAAAAAAAAAAAAAAAAAAAAAAAGTAAACAACTGCAATATAACTACTGCAATGCATGGCAATACAACTTCTACATAGCAAACAAGTATGAACCGAATAAATCAGAGCTGCCAACTAGGACTACTCTGAGACTCTAAAAATCGAATCTGCCACAGGCCTTGATAATCCAGTTCCTCTATCATTGAAACTGTTGTCACCTCATCCATAACTGTGAAGAGCCAGACATCAGTGTGTTATCTAATCAGCAATGTGATTCACTGGCTGCAGTGTGTCAAGATCATAAATGATAACCCTTCACCTCTCACTCTGATCTTTTGGATCTCAACCTTAAAGAAACATTTCAGAGTCATTAACACAGCCAATGAACAACCAGGCGCAAATAGTTTCTTCCAACTGGGAAGTGTCTGTCATCAGCAACTTCATAATTTAATACATTCAAGTAAAAGAAAACATATTCTCATATTTATTCCTATAGTGTTGTATTACACTTTTATGCTTCTACAAAACATTTAAATCATGTTAAACACACTGGTCACCAAAGTAACTTATAGCTTTATATGTTTTATTTACAGTGTGTAATATATATGCTTGTACTATTGTGTAAACAGATGTATAGTATATTGAAAACATTTTTAGATTTTTTTGCTCTATTAGTTATGTAGCAGGTCAGCATGTTTCTTTTTGTTTTTATTTTTTTTGTATGCGATGTGTGAGAACCAGTGAAGTTTGATGCTAGTTGATGTTTTACATTGGCCTTACTTAAATCTAGCAGACTGCATTTTAGAGAATTGCATTAACTGAAAGCACAAAAATCAAGATTAGAGTAGAAACACAAATTCGTAGTGTAGATCTCAAATATATGACATATGGACCTTTCCCTTTCAAGGGAACTCGCGTTGCGTCGAGATATTGACGCTTTGGGAACGCAACGCGTGATGTCGTCATGAAGCACATGTGAAATCCGTCCAATGGTGTGACGAGACGTCAGAGGCGGGTGACGTCACGACCAGGAAACTATAAAGCACACTCAAACAAAGCAGCGCTAGCTTCTGTGTCTTCAGTAGCGCTTTATGTGACTCGTTTGTCTTATTTGGTGTTGTTTGTGACTCTCTATATATCTATATATTATGGCGAATCAGCAGTTCAGACCGTGTGTTCATCCCTGCCCACGTTTTATTACGAGTGGGGACACACATGGTCTTTGTGTTGCTTGTTTGGGAGCGGAGCATGCACGGTCAGCACTCGAGGGTGCTGGCTGTGAGCATTGTGAGCTGCTTCCTTTACGGACGCTCCGCTCCCGCCTGGCACTCTTTGAGGAGGGCGCTCAGGCTCGCGGTCCTCAGGGTTCGGGTCCCGCTGTTGCCGAGGCACAGCGTCGATCTAGATCTTGGGGATCGCAAATGGATTTATCAGAGGGGTTTGAGACGGGCGCTGCCTTATCTCAGCCTTTACCTGATAGATCTAGTGCCTTTTCTCAGTGTTTGGAAGCACGCCCTGCGGTTCCTTCCACACTGGATCAGGCACCGGTGCTCGAAGCGTACAGCTCTGAGGAGTTGGATGTGGAGAGCATCGATGCAGCGGAGAGTGTGGACTCGCCATCCCACTCTCCGGCTTATGAGGAGTTGGTGGAGGTTGTTACTCGCGCTGTTGCTAGATTAAATCTTGACTGGCCAGCAGAAAGGCAGGACGTTCGTCCCAAAAGCAAATTAGATGAACGCTTCCTGCCCTCGCGAGCACAGCCTCCGCGTCGGGGTCTCCCGTTTTTTCCAGATCTCCACACCGAGGTGTCGAGATCTTGGAAGAAACCAGCCTCGTATCGTGTGCATAGTGCTCAGACCACGCACTATGCATCGATAACGGGGCTTAAAGAGCACGGTTATGGGGCGATGCCTAAAGTGGAGGAGACGCTCGCGAGCTATCTTTCTCCACAGTCAGCATCGTCCCTAAAGGCCCGACGCTGCCCACTAAACCAGTCAGAGTCACATCTGGTTTGGTGGGCAAAGCTTATACAGCTTCTGGTCAGGCGGCAGCATGTCTTCACACCATGGGCGTGCTGCAAGCCTACCAGGCTGAATTATTGGGGGATATTGATGAGAACGGGGGCATTTCGCCCGACGTAGTCGATGAGCTACGTCGGGCTGCAGATTTATCTCTCCGTGCCACCAAAGAAACGGCCAAATCTGTAGGCCGCGCTATGGCAGCTCTAGTGGCCACGGAGAGACACCTATGGCTGAATCTTAGTTCCATCAAGGATAAAGATAAAAACTTCCTTCTGGACGCCCCACTTGCGCCCCCTGGCCTTTTCGGCGACGCCGTCAACACTGTCGTCGAGAGGTTTCAGGAAGCTAATAAGCAAGCGGCGGCGTTCCAAAAGCTCCTCCCCCGTAGATCTCATATCCCCGGGGCTGCTCAGCAACACCAGCAGCCCCAAACATCAAAAGCCAGCTCCTCACAGCAACACCGTGCCACTCAAAAACAGAGCGTCACTACCCGCGCTCCTCCTCAAAGATACGGGGGGTCGGGTGGTCGTGCTCAGCCGCAGCCTTCAAGGGGTAGGACAGATCTGAGGAATGTCATTATCGCCAAGAAGGCTGCGGCGAAGAAGTCCTGACGCCACGAGTATCAGGACTCTGAGGGCAGCCCCCTCTGGAGGGAAATGGTGTACACCTCCTCCTACAGTGCCCAGTTCCCTTCAGTGCCCTCAGGGGGCCGTTCTGCTAACCCTGCCACCTCGTGTGTTTCAGGGCGCAGTGGTTCCCAGCGAGCATTTATCCATGTGTCCGCCCGGAAACGTAGCGGCACTGGGGTGCTCGCTCCCTCTGAGGAGGGTCTCAGAACAGTCAATTCTGGTGCCCCCTGCCGGTGCGCCGCTTCAGGGCACCGAATTGATTGTTCAAATTACACCAGAGGCCAGCCTCGAGAGACTGGTTCCCTTAGTAGAATATCTGACAGCGTGGAAACTACTGCCAAATATTTCTCAATGGGTCCTGCGTACAATCGAAATAGGTTATGCCATTCAGTTCGGGTCTCGCCCGCCCAGGTTTATGGGGGTCCTTCCCACAGTAGTGGGTCCCGAGCAGGCTCTGGTTATGGAGCAGGAAGTAAAGACTCTCTTGGAAAAGGGGGCCATAGAATATGTACTCCCAGCCAACAGAGAGAGCGGCTTTTACAGCCGGTACTTCATAGTTCCAAAAAAGGATGGGGGGTTGCGTCCCATTTTGGATCTGCGTCTGCTGAACCAGTCAGTGATGAAGCTCAAATTCAAAATGTTGACTTTACGACAAATCGTGTCACAAATCAGGTCCGAGGACTGGTTTGTCACGATCGATCTCAAAGACGCGTACTTCCACATCTCCATCCTTCCACATCACTGGAAGTTCCTAAGGTTCGCTTTTGGGGGCAAAGCTTACCAGTATCGGGTTCTTCCGTTCGGCCTAGCACTTTCACCCCGCACTTTCACCAAATGTATGGATGCAGCCCTGGCACCTCTTCGTCTTCAGGGAATTCGCATCCTCAACTATATCGACGATTGGCTAATATTAGCGCAATCACAGCAGTTAGCGATTCGGCATCGAGATGTCGTCCTCGCTCACATGGGAAAGTTGGGGCTCAGGTTAAACGCCAAAAAGAGTGTGCTCTCTCCGGTTCAGAGGACCACTTTTTTGGGTGTGGTTTGGGACTCAGTAACGATGCAGGCGCGTCTTTCGCCTGCTCGTATAGAATCGATCCTTTGTACCGTAAACCGAATGAAGCTAGGCCAGTCACTCACTGTGAAACAGTTTCAGAGACTATTGGGGCTGATGGCAGCAGCGTCCAACGTGATTCCGTTTGGCCTGCTGTACATGAGACCCCTACAGTGGTGGCTCAGAACCAGGGGGTTCTCTCCGAGGGGGAATCCTTTTCGCATGATCAAGGTCACGCGGCGATGCTTACGTGCCCTCGACATGTGGAAGAAACCCTGGTTTCTATCCCAAGGCCCGGTGTTGGGAGCTCCTTGTCGTCGCAAGATGCTAACGACAGATGCTTCCCTCACGGGTTGGGGAGCGATCCTAGATGGACGCTCAACTCAGGGTCTGTGGAGCAGACATCACCTCTCCTGGCACATCAACTGCCTGGAGATGATGGCTGTTTTTCTGGCTCTCAAGAATTTTCTCCCAGACCTCAGGGGCCACCATGTTCTTGTCCGGTCAGACAACACATCGGTGGTTGCCTACATAAATCATCAGGGGGGTTTGCGTTCTCGCCAGCTTTACAAACTGGCTCACCAAATTCTCCTGTGGTCCCAAGGGAAATTGTTGTCACTTCGTGCAGCCTATATTCCGGGGGTCCAGAATATCGGAGCAGATGTCCTGTCGAGGCAGGGGCTGAGGCCGGGGGAATGGAGGCTCCATCCCCAGGTGGTGGAACAAATTTGGGGGGTATTTGGAAAGGCTCAGGTGGACTTGTTTGCGTCTCGGGAGATGTCTCACTGTCCGCTCTGGTTCTCCCTCACGCATCCAGCTCCTCTAGGGCTGGATGCCATGGTACAGACGTGGCCGAGGCTTCGTCTGTACGCTTTTCCCCCGATCACTCTGCTCCCGGGAGTCCTAGAAAGAGTTCGCCAGGACCAGGTCCGGCTCATCTTGATAGCCCCTTGTTGGCCGGGCAGAGTATGGTTCTCAGACCTAATATCCCTTCTCGACGGCTCTCCTTGGAAGATTCCGATCAGGAGGGATCTCCTGTCTCAGGCGGGGGGCTCAATATTTCACCCTCGCCCAGAACTTTGGAGCCTGTGGGCTTGGCCTCTGAGGGGGCTCAGCTCATAGACTCTTGTCTTTCAGCCGAGGTTGTTAGTACCATTCTTCATTCTAGGGCTCCCTCCACGAGGAAGTTATATGCGCTGAAATGGAAGCTTTTCACTGCTTGGTGTACTGTTCGTCAGTTGGACCCAGTTATCTGTCCTGTTGGTTCAGTTCTCGAATTTTTGCAGGAGAAGTTCTCTGCAGGGTTATCTCCCTCCACCCTTAAAGTTTATGTGGCGGCCATTGCGGCTTACCATGTACCTTTGGCTGGGGTATCCCTGGGGAGGGACCCTCTGATCACCCGCTTCCTTCGTGGCACTCTGAGGCTGAGGCCTGCGGTACGCTCGAGGGTTCCGGCGTGGGATTTGGCCGTGGTGCTCCAGGGCCTTTCCCTAGCTCCCTTTGAGCCTATTGAGGAGGTGCCAATTAAGTTTGTCACTTTAAAAACTCTTTTCCTCCTCGCTATTTCTTCTCTCAAGAGAATTGGGGATTTGCAAGCTCTTTCGGTGTCTCCGTCGTGCTTGGAATTTGCACCTGGTATGGTTAAAGCTTTCCTTTATCCCAGACCTGGGTACGTCCCTAAGGTCCCCACTAATGTGGCTAGACCCATTGTACTGCAAGCCTTCTGTCCTCCCCCTTTTAGGGATTCAGACCAGGAACGCTTCAATCTGCTTTGTCCTGTTCGGGCATTAGACACTTATGTACACAGAACTGCCCTGGGGCGTAAGTCAGAGCAGTTGTTCGTATGTTTTGGGTCCCCTAGTGTTGGGGCCCCGGCGTCTAAGCAGAGAATGAGTAAGTGGGTAGTTGAGGCTATCTCACTTGCGTATGAGTCGGCCGGGCTTCCTTCCCCTTTGGCAGTCCGGGCCAACTCCACTAGGAGTATGGCGGCTTCTAAGGCTCTGCTTTCAGGAGTATCCTTACAAGATGTTTGTGATGCGGCAGGCTGGTCCTCACCACATACATTCGTCAGGTTTTATGACCTTGACCTTGGCTCCACTCCTGGGGCCAGGGTTCTGTCTAGTGCTGACGAGTCACATTAGACAGGCATTGGTCAATATGGCTGCGTGGGTATATACGTTCCCAAAGCGTCAATATCTCGACGCAACGCGAGTTCCCTTGAAAGGAAACGTCTCGGTTACTTATGTAACCTTAGTTCCCTGAAGAGGGAACGAGACGTTGCGTCGCCCTGCCATACTTCCTGCATGCTTGTCAGCGACTACTTCAGACTCTTGAAGCTAGCGCTGCTTTGTTTGAGTGTGCTTTATAGTTTCCTGGTCGTGACGTCACCCGCCTCTGACGTCTCGTCACACCATTGGACGGATTTCACATGTGCTTCATGACGACATCACGCGTTGCGTTCCCAAAGCGTCAATATCTCGACGCAACGTCTCGTTCCCTCTTCAGGGAACTAAGGTTACATAAGTAACCGAGACGTTTTTTCTTCGTTCTTTAATATCAATCCATAAATTGCATACTTTACAAAGAATTTTTAGCTTGCCGTCTTAAATAAATATGAAAGTTTCTAAATAAACATGAAATTTTCTATCAACCATTTAGTTTGTGTGAAAAGCTAGAGTCTAAATTGTTAAATCAAAAGTTCTCAAGTTCAACCTACATCTTCGATGGAGCAAAAGCAAGTCTAAGAAATAATCTAGATGCCCAAATGTGCATAAAAATAAGGCATTCCCTTTGCCTTCTTCTCAAGGTCCAGAGAGCGATTTGGAACACATCTGAAAATCATAGAGCTAATGTTCCACATGTTTTTGATAAGGTCTGATGTGAACAACAGAATGTGAGGGAAGCTGAGGCTTATTGTACAAAAATACATGAAGTCATAAAGGATATGCAGAGATTTAATGCATTCTCTGTCACAAATCAAAAGTACTTTAGCTTTTAACTATGTGACAATCATATATGTAGCCTATATTATATGAAAAAATATAAAAAAAACCTTTATAAAAAATATAAACATTCCAAGACCCATTAAGTAGGCTATACATACACTCTAAAAAATGCTGGGTTGTTTCAACCCAAGTTTGGGTCAAAAATGGACAAACCCAACCATTGGGTTAAATTTTTAAATGCATTTTTTTACCTGACGGTTGGGTTTGTCCATATTTGACCC
Source organism: Chanodichthys erythropterus (assembly GCF_024489055.1). NCBI lineage: Eukaryota > Metazoa > Chordata > Actinopteri > Cypriniformes > Xenocyprididae > Chanodichthys > Chanodichthys erythropterus. The sequence goes on from NC_090232.1 coordinate 21,300,830, forward strand.
AAATTTGGGTTGAAACAACCCAGCATTTTTTAGAGTGTATGGACTTCAAAATGATACCAGAGACCAGCAGGCCGATGCAGTGAGTTTAGAAAGTACCAACAAAAAAATAGCTCAAATGAACTTGGGGATTTTGGGGCAAAGCTTTGACCCTGTCCTCATTTCCCTAAACGTCTGGCTTTGTGGAGATTGTTCAGCGGAGATGAACGTTTGCCGATCATTTATACAGTGCTCTACTGTAGTGCTGAAAGACAGTAAACAGAAAACTGGAGCTGCTGTAAAGTCTGCTGTCTGTCATTTATCTGCATTTAACGCATCACTCTAAGCTGGCTGAAATCTAACACAGATGTGTAGTCTCTTTTTCATGTTCTTTGGCTGCTTTGTCTTAAAGGCCCTGGAATATTGTCGACAAATGGCATGATTTAAAGGTTTGGGATTGCAAGGTTTAATTTTTACCAACAAGTGTTGGCAAGTGGCTCAAAGCTCATGGAGTTGATGTGTAATATACTTTTGATGGCTTCTGCACAAGTTGAACTGAAATGAGAGTATTCCAGAAAAGGGTGGACAGTTGAAAACTGAACTTTCCAAACTGGATACATTGGATGATTGGATGGATATGGACAATGAATGTTTGGAATCTTTGGTCTGTAGTTTATTCTATTACGGTGTTTATTTTAAATAAGCAGTATGCTTCAAATTAGGCAATAGTGTATTTTCAGAACCATCGCCAAAGACATTTATCCAAGATCTGCACTGTTTTCTCTCCATGAAGAAAACCTGCCAGAGGCCACTGCCAATGGACATCTTTTTTAAAAATCTAAATACACATTTTTGCAATCACACAGATTTATGGGACAATACTTATAAAGGACTTTCAAATTCCATTATGTTCAATAAAGCAATATTTGAAAATATAAATTTAATTAATATTAATTACTTGAACTTAAAAGAGATAAAACAGAAAAGAAATACAGAAGACAGTTTTGGCATGTAAAGGGACATGAGGTTGATTATGTATTTCAGGAAAGAACCAAACAAACAAGGAAAGGCAACACTCCCAGATGCTTTGTTATGAGGCTTCTGTATGTTTGAACTTAAGTCTGTCCAAGCCTGAAAATTATCCATGTTATCAACAGTGGAGCACATCTGTACACATTTAAGAGCTGCTTCATAGTGTTTTGTTTACGTGCTACAAAAAAGACCCAGTATATGTGAAACTTTACATATGCAAAGCAATCAAATACACATACTGAAAATGGGCCTGCAACATCAAGCTCAATACATGAAATACACATATTCCACACTTACAGTATAACGGCTTCCTTGGTGTCCAATGATAGCATGGTTAGTTTGTTGTCAGCAGTTAGTTTGTTGTTGTTTGTTGTTATTAACATTAATGTGCGGATCTGATAAGGAGAAACGATTAATGACTTAGCTGTTTGTTTTCTTTTTTCAAAGCCGCTGGGCTGAGAACATTCAAAGTAGATCACATAAGTTGAAGTCACACATAGACGGTAAGTGTCTGGGGGTTGATTTGTGGGAAATGTGGTCATGGGCTTTTACTGAGTTTGGATTATAGGAGTTGTTAAATTGGCTAAGGCATAGCTGCCATCTCACTCATGGCTTTAGAGCTCCTTGTCATGGTTCTGGAACTTGGAATTGGCAAACAGGTGGCCACATTTAACAACTCAGCTATAAGAACATAATTCTGCCTCTTCGTTCCAACAAAACCTTAGATCCACTTCTTCAAAGCAACATATAAACATAAAATATTTGGCCACAATATTTTGGTCATGTGACACAGGCTTGAAGAGTCTTGCGGTTCATACTTTGCATGAGGCCTTATTTGTAATTTCACTAAACTCATTCAATGATCCGACATATTGAAGAAACAAAAAGTGAGAAATTCTCATAGTTAGATTTTCTCATAGCAGACCTGAAAATTTGGGCAGGCACACACTCCTGTATTAAACTTCCAACCATTTGAAATAAAATGTAAGACATAAAAAAATGTCATGCCATGTTTAATCCAAGTTTCAGGTCATAAAAGAGTACTGTGTGTGGTTCAAAAAATTTTACTGCAGTAAATCCTTTTTTTTTTTTACCTGTATCTGTTCTTTATATAATAATCACACTATTAACTTTTTTTGTAAAGTATAAACTAAAACTATTTTAACACTTTTATTATAATTTATGTAACTACAAGAGATGCACTGTTATGAAATTTGTATGTTAATATAATAACTGATTACTTGCTACTTCCATTACTGATGTTCTGCTTTTTTCTACTTCTTTTGAAATGCTGATAATTATTTAAGGGAAACTGAATAATGTTTTCCAAACTTTATTCAGCATAATATAATGTGCTTTATAACTCAATTTCTCAAGATGGAATTAAAGATCAGCTGAGATATAGAAAATAAAGTGTTGTTATTTTCTATATCACAAATGTAAACCGATGGGTCCACACCACAATTAAACTGTATGTTTTTTCTTTCATAAAACACAAAAGGTGATTTATTTATTTTTTTTACATTCTGGCCACAAAAGTATCATAAAATGGTCCATACTACTTGTATGTTATATTCAAGTCTTTAGAAATTTAAGTCGTTATTCACTGATAATGTTTATGTTAACTGCTTAAACCACAAAACAAACAAACAAACAAAACAAAGACCTATTTTTCTAACTGGATCACTGAAAAGCTCAGATCATTTAAATAATAATACATTTTATTTGTAATGCACCTCTCTCATAAGCGCTACAACACGTTACAAAATGAAAAGAACAAACAAGTACTGTATATAACAGCAATAATCAAAATAATAATTACAAATTAAAAACTTAACCAAAAAGATGTGTTTTGAGAAGTTTCTTAAAACAATCAAAAGGAGGACGATTCCCGATAGAAACAGGTAATGAATTCCATAACTTTGGAGCAATGAAAGAAAAAGCCCTCCCTCCCATGGTTTTAGGTTTAGGAGGTTTTAGAGGCTGATAAAGAGAGAGAGAACCAGCAGAGTGAAGAGGAATCGAGGTATGGATGGTGTAACCAAATCACAAATGTAAACTGGAGCCAACCCATGCACTGCTCTATATGTTAAAATAAGAATTAACACATAATTGAACATAATGGAAGCCAGTGCAATTTAGGAAGCACAGTGGTAATGCGTTGCCAGATAGACACAAGATAGACAGATTTTTTCTGTCATTATATTGTTTAGACTAGAGCATAAGAAAAAAAATTGAAAAATATATTTTTTGAAAAATTATATTTTATTCATATGTTATGCTATGTCCTCTGTAGTGGACACCAGGAGCAAAAAATAAGACACGAATAGACATGAAAAGGCTTTTTAAAAGCACCAATCAATTTTTAGGTTTCAGTATTTTTTATACCAAACTTTGTATAAAAATGATTCTCAACTCTGTTATGAAAGATATGACAGAATTATTTGATATACCATTTTGCTTTATGCAATATGTGTGTAAAATGGCCATAAATGTTTTTCCCCATTATATACAATTATCTACACGCTGTGTGTAATTTGCATATTAATATGTTCTTGGATCAACATGTAATGAAAAAAGAACTGTAATAATGAGAGTAAGAAAAATGCAAGGAATATTGATATATTATTTCTTTCCCTATTCACTTGTTGTGTATCCCAAAATGTCTGATAAACATGCTTTGATTTCACATGTCCTCTGTAGAGGACACCAGGACTTAATGTCCTGTTTCGTAACAAAGTCGTATTTTGATTTGAAACTAATAACATTTTCCTGAGATGTTGATTTATGACAAACAATTTGAAAATTAGTCAGATGTAAATAATAAAATATTATTATATTTCCATAAGGGTGATAAATTTGATCAGTAAATTAATGTCAGCCATTTTTAAAGACCAAGGAGAGGGAGTGGTCATGGTGAAACTTCCAAACATTTGGTATCTCTGAAAAGCCCTTTACAGGACATCCAGAAATAAAATGGTGACATGTAAGGTCTCAGAGAAATTCGCTAAAATATAATGTCCTCTACAGAAGACAAAACTACATAGCTGGATATGAGGATTGCCACCTCTTAATAGAATTTGTCGGTAGACCTGCAAAAAGTGAGTAATAGAAATCAAGCCTCAATGTAATAAAGGCATGAATAAGCCTTTCTGCATCAGGCCTAGAAAGAAAAGGTCTAATACACGCCATATAGCGAAAAATTAAAAGAAAAAAAAAAGCAACTTTGGTTGCACCCAACTTCCACACCTGGACAGAAGGGGAAATTAGGCTATTGTCCATGGTAAGTTTAAAGTTCTTATACTTATTAACATTAATTGAAGTGCCGGTTAACAACATCTCAGGTTTAGAACAATTTACTTAAAGAAAGTTATGCCCATGCCTTTATCTCCAGGAAACAAGCACAGTTGAAGAGGCAGAAGTGAAATCAGGCTGAGTGCTAATATAAATCTAGATGTCATCAGCATGGGAATGATAGCCCAGCCCATACTTCTGGATAATCTGCCCAAGAGGCAACATATAGATAATAAACAGAGGAGGACCCAACACTGACCCCAGAGGGACACCCTGTCGTAATAGCACAGTCTGAGATCTATTAGTACCCATGTTGACAATATGTGAACGTTCTGCAAGATAAGATATAAACCAGTTCAATGCAGTGCCAGAAAGGCAAATCCACCAATGCAGTTTGTCCGAATGCAGCATTAAGATCTAACAAAACCAAAATGCCACAAGCACCGGAATCAGCTGTAATGATAAGGTCATTCCATACCTCCATACTATGTTCAGATCTAAACCCAGATTTAAAAAGTTCTAGTAATCTGTTCATAGAAAAGTGATTTTGCAGTTGGCCAACAACCATATGCTCAAGAACTTTCGCAAGGAATGGCAAATTCAAAATCATTCGAATAAAGGCTTATAATTGGACATATCGGTTGTATCAGTCCTTGGCTTTTTCAGAACTGGCATAACTGCTACTGATTTAAGAGGGCAGGGACGAACGCTGTATCGGCTTTTACGCGGCCGGTCAATATAGCCTGGCAAAGCACACATATGTTTGAAATAGTCTGTTTGAAATAGTCATTCAACTGATGCCAAGTTTCACAAAGGCAGAAAAATTCCAATTCAGAATCCGCTTTATTGTTTATGGAATGGGTGTTCAAATGCGTAAACCTGATTGTATCAAGGTAGGAGAGTTTAGTGGAACAGACACCACAAGTAGCTGTGTGACAACGATCCAAGCGCTTTTGAGACCAAACTGAGTTTATACCAACACCGCTTGCATGATTCCGGTGTAAGCCTCAATGAACATATTTGGGCCGGTGGAGAAGAAAAATTGCAGCATTTATTGTGTTTAGGCGAACCTTGCATGAGTGCTCAGTCACATAATCATCATCATTCAGATCATCACGGGGGGGCTTGAGATCATCATGGGGGGGCTAAGCACTTGACACCAGGCCTGAGCCTTTCACTGACTGCTTACAGATTAATGGAAGTTACACCCATAATTCACGCAAGCGTCAAGGGGCGTAGGAATAGACGGATAGGAGAATATTTTAACATGATGAAACCCGGGTGTTCAAAATAATTATTGCCGTAAACTCCAAATAAACCATAATGTAAATAATGAATTTAAAGCAGCAAGGCCACATATTGTCAATGGATATAATCAAAATTAGGGATGCACGATATTTATCGGACAGATAAATTATCGGGCGATATGGGTGAAAATGACGTCATTTTTATTTCTCCGATAAATAAATGTAATCCGATAACTGGATCCGATAAAGTACTTGCTGGCAAATCAATCAATTAGTCTGATTTATCCGAGATTCATCCACTTTCCGACTGCGAGTGACTGCAGCTTTAAAACTGTGTCGCGCTCACTGCGTCATCACCGTTGAACATGTCTTTGGCGGTCTGGACGTTACTCGGTGGCAGCGGAGGAAAATGCCATTGCTATTTGCAGTTCAACAAGTATTCCGAGAGGAGGAAAAAATGCATCAAGTTTTAACACAACAAATCTTATATCTCACATGAAAGGTCATCACCGCAGAGAAGCTGTATTAAAAGAATATGAAGCAGCCGCGGCAGCAGCTACCAGCGCTAAGCCTAAAACACAGCGTCGATGTCCCCATTCAGCAGGCATTTAAAAATTGTAAAAAGTTTTCCAGAGATAGCAAAAAGGCTAAAGCCATAAACAACAAAGTAATGAAATTTATAGTTATAAAATAGGGTTTTCGCAGGTTAGTAGAAAAACAAAAACATGATATAACTTCCTCATCCCTCATATTTATTTTATGTTAAACTATGTAATTTCAGAGAAATCTCAACGTGTCTATGCCCTATGCTCTTTTGTTCAAGATGCACTTTTGTTTTTCATTTTTTTTAGAGGTTTGTAATGTATTTTATTTATGTATTTGAAATACGTGACTTAAAGTCTATACACCTTCCTCATGCACTAAAGGTTGAATATGCATTTCTTTGTCATGCATGAAATTCTTGAAGATAAATTTGTTGTTAATGAGTTGTTAAGTGCACATAAACCATAGTTTTGTCATAGTTCTTTTAAACCCTTTCTACTAAGTATTACTAAGTATTGTGGTGCCTTTCACAAAAGAGTCAGGACTGATGTTTGCATCAGAACATCAGTTTCATCAGTGCATCTTAGATTTTCCTATTCTCCTGGGAGCACAAACTGCAGATTATATGAAAATTATAATATAAAAATATGAATTTATTGGTTATCGGTATCTGTATCGGAATCAGCCATGAGAAGGACTATCGGTCTCGGTTAAAATTTTTCATATCGTGCATCCCTAATACAAATATCAAATAGTTAGGAGTCCAGGCTGATTGGGAGGCAGCAGAGTCACCGCGAAAAGCAAATCCACATTGGCAGCCACATTGCACCATTGTCTTCTCACCAGAAACTATTTTTTAAAAACTCGACAGCCCCAGTCCTCATTCAACTTTAATGTAATGGTAAAGTGTGGCTCAGGATATTTATATTAAATTACGATGAAAAATCTATTTTCTGTTTCACAAGAGTCATACAAGTAGGTAAGTAAAAATTCATAATTTTCATTTTTGAATGAACTATGTATGATACGTATGAAGTGTGAATTAAGACTTTGTCAGTGCGGATAATTATGATGATTAGTCAATACATTGCTAATAACTTATCTTAAAGGTGCCCTAGATTCTAAAATTTAATTTACCTTGGCATAGTTGAATAACAAGAGTTCAGTACATGGAAATTACATACAGTGAGTCTCAAACTCCATTGTTTCCTCCTTCTTATATAAATCTCATTTGTTTAAACGACCTCCGAAGAACAGGCGAATCTCAACATAACACCGACTGTTACTTAACAGTCGGAGTGTACGCCTCAATATTTGCATAATGCCGGCCCATGTTCCCAACATTATGAAAGGCAATAGACAAGGGCAGCCAGTTAGCGTCTGGAGCTGCACACAGCCGAATCATCAGACTAGGTAAGCAAGAACAACAGCGAAAAATGGCAGATGGAGCAATAATAACTGACATGATCCACGATAGCATAATATTTTTAGTGATATTTGTAAATTGTCTTTCTAAAAGTTTCGTTAGCATGTTGCTAATGTACTGTTAAATGAGGTTAAAGTTACCATAGTTTCTTACTGTATTCACGGAGACAAGAGCCGTCGCTATTTTCATTTTTAAACACTTGCAGTCTGTATAATGCATAAACACAACTTCATTCTTTATAAATCTCTCCAATAGTGTAGCAATAGCCATTAGCCACGGATCACAGCCTCAAATTCACTCAGAATGAAACTTTTAACATCCAAATAAATACTTTACTCACATAATTCGAAGCATGCATGCAGCATGCATGACAAACATCTTGTAAAGATCCATTTGAGGGTTATATTAGCTGTGTGAACTTTATAAATGCGCTGTAATATAGTCGACAGCTCGTGTGGCAGGAAGCACGCATCTTAAAGGGGTGGCACCGAGTGTAAATCAGTGCATTGTTAATGGTGCCCCAAAATAGGCAGTTAAAAAAAAATCTATGGGGTATTTTGAGCTGAAACTTCACAGACACATTCAGGGGACACCTTAGACTTATATTACATCTTGTGAAAGAACGTTCTTGGGCACCTTTAATTTAATCTTAATCTTATTAGTACCTATAGGTACTCCATAATGTACAATAAAGTGCTTGTTCAGTTATATATACTCAGTGTAATCAGAGAGATCCTTGCATAGCTTTTTGTTTCCTAGCCACCAAAATTCAGAAATTCCAAACCAAATATTTGGCAAAATAAAAATGAGATGAGAACAAAAAATAATTTAAGTGAATTGACATTAAAACAATAAAAATTTATAAAAAGCTAATATAACAAATGTTTGTGTTGAATTTTCATAACTATAAAATATTATGATTAGAACTTTGGTTATTTGCATTATATATATATATATATATATATATATATATATATAAAATATATATATATATATATAAAATCACAGTCATTACAGTAATCTTGATTCATACAACACCAAAACACAAAAGCACATTCTGGCTTAAAGTAGTTAAGATTTTTACAATATTTTTGTAAAAATATATATATATTCGAAATACAAGATTACACTTGAATCTCTGCGTCGTCCAAGTTGTCTCTTGGCAGTGTTGCCATTTTTCTATAGCATCCCAAACCTGTTTCTGAAACCACTGGCGAGGTACTGGGTGTTCTAACGGTAAGTAACGACAGAGAGGGGGAGAAACTAGGAGTCATTGCTGAATGGGTCAACTCTGTGTTTCTAGTGCAAGTCTTGGTGTATGTGGGCAATCTGACCAGGGGCAATCTTCTATAGGGCATTCTGGGAGGGACAGCACGTATTCCTGGTTGTGCAACTGCTGTGATGAGAGGAGGTGGGTGCAGAAGGCTCTGTGACTCTGGCTCCACATTTCTGGCCCTCATCCCTTCATCTGGAAGCATCCCAATGTCTGTAAAAACAGAGGCCAAAGATTGGAAGCGTGGCTGCCAATTGAGAAAGTAGTCCTGACCATAGCTTCCATGAAGCTGTTCCTCACAGGAAATCAGATTGGTGAGTGAGGCCTCAACTGAACCCTGGTCATCAGGCATAGACATGCACCTTCTTATGACCTCCTCCACTTCCTTCATGTTGACTACCAGAGGAAGCATTTCCTCACCTCCTCCTTCATCCCTGAAATTATGGAGACTCTCAGAACTGGGCATATTCACTATTCTGACTATACCTATATTGGCACCAGAAAGTGGGTCTTCATCTACCGAGTGAAAGGAGAGTTGGTCTGAGTCCCTGGGAATCCCTGAGTCTGAGACTCTTGATGTCTGTTGTGTTGTGACAGAGTCAAGCTGTTTGTAACATGGAAACTTGTTGATCATCTTGATCTCTTGATCCTCAGCAGTCTCTTCCTCTGTAGATCCTCTTCCACTTGAGGCTTTTGAGTTTGAGTTTCTTGAAGGGTTTGGGATATCCATTGTTCCCCAACTGTCTAATGGTTCTTGTAAATCGTGGAGGTTAATACCGCGGATACTGCTGTTAAGGTTGCCATCTGTTGTTCCTAAAGAGTCAGTCTCAGGGTTGAGGTTAGCAGATAAGGAGGTCGCCTTCTTTACAACATTCTTTTTGGACCTGTACCTTAAAACAAGGGCAACGAAGATCATTAAAAGTAGGAAGAACACTATTAACGACACACTGAGACTGGCAGTGTGGACACTGAGATCAACACTTGCCAGAGACTTTGCTGAACTGGATATGTTCACAACTACATGACAGGTTGACGACCTGGAGTCCAGTTTGGGGCTGCTTGCTAGAACTATCAGGTCCTCTATTGTCTCATTTGAGATCGATCTTCTTCTCTGATACACAGAGTTTGAGATATATAGACAGCCAGTTGTTTTGTTGACATTGAAAAATGGGGATGGGTTGACTAAAGAGTACTCCACTAAGCCATCCAGACCACCATCATGATCCATAGCCATCAGGTGGCCTATACTTTGGCCAACCTTGGCATTAGTTGGCAGAGAGAAATGGTACACATTCTGGGTGAAGATGGGGCTGAACTCATCAATGCCTTCGATTTCAATTTGTACTCTCAAGGTTGCCACTTTATCTCCTTTGTCACGTGCCTCTACCACAAAGCAGAATTCACTTTCTCGTTCATAGTCAAACATCTGCTTGGTATGGATGTCTCCAGTAAGAGGATCAATACCAAAGGCTTCTTTCTTGTCTGGGTTGCTACTGTCATAGTCCACAAAACAGGGGGTTAAAACGGAATAAGTAAGTAGACCGAAGATTCCTGCATCTTCATCAACAGCATGTACTGTACACACAGGAGTAAAAGCTGGCAGGTTTTCAGACACAGAGCAGTTGTAGGTAGGGAACATGAAGAATGGGGAATTGTCATTCTCATCAAGTACCAATATGTAAACAACAGCAAAAGATACTTTTTTGTCACTTGGAGCACCACAATCTGATGCTTGGACTGTTAAGGTCATTTTTTTATTCTCTTCATAGTCCAGTGTTCCATTAACTTCAAGGACACCTGTTACAGAGTTCACTCTGATCAAGCCTCTGTTGTTACCTGAGATGATGTTGTACGCTACAGTCCCATTTGTACCTTGATCAGGATCAGAGGCAGAGATATGGATAAGAGCTGTACCTATAGGGCTGTTCTCAGTGACCTGTGCATGATACTCTGGATTATTGAAAACAGGTGCATTGTCATTAATATCAAGGACTTTGACTGACACTACAGTTGAGCTGTTCAGGGGTGGTGATCCCTTGTCTGTTACAGTCACAATCAATGAATAAGTGTCTGTGGTTTCTCGATCCAGAGTGTCACAGAGCACTACTTGGCCAACAGTTTGGCTGTGGGGTTCAGCTGGAATGCTAACAACTTCAAGGCAGAACTGCCTTTCGTCATTTCCACCTATGATTGCATACTCCAAACGGGTGTTTTTATTTGAGTAGTCACTGTCCTCTGCTAATAGAGTGAGTAGAGTGCTTCCAACAGATACATCCTCAGGAACATTCACCTGGTATGAGTTCTGTGTGAAGAAGGGGGCATTATCGTTAAAGTCCACCACCTCTATGTCCACAGAAGTGACACTAAATAGACTGGGGTCACCACTGTCACGTGCCTCCACCAGCAGCCGTAACATGTTTCCATTTGCAACATAGTTCAGAGGCTTGTTGGTAAACACTGAACCTGTAGGCAGAAGAAAACTCACTTGAAATGCAATTTTACACACAGGATTGTTTCATTATTATAGCATGATTCACTAAATAGAACTACGGTAAAACTTAAACTACTCTAATTTACATAACTGAATAAAAAACAAATAAAAAAAGAATTAATGTTGTATATATATCTAAGATATTTGTATTATACTGTATGCTCCACTTTTCTGTTTTTATTAGCATTTATACAACAGTTAGTTATGGTTCTCAAATTGGCTGATTGGCCTAGCGCCTTTTCCAGGCATGCAATATTCTAATAATATCACACAGAAAGCGTTTCACAATTTGTATCATGCCGTTTGTTTCTGCCGGATCTATACTGGCAGCATTTTTCACAGCGAGCATCAATAGCGGAGGAGCAAAACCCACTATAATTTTACAAATACTACTGTTAATGTGCCACAGAATGTAGTTGAAAGAGTTTTTTTAGGTGATAATGTAATTGTTTAGACCTCAAATGAGAGATATATAAACAGTGCCATTTTGAAAAATAGAGCTCTAAGCGGGGGGGCAGGGGGTGGGCTGTAATTATGATAATAATGTGACTTATTCATGTTTGTTTATATATATTTTTATTATTATTACAAATTGAATTACATAAACAGAAACACTGCACAGCAGTTAAAAACTGTGGTGCATATAACTGTGGAACATATAACAAAAACATATGTATTTCATGTATTTAACACTGTACATTAACATTACATTGAAGGTTGAAATGGCCGGTGTGCCCTTCTGTGTCACTGTGATTTAATGTAATGAGTCATTTATGTGATATTTAATGTGATTTAACGTCATTTTCACTACCGTGTTTGATATTAAAATCAGTGCGACACACTTTGCAAGAGGCGTGGGCATTGCCAATATGGCTTCGAGATACGAAATTAAATTCTTCTGTCCAGCTGTTATTAAATTTACATGTATTCAGTTTTTCTTCGCCGGAACACCACCTGAGTTTTTTCTCCGCCCATTTCTACCAAAGATGCTTGATTCCTGCGTCTTCCAACGTCTACTACTGCGCAGATATCAACAGTGCAACTGGGTTGTATTAGGTTGCCAGGTCACAAAAGGGTTGAAATGTGTATGTGTCTGGCAACTCCACAGCCTTGGAATAATATATTGATCACATCATATAATGAGGTTTGGGCCATACAAATTATGGGAGTTTCCCTGAAGAAATAACAAAATGGGAGGGCGGTGGATGGTGGGCTTGAAATACGGGAGACTCACAGGAAAAATGGGACTGTTGACAGGTATGCCGAGAACAGATATATCTCGGCCAGTCGAGAATTGGGAATTCTCGACTGACCAAATTGGGAATTTGCCACTGGCTCTTATGTAGATAGTGGTTAAACATGTGATATAATTTGTATTAGGTATATCAAACGGGCAATCTTTGGTCATCAATCTATAACTTTTTCAACAGCAAATCAATTTGGCTAATGGCAAAGTTAAGTTTCATAACTTTATATTTTACACACTTGTGCCACTGAGCTGTTGTATAAAAGCATGCTTGCTTTATTGTATTACTTTAGTTAAAGATTTGTTAGCAAAGAATTTGTGGAAAATTACCATTGTCAGGATCAATGTAGAACCCTCTCACTGGGGAGGAAAGAAGCCTATATGAAATGTTTCCATTTTGGCCAGAGTCTTTATCAGTTGCTGATACAGACACAACATATGTGTCTGCTGATGTATGCTCTGGCAACAAAACCTGGATGTGTGCAGCAAAAGATGGTCAGTACTATAAGAAGAGCATGAATAGTGCATGATTTTATCCTACAATACTAAAAAAAAAAGTGATCAAGACCTCTTAAAATAGTTTAATATATTATTTTTACCTGGTAAAATTCCTGAGAGAAGACTGGAGGGTTATCGTTGACATCCAACACCTGGATATAGATTTCGGCCTCAGTTTGATGGACAGAGTCTGATGCTTCCACTGTCAATGTATAGACAGCTTGATCTTCATAGTCCAGGCTCTTAGTTGTGGTAATTACCCCTGAGTACTGGTCAATTGCAAAACTTCCACTTGTCCGATCTTTATCTTTGAATTTGTATGTTGCTGAAGGACTAAGGTCTACATCATTTGCAATCACTTGGGTGACAATGTGGCCAACAGGAAGATCTGTGGAGATGGCAAGGAAATAATATTTTCAGTGTGTTGTTCTTTAACATTTTGAACACATATTGAAACTCTTTAAATCAAATGCTGGGATTGTATCAGTAAACATAAATAAGTTTCATACTTTCTGCAATGGTCACTGGTTCCATGGATGGAATTGTAGGACTATTGTCATTTACATCTACAACCTGGACACGGACAGTGCAGGTGCCTGTAAGTGGAGGGCTTCCCATGTCCTTGGCCTGAAGAATTAATCTGCATTTGAAAAAAATAAAATAATAATAATATTTTATTAAAAATAGAAATTCATAACCTTTAGGACCAACAGGAAAAGGAATAATGATGATATGATGTCTTCCATGATTAGTCAAACAATTTTCAATAGACCATTAATTGCGAGTAGAAGGTTTGTCATACTTGTAGGATGAAAATATTTCTCTGTCCAAGACAGCATTGGTGGCAAGAATCCCACGAACAGAGTCGATCACAAACGCATTATTGTGGTTTCCATCCAAAATGAAGTAACTGATCTGCCCATTTATACCACTGTCAGAATCTGTCGCTAACACCTACAGAATTAAAGTTATATAATGTTAAAATTAGGATCTGGAATGCAAGTTAAAAATCATTTTGGTTAAACTGATGATCATACACATGTGAATATTTATTCACAACAGCCACTTGGTTACCAAATAATTCTGAAGTTATAAAAGATTTTTTGTGTTATTTTGTGTTATTGTGTAAATCAGAGTTACAAGATAATTTTGTAATAAGTACCATAATAATCATGGCATGGTCAAAAAAATCCCAAGATGTACCTGCATGACAAAGGTGTTATGAATTTGTCCCTCCCATACAGCTGTTCTGTAGTAGCTTTGCTTGAAAACTGGTGTGTTATCATTGATATCCTGCAGAGTGATGGCCACCCTGGCATAGGCGGATTGGTGTCCATTTTCCGCCAGAACCACTAGGTAAATTTTAAACTGTACCTCAAAGTCTATAAGTCTTTGCTCCTTAACTGTGATATCACCTGTCAATGGTGAAATTTCAAACAATTAAAAGCTTGACAATACCTCTGGACTACATACTTTATACTGCAAAGCACTTTACACTACAAAGCATGATACTGTTTATTCTTCTACAACAACTTTGTTACATTTACTTTCTCAATACTAAAAATATTTAGAATTTATTTATTTATTCTATTGTCAACAAAACTGCCAAAAGATTTTAAGAATTTTTTGAAAACAAATGTTTTATTATTATTATTATTATTATTATACATACAATTCATTAATTATAATGCATTGCAGTATCATCATTACCAGTACCACGACTAATAATAATAATAAAACAGTAACAATTATGTATTGCTGTATTATTATTATTATCTTCATTACAAATACCATTAATAAAAATGTTGATGACAATAATAATAATAATAATAATGAAAATAAATTAGTACATTTAATTAAGACTTTTAAATTATGATGGTGACTATACAGTTCTCACCTGTAATTGGGTTAATAGTGAAGGCTTCATTTTCATTGCCGCTGAAAATACTGTACTTGATCGTTCCTTCATCTGCTGTCTGGTCATGAGCTACAACATTTGCAACCCAAGAGCCTTGGAAATGATAAGTGGTACACACAAACACAGTCAGTTTAGTATCCACAAATACTGACCTTCTCAGAAATACAAGCTTTTCAAAAATGACACTTAAGTAAATTACATTTAAGTAAATCAATGCTGAAGTGTCAAGAGAAACATCTTAAAAGTGAAAAACATCTAAAATCTGTAAGCTTAAAAAAAGTTGCTCAAAGTATACCTGTTTTGCTATTTTCTGGCATTGTGACTTCATAGAGCTCCTCAGTAAACTGCAGCGGCAGCTCTTCACCATTAAGCTGAACGAGCAGAAGGCAACTAGAGGTGAGGGAAGGTTTACCTAGATCCACAGCCTGTATACGGAGCAGCTTTGTCCCAAACACCTCATTACTCAGGGGGACTTTTAACTTGACAGCTCCAGACCAATCAACTTGAAACAGCTCATCTTCTTCTGCTAGGCTAAACACTACTGTCCCATTGTCTCCTTGGTCCGGATCTTGGGCTGTAACTGTTATGATGGACCGATTAGGACGTGTGGTCATGGAAGATACTGACATATGCATAGGTTCCTTAACACATGCAGGTGGATTGTCATTAATATCTTCTACTTGTATTGTAACTGTAGCAATTGAGCTGCGTGGACCTTGGCTGCAGCCGTCAGTAGCTACAGCGCGGAAGACATGCTGGGAACGAGTTTCACGGTCCAATGGCTTTGTGAGCCTTATCACACCAGTTGAGCCATCAACATAAAAGTTTCCAGAATTTTCCTCCTCCAAAGAGAAGGTCACTACACCATTAGGCCCCTCGTCAGGATCCCATGCTATCAGATGTAGGATCTCTGAACCCACATGGAGCCCCTCGCTAATGCTGGCACGATAGCTTTTCCGAGTGAATGAGGGGCTGTTATCGTTTTCATCTGAGAGGGTGACGTGCAGCAGTGCAGTAGAGCTCAAAGGTGGACGCCCATGGTCAGAAGCAGTGATGAGGAGGGTGTAGTTGGATCGCTCCTCTCTGTCCAGGAATCTAATGGTGCTGATCGCCCCAGTCACAGCATCAATGCTGAAACACTCTTCAGCTTATAATAGTGGATGAAAAAGAGACACGAGCACTGATTCTCAACCTGAAAGGTTTTCTTTAAGTATACATTTTTCATTACTGCAAGACTGCAGTAATGAAAATTAATGCAATGAAGTTGGAGTAGAAATGCCCCTATTATGCTTTTATCAGATATTACCTGTCATGTAGTGTTATACACTGCGTTCCAAATTATTATGCATGTGACATATCAGTAAAGCTTCGGAGCATTATGAATCAGCGTATTGAATCATGATTTGGATCGCGTGTTAAACAGCCAAACTTCTGAAATCATGTGACTTTGGCACTCTGAACAGCTGATTCGACACGCTGATTTATAATGCTCCGATGCCTCCTGAAGCAGTGTTTTGAAATCGGCCATCACTATATAATTCGTTATTTTGTTTATTTTGGCGCACCAAAAATATTCTCGTCGCTTTGTAATATTAATATTGAACCACTCACATGAACTGATTTAGATGTCTTTAGTACCTTTATGGATCTTGAGAGAGGAAATGTCATTGCTGGCTATGGAGGCCTCATGGAGCCATCGGATTTCAACTAAAATATCTTAATTTGTGTACATGGAAATATGCATCCTTCAGGTCTATCACCATGAACCACTCCTGTTGGCAAAATTTGCCTCAGTGTCAACATCTTGAATAGGAGTCTATGCAGGGCACTATTCAAAACTCGTAAGTCTAAGATTGTTCGTAAACCGTCGCCTTTCAGTAGTACGATAAAGTGAGGGCTGTAAAATCCCTTCTTCTTCTCGGCTAGAGGGAAAGGCTCTATTGCATCCTTTGCCAAGAGAACTGCAATTTCCGCACACAGGACAGGGGCATCTTTGCCTGCCACTGAGGTAAAAAGTATGGTGTTGAACCTGGGCGGGTGCCTGGCCAACTGAATCACATAGCCGAGTCTCAACAAATCTTAATGAGTGGATGTACAGCTCCTTTTATAACCATATGTCAGGAGAGTGGCGCATACAAATGTCACTTTATCGACACTGCATTGAAATGAGTAACAGATAGGAAACCACATTTTTTGCAGAAAACAAGGACTAGATCCCCTTCAGTTTCCCAGAGTGAAAATTTTTGTTAATTTAATTTTTTTATTTTGCAACATTTTATTATATTATATTTAAATGATGTAGAAAATAATTATTTTTAAATGCTAACCAGTTAATAACATTAATATTTAGTTGAATCCCTTAATTGTACACAGGAGCATCACTTCAATAGGACACTTCAACAGCTATGTTACAGTACTACTAGCTGTAAACTAATATATAATAATTGCTGTTAATTATACACAATTTGAAAAGTAAGCTATGGAACGCCAGAACGCCAAACATTTTGTTTTCTAATCATTTTGTATCAATGCATAAAATATCATAAAAGCAGTTAGATGTAAAATCAGTAAATGTCAATATTGTGAAGGACATATGGATTTACTTACCTTCTATAGAGTACTGAATAGTTCCATTTTGTCCATTATCAATATCTGAGGCCTGGATGATGTGGATGACACCAGGAGGCAAGTTCTCTGGGATAACTATGTGAAAATCAGGGTGAGAGAATTCTGGAGTGTTGTCATTATCATCCAGGATAAAGAACAGGACTGTTGCAGTGCCGGAGAGAGACGGAGTCCCACTGTCCTCTGCCTGAACTGTATAGCAGCCAAAAACACACAAGAAGGTTATTATAATCAGGAAACCATTGACCAGTGAAGGTTGCAACAGCACTTACAGTTCCAGTCGTTTAAGGATTTTGTATTGAACATGCAATTACAAATTTTTAAAAACTTTGCAAATATCCTGAAACAGGGGGGAATGTCTTGACAGGGTTATTATGGTTAACTAAAGATAAAATTAAAACCATAAAAACATTTTGTTACTTGAAATAAAATAAGAATTATCTGAAATAAAAATGTTTTATTTATCTTAAAGGTGTCCAAGAATGCTTTTTCACAAGATGTAATATAAGTCTAAGGTGTCTCCTGAATGTGTCTGAAGTTTCAGCTCAAAATACCCCATAGATTTTTTTTAATTAATTTTTTTAACTGCCTATTTTGGGGCATCATTAACTATACACTGATTTTGGCAGCGTGCCACCCCTTTAATTTTCCTGCTCCCTGCCACACAAGCTCTCGACTATATTACAGTGCATTTACAAAGTTCACACAGCTAATATAACCCTCAAATGGATCTTTACAAGATGTTTATCATGCATGCTGTATACATACTTCGAATTATGTGAGTAAAGTATTTATTTGGATGTTTACGTTTGATTCTGTAGGAGTTTAAGGCTGTGCTCTGTGGCTAACAGCTATTGCTACACTGTTGGAGAGATTTATAAAGAATGAAGTTGTGTTTATGAATTATACAGACTGCAAGTGTTTAAAAAGGAAAATAGCGACGGCTCTTGTCTCCGTGAATACAGTAAGAAACGATGGTAACTTTAACCACATTTAACAGTACATTAGCAACATGCTAACGAAACATTTAGAAAGACAATTCACTAAAAATATCATGATATCATGGATCATGTCAGTTATTATTGCTCCATCTGCCATTTTTCACTGTTGTTCTTGCTGGCTTACCTTGTCTGTGCACAGATCCAGACGTTAATACTGCCTTTCCTTGTCTAACGCCTTGAACATGGGCTGGCATATGCAAATATTGGGGTTATACATATTAATGATCCCGACTGTTACGTAACAGTCGGTGTTATGTTGAGCTCCGCATGTTTTCCGGAAGTCTTTTAAACAAATAAGATAAGATATAATAAGATTTCCATAAGAAGGAGGAAGCAATGTGGTTTGAAACTCAATGTATGTCTTTTCCATGTACTGAACTCTTGTTATTTAACTATGCCGAGGTAAATTCAAATTGATTCTAGGGCACCTTTAAAAAGATTTTATTTTAGTTAGTTGCTTAGGCAACATTTCCCATTTTCAGTTTGACTTTATTTACTAAAATAACTAAAACTAAAGGTCTGGTCCCTGAGTACCTCAAGCAATGCACATTTTAAACTGATCAGCTCATTAGTAAAGACTCCAAGACTTTAGATGGGTGAGTCAAATAAAGATGGGTGCACATTGTGCAATTTATAATAGTCCTTTACGATTGTTGCTTGTCAGACTGTACGAACATGATCCTCATGTCAAATTGTGGGATCTCGGCTGTCAAAAAACGGACGTGCGCATGATCGGTGACTGTGAGCTGCATTACACGTGGGACTGAAATGGTGGCTAACAGAGAAATCTCTAGTGTTCATTTTGATCACGTCTTGTCTTGAAAAACACAATTTGACGTTCGTCGTAGGAGAAGTCACACTGCTGGACTGCCAGAATTTCGTCTGAGGTAAAATTTGATTGCAATAGTCATTAATTGGCTGTCGGTGAACATGTCAAACTAGCAATCAAAGACTACAGATTTTAGCCTAGGATCAGAGGAATTTTTTAGGATTCTCAAAATTTGTCTCAGATGACCAAATTGTGGCCAAAGTTGCACAGTATGCACCCGCCTTTAGAGAGACATCGAAAAAGTGCAGTGTTAGGGGTACACCAGGACCAGGGTTGGGAACCACTGTTCTAAAATAACACTGTGGCTTGATATTTGTATTTGTGTTTCACAATAATCATTCCAACACCGCCTTACCATCTTCATGTTATCCTACAGATTTCTGTTAGTGTATCTGATGATTAGCTCTAATTGCCCATTACACTCTGTAAGCAAACACTGACTTGTAAAACATCTGAAACCATTTACCATGCTAATAGTCCTATTCCAAACCATATAATTCTACAAATAATATTAATACAGCAAAAAAAAAAAAAAAAAAAAAAAAAAAGATCTGTTAATGTATCTGTCAATATTTTGTCCTACCGCTAAAAACACACGAATCATGGCCTTCAGTGATTTTCAGAAGCAAGTTTGAATAGACAGTGTGACTGTGTGCATTCAAAATATTCAATAATTGATAAACAGTATATAACTTAAATAGTGTGTTCTATAGATTCTGCACACTCAAACATTAAAAAAAAAAAAGTTTAGGAAGGAGAGGGAGGGAGGATTCAGGCAGATGGAAGATCTCACCTCTGAGAATAAATCTGGATTGGATCTCTCTGTCTAGCTGAGTGGATGTGCTGATCTGACCAGTGTGGGAGTTTATCGTGAAGAGCTCATATCCTGGACCAGGTAACAAGCTGTAGCTAACAGCATTATTCGCCTCTGTGGGAAACACACATATACTCATACAACTCTTGGTCATTAGATCAGAAGATTTTTTTGTCTACAAGAAGTTTCTGATTATGATTGCATGATGTCATGAGAAAGTACTTTTGCACTAGTAATTGCCTTTTTAATGTGTGCCTTCTTCCACTTTTGTGCTGCAGGTGCCAACAAATACAGGTGAGTTGAGCTGTGATAAGTATTTGACAGCTGAATGATGTCTATTTACTGTCCTGTCCGGCAAAGTGCTATTTCTGAGCTTCTTATCTGATCTCTGAATTGAAAACAGTGCTGAAGAAACAAAGCCTGCTACAATTAAAGGCATTACTATAAAAAAAACTTTTTTTTTTTGGATGTCACGGTAATTCATTGTTTCACTGATTAGTGCACACATGTTTTGTATTGAGTTCCACTATCTAAGGCCTTTATTTATCTCAGTTCATTGTCTTGTGTTGGTTGTGGTTACTTCACACTGTTTTTTTTTCTTTCTTTCTTTATTTTTTATTCTTTTTGTTCTTTTGTTTGATTTAATAACGTTTTAGCTGCAGTTACCTCCGCTACGCCTCTCACCGCCTCTTCATCATCGTAACGTTACAGTTTGGAGCAAACTAGTACATAATGAGGTTTCCCTTTTCAAGAATATTCTTTTAATGATGCATTTTTCTTGTGATATCAGTTGTACAACCCTGTCAATGTTTGCTTTGTGCTGCCAAAAATATAAAAATGAATTTTAATTCAAATTTTTAAATTTTACTGTTAATGTATTTTTAAATAAATGAATCAATAGTAGAAAATCATTGACGCGCACACACGCACACACACACACACACACACACACACACACACACACACACACACACACACACACACTCAAACAGACACACTCAGAGCAACTCATATGCTGGAAACTTCACCAGCAGCCACAAACATCATATATCAGCTTTATGAGTGTACTAAAATCAAACTATTAATGCAAAAGTATGAGATAGTTGAATCAATTACTAACAGTATCAATCTTCATCTGATGACCATTTGGCACAGTGGTTTCATGGGGTTTCATGAGGTTTAACGTAATGGAAGTTCAAATCAAAGAACAAACCATAGACCACACTGCTGAAAGGAGTGAATTCTGGGAGAAAAAATAACGGGCCTTTATTAGCACAGATGGCTTGAGTTAGTGAATCATCACACAATTTCAAATATCCTGCAGGAGGCCTGACTGCTGTTCTAGGATAACGTCAGAAACGCAGGGACAGGCAGACACTGATATTGAGGCTGAGGTATTTTAAAAGGGCCTGGTAGATTTGTGAATATTTGGACTAGGCACAAGACGCACAGAATAACACACGGCATGCGGAAAAGAACACAAAGACCCGTTGATTTATGTTAGCAATCAAGTTTGACGAAACATAATTCAGGTGGATGTATGTTTTTAACACCAGTCTACTAACTAAATAAATTTAGAGTCTGATGACCAAGGACATCTGGACTTCCAGACTGAAATCATGATGGACAAATTATAAAAGAAATTCACTACCTCAAGTTATTAATGCTAACATGTTTTGCTACATGGAAATTTTTGCAGGCTACTATTACAGAAATGTGTAATATGGAATAGTAAATAACAAAACTATCAGAAAACTAGGTGAGAAGATACATGCTTTCAGGCTCAGTCTCACACTCTCACGCTACCCAATTACATCTCATGAGTCACGTAAAATAACAAAACATGAACAAACAAACATGAAGAACATGAAGAGTGTTTGTGCCAGGGAAAAGTTTTTTAATTTGGCCAGGGAATATCACACAGGCCAGACAAGTGATCATTTCATTGTGGACTAGTTGAATATGTGCGCTGTGGTATGCAGAACTTCTATTACTTCATAACATCACTTAAAGAAGTGATGCATTTAATGCATTAAAATGCCAGAAGCTATTTATTAAAGGTTAGCAAACCAATTTGTCTTGAACACTGAAGGAACATATTCCTAGAGTTTCATGTGAATCACTGCTTCAGCCTACATTATGCACATATTTCCATTTCACAACAGTTTTGAATAACCATGTATAGCCGAACCAGCTACAGAGTGTCAAACAGATGAAGCAAACAGAAGAATTACTAATGCAGTAATAGTAATTTGCATTATGAAGATGAAATTAAAAATCTTTTTTTGGATCTTTAAAACTTTAAATGGGTATGTCATTAATTTAGTCCATGTCATCAAAATCTCACTTCAGCCAGGCAACCTAAGTTGGCAATCCTGCAACTGACAAAAGCTAAAATATAATTAAGAGAAATATAAGGCAAACTTTAAGCAGGTGAGACAGCAAGATTAAAATGTAGACAAAATGCAGACAGTAAGGCAATTATGATTGACCCGTGAAGTTTTATGAAATGCTTTTTGCTGGTAATGACAACATCATGATGGAAACTGCAAGTAACCATGCTGCCATCTTGTGGTAATTTCCACAACAGTTTGACTACCAACTGTTATTTCATGTTTGATTACATTTGACTGTGTTAAATGTTAAAGGGTTAGTTCACCCAAAAATGAAAATTATGTCATTAATGACTCACCCTCATGTCGTTCCAAACCCGTAAGACCTCCGTTCATCTTCGGAACACAGTTTAAGATATTTTAGATTTAGTCCGAGAGCTTTCTGTCCCTCCATTGAAAATGTATGTACGTTAGACTGTCCATGTCCAGAAAGGTAATAAAAACATCATCAAAGTAGTCCATGTGACATCAGTGGGTTAGTTAGAAGTTTTTGAAGCATCGAAAATACATTTTGGTCCAAAAATAACAAAAACTACAACTTTATTCAGCATAGTCTTCTCTTCCGGAATCCTTTCCATTGAATTGATTCCATTGAATCCTTTCATCTGTCGGCATTGGTAATGCACTTTTACGTCGTTGTTTTTGGCGATTAGGACATCCACGACATGCACACTTACGCACCATTTTAACAGAAAGCTCTCGGACTAAATCTAAAATATCTTAAACTGTGTTCTGAAGATGAACGGAGGTCTTACGGGTTTGGAACAACATGAGGGTGAGTTATTAATGACATAATTTTCATTTTTGTGTGAACTAACCCTTTAAACTAAATTGAGCTGAAATTTTGTCAAGGTCTCATCATGAGTTTAAGGTGGTAGCCTACCTGAATCCAGGTCGATTGCAGTAACTGTGACAATGATCTCTCCTGGTTCTCTGTTCTCCATGACAGTGGTATTGTAAATGTGCTGCTGGAACACAGGAGGATGGTCATTAACATCCAAAACCTCCACTGTGAGTGTCTGAGTGGAGGACAGAGAGGGAACGCCATTGTCTCTAGCCTGGACATTGAGAATGTAGACATGCTGGGATTCATAATCCAGGGATGAATTCAGGTACAGATGCCCTGAAAGAGAGAGAAAATTTTATATACTCTCGATTTATTCCATTCTAGATAGGGGCACCCCAAAACTTAGTGATCAGGCAGGTAGGAATCGAGTATTATTTTATTAATCCTTATTTATTTATTTATTTATTTATTTATTTTGGTAAAGCACTTTGAATTACCATTGCGTATGAAATGTGAAAAAGAAAGTTCACCCTTTTGAATTATTATTTTTTTTTCTTTTCTTATCAGGACATAATAAAAAAATCATCTGGTCCTTGGCAGGTCTTAAAATTAGGTAAATACAACCTCAGATGAACAACACCAAATGATATACACCCTGTCATGGTTTATTTTTAAT
The DNA here is from genome assembly GCF_024489055.1 of Chanodichthys erythropterus. Lineage (NCBI taxonomy): Eukaryota > Metazoa > Chordata > Actinopteri > Cypriniformes > Xenocyprididae > Chanodichthys > Chanodichthys erythropterus. The sequence continues at coordinate 21,324,899 of NC_090232.1, forward strand.
AAACTAGGCCAAAATGGAGAAGCCATGTGTGACAAACTGAGTACACCTTTACTGCTTACATAATTTATTAAGAATTAAGAGGGTAAGTAGCAGCAAGGTGCTGACCAACTTTATAAAAGCAGAAGTTTCTGGCAGTTTGCTTGTCTAGAGCATTCGGGTGAGTGTTAACCCAATGCCAAGAAGGAAAAACAAAAGCAATGATCTTAGAGAAGCAATTGTTGCTGCCTATCAATCTAGGAAGAGTTACAAGGCCGTTTCCAAACAACATCTACAAAGAGGAAGTTTCAAAAGTGGAAAACATTCAAGACAGTTGCCAATCTTTCCAGGAGTGGACGTCCCAGCAAATTCACCCCAAGGTCAGACCGTATACTCTTCAAAGAAATGGCAAAAAACCCAACAGGCCCCAGTTAGCATGTTAAATGTTAAAGTTCATGACAGTACAATCAGAAAAACACTGAACAAGTATGGCTTGTTTGGAAGGGTTTCTCTCTTAAAAGAATATGGTAGCATGGCTAAGGTTTACAAAGTTGCATCTGAACAAATCACAAGACTTCTGGAACAATGTTCTTTGGACAGACAAGACCAAAGTTTGATGATGTTTGGCCATAAAGCACAGCGCCATGTTTTGCGAAAACCAAACGCAGCATCTCAACACAAACACCTCATACCAACTGTCAAGCACGGTGATGAAGGTGCGACGATTTGGGCTTGTTTTGCAGCCACAGGACATGGGCACCTCATTGAGTTGACCATGAACTCCTCTGCATACCAAAGTATTCTAGAGACAAATGTAAGGGCATCTCTCTGACAACTAAAGCTTGGCCAAAACTGGGTCATGCAATAGGACAATGATCCTAAGCACACCAGCAAATCTACAACAGAATGGCTGAAGAAGAAAAGAATCAAGGTGTTGCACTGGCCCAGTCAAAGTCCAGACCTCAACCTGGTTGAAATGCTGTGGTGGGACCTTAAGAGAGCTGTGCATAAACAAATGCCTGCAAATCTCGATGAATTTAAACAATGTTCAATTCCTCCACAACGATGTGAGAGACTGATAAAGTCATATATTAAATGATTATTTCAAGTTGTTGCTGCTAAAGGTGGTTCTACAATTAAATCATAGGGTGTACTTAATTTGTCACAAATGGCTTCTCCATTCTGGCTTTATTTTTGTTCAATAAGTAATAATGTACTAATTAATCATGAAAAATAAGAAGGTAGGCTCAATTTTACATTTTGTTGTTGTTGTTTTTTTAATGATAATCGATTTTCTCTTAGACCTACATTTGCATTAATACAATTATCCCATAATGAATTATTTACCTGTGTGCTGCATGTAAAAGTGGCCCTTCTCATTGCCTGAAATTATACTGTATATAACGTGTCCATTACTCCCTTCGTCTTCATCTTTGGCCATAATATGATGAATCAGCAGTCCCAACTCTGCATCCTCTGAGACACAAGCTTCTTCCATGGAGACGAATTTGGGGCTGTTGTCATTGATATCCAAAATAACCAGCTGAGCTATGACTGACATATGTTTCCTATTGTTAGGCTCTTCCGAGTTGTCGCTGAAAGTCACTTTAAATACAATGTTCTCAGTGCGTTCACGGTCCAACTGTCCATTTGTTGTGACAACTCCAGTGTAAGGCTCGATGTGTAAAGGCAGTTCCTCAATGGCAGGGTCAGGGTCATAGGTCAAAGAATAATAAATCTCACTGTTACGCAGACTTCCATCGCCATCACGTGCGTTAAAGACATAAACTGCCGTTCCGTTGATAACATCTTCATAAACGCCGAACACAACATAGTCGTTATTGCCAGGGAACCAGGGGGTGTTGTCATTGACATCAACAACACTGATCACCACAAATACAGTGACATTGAAAGTGGGAGTAGCATCTGCACGTACAACCAAGAAGTAACGTTGTGTGACTTCATAGTCCAGATGCTGTGCCAGATAGAGCTCGCCACTTGCACTTTTGATGTCAAACTGCATACTACCATCACCCTCAACAATACAATATCGTATCTGCGTATCTGGTGTATTGGAAATCCCAAGTGTTCCAATCACAGTTCCCAGTTTGGCATTTTCCTGCACAGTAAAGTGTTTGAGGCTCTGTAAATCCTTGGAGTTCCCATTTTGTTGGTCTAAGACATAAACCTGTAATAAAACAAAATTTGAGTGGCTGTTCTTAAAATTTATGATTTATATACCACTTTATTTCTAAAAACATGGTGAAAATTAAATGGTGAAAAATCTCCTCTGTAAAAACTTTAACTCTAAAATGTCAACAAAATAAAACAAGAATTTTGAACCTGGGTTTATCCAATGTTTAGATTACAATAATATAAAATTAGGCAGCACAATAGATGCTAAAAAAAAAAAAATATTCCCACTACTCTATACCTGTTAGTTCTGTCAGGACCACTATCGTCAAAGTTGATTGACGATTAGCATACAGTTTGAATTGGAAGTATGATTCTATAAGTGTAGTGTGCAAAACTAGATGAGTAGACACTGCCAGAATAAGCATCTTGTTAATTGAGGTTTTTCAGCTTGTTGCTAAGTTACGGATATCTGCCCACACAGAGGTCTCTGCCGAACAGAGAGGCTTGTTATTTGGCATCGCTGCAAATTTGCGTGTCAAAGTTCAACAAACTTGAACTTGACATGAAATTCATATAGGGACCATTGAAATAAATGTATTTCCCCACAAAATTTTACAGATAAACAACTGCACTTTAAGAAGCAACTTTTCTTTGGATTGAACAAAATAGAAAAATCCATAAGTAAATCTTCAGCCCTACTCGGCATACACAGTGTTGTTATATGCCTGAACCAGCTTCACTAACTTGTATGTGAACAACTGCAGTCTCCTCCAGAGGAAAAAGCCCATTGTCCGTGGCAACCACTCTCAGGGTGTAGCGCATCTGCGGGTTTGAGGAGAATCGTGATGTCACCTTGACATCGCCATTATGACTATCAATACTAAAGTGGCCCAGCTGATTATCTAAAAGTATGTAGAAAAAAACAGGACATCTCAGATTAAATCACAAATAAATTTTCCCTTCAATCAGAGGGATATAAACACAAATGAGCCATGAATTAAAAATAAATTGTCATCTCCTCATCAGTTTACCTTTCATGGAGAACTTGACAGTTCCATTCTCTCCAGCATCCAGGTCTTTAGCAAACATACTGATAACAACAGAATTCACTGGAATGCCTGCCCACACCTGAAAAAAAGAAGCCATATAAACATTTGCATTCTGTATATGCATTTGGTAGATGCTGTTATCCTAAGTACACTGAAGTTTTTCTTATCAGTTTGCATGTTAGCTGGGAATTCTTTATGTTAGTAGCTCTATCATCTACAGGAATGTAAAAATGATGGCTAACTCACAGAAGCACTTTTCATGCAAAGTGTAAATAATTTACAGTGCCAAAAGTTGGTCCACAGTGAAGAATATTTACAAGTGTCCACAAAAATCCAAAGTACCAAAGAAACAACAAAAAGGAAAAATAAACCAGAAAGTAATCCAACAACGATATATACAGGTATCCACAATATACAACAAAGGGTTTTTGGGTTTGCTCAAGGCACCACGTAGCACTCTTGCGTCGACTTGGTAAACAAGTACTGTCTGGCTTTTATAGGCCAAACCCTGCCCCTTTTCGGGCCACACCATCTTTGGGTACATATAACATAATACACATACAAACACACAAAATACTTCAACTATTTGATATTCAATATGATAAAACAATAATAATTAATTCCTAAATATATATATATATATATATATATATATATATATATATATATATGAATAATGAAAACATAATCCATTCACACATAATACACTTAACACATAATCTGGACATTTAAATACACACTGAAACACCCATTCACATTAGACAATGGTTTCGTCAGCTTCCGGTTGCGCTACGCCGGCGCGACTAGGCCATTATGTCATAAGTGGCCGCCGCTCGATCTTTCGGTTTGGCCAGCGCAGCGTTTCCTAGATATTGTTGAATAAAGTCCTTATTTGAATAAACTAGATATTGTTGAATAAAGTCGTTATTTTGGTTTTTGGTGCACAAAAAGTATTCTCTTTGCTTCATAACATTAAGGTTGGACCACTGTAGTCACATGAACTGTTTTAAATATGTTTGTAGTAGCTTTCTGGGCATCTGAAAGTGTTAATTATCTTGCTGGCAATGGAGGCCTCACTGAGCCATCGGATTTTATCAAAAAATATCTTAATTTGTGTTCTGAAGATGAATGAAGGTCTTACGGGTATGACAGAATTTTCATTTCACTGAACTAACCCTTTAATGCACAGTGAGGAGGAGAGTTTGAGTGGCCAAAGAAACAAACTCCAGCATATTCAGCTGTCAGACACAACTGGAACTTCAAACAAAACTGGGTTCTATGGTCAGATGAAACTAAAAACACTAGCTTTTAAGAGATGGTTTTGGTGCACACAGGTATAGAAAAGTACCCCATGTCCACAGTTAAATAAACTGCTGTATCTTTAATGTTGTGGGCCTGTTTTTCTGCCAGAGGTCCTAGACATCTTGTTTATGTACAAGGCATCATGGATTCAAAAATCAAGTAAAAAATCAAATATCAACAGATCTGGTTGGATCTTCCAACAGGATGATGTTCCAAAAACAAACATCTAAATCAACACAAAAATGTCACTGAGCACAAAACCAAGCTTCTGCCATGGCCATCCCAGTTCCCTAACCTGAACCCTAAAGAAAATGAATGGGGTGAACTGAAGAGGAGAGGCACCAACATGGAGCTGGGAATCTGAAGGGTCTGGAGAGATTCTGTATGGAGGAATGGTCTGATTTCTTGTCAGGTTCTGCACTATTTCTGTTACTAATCAAAAAAGCAAGTTTGTCATTGATCAAGTAATGTTTGATCATCAGGTTTCAACTGTGAAACTGTGAACTGTTATGAACTTTTAAAATATTGTTATGTGCATTTATACATGGGGAGGGGGGCAATAATGACACAGTGATTAACTAGGAAGCCTAAAAAATGGCACCTCGTGACAAAAGGTGGCTGAGCCCTGACATAAATGATCATTGTACATAAACTGTACAATTAGCCAGAAGGTTAATTTAACTTAAATTATAAAATTATAAAATGTACAATTTTTTTTCTAGAAAAAAAGTATTATGACCTGTACGTTTAGCTCTTTAGCCACAGGTAAGTGTATGAACTGTGGGGGGTTGTCGTTGACGTCTGTGACAAGGATGCGAACAATAGTGGTGGTGTTGAGACGAGGTCGACCCTGATCTGTGACCATCACCCTTAAAATATGCTGTGCCTGCTCCTCACGATCCAAAGCCACCAGGTTTATGATCTCTCCTACAACCAAAGAAAGAAGACAGAGAGTGAAAAAGGTTTAAAACTTTTTTTTTTTAAAGGAGGTTTAAGTTTTACTTGGAAACAAATTTCACTCAGAATTTAAAATAAATAAATAAAACAATATATTTAATTTTATATGATTAATTAGTTTTATTTCATTTCAGTCTTGTTTCAGTTTTAGTTTTATTCAAAATAGTGTAAAAAATAATTGGAACAAGTTTAAAAAAAGATTATTTATACCAAAACACTTTTCAAGCTTTGACTATGTCTGTCCACAAAATATCAGCAGAACTCAATGCCTCAAAATATGTTTCTTTTGCTTTATGAATTTCTGTAATGCTTTTTTGACAAAAAAATGTATGAAAGATAACTTGAATGAAATACAACACTAATTCAATAATAGCTAATTCAACAGGTCAGTAATTCTGACCTGTTCTGGTGTTGATGCGAAAGTATTTTCCATCAGACAGCAGGATGTAGGACAACACTCCATTGTTTAGCGAATCTCTGTCTGTAGCTTTTACCGTTCCAATCAGGCCATGAGGAGACGGTCCCTCCTGCACGCTGAAGAAGTACATATCTCTACTGAACACTGGTTTGTTGTCATTCTCATCCTGAACCATGACGACTACCGTTGCTGTGGCCTCCGTTTTGCTATTTTGTGCCTTTGCGCACACACAAAATCTATACATGGGTTCAGTTTCATAGTCCAGACTGTGAGATACAAACATCCATCCAGTCTCTGGGTGGATCCTGAAAGGTGGGACTCCAGAGAGGGGTTTAAGAGAGTAAGTGATGACAGTGGGCACTGTTCTAGGGGTCTCTTCATGCTGGGACCTGGTTCCATGAGCACGTACCTGAATCATTCTGGTGTCTTTTGGAGCACCTTCTCCGATTTCCACCTGGTAAACCAAAGTTTCAAAGGCTAGTGTGTCTTCCACAGAGCCTAAGGAATCTATCTCTATCACAAGCCCTAATGTAGAGTTCAGTGAAGGATGACCCTCATCCTTAGCTATAACACTGAGCTCGTACCTTTGGCTCGTACCTCTTGAGAGGTCGCCATTCAGCATGAGAGTCCCAAGATGTGGGTGAATTATAAACAAGTGGCTCTCAGGACGTAACATATAGTGAATTCTACCATTAAGGCCGCTGTCACTGTCATGGGCATGTGCAATGAAGAGTGCCGTTCCTGGAGGGGTGTTATGGGATATGGTGATGTGTTCTGCAGTTTTCGGGAACACAGGAGGGTTGTCATTGACATCAGTGATAGAGACATTGACCTGAGCACTGCTGTAGATAGGATGGGTTCCTGTGTGGAATTGTATGGTCAAAATAACATAAGAGAGAGACTCGTGGTCCAGGGGCTGGGCAGTGGTAATGATGCCTGTCTGGGCATCCACTGAAAAAAGCCCCTGCAGATCACCTGAGGATATGACGTATGAGACTACCTCCACTGAATCTGCAATTAGAAAGACAAATACCAGCAAAATATTATCAATAAGACAAATAGTTTTTACAGTGAAAGGCATAGTTGACCCAAAAATGAAAATTCTGCCATTATATACTCTCTCAAATGCCATTCCAAAACCATTTGCTTAATTTCTGTTCCATGAAACACAAAATGAGACTTTCTGAAGGATCTTCAGAAAAGGACCATAAGCTCCAATAAACGTACACTGTTAAAATATATTTCAGATTAATAATTTAGGAAAGCATTACTTTCACAGTAATTTCACAGTAGGACTTCTCTTGTATCTAACTGCTCTCAAAAGATTCAATAAATAAATAAATCAGATTCCTTTAGCTCAAAATATTAGAGCATAGCATTAGCATTGGCAATATCATGGGTTCCCTTGGTGTGTGTGTGTGTGTGTGTGTGTGTGTGTATATATCATAATATAGATTATTTTATGGTTAAAATAACTATGTTAAGATTATTCAATAATTCTTCCTTTGTTTCACCGTTTTATTGTCACATAAATCTTTGTCAAACTCACACAAACTGTATGCTTATAAATTCTAATAAAATACTCATCCCTGACATATGTATTAAAAGCAGTGTGGCCGTTATTCTATTGTTTGACAGCTGGAGAAAACCAAAGCCCCCAGAGATTAAGGGATCTGCCCCCCTCTCCAACTCAGAAACTCAGAAATTCTGGGCCTTCATTTGACCTGAAAAGAGGGTTAATCATCTAATCTAAAAGTTAACCTCAAGTGACTGTCTACTGTTCAACTATTAAAGTGGAAGGCTAAACATTTGTGTGTGTGCATGTATGTTAGCCAAAAACTAATGACAAATCACTTAAATAAATCAATAATAGAGTGTTTTAAATGAGTAATTCAATACTCATTATGCTTCATCGTATGATTCAATCTGATACATTCTTACTGCAAAAGTAAATATCAACTGCTACCATTCCTTTATGTCACCTTTTAGGCATTTCCACAAAAACACATATATGCACCATCACAACAACATACCATAATTAAATAAATTACTAAAATGACCTCAAAGCAGGTGTAGTTGAGAATCACTGAGTAGGTTAAGAATGTGTGATTAACCCTAATACCAAGATACTGTTCACTAAAGACAATTGATTGTAGACTAAGAGAGCCAAAAGAAACACAGTAAATCTTGTTATCTACCCTAACAACCCTGTCAATTAGACTGATATTTAACGCTCTGATCAGCTAATCCCTGACCTGCAAGCTGAATTAGTCATTGGGGTAACAATGTCTGGAAATTCTAGGTTACTAGTGGAAAGGAAAGGTGTAAAAAAAAAAAAAGGGTGGATGTGTTTTGACACCTTGGTGTTATAGAGCTTCCAACTAGATTTCATATTTCATTATTGATACTGGAAAAAATAAGTTTCCAATAAATAATTAATAAATAATTTAAAGTGATCGACATCCATTTCTTGAAATAAATGACACGTGGTTCAATATTTTGTCTATTTTCTCCATTCTACTAGTACAGAATATAAAAAAAAGTTATCACTTTAAAATAAGGTTGTATTTATTAACATTAACAATTAACAAGGCCTGTATACAGCATTAGTTAATCTTTCCTAATTTTAACTTGTGCATATACATTTATTAACATTAATAGCTTAAATTGTTACGTTAGTTAATGGATTTAAGTTAATATAAACCAATAATAAACAAGATCTGTTTACAGCATTACTTAATGTTAAAGTAATCTTTGTTAATGTTAACTTGTGCATAAATTAATGTATTTCTTAACATTAATAGCTTACATTTTTAACATTTGTAAATGCATTAGTTAATGTTAACTAACATGAAATAACACCTTAATTTATACATTTACATTTCCTAATATTTAGGGTGCATGCTCTGCATTAACTTTAATTAATACTATTTACATGTATTAACTAAACATTACTTAAAGCATTAGTTACTATGAACTAACAATAAACAGCATTAAGTTTTTGTGAATCTCATTGTAGAAAAAGTTCTTCACATTAACACCAGTTAAATTGTTTCTAATGTCTGTGGGCTCTTTACTCATGTTATTTAACAGGAAAACAGAGCATTTATTAGAGGTATTGCTGGACCTTACTGAAATCTGTATATAGATGTTCATTGTTAGTTTATGTTGACTAATGAGTAATCTAATGCTAACAAATTTAAGAGATACATTAGTATATGTACAAGTTAACATTAAGAAAGATCATATAATGTTGTAAACAGGTGTAGTTCAGTTGTTAGTTAATGTTAACTAAACTGTTAACTAATGTTAACAAATACAACCTTGTTGTAAAGTGTTACCAAATAGGATTCTTCTTCAATTACATCGCATCACAGTTTAAAACAGGGCACAGTGTGACAGCCACAACATTTCAGAGAAAAAGCACAGAAAACTCACTGGCAGGGATAACAGCCTGAACCAAACCAACGGTGGAGCCCACGGGTGCATCTTCAGAGATGGAGAAAGTGTAGTGGGCTTTCTGGAAAAGGGCAGGGGGCTGGTCACTCTGCAAGATGTTCACGGTGATGTTAGCAGGATGAACGGCAGTCATGCCTCCTCCATCCTGAGCAGAGACAGACAGCTTCACGTTGCTACTGCGCAGCAAGGAAAGTGAAGAGCTCAGGTAGACAGAACCTGAGGAACACACAAAATCTACATTAACATCTTAAAGGACACATTCATAAGGTCTTAGCTATTATTGCAGTGAAAAAAAAAAAGTTTACATTTGGCTACAAGTATATTACAGACTTAAATTTAAGGTAACTGAAATTAAAAACCTTAGTGATTAACTCTTTGAAATACTATGTTAAGGTTAATATCTGATAAAAGTTTATTCTTTGATAGAGATAACTAAGAAACTCATTGAACATGAGGTGTTCATGATGATTTTTTGAAATCATACACTATCTCAGTGTAGCCCCTCCAAGTTCGCACATGCCCACTCCAAGAGGGACGTGAACCCGGGCTCATCCGCATGGGAGCCGGGTGCTCTAACAAGGAGGCTAAAGGCTTTAACCTCTAGCATCATTCATTATAGCATCTCTTGAGATCAAGGGAGTGAGGTTTATAACACACAGTTCTTACTAGCCTACATCTGTTACATCAGTTTCTCTCAGATTCTTTTAATAAACTGAACAAACTTTAAACAAATATGTTCAATATAATATTGAACAAATATGTTCAAGTTCCACTTTTGACAGATGGTTGGGGTCCTGCTTCTGTCACCTTGATCTAACTTAAAATCCTTAGCCTCTGTTAATTTAAACCAGGGGTGGGTAACACATGCCCCCACTGGCACACAGAAGGGTAATCACCGGCACGCAAGCAAAAGCAAGAGAGATTAATCTGTGTGTATTTTATTTAGATGTTTTTTTTTTTATTGAAGTTCCTAACGCCTGCATGCCAAAAAAAAACAAAAAAAAAAAACAAGAAAAATTATTTCAAAGTTAGTGTTCCACCGATAAAGACGCAGAAGACGCCGATATTTGCCATTTTTTAATTACCAACATTAAGCGTTACGTTTTTCTGTTTGGTCAATAAGAGTCAGAAGTGGGACCTTTATTTTGACAGCGCTGAGAATCTAGCACCAAAGCGCAGACGCACATGAGTGTTCATTCTCTGTGTTCATTTGTTTACTATTCAACAGTTCTGTTAAATAATCGAAAGGCAAACACTATAACACTTTTTTTGTCATACTGAATCGGCATTCAGCAAATACACCATTACATCATCTAAACAAGTCTTTGGCCCAGTTTCACAGACAGGGCTTCGACTAAGTCAGGATTAGGTTTTAGATCAGTTAGGATATTTAAATATCTTTTATAAACTTACACTAGAAAAAAACATTACTGGTGTGTATCTAGAGACAAAACAATGGCAGTAACATACTTTAAGATATGTCAGTACAAGTTGCTTTCCGTTAAAACAACTCAAACAATCTAGGACTAGCTTAAGCCTTGTCTGTGAAACCAGGGGTAAGTGTATCTAATAAACATTTAATGCCACAAACCTCACTAACTTTGGTGAATCCGAAGAGATCATGAAGTGTCCAACATTCCAGACTTCGTTATTTCTGTTAATTTAGTGCATCATCCGGGTATTTAAAGTGCATTTTTTTCTTTTTGGAATTTTCAGTCTGAACACTCTACTCATTATGCACCGTTTATACTTAAAAATGTCACAGAATAGTGCATAAGTACGCATATTGGGATACACCTCATGTCAAAAAGGTAAAAGCTCTGAACCAATGATGCTTAGCAGGGATTTCCCTAAGAGAGTAAGAGAATGTAGGCGATTTAAAAGAGGGGGTATTTACTTTGACTTCCGAGCGCTATTTAAGAGTAAGCACGTCTTAGGACAGAAAGAATTTTTCACATGTGTCACTGCTGCATGCTCTCAACTGCTGTCTGCTAAAGGAAACCAAATGAAAGAAAGAGAAGCATATATGTAGCATCATTAACAGCAGAACTGTGATTGAAATGGGATTATGGAAAAATAAAGAGCAGACCTCAAACTTCCTTACAGTGTAATCTGATTACTGTAAAGCGTCACGCCAAAGCTCTATGTGTGTGAAAATCCAAGGACAGTGATAGTAACAGATGCCATACAAATGACTTTAATAAGAATTATCTATATTTATCAAATCAATTTATTAATGTGATTTTTATACACTGCCCGGCCCCAAAAAAAGTCACTGTTTGGATTTTAATAAGCAAATACTTAAAGGTGCCCTAGATTCAAAAATTGAATTTACGTCGGCATAGTTGAATAACAAGAGTTCAGTACATGGAAATGACATACAGTGAGTCTCAAACTCCACTGTTTCCTCCTTCTTATATAAATCTCATTTGTTTAAAAGACCTCTAAAGAACAGGCGGATCTCAACATAACACCGACTGTTAAATAACAGTCGGAGTGTACGCCCCCAATATTTGCATATGCCAGCCCATGTTCAAAGCATTACACAAGGGCAGGATGTCTGGATCTGTGCACAGCTGAATCATCAGACTAGGTAAGCAAGCAAGGACAATAGTGAAAAATGGCAGATGGAGCAATAATAACTGACATGATCATTGATAACATTATATTTTTAGTGATATTTGTAAATTGTCTTTCTAAATGTTTTGTTAGCATGTTGCTAATGTACTGTTAAACATGGTTAAAGTTACCATCGTTTATTACTGTATTCGCGGAGACAAGAGAGCAGTCGCTATTTTCATTTTTAAACACTTGCAGTCTGTATAATTCATAAACACAACTTCATTCTTTATAAATCTCTCCAACAGTGTATAGCATTAGCCCGTTAGCCATGGAGCACAGCCTCAAACTCATTCATAAACAAATGTAAACATCCAAATAAATACTATACTCACAGGAATCGATGTATGCATGATGAACACTTTGTAAAGATCCATTTTGAGGGTTATATTAGCTGTGTGAACTTTGTGTTTGCTGTTTAAAGCAGTTGAGAGCTTGCGGGGGTGGGAGAGCGGGAGATTTAAAGGGGCCGCACGCTTAATCGGTGCACATGTAATAATGGCTCAAAATAGGCAGTTAAAAAAATTAATAAAAAAAAAATCTATGGGGTATTTTGAGCTGAAACTTCACAGACACGTTCAGGGGACACCTTAGACTTATATTACATCTTTTGAAAAGGCACCTCTAGGGCACCTTTAAGAATCTATGAATGGATCATTATTACAGTGATTATTAGGTTAGCATGTTGTATGTTTGGCAACGGTTCTTTTAACCCTTAAAGATGGAATGTATAGCTTTTCATTTCTTAAACAACCATGTAGGAAGACACATCATGGCCATATTCCAGGATGACAATGTCAAGATTCACCAGGGTTAAAATTGTGAAAGAATGGTTCAGAGAGCATGAAGAATCATTTTCACACATGAATTGGCACCTCTGAGTCCAGACCTTTGGGATGTGCTGGAGTAGACTTTACAGAGTGCTCACCTTTTGCATTGTCAATACAAGATCTTGACCAAAAATTGATGCACGTCTTGATGGAAATAACATTTATTTTCATCGAGAGTTGCATCATTTTTTGGTCAAGATCTTGTATTGACAATGCAGGAGGTGAGCACTCTGTAAAGTCTCCTCCAGCACATCCCAAAAAACTTACACTGAGGTTAAGGTCAGTCCAAATTCATGTGTGAAAATGATTGTTCATGCTCCCTCCCAACAATTCTTTCACAATTTGAGCCTGATGAATATTGACATTGTCATCCTGGAATATGGCCATTATACATCTTAATACATGGTTGTTTAAGAAATGTAAAGCTACACACTCCAACATTTTATAGTAAGATAATTAAGTACATCAGTCATCATATAAAACCTAATCACAGATTTCTGTAGGCACTCAGTGCTGAATGACAGTCCACTTCAACACTTCACACAGCTTTCACACAGCAAGGATTTAGGAAGATGCTGTGTAAATCCACAGGCCTCCAACTTGGCTGTGACAAAAGCAATTACTATATCTGCTACTGAAGATTCTCAGTCTGACTGCCAAGACAAGCATGCTCTATGATGTCTAAGATTATATGAGTTATCTTCACTGTCCTATGGGCTATAATATCACGCATGTCTGGCTTGTGTGACAGAATTTTCTTCATTCTAATCCGTTTTATTGCCTCTATATTTTATTTAATATAAAAGACTCTCTTAGGTGAACAGTGTGGTTTTGTGCAAAGCACTAAATGCTCACTATAAATACAAGTCATCTGCAATGTGGCAAACAACACAGATTTCAGTCCCAGATAAATACATTAACATGCGGCATGTTACCTGTTGACTTGTCCACAGTGAATAAAGAGGCAGAATCTCCAGGCAAAAGCTCATAGGTGATTTTTCCATTGTTTCCAGAATCTCGGTCAGAAGCAAAAATGCTGAAGAGCTCAGTGCCAGGTTGAGCATGGATGCTCACACTCGTGACATATTTCTCAGGACTAAAAACAGGAGCATTATCATTCACATCCTCCACATCGATGTGAACAAATGTCTGTGAACTGAACCCATCCTATTCCAAAAGAAAACATAATTACGACCTTTTTATATGAAATCCCACAATACCAGGATTAACAAACTTGAACTCACTTGATCTTCAGCTTTAATCAACAGATCAAAGGTCACACGACCAGCTTCATGGTCAATATCTTGAGAGACACAGATTTCCCCAGTAACAGAGTTGATGTGAAAGAAAGGGTTGTCATCCTTGCTGCTGAAGCCATCATAGAGGGAGTATCGCACTGATCCAGACTCCGCATCATCAGCATCTATGGCAGTGACCTGGACCAGATAAAAATTTATAATTAAAGGAGACCTATTATGCAAAATTCACTTTTGCATGGTGTTTGGACATAAATGTGTTTTGGCAGTGTGTGTACACAACCACACTATAATGATAAAAATCCAACCACTCCTTTTTTTTAATCCCCATAAATCATAAGAATGAACCCACGAATGTTGAGAGACACTGCCGTTTTAACATAGAACCGCCCTGAGCGAGTTCATAGCGAGTTGTACACAGTCCGCTATTGCTGCACTGACGAGAATGTCTCCCAAGTGTTTTAGGTGTTCTGTAGCTGGATGGATTAATCCACATAGCTCTCTCCATTTACTCTTTAAATCTGAGCTGCTGAAGACGAGGTGGATTCATTTTGTTTTCGAAGAAAACGCTCCCTCAACTCTACCAAAATTTGTTTATGTCTGCGCAAATCATTTCACTCTAGACTGCTTTGTGAACGAATGTCAATAAGGGACAATACAAAACAGAGGTTGTGCTAAAAATGTGTTACTCAAGGATAGATCAGTACAAACTGTTCGTGATCCATCTTATAGCCTCCTGATACTGGATACAGCAATAATAAAAGGGAGAGCACTTTACTAAAGCTCATCAGAGTTAATTTACGGATATAAAGTTTACCAGTTTATTAAGCACCACCCAAAAAGCTGGCTCCTCTCGATGTGAAGGAGCAGCGGCTCTACTCTGAGTTCCTCCTGAGTGACTGAGCTCCTCACCCTATCTCTGAGGGAGCGCCCAGCCACCCTGCAGAGGAAACTCATTTCGATCGTCTGTATCCGGGATCTCGTTCTTTCGGTCATGACCCAAAGCTCATGACCATAGGTGAGAGTAGGAACGTAGATTGACCGGTAAATCGAGAGCTTCGCCTTGCAGCTCAGCTCCTTCTTCACCACGACAGACTGGTACAACGTCTGCATTACTGCAGAAGCTGCACCGATCCGCCTGTCAATCTCTCGTTCCATCCTTCCCTCACTCGTGAACAAGACCCCAAGATACTTAAACTCCTCCATTTGGAGCAGGACTACTCCACCAACCTGAAGAGGACAAGCCACCCTTTTCCTCCTTGAACCGCCACCTTAACGTGGTGGAGGGGTTTGAGTGCCCGAATGATCCTAGGAGCTATGTTGTCGGGGGCTATATGCCCCTGGTAGGGTCTCCCAAGGCAAACAGGTCCTAGGTGACGGGTCAGACAAAGAGCGGTTCAGAAGCCCCTTATGAAATATGATAAAAACAAGGTCCGCTATGTCGCCTGGTATGGCGCAAACGGGGCCCCACCCTGGAGCCAGGCCCGGGGTTGGAGCTCGCATGTGAGTGCCTGGTGGCCAGGCTCAGCCCGAATAAATGACGTGGGGCCGACCTCCTATGGGCCCACCACCTGCAGGAAGGACCGTAAGGGGGCGGTGCATTGTGGATTGGGCAGCAGCCGAAGGTGGGGGCCCCGGCGACCCAATCCCCAGACATGGAATCTGGTTCTATGGACATGGAATGTTGCTTAGTGTAAATCACAAAGTTTTCACTCACAAGTTGTCTGTTGCTGATTGGGGTATGAGTTCTTATCTTTAGCAGCCCCTCGTGATCTCATCCTTTCTGTCATAAAAGAGATATTATATACTGTACTACCATTTATGAGCTCAGTGGTAGGTGGAAGGACTGGGACTTATGGTCAAAGTCTAAAAGCAACTGTCTGAGATCATAAATTGCAGGAACACTCTTTGCACGCAGAGCTGATTGCGGCTGTGATCAAAAAGAGAGAGATCTAAAAATATATGCTCTGAAATATGGCCAAAGTAAATACCTATCAAAACTTGAAATGTTCTCACGATATAGAGTACTATGTATTTGATCTTTTACAAAAACACATAAAAGTTATTTATATATTCTGCTTCGGTGTGTCAGTAGGAAACATTCATTTCAGTTGTCTACATTCCTCTGAAAAACATTGTAATAATCCAATGAGAATTTTGTATAGAGTTGGTGACCTACAACAGATGGTATGGCATCCACAGAGCCCTGATCTCAACATCACAGAGTCAGTCTGGGATTACATGAAGAGACAGAAGCAGTTGAGACTAAAACCTAAATCTCTAAAATGCAAACTTCCTTAAAAACTGTGGATCAAGTATATTTAGAATTGAAGGCAAATGGTGGTCACACCAAATATTGATTCGACTTAGTTTATAAAGTTCACTGATATAACAAAATCTATTGAAGCATACAGCAATTTTTTTTTATATATATATATATTTGAATGTTTTTTGTCTTATGCCCACCCAAGCTGCATTTATTTGATCAATTATAGTTATAAAATAGTATTGGAAATATTACTACAACAAAAAATAAATAACTCTAAATAACTTAAAAAGGGGTCTGTGATACTTTTTTCTATTCTTTGATTAATAGAAATGTAATGTATCTTTACAATGTAAAATATACATCATTGCTAAATAAAAGAATCATCTTACATACAGACTTTTGAATAGTACTATAGCTGTTTCCAATAAAATTTTGAAACTACAAACACAATTTCATTCCGAGTACACTTGTGCCAGGCAACAGTTTCACACACAAGGAGACAAAGCAGAGAGCAGTGTGTTGTGGCTATTTTGCAACACTGCGTTCTTTGTCTCAACAAAAAGTCTTAGTACTGTCTCCGTTTTGAAAGTGAGTGAGTGTGTGTTGTTGTGATAGTAACTGAGTGTTTCTTCTGACCTTGTGATCCCTACAATGATTTATTTGTTGTGCACAGGCTTCATCCACGATTTGTTTTCTTGCTTGCTTGTTTACAAATTAAAGGGATAGTTCACCCAAAAGTTACAACAAATTTGATGGTCATAACAATATGCCACTATTATGTTTATATCTAATTCATTCCAGCATTTGCTTTGTAAAAAATTAATGGTCAATAGTTATCAAAACTCTTTAGTTGCAACATTCTACAAAATATCTCCCTTTGTGTTCAAAATAAGAAAGTAAGTCATACCGGTTTGGAACAACATCAGGGTAAGCATATCATGACAGAATTTTAATTTCTGGGAGATCATTAATATTGACACAAATCCTTTTTTCTTACAAATAATAGTAGCATATTTTATCATCATCAAACTGGCTGCAGTACAATTTCACGAAAAGGAGCGTAATAATAATTACCTGTAAGATGCATGTCCCAACAGCTGTGTGCTCTTTGACGGTTACATTATAGAACTGTTGTTGGAATATGGGGTTATTGTCATTGACATCCACCACATGGATGGTCACAGTGGCTGTGGAGGACAGAGAAGGGGAACCACCATCGGAAGCCACCACCAAGAACCTCAGCTCCGTCTCTCTCTCATGGTCTAGGCCTGCAGATGTAGTAATGAGACCTGATGTTGGATCTATGTTGAACAGATGCTCCTGCTCTGACTGTACAATAGAGTAGATGATTCCAGAATCCCCTCCTAGATCTCGGTCCATTGCCTTGACTCGGAAGAGAGCTGTTCCCTCATGCACATCCTCAGGAATGCTCTCCTCGTAGTTGTTTTGATCAAAAACGGGTGGATTGTCATTCACATCCGTGATCTGAACCTGAAATGTTATCTCACTGCTCAGCGGAGGAGAGCCAAAATCTGTGGCAGTCACAGTGAGTTCATACAAGTCCTTTATCTCTCGGTCCAGTGGGCCATCCACACAGAGAACGTAAAGAAAATCATCAGTGGATTTGAGGGAGAACATCCCATCCTCACCTTGGAGGATCACATCAATCTTTTTGATATCTCCTAAATCTGGATCTGAGACTGCAATCCTGGCAACATAGTCTCCAGGTCTCGCTCCTTCGGATACTTTAGGTGCTCCGGCCTCATTTAGGAACAGGATGCTAATATTTGGGTGGTTGTCATTGACATCCAGTACTTTAATACTTACAAATGTGCTGGAAGATTCAGGCTGAATCCCAGAATCCCATGCGGTCACAATAAGCTCAAAAAATGACTGGTTTTCGTAGTCTAAAAGCTTATTTACACTAATGATACCTGAGGAACTATCAATAATGAAAAACTCATTTGGATCACTTTGACGGCGGTTGATCTCATAGGTGACTCGACCATTGCTGCCAAGATCTGGGTCTGTCGCAAATACCTGGCAGACCGGTGTCATCAATGGGGCGCTTTCCAATAAAACAGCATGATACTCTGACTGATTGAACACAGGCTGGTGGTCATTTTCATCAAGTACAGTAATATGCACTTGCATCTGGCCTGTTTTGGGTGGTACACCACCATCGAATGCCTCAATTGTGAAACTGTAAAAGTCTGTAGTTTCTCTATCTAATCTTGCAAGCAGAATAAGGTCTAAATTGAACATACCACCTCCACTACTGCGGATCTCCACTTTAAATCGTTTCCTCGTGTCTCCATCTGTGATTCTGTAGCCCTGGGTGCCATAATCACCCTTATCCTGGTCCTGAGCTCCTTCCAACTCAAAACGGGTTCCTGGAGGGCTTAATTCAGACACATTCAAATGGATTGTTTTTACAGGGAATACAGGGGAATGATCGTTCACGTCCTTCACCTCGATGCTTACTTTAATAACCTCTCCTGTTAAAGTGGCGGCCGCGAACTCGTACTTATCTGTGCGCTCTCGATCCAACACCACGGCGGTGGAAATGATCCCTGTGTCTCCATCGATTTCAAAGTCTCTGAACACATCCGAATCTCTGCTCTCGGATATAAAGAATCCAGAACTCTGGGTTTGCGCCGGCAGTCCAACACTTAAATCCCCCACAATAGTTTTTGCAGGTAAACCTTCTTCTACAGAGAGACTGAGATTGAACACCTGCGCGCAACCGTCCTCACACAGTAATGTAAATAAGAGAAACTGGAGTACAATCCGTACGTAAAACTCCATCTTTATGTGAAAACATTAGTATAAGTTTGTCACATTCATTATAACGAGAGAATAAAGTCTTCGCACTATAGCTTCGGGCTGAAGTTCACTCTCCAAAGCGCTCTTCTTCAGTGGCGAATGTTCCTCCGTGACTTTACAGCTTTTACAGCCATCACTCCTCCGCTGTGTGTATGTGTTGGTTCATTATAGAATAATCTTCTGCCGGTGAAGTAGCCTAAATGCGGCACATGAGAAGATCAGCATGAAGTGCCTTATGTTGAGCGGCACGCACGCCTGAGGACTCTCCCTGTCACATGACGCGCGGTATCTTGAAGCAGGTGCAAAAGACCTCATTTAGATTTTTAAAATTCCCTGATTATTATATTATATTATATTATATTATATTATATTATATTATATTATATTATATTATATTATATTATATTATATTATATTATATTATATTATATTATATTAACCCTTATATCTGGTTTTTCCTAAAAAAAAAAAAAAAACACGGTTATTGTAGTTAAACCAACCTCTGAATTCAATCGGCCAAAATAAAAAATAAAAATAAAAAATGAAAAAACATACGTTTTTACTCTTAAAACCATGGCTAATTTTCGTATGCATTATTTAATAATCTAATATATTTTAGGAAAATAAATCTAAAAATCACAGAACTATAGTAAGATCCCCAATGACTGACTGTCAAATAACAGAATTAGACTCATAAAGGAACTTTCACTGTTTTGAGTTTTGCTGAATCTCTTGTATGTTACTTAACAGTTGCACTTGAACCTAAATTAAAATAGTTGATTAAGTGAAATAAAGGGTGTTGTCAGCTTTACTCTGTGTATTTAATACAGTTGCAAGAAAAAGTATGTGAACCACTTGCAGAATCTGTGAAATTGTGAATAATTTTAACAAAATAAGAGAGATCATACAAAATTCATGTTATTTTTTTTTTATTTAGTACTCTCCTGAGTAAGATATTTTACATAAGAGATGTTTATAAAATCCACAAGACAAAAAAAAAAAAAAAAAAAAAAAATAGCTGAGTTTATTAAAATGGCCCTGTTCAAAAGTTATGAACCATTGATTCTTAATATGTAGTTACCTGGATGATCCACAACTTTTTTTTGTTTTTGTTTTTTGTGATGGTTGTTCATGAGTCTCTTGTTTTTGTCCTGAGCAGTTAAACTGCCCAGTGTTCTTCAGAAAAATCCTCCAGGTCCTGCAGTTTTCCAGCATCGTTTGCATATTTGAACCTTTTTCCAGCAGTGTCTGTATGATTTTGAGATCCATCTCGTCACACTGAGGACAACTGAGGGACTCAAACACAACTATCACTTAAAAAAGGTTCAAACATTCACTGATGCTCCAGAAGGAAACATGAAGCATTAAGAAAACGTTTGAACTTTTTAAAAGTTTGTTTATTCTGATAGATGCACTTTATTTTACAGTACATGCACTTACTTGTACTTACTGTGTACTTAAATAAGAAAGTACTGGTATTATAAGGTAACTGAATAATATGTATATGTTCATGGGGAACTGGACTGTAAAATAAAGTGCTACCGATATTTCTGCCCCTGATTTTGCATAGTTTGTTTAAGGTGATTATTGATTCAGCTTGGTATCTCTAGCTGGTGCCCTGAGGAGAGAGGCTTGCACACCTTTATATTGAATGTAAAAGTGCATGGGGACCTCCAGGGAAACACGTGAAGTTGGCCTATACAGGGCCCACGGGTCCTCAAAAAGTCTTAAATTCAGTTTTATCAAATTTATGGTCATTAATATATATCTTAAATCCTAAACATCTTAAATGTCTTCAATATCTTAAATGGTATAAGAAAAGTCTTCATTATAATTTCAAGAGGACTAAAATTTGGGGATGGAACAACAGAAATTGCGATGTGGAATAGTGTGATTATTAAAGTTAAAAAGGCTATGATTTAATCACAGATGCGTGCTACATATTCCAAAGTAAAAATACGACACAGTTGCTCTCACAGTTTCTGCACATCCATAATGTGAATCTTCCGTTCCACTACATCCCAAAGGTGCTCTATTGGATTGAGATCTGGTGACTCTGTAGGCCATTTAAGTATATTGAACTCATTGTCATATTCAAGAAACCAGTTTAAGATGATTTGAGTTTTATGACATGGCGTGTTATCCTGCTGAAAGTGGTCATCAGAAGATCACATGTGGACATAAAGGGATAGACATGGTCAGCAACAATAATGAGGCTGGCTGTGGCATTTAAATAGTGCTCATTTGGTACTATGAAGCTCAAAGTGTGCCAAGAAAATATCCCCCACACCATTTCAGCACCACCATCAGCCTGAACTGTTGAACCAAGGCAGGATGGATCCATGCTTTCATGTTCAAATTGCAGCCTCAGTTTCTTGTTGTTAGCTGACAGGAGTGGCACCCAATGTGGTCTTCTGCTGCTTTAGCCCATCTGCTTCAAGGTTCAAAGTTTATATGTGAACTGTATACCTCGGTTGTAATGAGTAGTTATTTGAGTTACTGTTACCTTTCAATTAGCGCAAACCAGTCTGGCCGTTCTCCTCGGACCTCTGGCATCAACAAAGCATCTCCATCCACAGAACTGCCGCTCACTGGATATTTTCTCTTTTTCTGACCATTCTCTGTAAACCCTAGAGATGGTTGTGCATAAAAATCCCAGTAGATCAGCATTTTTAAAAAAAATACTCAAACCTGTCTGGCACCAACAACAATGCCACAATCAAAGTAACTTAAATCAGCTTTCTTCCCCATTCTGATGCTCAGTTTGAACAAATATGTATTTAGTATATATAAAAGAATGGTTCTATTTAGAGATATAAGCATGTTGGCGATCACAGATTTCTTTCCAAATCATATTAAACTCTGGACAGATACTGTAAGTCTGTCATGGTTGTGAACATTTATTTATGTGAATCTATTGTACCATGCCAAACAAGATCAATAAGACAATGAGACCTATGAGAATAGCATTTCATATCTTGTTGACAACATTAGTATTAAAGCCTTCCTATGTCATTTATATTGATATAAATGGCTGATCATTTAGAACTTGCTATAACCCCCTTTGCATATATTTGTGTATGTTTTTTCAGAGTGTTCTTTTATGTATACCAAGTTTACCACTTAAATGGTTGTGATACATAAATGCATTCAAATACAGACCTAAGGTTGGTTTCTTTTTAAAGAAGACACTCAACAGCTTATTGCAGAAAGAAAAGCAGCTTCAAAAAATAAAAGCGTAAAGAAGTTATAGTAGTTTACACTGTAAAGCAAATGTATACTGAACTAAACATTTTTTTATTGAATAGCCTAGAAAATGTATATTTTACAAAATAATTGGGACAATAATTACAACTAAGTTGTGTTCCAAATTTGAAGTTGATAGCCCACTAAAAGATTTTAGTACCATTTTCATGGTAGGCTAATGCAATGTCTATTTTCAAAACGGTTTGCACTGAATTTTGAGTGTTTAAGCTTTTGAAAGATGCCAAGTGTCTGGAACTCTGACAGTTAACAGGTTAAACTTTGAAATTGGCTACATATAGAAGTTATGCTAGCTAGTGCAGTTTTTCTGCCCCCCCCCCCCTTCAAGCTGGTTGACATAACCCATGGGTGTCCAGTCCTGTTCCTATAGGGCCATGCAGAGTTTAGCTCAAACACACATGAACCAGCTATTCAAGGTGTTACTAAACATAAACTAGCTTCCAGACAAGTGTGTTGAGGCAAGTTGGAGCTAAACTTTGCAGAACAGCAGCCCTCAAGGACCAAGTTTTGGACACCCCTGATTTAGCCTATACATTAATATATGCTTCAAATGGACTGTCTAAACTTGTTCAGCCAGTATAAATAAATAAATAGCCATTCATGCATAAATTAATAAATACATGAAAACCGGATATTGTTGCAGTGTACTTTTAAAGTTTGAAATTATGAAATATGAGTTTGAATATATTTTTTATATAATTTATATTTGTAAATGTAAAATATAAAACATAAAAGTTCGTACGAAATCAAATGAGAATAACTAAGGATGGCCATGTTACTGTATAAATGTGTACATTTGGGGACTTTTGTGTGATTTTGAAGTAACGCTCTACCGGAAGACGGTTTGTCGCGGCCGGAAGTAGTGTTTTTCACGTCCGGTTCCGGTTGTGATTGTTTGGTGTGTGGTGAAGTTTTTTTTATTTAAGTTTGAGCATCGTGTTTTAGGGAACCCACAAACATGACTGAGGTAAAGCAGTGAATTTGTTTTATTGGCGAGTGTTTTAGATTGATGGTCTAGCAGCATAGTTTCGTATTTGTGAATGAAAGAGGCGTGCTGTATTTTGCACATGTGTGGTCATTTGGATTTAACGTTACAAGTCTTATAATAACGCCTTTCTGTCTGATTAATCCGATGATCTGATATGGATATTCTCTGTTTTTTATTCATACAGGAGGTGCAGAAACACTCGGTCCACACGCTAGTGTTTCGCTCTTTGAAAAGGACTCATGACATGTTTGTGTCGGATCATGCCAAACCAATAGCGCTGGACGAACAGAGGTAAATACACAGTCCTGTTGCTCTCAGTTTTATTAATGAAGAACGTGAATGGTGGTGATACGATCTAACCAGAGTCGTTGAAAAAAACGTCGGGGCAACCTTTCATGTTCATGTCGCTCTCAACAGTTCCAAACAGATCCGCGCTGAATGGATTTAAGCTGGACAGATAGCAGCAGCAGCAGCGAGTATAAATTTCTGTAAATATAAATGCATAATTTACACTTATTACTACATTGACTGCATTTATAGTAGCATTTTCTTGTGAGTATAATAGGGGCAGAATTAATAAATTTTTCTGTGTAATTTTGGAGAGAAGGGGGATTGGCATTTTCAATCGTATGCCATGGACCCATATATGATCATTTTAAGGCGAGGGACCCCATCATAAAATTTAAAAGGCAAGCATAAATTATGTATAAAGAGTCAAAACACAATGTATACTGTGTAAAAATAAATGTATAAATCTTATTTGTAAAATAAATGTATAAATCTTATTTGTAAAATATTCCCCCGGTTTCACGATTAATTAATTAATTTAAAAAAATAATTTGATGTAAATGTAAGCCAACTGACATCTGGTTATGGTAGATAGTTAAAGGTGCCCTAGAATCAAAAATTTAATTTACCTTGGCATAGTTGAATAACAAGAGTTCAGTACATGGAAAAGACTTACAAAAAAAACCCATTGCTTCCTCATGTAAATCTCATTTGTTTAAAAGACCTCCAAATAACAGGCAAATCTCAATATAACACTGTTACGTAACAGTCGGGATCATTAATATGCATGACCCCAATATTTGCATATGCCAGCCCATGATCGAGGCATTACACAAGGGCAGCCAGTATTAATGTTTGGATGTGCACAGCAGAATCATCAGACTAGATGAGCAAGCAAGAACAATAGCGAAAAATGGCAGATGGAGCAATAACTGACATTATCCATGATTACATGATATTTTTAGTGATATTTGTAAATTGTCTTTCTAAATGTTTCGTTAGCATGTTGCTAATGTACTGTTAAACGTGGTTAAAGTTACCATCGTTTATTGCTGTATTCATGGAGACCTTCACAATAGCCTTCGCTGTTTTCATTTTTAAACACTTGCAGTCTGTATAATGCATAAACGCAACTTCATTCTTTAAATCTCTCCAACAGTGTGTAATGTTAGCTTTAGCCACAGAGCACAGCCTCAAACTCATTCAGAATCAAATGTAAACACCCAAATAAATACTATACTCGCATGATCCGAAGGATGCATACAGTATGCATGACGGAACATCTTGTAAAGATCCATTTGAGGGTTATATTAGCTGTGTGAACTTTGTTTGTTCACTGTTTTGTGGTCGAGAGCTCGGGGGCAGGGAGCTCGAGATTTAAAGGGACCGCAGCCTGAATCGGCGCATAGTTAATGATGCCTCACAATAGGCAGTTAAAAAAAATTAATAAAAAAAAATCGATGGGGTATTTTGAGCTGAAACTTCACAGACACATTCAGGGGATACCTTAGACTTATATTACATCTTGTGAAAGAACGTTCAAGGGCAGCTTTAAGTGTTGCTCACATTATAACTGCAATAAGAATCTAACTAGCTATTAACTAATGATAAACAACTAAAGCTGGCTACATAAAAATACCACTATTGATAGACTCATGAGATGTCAATTAAAATGTCAAAAAATTAGTCATTTCGTAAACTTACCAGCGGATGTGCTTGGAAGACACTGAACTCAGTTGGGTTCTATTATCTAGTGGGGGTAGCAATTCTGTGTTTTTAACTATCAGTTTCCCCATGACACGCATTGCCTCCGCATTTTACAGTTCCTGTGGAAGTCTATGGGAGTGTCGCAACTATTTTTCAATGGCTCTTTTTTTTTTTTTTTTTTTTTTAGTCCAGGTAGTATAGAGTATAACATCCTAGGAACTGAAAGACTGAAGTTTTACACTAACATTTCACAAGCTGTTTATTATTGGAGCTTGTTTCTGCCACATAATAAAAGAATAAAGGTAATTGTGACATTATCTCACAATTCTGACTTTTCCTTGGGAAAAAAAAGAAGAGAAATTTGAAAAATAGGTTAGAATTTCAAAAAATTCACTTGGAATTGAGTTGTACATTTAGTTATAAAGTTATAAACTTGCAATTCAGAAAGGTAAGAATTATGAGATGTAAACTAGTAAAAATAAATGGTGATATTGAAAGTCGCAATTACATATTATTGTTGTTGTTATTAATTATTATTTTTTAATTATGTGGTGGAAACCAGTACTAATTAATAATACTTGTACATTAAATTTCTTTTAGCTTCAAGATGAAGATGGCAGTGAAGATGAGGACAGAGTACGGACCTGTCTTACACATGCCTGTGCTGAAAGAGGGCAGAGACAAAGGGCCACTCCATGGGTCTGACCCATATGGCCAGCCGGGATACCCACTGCCTGGTACGTCTTTCTTTTTGGCCTTGATTTTCTACACACCAAAGTCTTGGAGCCTATTTTGTTATATTAATGTTTTTACTGATTAAACCTCTCAAAAGCTTTGTTAGTGAAATCAGCAACATTGATTCTTCAGTTTACTGTAATTTTTTTACTTTTATGCAGATACTGGTCCAGATTACTTGGTGACAGGAACTCATCCATACCCATCTGCTCCAGGTAAGACTGAGATTTTTCAAGTCCTTTTCTTTAAGCCTGAGAACCTAGATGCTGAACATTTAAGTCATTTGCTTATTTGCAGATCCTTATTTGCTTCCGAGGCGTAATCAAGTTTTTTTTTTTTTTCCCTAATGTTTTCAGGAGTGGCCCTCACTGCAGACACACAGATGCTGAAGATGCCCAGTGAAGCAGGTGTTCACTCCATGGCTCTGGCTCTTCCTCCTTCTCAAGCTAGGTACTAAGTTAAACACCAATACTTAAGATCTCATTTCCTCTTAAAAGTAGGCACTTCAAGGTTTGTATAGATATATTTTTCATGTCTGTATGACATGTAGGAAGTAATCTCTGCTGAGTTTTGGTTAATTTGTTCACTTGTGATTGGGTTATTTTAATTTTATTTTATTCTTTGCTTTGTAGGCAGGAAGCCAGTCGAACTGCAGCCAGTGTGGCAGATATCCACAGACATGCAGGAGGTGCAGAGAGATCTCAACCCCCACAACACGCACTGGTGAGCACCACCTTTTATTTTTATATTTTCAGTTTTCATTTAAACGTTTTTGTAATTTTATGTGCTTTGTTCATTTGAATTAAGTAGTTTCAAAGATGAAGCATCAGTTTTTCCTTTTTCCTCTTGCAGTCTCTCATGGAAGGCGGCACAAAGACTTCTGCACTGGTGCCAAGAAAGGCTCCTACCATGCCCAAACCTCAGTGGCATCCACCATGGAAACTGTACAGAGTAAGTGTTTTGTCTTCCAGGAGTTAATCAGCATGTTTGTTCATATCAATCCTGAGTACTTGTATAGAAACTTTGTCATTGTGCTTCATGTTATGTTTGTGGCTTCCTTTTTAAAGATCATTATTGCAGAGGCCCAAAAGGGAAGTTTACAATATCTCATTGGTAATGATATTCTTCTCTGGTTGTGTCTCTCAGGTCATCAGTGGCCATCTTGGTTGGGTCAGATCTATAGCAGTGGAGCCTGGAAACCAGTGGTTTGTGACTGGATCAGCAGACAGAACAATAAAGGTGATCTATGTGACTTCGGATTAGGACTGCATGATTAATCCGAATAAAACCAATGTTATGGTGATTCATCACATCACAAAATGTGATTTTATAAGTAAATAAATTAAGAGAGTGTGTGTGTGTGTGTGTGTGTGTGTGTGTGTGTGTGTGTGTGTGTGTGTGTGTGTGTGTGTGTGTGTGTGTGTGTGTGTGTGTGTGTGTGTGTGTGTGTGTGTGTGTGTGTGTGTGTGTGTGTGTGTGTGTGTGTGTGTGTGAGACCTGTGCTGGCAAAATAAGTCAGAATGCACACAGGCTAAAGAGTTCATAAAGTCCTTGTCTAGCGATTCCAATGCTCCAACTAATAATTAAACATGTAAATTTATCTTTATTTGTACGTTTTCAGAGAGGTGTGTCTTCCTAAATCTTTCCTTTGTTTTAATAATCCCTGAAAAATTGTTGTTTTTTTTTTTTTTTGCTGCTCGTTTCTCAACGTCTGGTGATTCCCCTCAGCACAAGTTTGGTACACTTTAACTAGATTTTTCTCAAACTTGACTTTGCTGACTTCAAACAGGTGTAGCTTTTTTTTTTTTTTTTTTTTTTTTTGCCTGATTCTAACAAATCATACATCACTTAAGTTTTTTTTTTTTTAATAGATAATGTGAAAATAACTGAATAATATGCTTATTGTGACTCATTTCCCCACACACACACATCATGCAGCCCTACTTCAGATAATTATTACTCTTATTAACTCTTTCCCTGCCATTGATGAGATTTTCTGGCAATGCATGATTTCACTGTCATGCAGTGGGTGGGTGCTATTACGAATCTTCTGAAGTAGTACAGCATCTCTGGATCCAAAACAAGCAATAGAAGATTGTGATCATCATGATGTGATCATCAAACATTCAAAAGCATACAAATCAAAAACTGCCTGACATCACCGAATGAAATGTCAAACCCACAAAGAGGTGTATGACTGTGCAAGATTTGTGGGTGTTTATGAACTCGATCTATGTTTTGATCATCATTCTGAATCCAACTCGGACGAAGTCTTTGACAGAAATGCAATTTTCTCAGCTTTTTTTTTTCATGAAACTTACCCACATACAAGTGTTGATTAAAAAAGAAGATATGAAGGTACAGTTTTGTTTTAAAAGCAGAGGATCTGTTCTTTCTTTTGATACATTGTGGTTTGCCTAGATATTCATACAACAAAATATTCTGTTGGCCATGAAAGTTTTGTGCAAATGATCAAAAATGCTGGTGCTGACTGGAGAAAAAACATTGGTGGGAAAAGTTAACTTGTATAGAATATAATGTATGATTGAATAGTGTTAATCTTTTGTTCTGTATTTCTAGATCTGGGATCTTGCCAGTGGTAGGCTGAAGTTGTCTCTGACGGGTCACATCAGCACAGTGAGAGGCGTGGCCGTCAGCACGCGCAGCCCTTATTTGTTCTCCTGCGGGGAGGACAAACAGGTTAAATGCTGGGATCTAGAGTATAACAAGGTACAAACTTTTAATACATATACAATGTGCATTCAGTGTAAGCATCACTTAAAAGATATAGATACATTGAGTTTTGTGTTGTCCATAGGTTATAAGGCACTATCACGGTCATCTGAGTGCAGTCTATGATCTTGACCTCCATCCTACAATTGACGTACTAGTGACCTGCAGTCGAGATGCCACAGCAAGAGTATGACACTTTTTTTTTTGTATGTGTGTGCTGATAACCGATCATGAAACTGTTGTGCAAAAGTAGTAATGTATGTTGCCTGTTTGTGGTAGGTTTGGGACATCAGGACCAAGGCAAATGTCCACACCCTTTCTGGACACACCAACACAGTGGCTACTGTCAAATGTCAAAGTGCCGAGCCACAGGTGATTACAGGTATGCATACATTGTAGTTTTGACACTGACTTCTGGTTCATTTTTCAAGGAAATACCATGTATTTTTCTAGGTTATGTATTATCATGTTTCATGTACTTTTATATTCCATCTTCAGGAAGTCATGACACCACCATTAGACTTTGGGATCTGATCGCTGGCAAGACGAGAGCCACACTGACTAACCACAAGAAGTCTGTCAGAGCGTTGGTGCTCCATCCCAGGCAGTATGTTGAACAAAAAGTCATGCTTTAAGAAACACGATAAACTAATATAAATATAGTAAACCTGTAAACAGAATAAAGTCATAAATTAAGGACATATGAAATCCACATTATTTTTAGTTTATCCCACATTCTGTATTTCCATTCCACATTCGAGTTTTTGCTGGATTATGCGTTTCATGGTTTGATTTAATTTATTCTTCATAAATTAATTTTTAACATTAAAAAAAAAAAAAAAAATATATATATTTTAACGTTCAATGCAACATCCCATTTATCAGATCATGGGCTTTAATTTAGAGCTTCACAGCATAATTTTGCTGCTTTACAGCAGTTTCACTGTATAAATCAGTCAATTTTTAACTGTAATTTTAGTTTTAGTAGTTTTATGTAATTTTTATGTAATTAAGTTTTCAACCTAAAAAAAAATGTTACTTAAGGCAACTTTTTTAATTTTTAGTTTTTTTTCATCTAAAATGTTTTAATAGTTTCAATTAACAACAGTAGCTAAGCCCAAATCACAGCTGTGCTGACATTAAGTACAAAAGTTCTCATATTAGTATAACACTACATGTAATACAGCTTTCAATAATTTATTTTTAAAATTTTCTATTTATTATTTAGAATGAACAGTACACTTTACTACGTGTGTGTGTGTGTGTGTGTGTGTGTGTGTGTGTGTATATATATATAATATATAATAATAATAATAATAATAATAATAATAATAATAATAATAATAATAATAATAATAAAAATAATAATAATAATAATAATAATTATTATTTATTTATTCATAATGCATCTGGTTAAACAACTTTTATTTTGGTGATATTCTGACCCTTTTTTTTTTTTTTATATTCAATTTGTGATTTCCATATCGCATAGTTTTAAATCATATCTTCTCTTTAACAGGTACACCTTTGCCTCTGGCTCTCCAGATAACATTAAGCAGTGGAAATTTCCTGATGGGAACTTCATCCAAAATCTTTCAGGACACAACGCCATTATCAACACACTGGCCGTCAATTCAGATGGTGTTCTGGTGTCTGGAGGTGATATACTCCTTCACACTTATGTTTTAATGCCAGTTATGCTAAAAATATATTACTTATTTTATCTTCTACATAAGTTTACCTTTTGTCTTGCCTGGGCTGCATTTAACTCCACTTTTAGACATTCACTTCTAAACTCACTAACTTCCATAATCACTTCCCCTCAGGGGAATCCCCACTGCTATTTTGAAGTGCGTTCAGCTTCGTCAAGTGGAAGACGGAAGATTTGGACTGACCCTTGACCCCTAGATTTTGACTGAGGGAGCAAGTCTACTCATATGTATACTTCAGGCAGACCCATAGACCACAATGCAACATTATTGTGATGTCACACCCAATGAAAGAGAAACCATTCACTATAGCAGATTTCAAGTGGTCAAGGGCTTAGAGTTTTCCATTTAAACCCATTGCAAGGGTTTCGCCAATAGTGGGCACTCGTGCACCGTAAGCATTGACGGACATCCGAGTGAACGAAAAGGGGGGAAGTTAGCAAGCCATAAAAGTGGACTTAAAAGAAGTTTTTCTTTATTTCCTTGAGTCCCCTCAATTGTTGAATCTTGCCCTGACTATCGTTCGATTGTTTTTCAGCTGATAATGGAACCATTCACATGTGGGACTGGAGGACTGGCTACAACTTCCAGAGGATTCATGCAGCGGTGCAGCCTGGTTCTCTGGACAGCGAGTCAGGGATTTTTGCATGCGTGTTTGATCAGTCTGAGAGTCGGCTCATAACAGCAGAGGCTGACAAAACCATTAAAGTCTACAAAGAGGACGACACAGCTGTAAGTTTATGGTTCACTAGTAATACTTGTTAAAAACTATATTGATAATAATTAACATTGACTGGTAAGAGAATTGCCTTGATGTGATTTTGCAATTTTTCAAGTTAAACCTTATTCATTATTAAACTGTTAATTTTTCATTGATGGATATATATATATTTCTTTCAGACTGAAGAATCCCACCCAGTTAATTGGAAACCTGAGATTCTGAAGAGGAAAAGATTTTAGTTTTTTTTTTTTTTTTTTTTTTTTTGTATTTAATTTTTCTATATTTCAATCCTTTCATTTTGTTACATTTTAGCTGGCTGATTTCTATAACAATGTCTGCTTAAGGCATAAACAAACAGCACATCCACAATTTAAGGGAAGTCCCGAGACTTGAGATCAGATGAGACTCTTTGCGTTGCTCTACCTATTTAAATAACAATATGAACATTGCAGTTGTATACATGAGGAAAGGTTT
This sequence comes from Chanodichthys erythropterus, assembly GCF_024489055.1. Taxonomy (NCBI): domain Eukaryota; kingdom Metazoa; phylum Chordata; class Actinopteri; order Cypriniformes; family Xenocyprididae; genus Chanodichthys; species Chanodichthys erythropterus. The sequence continues at coordinate 21,356,615 of NC_090232.1, forward strand.
CTTCCCTGTCTACTCCAAACATCATTTGCAGCTCTGTGTGACAAGGCCTGACACTTATTAATTCTGAACTGCAAGAGGTCCTGCAGAATAATTATAAGGGTGAATGTTCTATTTCGGATCTGAGCACTGTTGCTGATCTCAACCAGAGTCAAACAATACAAATGTCATTTACATATATACTTGCTGTACATTTTTTGACATTCATAATGTGACATTTCTTGTCAATTTACAGCGGGGGAAAAAAACAAAAACAAGCCCGTCTATACCATGTATCTGTCATGTCTGGAAAAACGTGTTTTATTTCCTGACACAACATTTTGTAAAATAAAGAACCGTCAAGTTTAAAACCCATGGTTTTCATCATATTGAACTGATCTTCATTTCATGAAAGGCATAATTTCAAGAATGCAAAGTTGAACCTCTGCTGCCCTCATTAATGAAAGTAGAATAATTTTTGTGCTTTTTCTATTGTGCATATCAGCTTTTGCAGTTTCTGCCATTATTCCTGTGAAAAGCAATATGTTAATTGAAAAAGGTTTTAACTTTATTCACTTTTTCATTCTTAAACTTTTATTTCTGGTAAAGTATTGTCCATCGCAAAGCCAGTGTTTTCCAACCCAGTTCCTGGAGGCTCCCTTTTCTGACCCACATCTTTCTGGTTTTGGAGTCCACTAACTACTGATGAGTTTAATCAGGTGTGTTTGATTTGAAAGAGTTGTAAAAAGTGGGGTGATTCTCAAATAGAAGGCTACATCCTAGTGAGGCTGTGTCCTTTCTAGTCCAGGCTTGTAGGCTAAAGTCTACCTCAGCATTAAATTCTTGAATGATACAGTCTAGTAAGTGCACATGGCTACATCATAAATGTTTCCACCCCTGCGGTCACAACATGAAAATACTATTTAAAAGAATTTGAAAAATACTTTAATGCAGTAAAGGTAAAAAACAAAAAAAACAAAAACATTACCTTTTTATCTCCAAAAGCATTTTTTTTCTTGCATTATGTAGTGAAATTTGACAAGCTCAGTGCCGATTCATTTTCTGATAGTTCTTTTTTGTGAAGTGGAATTTTTGCAAAGGATTGTGAGTGAGTGAAGGTCGCGAAGAATATATTTGATGCGTCCTTCAAAACAGGCAGAATGAAGGCTGTTTTCAAAGGATCCTTTAAATTGAGACGTCCTTTTACTGAGCTTGCCGTAGCAGCCAAGATATGCAGTCTTACTAGGACGTAGCCTTCCGTTTGAGAAGCACCCGTGTAGTGTTGGTGTGCCTCCATGAACGGAGTTGTGAAACACTACTTTAGGCCATCCATTCAGGTTTCCTTGCTGAGAATCATGCATGTGAGATGCTGCATAGGACAAGCAATTTGCAAAATGGCTGGATGGAAGATTCAATCATAGCTCAAAAATATTTCCCCTGATCTTGATTTTGGAGTTCATTTAGTTGCTTCACTTTGTTCATGAAAGGTCAAGATCTACATTGTCCTTCCTTTTTCTTGTATAGAAAATAAATAAATAATTGAGGGATGCGCGTTAGAAAAGTAAGTTTTTGACCTAACAGACTTTCTTGCATGTCAAATTAAATTTCATAAGTGCCAGGAAAAATTTTAAATAAGCATAAACATAATCATTCACATATTACCCAATGATTAAACTGACCCCTTGTCCGGACTGTTTACCCCTATTATTAGCAAAACATTAACAGAGGGTTAGTTCACCCAAATATGATAATTCTGTCATTAATTACTCAACCTCATGTCCTTCCAAACCTGTTAGAGATTTCTTCATCTTGGGAACACAAATGAAGATCTTTTGGATGAAATCGGAGCGCTTTCTGTAGACAGCTATGCAACTACCACTTTGACGCTTCAAAAAGTTAAAGAGATCGTATGACTAATCCATATGAATTGAGGGGTTAAGTCCAAATTTTCTGAAGAGACTCGATTGCTTTATGTGATGAAAAGATTGATGAAAAGGCTTTTATTAACATATAAACATTGATCAGCAAACATAAACAAAAGCTCAACTGAACCTGCTTCACGTGAGAACAAACCTCTTCCGGAAGCTCAATCATGCTGTGTAACACACGAGAATGAATCTCATTGGTTCTCACGTTTCAAGCAAACAAGCTTGAGCTTCCGTTTACTACAACTGATGTTTGAGTTGATGAATGTTTATATGTGAACAGATTCCCAATACAGTCATATTTCTGACACCTCTTTGCCTGATCTGAAAAATTCACAACCACCTATAATCTATATACTCTTTATATTAATAAAGAAATACATGGGGGAAAATACAATGTAGACAAGAAGGCAGTTGTTTCCTGTGTCGAAATAGCTGACACAGTATGTATTGATTGATGCTCCACAGCAGGGATGTTGAAATCCTTTTACATCAGGGAGCTTGGAGTACAGCCTGTTCACCCCATGGCAGTGTTCTATCATGGTACTGGGGCAATATTGACTTACTGACCATGTGGTCCACAACTCCTACACAGAGGTTAGCACACCTACACAAAACCTGATATAACAAACCCTGATGCATTCCCAATAATACATTTTTGTCTTTTTTACCCTTTTTGATGACTACTCATTACAGTGTAATTACAAAAAACAGTTCCGAGTAATATTAATTAGTTTAAGGGTTCGGTTTAGTGTTAGTTGCTTGTAATTATGCACAATTGATTGTTATTGCAATAGTAATTACATGTAACCTGTGTAACAAGGACTCTTTAAAATAAAGTGTTACCTTTTTTTTTTGTTATGAGGTATCTATTTGTAGGTATACCTTCATTTTCAGTGATTATTTAAGTAAAGAGGACTACAGAATACATTTCACTTACAAAAGACCGAGAATTTTTTTTATTAATTCATTGACAGATGCAATGCATTAGGCCATTACATTTTAAATGAGTTGTTTAAATTTAAAAACATGACCAACATGACTTGTGTATGAAGCTTTTGCAGACCTAATTCTTGAATAATGGAAAATATCAGACATCAATAGACATGTTTACCCTCAATTGAAAATGCCTTGCCCATGTAATTCCCATGTATTTCAACAATTGTTTCACAAAAATAAAATGAAAACTCAGAACAATGGGGAGAGCTTTGGCAAGGTCTTTAAATGTCTCCCAGGCCTCCAAAATGCTTGGCACCGCTTTCCTGCCCTCCAGCAGTGATTCTGTTGAGGGGAATGATCTTCATGGTGGTCTCCTTCAGAGAATACCAGCGACTGTGCCACGTGGCCCAGATGATGCCGTTGTCATATCCTTGCTGTGTGTCCTTCTCTGTGTACTTGCCACCTGTGAAGACAGAAACCATACATCAGCAAAGAGATTCCTGCATGTATAATATTGATGGATTTTGGAAGGCAGACCATCTCCTATGAAGAGGGAAGGGTGTAAGGCTTACCTTGATAGTATTTTCCATTGAGATGAGCAGCATGGCAGCGGTTCATCCACCAGCCGGACCCTTCCTGCAAGGCACAGTGTGCTGCGAACTTGTCATTGTCTTTGTCAGGTGTACTGAACTGCATGCCATTGTGAGATGTGTAGAATTTGTCACTGGGATCGTCGCCAAAGTCATAACCATCAAAGGCATCACCGGCATCTCCGCCAAAGTAATAAGCGTACGTCAAGCGGTAGAAATCAACTTCTGGTCCAAGTTTGAAAGTGGCGTAGTCGGCATACCTGAGAAAGCAAGACAAATTTGTGACAAACACTCAACTTATTGATTGTTATGCACCTTAATGTTCAGCAGCATGTATGATCTAACTGAAGAGGTCAGGAAATTTTACTTTGCAAAAATCAATTTTGGTAACAGAGCAAAGTCCTGTTTGACAACTGCAGATAAGGAAAACTCTTGCATTTTGAATTCATGGATAAGTCTTGCTTAGGTTTGACACCAAATGCATTCTTGTAACATAAACCATAGAGCATAGTGCTATTAGTGCTAGCATGGGTTTGATTCCCAGGGAATGCATGAACTCCCAAAATGTATACCTTGAATGCAATGTAAGTCAATTTGGAAAAAAGTATCTAGGAAGTAGGAAAACCAATGGTTTCCAATGGTTAATTACTTTTTGTTGCCTTCCCAATCGACCATCTCTATCCTCAGCACATAAGGCACGCTGGACTGAACCGACAGCAGATGTATCTTCTCATTTCCTAGCCAGAACTCTGTTCTGTCATCTGGTGAGAGGTACCCAAAGCCTTCCTTATACTGAATCCACTTTTTGTTGAAGTCAACGCTGCCATCCCGTCTCTGAAAAACATACAATTAATTTTGATTGATCAATAAAGTTGTATGCATTTGTAACTGGTCCTACTACATTGAGTGGGATTTGAGTCATCGTCATAAAAAAGGATGCTAAAGATCTCAGGATCTAAAGTCAGTCTTTTGTGCACCTCTTCAGGCCAGGGGAGTGAAGTTTATCTGAACAACTCTTACTAGCTGGACTCTCACCACCCTAAATCTCACTCTAATCTGGGTCACGGCACCAAATGTAACTGGTCCTGTTTGCAACAGTAGTGGGATTCATCCAGCATAGAAGGTTTCTTTTATCTTAGGAATGCACCGATATCAAAATTCTGGCCTACCTATACAATAATGATTAAAAACTAAATTAATCAATAATTTAAAATGTAAATTTATACATTATGTATAATGTGAAAAATTTATTTTGAGATTTGCTAAAAATGTACTAATAAATTATTATTATTAAATTAAATTACTAATAAATTATTAGTAAACTCTTTTGAGTGTTAGATGATGGCAAAGATAATCAGTACAATTTAACACATTTAATCACAATTAAATATCCAATGTAATTACAAAAATCTTCAATATTCCCCAAAAACTGTTATGGTTTTTCACACATATCCAGTGTCCCTACATTTCCCTACAGGAAATTGTGTTACTGTGCATCGTCTGTTGTGTTACGTACCCTCTGAAGTACAGTCCATCCACGTCCAAAGCTGTCTATCTCACAGTAGACCAGGAACGCCTCAGGAGCCCTGGCTGGTTTTACATAGTAGAGCCCACTGACCTTACCACCTTTGTTTGCAATGTCTTGACAATCTGCAGAAAAGTACGCATGTATTCAGCTCTCTAATCTTATGTAAAGTAAATTTACCCTGTTGTCATTGCTATGTTTATATATGCTGATTTTACCTTTGCCTGTGACCGTCTGAATCTCCACAGTGTCTTTGCAGGGCTCTTTGCACACCTGGTCCAGCTGGAGAGACATCTGCTTTAAATCAGTTATTCGTTTCTCGTTAGCCTGTAGGATTGACTGCAGTTGACTGGAGAGGGGAGATGAATAATAAAAAAAAACATTTAATAAGACTATTGATTTAAGTAATGACATTTAATAAACTATCAAGAAAAGTGGTATAAAAAAGAAGAAAAATTGCTCACTATATTTGATCTTCCTGAGCGAGAATGCTCTTCTCAAATCGCAGTATATCATCCAGCATGCTTGAAGATTTTTTGATGTATGTATCTGACAAAAGGATTGTGTTTAACCTCATGAAAATCAAGTGAAGTTTAAAATTTACTTTAAAAAATTGCAATTCATTCATACATACACTAATTATTCAATGGTAAGAAGTTTTAATTTCTGTATTAAAATTAATGTTTATATATTTTGACAGGAGTAATGTCAAAAATGTCATGGTGGTACAACTGTCCTGATATTATAATGAAGAAAAATAAAAGCCCCATTAACAAAATTACTGCATAGAACAATTTTTAATTATTCTATAAATGTCAGATTAATGCTTTTAACAAATTGTTTTACTTTTTAATTAAATAAAAAAGTCCTGTTGTGTGACCAATTCATGTGGCCCAACTTAAAGATTGTGTTCATATTTTAAATAAATAAATTATGTCTATAAATAGATAACCCATTATTTTCACTTTTTTAAAATAATAAAATACAAACGCATGTATTCAAGGTGTAAGAAAAATATGGACAACTGTAACCTCCTGGATTTTTTTCAATCCATATTTAATGAAAAATTGTGATACCTGGTGCTTGTTTTTGTGCTTGTGCTTCTGAGTCTCTCAGGTAGACCACTTTGTCCTGTGCTCCTCTGGTAAGGTTGGCGATCTCCTTCAAATCCTGTTCCATGTCATCCAGCTGTCTGTCTATATCAGGCTGGTACCTCTGTAGGTAATCAGCAACTCCACATGTGGTAGGGCAGTATTTCCCCTGAGGAAGTGAGGACGGAGAGTGACTGTTAAACCACTGACTGTTACAATAAAGCATTTTAGATGCAAGTTTATTACTTAAAACAATCCAGAGCAGACAGTCTGTACTTACAAACCCATCGTTTGGGTTACATATATCTTGCGGCGGTGAATAGTCCCCTCTCATTTGCTGAAAAAGGTGAAAAAAAGGAGAAAAGACAATTAGTAAAAAGCATTATAACATATTTGCTATTAAAACAATAACAATAAAAAATTCAGTGCCGCTCACCGCTGACGTTAATGTGGACAGCAGCAGGATGGAAGAAACCACATGCATGAACGAGGCCATGTTGGACCTGCAATCTGTGTGGTGTACTTTTGAGAATGTGAGGGACTGTTGACTGCTGCAGGATATTTATCCGATCAAGGTCCTCCTCAGAGATGAAGATAACAGTCCACTATACAAATAAAAGCTAACACAATCCTTCTCTTACTCACTGTCTGACTCAGAACTAATCGTAAATGTTGCAGAGATTGGTCAACATGTCCATCTTAATTCTGAATACATGCTAATGTACATAAATGAGAAGAGACAATCGAGACAACTTGTAAGGGTTTCATTACTGGTACCTGAACATTATATCGATCAGGGGTCTTCAACCTTGGTTGTATATTGTAAAAAAGCCTTGCCCAATATGCATAGGGTACCATATTAATGTATTTATACACTTTTTCATGATGTTGACAATGCAAAGCCATTAAATGTAATCATTGACAAAGTCATATGGTAGATTAGATTAATACTTAAAATAGTTAAATGAGGGGAAAATGAAACATTCAGCTGAACCGAATCTTATTTAGCTTTGGTTAAAGTTAACTTTATGTTTCTTAAATTATTTTCTTTTCTCACAAAAATGAGTTTGAGACTAAATAAGTGGTGGACCCCTGCAGTGTTCGCTTTTAAGGACCTTTAGATTAAGTTTTGTGCTTTCCACCATATATTTTTCCGTATACAGAAGCATAATAAACACACACTGTTAAAAAACAAACAAACAAACAAAAACAGATAATGGTCTGGGTTTTTATTTTATTTTTTTATTTTTTTACAGAATTTTTCCTTTTTGTCATTATACAATGAGATACCTCTTGTTAGATATTTGCTGTAATTTAAAGTTCCAATATTCTTTATTATTAATTACAGGTAATTTCTTATATTTTGGTATTACATCAATTTTAATCTGTGTAATCTGTCATTTTAATTAGAGTAATGTTGATGAATATTTTACAGATTTATTCTGTAGTAAAAGAAAAGAAAAGAAGTGTAAATTATGTATTGTTATTTTTGTAAGAAAGCGATTTTGGGTTTGGGTCAGGTTCAGGCTTCAAATTTATCAGTACCTGTCGAGCTGGCTCAGGTTGAGTCAAACGTTCTCGGGCACGGGCCAGATTCAGGCTTCAATTTAAAGCCTGTGCAGAACTCTACTTGTCACTGTACATTTTGTTGCTTCTATTGTTCTAATTTGTAATTTGCTTTGGATAAAATGTAATTGTAAATGTATAAAATAACAGCAATAATACAGTATAAAGGTATACAGCAATTGCCTTTTCATGTAGATGCTTTTGCATTGATATACTAAGCTTGTATTTCCTATCATTCATGTAACTTTACATACATGTTTCTGTACTATGACTAATACTGTAAATGTGCAGGTTCCTTTGATTAAAGTTATGTAAACATTTTGTTAATTTTACATAAATTGGCTGTAAATGTTGCTATTTTTATGTATTTGTAAGTACTTAATTTAGAGATAGAACTTAATTTTGTTCAAAGAATCTGTGAGAATTGGTTCTATAAAAATAAAGATTAATACTGTAAATATACAATCATGTGTTTCTGAATTTTATAAATTATTTCATAGTTATTGAAAAGTAAATTACTGTAGATGAACAGAGCACTTTTATAAAATAACTAATTAAAACCCTTACTGAGATTAACCTTAAAGTTAATTATTTTCTATGTAATTCAGTTTTTTCCATGGATTAATAAGCAATTATCAACAGTAATATACTGGAAATTAATTTATTTGGACTGTGAAGTCTACTCTGTATTTGTTTTTTTGCACGTAATTTTATGAAATGGTAGATGTGAACTGTTGTAATGTGAGTAGGTGTGATCTGCTGCAATTTAACAGAATCCGTCTGCAAACTTTGCTGCCAGACCTTTTACCATTATTATTATTATTATTTTTTTTTACTGTGTAGGCATGAACAAGCAAACAAACCAAAATGACAAACAGATCATTTACTGTGACACCACAGACCCATTGCCACAGCGCTTATGGGTCAGGATGCACATTCTAAGTTAATGATTTGTAACTTTTTTTCTTTTGAGATCAAATGTTCCACAAACCTCTACAGGACATGTACACACCTACGCACAGACAGACACTTTTCCTAACATGCTTTCACCACCTGAGTCACTGAGGCAAAATGATATCTTTCTTCATTTTACTGGTAGTAAACAAAAAAAAGGTGAAAGAGGTCCACCACCTGAGTCACTCATGTACAAAAATAGTCTTTCTTCATTTTTCTGGTTATAACCAAAGCAAAGAATTCAAATGTTTAAATGATTTTTTTTTTTTTTTTTTTTTTTAAAAAGGAAAAAAGGTTGAATAATGTGGTATGAATTAATCTTCCATGGTTCTTCCAAGAATTTACATTCAATAAAGATTCACTACTTAATTAGGCAGTATTTAACTGATTAATACACACATTTTAACAGTCTGATTGATAATTTGAAACTTTTGATAGTTATAAACATTTTAAATATTTTTATGTCTGAATACTAGTAAATTTTAATAACTTTAAATATCAATATTCTTGCTCAATACTTTTCTATGTTTTCAAGGCTACAAACATCTGTACCAAAGGTGATATAGACTATGAACATGTCTTAACCAACTAAACCACTAGGGGATGTTGCAAATCAAAAGTATTACATTAACCTTTTAACCAGAGAAGCAATACACACATCTGCAGCTTTTAGAAACTAATATAGTTGAAGCTACTTAATATACTGAAATGGATGTATACTCAACTGAATGAGTAAATGAGTTGGATTTACTTCGCTAAATTGGGTACATTTTTGTTATTTTTATGTTAATAACACTAATCTTTGTATAATTAAGTTTTCTGAGGTGTTTGTATTCTCTCTCTCTCTCTCTCTCTCTCTCTCTCTGTGTGTGTGTGTGTGTGTGTGTGTGTGTCATACTAAATGATGTTTTTTGAAAATGTAAAAATGCAGAAAGTTTTCTGTGATGAGTACATTTAAGTGTAGGTTAGGGGATAGAATATACAGTTTGTACAGTATAAAAATCATTATGTCTATGGAATGTACCAAATTAAACAGAACTGGGTTTTAATGCCATGTTCAGTTCAGTTATCAGGTGCTTCATGACCTAAGACTGCTAAAGAAAGCTAAAAGTTAGCTAAAATGTAAAAGAACATTACAGTCAAGCTGAACACTAAGGCCCGTTCTGTTATCCCTGCACACTTTGTTATTTGAATACTATTTAAATGTTCGAAATATTACAACAACAACCCTAAAATGGATAATTCTGGTCCTTTATTATGATTGGCTGAGGCATGTTCAAAGCAGTTGTAAAAAACTCTATAAACACACACCTGTAATCTCATTACATCAGTATTACTGTTGCTGTTTGTATATTTTATGAAACTTGCCAGGTTTATGTAGTTACCATTTTATAAAAGCAATAAGTCCTCTTAAGGCATGGTTTACAGTGATTTTAGAACAGCAGCCCTTTTTAAAATTACTATAAATCATGGCTTCATGTGGCTTATTGCTTAATTTGAACACTGAAATTTTGTCTAGGCTAATGCTATTCTTCTTCTAATGTAAGTCCAAAAAACAGGGTTTCTTTTTTTCTTTTCTTTTCTTTTCTTTTCTTTTCTTTTCTTTTCTTTTCTTTTCTTTTCTTTTCTTTTCTTTTCTTTTCTTTTCTCAGCCAAATCCCTCTAGTATACGAAAAGGTCTAGGAGTCTTCTACCATAATTTGATTTATAGTAGCACAAAATAATACTTTTTTTATTTAATTTATTTATGTATCTATTTATTTGTGGAATACATTTTGGTAGGTTTATAAACAACATGAGTGTGAGTAAATGGTGACAGTTTTCATGTGTGAAATATCGCTTTAACCACCATTTTGCTCTATAGACTGGATTCCTTTATTCAGGAAAATGTAATCAATTAAGTCTGAAGCCTAAGTTTATAAAATCCTCATAGCTGGTAAACTTTTGTTTTGTAAGGTCTATATCGCAAATGCATGTTGAGAGGTGCAATGAATGTATTCGACTAACAAAACAAATTTTGTAGTATCCCTGCTTGAGGAGTTTTGTGACAAATGTCCAGCTGCAATTGGAAAAGATTAAAGTATTATAAACAACAAGTGATAAACAAGATTCAATGAGTCAAGCAAAGGTCAGCTCTGTTTTTCTTCTTTAACTGTGGTAGCAGTGATAGGTATGAAAGAAGTCTGATCTCTGTCTGAAAGGTGATTTAAAGATCTTAATTAAAACAAGACAGATTTAACACAATCAGCTTTAAGACATAAAGGATCCAGTATGAAATACAAAGTGAGACACTAATCCACAATAAATCCACAGAGTTGTGCAAAGTAGTACCTGGTTAAATTTTAAAGCTTTATTTACAGCAATGTACCCTATAGCAGGTCAGTTTACTAGAGCAGTGTGTCTAAAGAGAGCTATGTTCTTTACATTCATATTTCTATAAAGAATCACAGCAGGCTTTCTTCATTCTGTTTATTTTCTGCTCAGGTGTATCATGAAGCTCTGACAAGAATATCATTAAAGTGACCAGGCTGTGACCTGATTTTATGGTGCGAAACCATATTGAACGTGGTAGACGACAGATATAAGACATGGCTGACCTGAGAGTCAACTTGAGCGTCTGTGAACTTAAACTACTCTGAACTCTGCCTGAACCTCTCTCAAAACCAGATGGAGAGCTGCTTCCATTTCACAAGTCCCAAGAAGCAGCCTGCCAACTCTGTAGTCTCCCAAACAAATGATAAGAAATGTCACCACCATTGCAGCCATCATGGGAGGTCATTGCCGTCTAAACTGTACTGAAATGCTCACATAGTCTTAGGTCATTTTGAGGTTATTTAATATATTGCCTGAATTGAACTTCCACCAGTATACATGCCACGATGAAGTCTGCAAAACTGTCAGGCTTGTCGTTTTATTGGCTTGTATGCAAATGTCATTGTGAGGATAATGGAAAAATGTTCACACAGACTATAAAAATAACTATAAAGATAACTATATTAGCTTCAACACCAATGCACGATCATGTTCTTTTTATTATAAGTGCTTCCCGCAGTGCAGTTAAGTTGTCTGCCACTTTAAAGGCTTGAGCGAGATGGATTCTGATTGGCTGTCAGTGTTTATCATTCATCAACTGACAAAAATTTACCTGAAACTGAAAGTGAATTCAATGATTTTGTTCCTTTTTGTCATTTATCTTCATGTTTGTGGTTATAGCTCTGCTATTCTATTAAATTTAGATTGATTTTTAAAATGAAACCTTTATCGTTATTTTTATCGTCTTTGTTGTGAATAGGCCTTAATACAGTGTGGTGTAGAACTAAACATAAGTAGGTCAGCTATACCTCATCAAGACCCAAACAAGCAAATCCTCAGTTCCAAGAATTATATGGTCCGACCATTACAATATTCGGTCCCATTTTATATGTGGCCTTAACTGCTATGTACTTACATTTAAATTGATAATTTGATACAATGCACTTATTGTGTACGTACATGTTTTTACTGTTTTTTTTATTGCACATATTTTAAAACACCTGCATGTAATTACATCTGTAATTAATTTCTGTAATTACATTTATAATTACACTGTTGACCCATCCCTTACACCTTACCCCTACCCTTAAACCTGCCCATACCACCAAAGCTTTCCCTAACCTTACCCGTATCCACCTCAATAGCAGCAAAAGTGTTTTGCAATTCAATATGAAACCAATAAGTATATTGTACTTATTTTTTGATGTAAGTACATAGTAGTTAAGGCCACTTAATATAAAGTGGGAACTAATATTTTTATGTATTTTATTCTAAAATATTAGTAGTCAAATCTTTGCTGAAAAAAAAGGCCTACGAAATTTGTGTATCAAATATGATACAGTAGGCTTTAAATCTACTACTTGCCTTATTTCATCTGATTTATAGTTTATACTTTTTTTTAGGAAGTAAAACTAATTTTTTTTTGCTTTATGAGCACGTAAAAAAAAAAAAAAAAAAATCTGACAAATCTTCCATGTCAGGTTTTACTTTTATTAATAATATTGAGATTTTTTTTCCCCCCATTGTCAAATTAATTCTGAAAAAAAAAAAAAAAAAACCCTCTTCCCAGCTTCTCCAAGTGTTGGTTTGAATGCATACTGCAAAATCACAATTGGTCATACATTGTTATTGTGATGTTTGCTGAACCATCATGACTTGAGGTGATGTGTGTGTTAAAAACTGCAGTAACGCAATCAAGTTTTAAATATTCATTATTTTGTTTTATATAGCAAACTGCTTCTAATGTTTCTCATAGGGATTGTTTATGTTCATGCAAAGCAGTTACTCAGGTTTACCTCTCCTGTCCATTTGATTTACTGAAGTCCTCTATCTTCTTTCCTCCACTTTAATCCCCCCCCCACCCCATGCTTCTCTTTGAATTTTGTAAACAGGATTGGAAGGAACCAGCAATGAAAGAATAATCAATAAATGCACAAAAACAGTAGTGAGAGTTAAGTATAGTGCATTTGTTTTCTCAACAAGAGTACTCTTATCTGGCATCCTGTAAATATGATCACAGTGAATTTGTAAGTGGGAGGTCATAGCAAGGGCAGTGTAAGTTCAGCGGCCGTCACTTTGAGTGTAGTTCTGCAATGACCGCAGTTTCACATCTGCCCTTAAGACCTCAGACTGCCTGGTGAGCACATCTGCCAAATATTCAACATAAACGGCTTTCAAGGCCACAATAATGAAATGCATTTACTATTAGGTTTATATGCTAAACAAGATGGGTACTGTGAGATAACCTTTTACAAATGATGAAACAGAAGACAGTGTACATGATCACACACATGTATTTATTTTATATCTCTATTTTGTTGAAATCAGCGCACTGTGATGATTTTTCTAGCACTGTTTTACCTATTGCACTTAATAGATGTGCTTATGAAATCTGCCCACAATAGTTTTCACAGCCAAAAGCCTGTGCTAATAATATTGGAGACATACAGCACCTTTAAAATCATTCTAGGTGCAATGGCACGAGATCAGTTCTCAGATGCCTTGAAAGATTTATTGGTTGTACCATCTGTACATATGGTATTAGACCATGTTTAGACCTTATGACTACTTTATTACAGACTTACCATCAATGGTTAGTTCACCCAAAAATGAAAATTCTCGCATTAATTACTCACCCTCATGTCGTTTCACACTCGTAAGACCTTTGTTCATCTTCGGAAAACAAATTAAGATATTTTTGATAAAATCCGATGGTTCAGTGAGGCCTGTATTGCCAGCAAGAAAATTAACACTTTCAGATGCGCAGAAAGCTACTAAAGACATATTTAAAATAGTTCATTTGACTACAGTGGTTCAACCTTAATGCTATGAAGCGACGAGAAGACTTTTTGTGCGGCAAAACAATGACTTTATTCAATAATATCTAGTGATGGAGGGAGATTTCAAAACACTGCTTCATGAAGCTTCGAAGCTTTACGAATCTTTTGTTTCGAATAAGTAGTTCAGAGTGCGTTTCAAACTGCCAAAGTCACGCCCCCCAGTGTTGAACCATTGAAATTTTGAAACACTTATGACGTAACGAAGCCTCTGAAATCACGTGACTTTGGCAGTTTGATACATGCTCCGAACTACTGATTCGAAACAAAAGATTCGTAAAGCTTTGAAGCTTCATGAAGCAGTGTTTTGAAATCTCCCATCACTAAATATTATTAAATAAAGTTATTTTGTTTGTTTTTTTGTCGCACAAAAAGTCTTCTTGTCGCTTCATAACATTAAGGTTGAACCACTGTAGTCACATGTCTTTAGTAGCTTTCTGGGCATTGAAAGTGTTAATTATCTTGCTGGCAATGGAGCCATCGGATTTTATTAAAAATATCATAATTTGTGTTCCGAAGATGAACGAAGGTCTTGCGGTTGTGGAACGACACAAGGTAATTAATGACAGAATTTTTATTTTTGGGTGAACTAACCCTTTCATTACTTCTCCCAGTTTGTCAGCTAAACTGGTAGCAATCTTACACAGAGCCACTATTGAACATTTGAATAATGTTTAAGTATTGATTCTGAACCAGTTGCATTGCTTGCTTTTTGTATTATAAACTGAAAGGAAGAAGGAGAAAGAATTCTGTGAGATTAATGCTGCTTCTTCTTGAAGAATTCATGAAAAGTGTTCACACACATACAAAAATAAGACAGTAAGATACTCTTCTGATTAGCTGCTAATTTATAGGTTAAATAGCACTTGGAGCCAAACTTTGTGGAGGAATTGTACTGATTCTGATTTCATGCTCTAGTTTCATGCCCTAGACTGGACAAATGGTTCTAATGATTTAAAAAGAAAGAGGATCTGGAAGGATCTGGGAATAAAATTCACGTTTATCAGATGACCTGATTACGACAAAGAATCTCTATTACATGCCACTGCTAATTACAGTCACTTATTCCTTTCACATTTGCAGGAATCTTTTGGGTGCTTAGGAGAAAGGCCGGGAGGCTAAAAGGCTGGACCAATGTGTGTGAGAACAGCAAGCGGTATTGTTATAGGATAATCAGCTCCTGCCTCTCACTAAGGGGCTCACGTTTCACAGACAAAATCAGCTCAAAGTGGACTTCAAAACATGTTCATGTAGAGGGAAAAATATGGTTTTGGATAAGCTTTTTCACATGTCTGAAACACATGTGTGAAAAAGTGTAAAATATAATGGCCACACAATAACAAAGTCTCATTGTGGAGATTGTTGTTTTCTGTTTGCTTTTCCTACAGTTGGTCTTGTGAATTTACAGTCACACAGTTGAATTAATAAGCACATTTAATTACAGAGCAGAGTTCATTTCAGTGCTGTTTGCAAGCAGTTTAAACAAACAAAGTAAATTTATTGTCAGTCAATTTCTATTAATATATATCAATAATGTCAAATACCAAAATAGTTTAATAAATATATTAATCAAGATTTCCAACTATTTGATAGCTAATTAAATTAATGTTATCAATGAAAGGTATTATAAAGTGTTACCAATAAGCTTACTGTTTATTTCCAAAAACCACTTAACATTAAGTAATCAAGTGTTGAAGCATTAAAGTGGTTTAGTGTGGGAATGTAACTTCCAGCCAATCAGAATGCTGGGAACCTCCTCAGTCCTCAAGCACATGCAATATAAAATCTCAATCGACTGTGAGGTCTTCACAGTCATAAAAACACTAAAATGCTAGACTCGCTGACATTTCTATTTGAGAAATTCTTTCTCTTCTCAAACTTTAATCTTTTTAAAAGTCTATGGCAGGAGACGGAGGAGTGTGCAGTGAGATGTCCAATGCTCAGGAGAGGAGATCTATTGGAGGTGCAGCGCACTCTCTTCATTCATTACGGCATCTATCTGGGCGAGAACAGAGTGGCGCACCTGATGCCTGACATCATGCCCATATTAACTAACGACAAACAGCTTATTAAACCAGTTGTCACCAACAAAAGACTCATTTTAGGCTGCATTTACAGAAACGCGAGTATACGCGTCGATTCGGTTGAAGATTTCGCGTATGGAGCACAGATATTGGTGAATGATATGGATATGAAAATGAAGTGTCAGGCACTGGCGAGCGAGGATGTCGCGAGAAGAGCAGAGAAACTGGTCGGCGATATTCCGTACAGTTTATTATGGAATAACTGCGAACATTTCGTGACGTATTGCAGGTACGGGACACCTGTGAGCCAGCAGACAGAGAGGGTGAGTTCTCTTTATTACAAAACGTGGAAAATATAGCCTAGAACACACCTTCTGTTGTACATAGTAATTAAAATAACCGAATTAATAATAATAGCCTATGCAGGCTATTATAGAATTAATACCATGCTTTCAAAATACCAATACTGGATCACAAATGCTAAAATAATAATAAATTATTATTATTTTTATTATTTTTTTAGTGTCTATAAAACCTAGGATTTTGAAAAATAATCAATCATTAGCCTGTTAATGATATCTTTAATTTTTTTATTTATTTTATTATTATTTTGCAGTTCTGTGACTGTCTGAAAACCATTATTCGGGACCAGAGAAGTGTTGCCATAACTGTTGGGATGGGAGTGATGTACATCCTTTACTTTGGCATGGCACCTTCAACTACATTACCCACAATCCTTATTCCCTTCATTCTGTGGATGGCTGGCTGAGAGACACTTTCAATACATCACATAAAACAATACAGTTAAAGGGGACAAATACACAACTAATACACAACAAATACAGTGCAACAGCGGAATATGTGTATCATGCAAAGTCTGATTATGTAGTCAAGCAATGTTTGAGCATTGTTTGCATTTTGCCTCTCTATATGTTAAATGGTAAGCTTTATCATTTAAGCAGTTCATGAAAACATGCCATTAGCTCTATCTTGCTTTTAAAACACTTACTTAAAATTGGTAAAGCCAATATTGTTGTAGCTTAAAGTTACAGATTGCATGTATATACTGCTCACAGAAAGTGCCTTATATATGCATTAAGCAAAAGTGTTAAACAGACGTGACACATTTCACTGATCAATTTTTTTATTTTTTATTATTATTTTTAAGCTCTGACAATGCTTGATTGTGAATTTGTACAGTTTAAAATGTATTTAATACCATAAGTTCCTAAACAAAAACCAGAATAAGAACATTTAGACAGAATTTGAGGAATGTTAATAGTAGTTGTGTAAATAGTACTATTATTTCTGGTTACTGCTGTAAACAGTTGATTGGATTTATTACCATATTTTCATCAAAATAAAGCCAAAATTGTTGAATTCAAAACATGTTTGACTTGTTTTTAGATCAGGTCAAAGTTCTGTGTTCATGAAAAGAATAAAAAATAAAATAAAAAAGTAGACTGTGATTGTCAATATTCACAAAAAGTGTTAGAATTTTATTTAGAAAGTAGCAGTGTTTGTGTCTAAAGCAGTGGTTCTCGGCATTGGTAAAGACAATATTAAGAGGCCCCCTGATGTAGGGTAGGTGCCCCTACATATTTTCTCTGCTTCTCCTGCTGTAATGATGAATAAGCTTTTTGTTTTCAAATATATTATTACCAGAAACCAGAAACCAGAAGTGGCCATAGATTTTTTTTTGTTTCAATTACGAACATTTCTAGAACTGTATTTTCTGAAAAATCAGTTGTTAATTAAAAAAGTAAAAAATATAAATTATATTTGCCCACTCAACAACAAGACAAGAACATCAAATACATTTAATGTTGTTTTAAAGTTGTTGTTTTTTTCTTTCTTTCTTAAGTTTATTTTGATTATTTTTATATCAGATAGCCCACCAAAGGCTAATTACACTAACTACGCCCACCTGGTGGACAGAGCAGCCAGAAGAGTAAAAATGCTCAATTTAGCTTTTGATGCAACCAACCAAAGTTTTCCTGATCCCATTCTTCTCCCTGTTCCCATTTCAAATTGTTAAAGCTCAATTTGTCACCATGCTAAAAACCCTTCTTGCACTTTTGAGGACACCTATGGTTAGGGGTATTTGTAAGGGAGGTCCCATTAGTAGGTCCCATTAAGGCAGCATCCATTTAGGATTTTGATAAATATGACCATACATGTCATGCTGCAGGAAGGAAAGAGTAGATGAAGCGTGGATCTAAGTGCAGCCTCTTTTGGCTGGCCATTAGGAGCTGTAGACCCAATGGAGGGGTTAGCAGAAAATAGGCCCACAGTGGAACCAGTGGAGTTGATGACCATGGCAGCACCGAAGGGATGGAGATACAGTGCACAGCATAAATGAATACACCCCCTCTGAAACTTCTGAAAGTCAGCAATTACTCAATTACTTAGAAGACATGTTAGGGTTCTTTAGAGATATAATGTTCCAGCAAGTCTGCTTAATCAATTACCAAAGAAGCATGTCAAAATTATTGAGGTTTTCTTATCAGGGTGATAAAATATTGTGTAGCAAAAATTAGTACACCCTTCTAAAAGTTACTAAATAAAACAAAATAAAATTTTTCTGGTGTAAGTTTAAGGCAATGTTTGATCAACGGGTAAGTATGTTGAACCAAAACATTTAAAGAGAAGTAATTTCTTGACAATTAAAAGTGTTATATAGCCCACTGAATCATTCTCAGACTTAATGCTGACAACAATGGAACCACTTGGGAAAGAACTCAGGCAGGGACGTGCACAGACATTTTAGGGGGCAGGGACTCAAGTGGAAAAAAGGGCACTTCTCATAATTATTTATTTAAAAAATAATGAACCCTTAAATAAATTAAGACAACTTTGACTTCACTTACACTCACGCGATTGTTTTATACCCCACAGATTTCTACAAAATAATCAGTTCACACAGAGACCATGGTTTTCTTTAGTATATACTAGGTTTATCACAAGAGAAGTCAACAGCAACTATTTTCAAGTAGCTATAAATAAATGACTGCACCAAGGAGAGGGACATAGTTTCACTAATAATTTGTTTATTTTGCACAAATCAAGAAATCGTTTTAATAACTTTCATGAAGTGGACAATTTTAAGATTTTACAATTTTAAGGTCCATTTTTGCTGCCATGTCTTTTACTCTAATGGAAAGAAAACTTAACCCTAACCCCACACATTTAGATGGAGTTTGTTTTAAGCCCTCCGTCTGTTTGCATCTGTTTTTTTTTTTCTAAATTAACCAAAATAAGCTAATCTGCATATTTAAACACATCAAGAATTTTTTTTCCTGAACTGTTAATACATTATATATTATAACAAATGCCTGCAGAGGACGCCAAAAGCCTGCTGATTTTTGTTGTTAGACAGCACAGCACGATCAAATCCACGATCAAAGCCAACCATGATTAAAAAAATATATTAGTTAAATAATAATATTCGCCCACTTCTTTGTGATAGAAATGCTACAGCCACTGTAATTTCTTCAAGAATATGTGGACATCAAACATGCAAAGACAGAGCGAGGGTTTAAACTTTTATTGATGTATTATCCTGTGTAAGCGTAGATTTAAGAATAGCATTATGTAGCTGATGCTGTATTATGATTTTTAAATAGTTTTAATAAACCATGCATCCTTAGAAATCTGTCTAATAATGTGGTTCATGGATGTGCGTCCATGGAATGCTTCTCTTCTTGTATTGACAGCCCAACCTATCGGTCAAGTGTTTACCATGGTTCAAAACGCAATGCAGAGCACAATATAATAATTTAAATTATAATATGACACATATTTCACTAGTATCAAATCAGGCAGATGTGTTGATTGTGGTCAAACTATTAATGCAGTGTTAAATATATAAATAACCCTTAAATAGACAAAACTTTCAGGTTTGTGAACATAGGCTAGCCTACCTGAAAGAAATGCACGGGATGGATCCATCTAGGGCCTTTTTTCTTTTTCGCTTCTTATCGCCGGACAGTAGTTGCATTTTCGCGGGAATAGTTGTCACAAGTGAGGTGAGGTGGGGTGGGGCGTGGCGCGCGTGCGGGCATGAATGGCCTGTCGCGGAGTGAGGGCATCTGAACTCGACAAAGCCGACCTGATATAGTATTTTTTATAAAGTAAATATATTTGTTTGACAGGGAAGCTGTGCGCAAACAGTAATATATATTAATTTATTAAAAATAAAAAAAAACACCCCAGAAAAAAGGGCACTTTCTCTCCAGGAAGAAAAAGGGCAGGGGCTCAAGCCCCCTTTTATGTCTATGTGTGCATGTGCCTGCTGTCAGGAGACTTATTTCTTAGCACAAAAGAAGACACAAGAGGATTACCAAATCATTGTTTTAAGTGTGAAAATATAGCAAAAGTAACACAGAAATTCAAAAACAATGGACTTGTGTCAAGGCCCCTGAAATAATAAGGCCTTCATTTTAAGCTTTCATTTAGTGATGAGGGATTTTTTTGCTGGACAAAGAGCAGAAGAAATACCAAGCGAGTGTCCCAGAGCCAGCAAAAGCTATGAAAAGAATGACTGTTCATCTCACAGAGTAAGATGCAGCCTGCAGAAATGACATGCATAGTTGTTGTTCTAACTGGAACTACTTACTGTAGCCAAAGTGCAATAAAGTCAGTTAGCCATTTCCAAAGGCCATATTTACAAAATATAGATTCTGG
Organism: Chanodichthys erythropterus; assembly: GCF_024489055.1. NCBI lineage: Eukaryota > Metazoa > Chordata > Actinopteri > Cypriniformes > Xenocyprididae > Chanodichthys > Chanodichthys erythropterus. The sequence goes on from NC_090232.1 coordinate 21,377,260, forward strand.
GAATCAATACTCTGGTCTCTTGAGACCAAATCAATCATTTTGGATCTAACAGGATCCAAAATGTTATGGTGTTGCAAGAGGAGGAGTACAGTGAGAAGTGCCTGGTTCCCACAGTAAAGTTCAGTGGTAAAGCTCTTATATAGGGCTGTATGAGTGCTGAAGGTGTGAGGGAGTTGTGCTTTATCAATGCTGTCATGAATTCCCACACCACTGTGTAATTTAATACACAGACTTGAAACTGAAGATGTTACCCTTTCCTCATTCAATGCAATGTTGGGCATTTTTTCAACAAGACAATGAGGTTATGCATTCTCCCAAGGAGAATTCAATCTTCTGTGGACATGTATTGCACTCAATCTTAACACTCTTGAGCACCTGTGGGGGATTTTGTAGAGATGAGTTGAGCAACACTCTCTATTAAAGATCAGGGCATTTAAGGAGCTCATCATCCAGGAGTTCAACAGGACAGATGTGATAACTTGTCATGAACTTGTACACTCTGTGCCAAGAAGGGTCAGAGCAGTATATTCAAAATTATGGAGGACATACTAAGTGCTAGAATATTATGCATTTGTTGAATTAAATCTAGGGTGTACTCATTTCTGCAATCCTTATTTTAAACAAAATTGGCTAATTTACTTATTTTATAGCTATCAATGACATATATTTCTCAGTTTTTATTATGTATATGTTTAATACATTTTAGTTTTGCCATCTTTCCATTAATTGAATTAGTAATCATAAAGAAAATACACTGAACTGAGATGAATCCAGGAGACTGGAGGACTGCGGTGGAGCCGGTGGGACAGAGTATAATGACAGAGCCAAAGGGATGGAGGACCATGGTGACACCAAAGGGGTGGAGGGCCAAGGCGCAGCTGTGGGACCTTAAGTCTATTTGCGAAATCAGTGGAAAGACGAGGGACCACGGTAGGGCCAGCAGGATGGAGAACAACAGTAGAGCCAAGGGGTTGGAGAGCTGTGGTGGAGCCGAGGTATCAGAGGGACGAGGACGAGCCTAATGTATCATTTTCACCGAGCGGTACGGTACAGTACAGTTCAGTATGGTATGCAATTTTTGCCGTTTCCATTGTCAAAAGTTGTGAATGGTAATTCCGAACTGTACTGAACCACTTTTTGGGACCCTCCCACTGTGGTACCTAGCACAGTAGTCCGGTACTAAAGGGTGGAGCTAGACTCGCTGCAGAACATTGATTGGTTGACAGAGAATCGTCACTTGCGCGTGTTACAAGGGGAATGGCAACAAACAAACAAACAAACACAAGAGGTGACATTTTTTAAATAAAGTTGAAACACAATACCGTTTCTTCTTGTGACAAACAGCCACATGCTGAGAAGCAAGAACAAGACCTGCTGTATGTCCTCCATTGTTGTTTACTGTGTTGCTTGCTTCTTTTTAGCTCAAGAATGACATTGATCGCTACTGTCCTGCATACATCATGCCTATCAAGTAACTGTACTGTTAGCAGTGGAAACGCAAGCCAGATCAGAGTTTACCATCCTGAATTGTACTGAACTGTACTGTCCTGACCTGTTCCCCTCAGTGGAAATGAGTCATAAGAGTCGAGGTAGTCCAACAGGCCGGATGGGAGCAACAAACTGAGATCGAGACAAAGGGCTATATATACAAAAGATAAAATGAGAAACCAGTGGTTTCTAGTTAGAGGTGGCAAAGTTACATGCAAAGATTCACTACTACCAATGATATGCTGAATATGCATGATAAAATAAATAAAGAATTATTATTATTATTATTTGTTTGGTTTTGGGTCTTAAATAACAGAAGTGGAAAGCCACACTTCATGTGAAATACTCTCATCAGTAATGTGCATCCAGGCAGGCCTATCCCTGACCAAAGTTGTATGTGTAAAAGAGTATAAATGACTGTTATGATACATTTGACTTTAATTCTTGGTAGCATCCTGATGGTCAAGGTACAAACATACAAGTGTTCTGTTCAACTTATTTCATTGAGTAAGTATTATTCAACCACTCAGCATTAATCTCACTCTTGACCCAGGACTTTTACCTCCAGGTAATTAAGACTGACTTATTCAGCAGGCCATTTAATATCTATTCAGACACAGTGTGGCTTATATAAAACTTGTGAAATCACCTTGTCGTAGTCAACATGTGATGCCAAAAAGCTGCTTAATTAAACAAACCACATCACTCCTCCCAGAGCAGATCAAATAAATTGAGTAGATGTGAAGTAAACCTCACAGTCCACTGCCTTCCACCATGATCGCTCTCAGATTGTTTAATTTGTTCTTCATCACCTCAACACTGGAGGATGAGTGTGAAGATGACAGAGGGATGAAAACTTACGATATCTCCCTTTACAAGCGTGGTGATCTTTTGGTGGTATCCAGGATTTTTTTTAAACATTTAGGAATCTACTTAGGCGAAGGTCGCGTAGCTCATTTTATCCCAGACATCCTACCAGTTTTCACTAAAGAAAAGTCCATTGTTGCGAAGATGGTGACCAACAAAAGACTTATTTTTGGAGTGTTGGCCAAGGCAGCCAGTGTTCGTGTAGACTCTTTGGCTGATTTTGCATATGGTGCTCAGATTCAGGTCAATAGTACAGATAGTGTACAGCCACTGAATGGCGAGGAAGTGGCACAGCGGTCAGAGAAGCTGATTGGATCTTTCTGCTACAGCTTACTGTGGCACAACTGCAAACACTATGTCATGTATTGCCGCTATGGTGTTGCATTTAGCTTCCAAACCTTCCAGGTAAAAACTAAACAGGGCTGATGTATAGACAATGTGGAATATAGATACAAGAGTTTGGTGTTGGTAAAATTTTAAAAGTCTCTTATGCTCACCAAGGCTGAATTTATTAGACTAAAAATAAATATTGGGAAATATTCTTACAATTTAAAACAGCTGTTTTCTATTTTAATTTATTTTACATATAATTTATTCCAGTGATAGCAAAGCTGAATTTTCATCATTACTCCAGTCTTCAGTGTCACATGATCCTTCAGAAATCATTCTAATATGCTGATTTGGTGCTCAAAAAACATTTCTTAATATTATCAAATTTGAAAACAGTTCTGCTGCTCAATATTTTTGTGGAAAACATGATAATTTTTTTTCAGGATTCTTTGAAAATAGAAATCTTTTGTAACATCATAAATGTATTTCCTGTCACTTTACTGTTTACTGTTCAATTTAATCTTTGCTGAAGTCTTTCCGTCGTTGAAACACTGATTATGCGATTACATGAGATACATTTCAGTAAGTTGTACTGTATCTTTCAACATACCTTCAGATGTTCATTCAAGTTTAGTCTTTAACTAGTAGGCTATTAAAGAGAAAGAGATGATAGTGTTCACTCGTGCTCCAGGCTGCCGCCTAAACTGAGGTGCCTATACAGAAATCTGTCGCGCCACATTAAAGAACGTAAAAACTGCATTTTTGTTTAGAATTTTGTGATAAAATGGACAAAGTTTTAAAGATGACACTTTGTTTCTTATTGAAAGTACCAAAACGTGGAGCTTATTGTTTTTAATGGTGGTTAGGCAGCGCTGTTTTTGTTGTGTAGATTCAGGGTTGGGTGGGGCAGCAGGGGTGGGGCGCGTTTGGTACGCCATGAGAGTATTGCGATACGTAGGGCCTACCGTAGGTGGTGTATTGCAGTTTTTTGGTTTGGTTTGAATATTGTTACATCCCTACTTGAAATACAACATCAGAACAGTGTCTTGAGGTGTGGTAACCATAGTGGAATAATTGACTCTAATAATTGAAAATAATGCACTTCGCTTCGCATCATGGCCGCATTACCACCTCAGGTGTGCATTATTTTCTAATAATGAAATGGCCCGTCGTCAATTATTCCTTACAAAAAAATATGTCTGATAAAGACCTCTTTGCATCAGAATATTTTACATGAATGAATTAATCTTATTTAGAAATGAAAAAAATAACATACATCTGACATCTTTTTGGAGTATTATGTGTTGTGAGAGTATGCAGTTGGCAGTACGTAATAGGACGTGTGTGTCATGCAGGAAATCCATGAGCCTGAAAATAGCATTTAAGTTTAATGGCATAGCTAATCTTTACATAAGTGGTGACATTAAAAATGAATACTTTTAAGTTTCTTGAGTTTTATGTGTTGACATGACAGTCACACTTTAAAGCCTCCCGCTGCATTTATTTACTTGTCCATTTTTGTTTTCAAATTCCAAGCAGGATTTCACAATTTCCTCCTACAAGTACAGATTATCTCCTATTTGAATATGTCAGTGAACTCTTCCCCTCACGATTTATTCCCCATAAATAGAGCTGAGAAAAGACAAAAAAAAAGGCATTTTGTGTAGTAACCTTAACCACATGTGCTATGAAAAGCTGCTGAATGCAACAAACAAACAGAATAACACTTTTCAGAGCACAAAAGCCCAGTCTGAGTCTTGTATTTGGATCCAAACAGCTATAACTTCTTGCTGCTATACATGAAAATTATATTCAATCAGTTACTGTATTATAGGTAACATGTGGACTAACAATGGCGGTATGGTATGGTACAGTATAGCAATCTTCAGTTTATTAGATTAAGTATTATGAATGAACATGAAGTACTATAAAAACTGAATATTCAAAAAATAAAACTAGACCTAGTACATAAAAATTACATAAAAAGTTACATAAAATTATGTAAAATCAGCATGGTTCTTTTTCTATTCAAATTGTTATGAGAATCATACTACATTTAAAATAATAAAACCCTAAATTGCACACTCCAATATACTCCAATATATTTTGCATTTTGCAATAGCATCAAACAATAGTAGCAGCACCATCTAGTGGACAGTCATAAAGCATGACCTTACACAGAATCATCCGTTTTTGTGAAACCTGCAGCAAAGGTTCCTAATACAGAACACATAAACATCTTAATCCACGCTAAACAGTTCCTCTCCCCTCTCTTTCAGTTCTGCAAAATTGTAAGGACAGTTCTCTTCAGCAGGAAGATAGCCTTCCTGTCAGCTATAATCGGGGTCTTCATCATTTTATATCTAGGCGCTATGACACCTTTCACCACCCTCCCCATTGTCATCCTCCCCTTTACCATCTGGATGGCATCTTGAAGACACTCCGGGTGGAATTTGTCCTTTATTGTTTAAACAGCCACAAAAGCATCAAGGCATTTACTCTGGCAACAACTGCTATTCAGGCTACAAAATATCTTGGTATCTGCACAATATGTGTCTGCACACTATAAATGTTACAAGGAGTGGTGATGATGGATTGATGGATGATTATCACTTTCATTTAACAATTTTAGCACTATTTTTGTAATAAATAAAAATGTATGACAAACAACACACTATTGTCTATGTTTAATGTGCACCATGATCGCAAGACATCTGCCACTGGCCACAGCAGAATTGTAACACTCGAATGAGTGAAAACGTAAACGAGAGAGGAAATCTGTCACTGAAGGAAACAAACAAAACATCAGAAAAAAGAAAAGAAGAAAATCAAAAGCAATATAAAAAATTTAGTAATAATTCATACTAATTCTATTCAGCAATTGTAGATTACAAAGGAACAGTAAGAAATATTTGAACAGTCCTGAGAAGTGCCATGATGTAGTCAGAAAGAACAGTAATGTGGATAATTATGATGAATGGCAGTTAATGGAGAGATGCTGCAGACAGTGTTTACATACACTGAGCCTGGATCCAGTCCTGCTTTGTTAAATTCAATGCAGGGGGAAATTCTTACTGCATCCACTTAAACAGGTAATATCAGGCTTGTTTGTTTGCAATTATAATAATATCATCCTTCAAGTTATTTTTTAGACTGTGCAGACAGGTAATATTTCACATGTGTATTAAGGGGATGCATTATTTGCAAGAAACACATTTTTAAGTTGATTATGATTTGCAATCTCACTTTGACTATATGACAGATATATTTCTTTATATTTAATGGTGTTATATTTTTTTACCCTTAAGTAAAACAGCTAACAGCACTATGGATCACTGGATTAACATCAGAAAACAACACAGAACAACAGAAGCAGTGCTTTAGGGAGCTGGTTATTTCTGTCTTTGTGTTCTCTGTAGTGTTGTTGCACTGCTGCTATTTATGTCAATTTGCCTGGCTGGACATTTACCTCAATCTCCCTGCGGAAGTGAATAAAAATCTATAGCAATTAATTACACAGCCAATCAATGACTAAAGCTGCCATCTCAGCTCTATTAGAAACCTATTGCACTGAGATTTAGGGGGGTCTTACTGAACATAGATGTCATAGCAACCAAGCTGCAATTATTGCTTCAACAACCTATAGTATATGAGAAGAAAACATAAGAAAACACATCGCAAGGCAGATTTCCTGTGGTATGAGCTTCTGGATGAGATGGATCAGGGATGGCAGACATAGGAAAGCTCTTTAGACAGTTGTTCGTCCAATTACTAATAACATGCTGTGGGGTTTGATGTTAATGCTGTGCCAAGAATATTAAAGAAAATAGACTCTGTATAAATAAGGAAAATGATTCATGGTATTTCATTATCCACAATCAAACATACAAAGTTATAATTTTATATAAATATATGTAATGGATCCACTCAAAATGAAATATATTTCATTTCATATATTTCTATATCTCTAGGGCTAGGCTATCAAGCTTTATCAAGTACATAAAGACTTTGTAAAAGTAATCCATATAAATCAAGCTGCATAATCTAAGTCTTCTGAAGATACATGATTGCTTTATAGATGTAATTTTGGCTTTAATTAAACATTGATCACCACAAATAAATAGATCATATCAGATATGGTAAAAGGATGTTAATTTGTGTGCTTGTTTGTCACAAAAATGATGAGAGAATATTCATTTGTGCTCCATGAACAAAAGTCTTATGAGTTTGCAACATGACATGAGGGTGAGTAAATAATGAATTTGGGTGAACTTGGGTGAACTATCCCTTTAATGTTCCTGGTCTTACTGTGAGCAATTGATTGTTATTCCAGAGTGCAATTGTGTGTTATTCCAGGGGAAAAAACTAAATGATTCTTAAACACAAAATGTATTTGCTCTTCCTCTGGGTTGCAGATGACAATCCATATTGACTTTATACTTAATATCCTTTATGAACACAGCACAACTAATCTAAAAAAGAGAAAGTCTTGAATCTTAAAGAGTAAATGGCTTAAAAAAAAAAATATTGAAAAAAAGAAATCTATGACACAAACTCAAATTTGAAAGTGAAGTAATGGTGGACAAGAATTGGAAAATGCTAAATCACTCAGATATTGTTACGGTATACAGGAGACAGACACAGATGTAACAGGTAATGGTTGTTTATTTGACCACAGTAGAGCAGAGGAACACACACATGTAAGTGAACTGGTTGTAGAGAGGTTAGAGCTGATGATATGAGGAATAGTTACTGTCCTTTCTTTTGTAGATGGATACACGCTGGAACACACACACACACACACACACACACACACACACACACACACACACACACACACACACACACACACACACACACACACACACACACACACACACACACACACACACACACACACACACACACACACACACACACACACACACACACACACATACTGGTTTTTGTGGTTTACGAGGACTTTGATGCTCAAACCAGTAGGATTGTGGTTTAGGGGGACACACCTTTCCCGATGCCCTACAGTGATGATAAAACTATCAAAAATTTTGTTTTGATCTGCAGATCACACATCTGGCTTTAAAGTTTCTTTACACACAACAGAACGGAAAATATGACAACATGACATATCAGTGGTATACAAGGACATTCCCGCCCATCCAAAAATGTTCCCGCCTATGACATAATTGTGATTTTTGGGTACAACCTGATTTATGAGGACACCTATTGTACAATACACAAAACATGTCATTTCTCTGGATTACAAGGACTAGTGTGTTTTACAGGTACATGACCACACACACACACAAACCTGACGATATGGTGTATTAGCAAGACTGAGGTGATTAATGAGTACCGGTTCCTCAATACAATACACACCTGACACACTCCAACATTACAGGGACCAGTGTGTTTAATGGTACATGACCACACACAACACACAAACCTGACGATATGGTGTATTAGCAAGACTGAGGTGATTAATGAGTACCGGTTCCTCAATACAATACACACCTGACACACTCCAACATTACAGGGACCAGTGTGTTTAATGGTACATGACCACACACAACACACAAACCTGACGATAAGGTGTATTAGCAAGACTGAGGTGATTAATGAGTACCGGTTCCTCAATACAATACACACCTGACACACTCCAACATTACAGGGACCAGTGTGTTTAATGGTACATGACCACACACAACACACAAACCTGACGATATGGTGTATTAGCAAGACTGAGGTGATTAATGAGTACCTGATCTTAAACACAATACACACCTGACACACTCCAACATTACAGGGACCAGTGTGTTTAATGGTACATGACCACACACAACACACAAACCTGACGATAAGGTGTATTAGCAAGACTGAGGTGATTAATGAGTACCGGTTCCTCAATACAATACACACCTGACACACTCCAACATTACAGGGACCAGTGTGTATTAGAAGTACTTTAATTATGACTTAAAATAACAACATAAACATTGAGTTTTTCCGGTTTTAACCATGTAATACCATCATGGAATGGCATTTTAAGGGGAAAATGAAATCCACAACTAAAAAACTAGGTCAATAACACATGGACAACTGTGTAATCTGTGTAATCAGAAAGCATACAGCAATATTAATGTTTTGACATATTGAAATGGCAACCATTCAAAACTTTGAAAAAATGTGAACAGAATTGTTGAGTCAAGTCAAGTCACCTTTATTTATAAAGCGCTTTTAAACTACATATTGTTTCAAAGCAGCCCTCATAACAGGAACATTGTTCAACAAAGATTGTTTGGGCTGTACAGCAGAAGAGTATTGTGTCATTGTTCAGCCAGAGTCAGTTCAGTGTTGATTCAATTACGTTGTAAAACTCATCAGTTATTAATTTAGTTCACTTCATCTATACAGCAGCAGCAGCAGCTCTGGAGACAACAGTCATGTCATCGTCCAGCTCAGTTCAGTTCTCATACAATAGTGTCAATGCAGTCAGATCAATAATAATGTTGAATATTAAATTGTCATGTTTTTGTGACAAACTACTGCTTTAAAGAACAGTTAAACTTTAGAGATTTACAGAGTGAAGTCTTAGTATATTCATGCTCTAGAATGAAACTAACATAACCAACAACTAAAATAATAATCCTTATACAACAGCATCAAATGAGACACAATGCAACATCACTTATTTTGTGCTTTTTTTTTCAAGCTAATTCCTTGATTTCTTACAAAATCTCTTGTGTTTTGTCCACAATTTTCCTTTGGTCATATGTGCCTTAAAATGATCAATTACAGCTGTAACTTCAGCATCTGACCAGCAAACCTTTTGTCCTTTCCGTCTTGTCCTTTTCCTTTCCGTTTTTTAATTTCTGCCGAACTCTCATTCTCTGTACAGATACATACTTTATTAAGCTCCTACTCTATCAAAGCTCATGTACTTACAATGATGGTCGTACTCTAATTTAAACCTCAGGTACCTTGACAAACTCAGCAGTTTTCCAAATGGGCATCTTCTGAACATCTGCAAGAAATCAGTTACATACTGATCAGGAAACTAAGATTTAACTCTCAAATACCTAGAACTTAAAACTGGTTATACACCTGATATCTAAAAATAAAATTTCAAGTGACACAAAATATTATTCTGGAGATTAAATGTTATTAGCCTGTTAAAGGGATAATTCACCCCAAAATGAAAATGTGATGTTTATCTGCTTACCCCCAGCGCATCCAAGATGTAGGTGACTTTGTTTCTTCAGTCGAACACAAATGATGATTTTTAACTCCAACCGTTGCCGTCTGTCAGCTGTATAATGGGTGTCAATGGAAACAATTCATAAGAGTCAAAACATATACATAGACAAATTCAAATGAAACCCTGTGGCTTGTGACGGCACATTTATGTCCTAAGACACGAAAAGATCGGTTTGTGCGAGAAACCAAACAGTATTTATATCATTTTTTACCTCTAATACACCAGTGATGTCTGATTGCGGTCTAACAGTGGAAGTAATGTCTAGCACTCATTGAAGTATATGCTCGAGACATCACTGCCGCTGTCAGAGCGCGATCAGACCTCACTAACCGAGTGCTGAACGCAGTTGGACATGGTGTATTAGAGGTAAGAAATGATATAAATACTGTTTGGTTTCTCACACAAACCGATAGTTTCGTGTCTTAGGACATCAATGTGTCGTCACGAGCCGCAGGGTTTAATATGGATTTGTCTGTGCATGTTTTTTGACTCATAAATTGTGCTCCCATTGACACCAATTATACAGCTGTCAGATGGCAATGGTTGGAGTTAAAAATCATCATTTGTGTTCGACTGAAGAAACAAAGTCACCTACATCTTGGATGTGCTGGGGGTAAGCAGATAAACATCAAATTTTCATTTTTGGGTGAACTACCCTTTAAAAATCTCCAAGTCTTTTACCAACACAAAAATGATAAACTCATTTGTATCAACCAGATTTACAATGTTGGTGCAACCCTGATTCCAATAATATTCTTATAGAAAAGTTGCACTATATAAGTGCAAAAATCTCTGTATATAATAACTGATTATTGCTCATTAATTATTACAATTAATGGCAAAAGGAATGTTTGGAAATATAAACTGATATTTCCTACTGACACACTACAGCAATAGATAAAAATAACTGGCTTAAAACCATTTTTCTTTTGTGAAAATACAAATGTTAAGTTGAACTATAAATATATAATTGTATCTATGCATTGTATTTATGACAATAATCTAAAATAATAATGGGTTAAAATAATAATAAACATAAACCTGTTAGTTAACACATACCAGCATTACTGGAGACGCCTGCGCAGCTCCAGCAGGAACAACATCCTGAGAAACGCTTTCATCAGGATCACTGGCATTAGGATCCATCATACTGATCTCATCTTGAAGAAAAACAGAATTTTAAAACACAAGAACATCTTCAGTTTAACCTGTTTTCAAAAGTAATTTATGAAACTTTATGCTGTTTAATAATAAATAAAAATAAAAATAAAAATAATAACTAATACTTTTAGATGACTATTATTAGAATTATTGCCAAGACAGAAATATACTACTACTGTAAATGAAAAACTATTTTACAATACGACATTACAATACTTCTATCTTCATTTCTTCGCTTAAGCTGTTTCAGTGAAAACAGGTTTATAAATGCATCTTATTACAAATCAGGTGAAATACTTGAAACAACTGGCCACACAAATTTTGTAAATAATGCGAATGTGAAATGTGTAACTGGTGCTCGTTGCGTTCCCAAATGCATGTTAAACTGCTGAGATAGAGTTCACTACATTCATTCCCTGTGAACTGAGACATGGAAAACACCGAATCACAAGATGATCGAGTGAACAAAGTGTGATCTCCACTTTGAAACGGGGAGCGCAACGGACTACAGTCTTAATAAATTATCAGCTTTTGCAATTTGATAAGGGCACAAAGCCACATTGTGCTGTTGATTTTAGTTTGTTTGAAATGCTTTGCCAAAGCAATGAAACAAAACACAAAGACCAAAATTTATCTTATTTTGAGGTAGTGCTGGGTGGTATACCGGTTCATACCGAATACCGGTATTTATTTTTGTTATGATATGAATTTTGATGATACCGCAATACCGGTATGTGTCGCTTAACCAACGTTCAGAACGCGGCGCAGCCCGTCACTGTTTGAGAGCGTCCCGTTTCACTTGAAAGAATGAATGAAAACGAATGAGTGAATTCGGACAGCCGTTGTGTGTGCATCGGCTGTACACTCATTGTGGTGCATTGTGGGATTGAACGAGTGCACTCAATAACGTCCACTATGGTTTCGGACGCCACTACAAATGGCTGTCGCCTCAAATAATGCCCTATTTGAGGTTATAGGGGGCGATTTCGGATTCAGCCCTTGATTACAGCTGAGAATTCAACCAGCGCGCGAGATAGAGCGGTTTCTGCGCGGAGCGCCGTGATGAGATTAACAACTTTCTCCACATGGATCATATTATATAGACCGGAGCGAGCCTGTTTACGTTTTTTATGGACCTATTTCATATACTCTAGTGCTCTAAACATGAGCCAGCAGCGTGTATTCGCACATATTTCATCACGTCTTCTTCAAATGAAATGTAACGTTATGCAAAGGACACTGAACTGTACGTCTGATCACCACCGCGATGACACGATGGGTTATTCTGCAACACAGAAATAGACTGACAATTCAAAGAAGAATGGTAAAAAATGTAACTGCTTTATTTAACTGCTTTCTGTGTTAAACTTACGTGTGTCATTTGTTCAGAGACTGTAGTGCTCTTAAATGTACTGAAAATATCCTTAGTTTAAATGTTCTTCCGCGTTTCTCCCTATTTTTGGCAGTTTGTTTTTATATAGCGTTAGATTTTTAAAATGCTTAAGGTGCCCTCAACTCTTCTTTTTTCCCATCTCCATGGTCATATTTTAATATTCATGTGTCTGTAATGAATGTGTTGCAGGTCTGAGTTTTATTGGTTGTTGTCTCCCCACAGCATCATTTTGTGGGGTTTTGTAAACCTGTATTAACTCTAGTGTAGAATTTTTCTACAATATTCACTCATCATGACAGTAAAACAGGGCATTCTAGTCAATCTACTGCAGTATTTCCTCTCTCAATCAGTAGAAAATGTGGTTAACGCCCAGTCATATATATATATATATATACACACACACACACCGTCATATACTGTGAAACCGATATAATTTTGAAAAATACTGTGATATAAATTTTTGGTCATACCGCCCAGCACTATTATGAGGCATATAAAAATATTTTCAGCTCATTTGGTTTAAACGTTTTTTTTAAACCTGTTTACACCTGTTCACTTCATGCATTTTCTCTGAATGGATTGCTATGCAATAATAGAAAGACCAGGTGTAAATGCCCTCCAAAACGCATTCGAGACGGATTTAAATCCGATCGCTCAAATCACTTTGGACGTTGTCTAAAACAATACAGCTATGGAAAAAATTAAGAGACCACTCCAAGTTCAGAAATCAATGTTAAGTGGTCTCTTAATTTTTTCCATAGCTGTATATACATTTATACAATAATACATTTTACTCCTCCCAAAAATACTAAATAATAAACATGTGAGAATGTGTTATAGGCATGTTATAGAAAGATATGACAGCATTACTGCAGCATGCGTTGGCGCAGATGAACAGATGAGTATCTCTTCAGTAAGCTGACGTGCAAAATACCTCAAATGAAACTTAAAAAGTCGAAAACGCTCAACACACAATCATCTTCATTAAAAAATGTGAGAATAAATGATTTGACCAGTGCTGATGCTGCTCATGATCAATAAAATGGAGCTCATAGCGGTAGCTTTTAATGATGTGAATACTGTTAAATCTGCGTATAGTAAGGGAATTGAAGACAGATCGCTGTAGCGCCTCCGCTCAAGCGGCTCGTGAATCATTCATCTCTTCCTACTAGTTCATTTATAGCATCAAATAAACATGAATGAACATCAGAAGGAATGTTGTTTAAAACACAGAAAGACATCAGTACACCATTTTTCCAAGTCCACCGAGGTTAATCTTAAACTCCTGACAGCTTTGGTTGGATGGTGGATTTAGCGTTATAATTGGTTAGATTGTTTGTCAATCAAACTCCTGGTGAAGGGTCAATTAAACTAGTATACGTTCAGCTAATTGTCAGCCTCTTACATGTCTGCGTCTCGAGAGATTGCAGAATTCAAGCGTCAAATGATGTTTTATAAACAAAATTTGGGAGGAGCGTGTTCAAGCAGTCTAATTGGCTCGAGAGGAGGTATATATACACTGACTAGAGCCGATCTCACCTATAGTTTCCTCGACCGTTTTCTGCATCCCGTCGCCACCCCGTTCCTTACTCTCAGTGGAGATATGAGGAAGTAATATGGATTTGGGCTAAATTTTCAAACTCTGATCCCTCGACCGCCTTGACAAGGACGCCAAAATACACTTATTACACTTGGTTTTTTACTCTATTCAATTATTTGTAAGTGTGAATTTGTGAAAACAACTGCTACAGGTAATTGGACTTTATTTATTTATTTATTTATTATAGATTTTTGGCATTTTTTCATAAATTCAAATCTATAAATCCAAATATTTATTACATGTATGAAGAAAAGGTTCAGCACCCAAGGCTCTATCGCTATTGTCTCAATAGTGTTCAGTGTCTTTGGGCGGATTGGCATCAACGGCCATTAGGATTGTTTGTGATTTGGTCTTAGTGATTTAGGAGTCCTCTTGACTACTCCTAACCTTTTACAGATTTGGGAGCTAGTTTTAGCACTAAAATGTTTTGTGAAATACTCTTAAGAGCAAAAATTAGGACTGACACGCCGATTATAGAGTTTCTCATAAATCGGCATGTCAGGAGCTACTTTTAGCCGTAAGATGTTTTGTGAATATGGCCCCTGATTCTGTACAGACACATTTATGTGGCCAATCGTAAATGAAATTGTTTGAACAAATCAGTAAAAAAACACATAAAATGACCAGGTGTTAACAGGCCCAAAGATTATGTGAAAAAGTTCTCACTAGACTACCATTTTCTAAAAGGATGCAATGCTCTTTTTATTACCTTCTCCGTCTAACACCATCTTGATTGTCCATTGATAACTGGTCCTTCTCAGGGCTCACCTGAAAGCAAGGTAAAGAAAGAAAAATAAACATTCTACTACAGACAAAGGATTCAGAGATGATCCAAATGAAGCAGTACAGAAACTTAACACTGATTAACACTGACTGATCACTGTCAACTGAAAACATACAATGAAAACTATTTTACATTACAGGGTTTTCCACAATAAATGCGAAGAAAAAGTTTGGAATTTAACATATCCTATTCATTCACAAATGAAATAATTAATTCTGTCAGGACAGATGACAAAAGAAAGAGCTTAGAACAATTTTATATTTAAATATCTGTACATTTAAAAGTAAAAAGTCACTGAGTGGCCAGTTTGAACAAATGAACAAAATAATACATTACATTGCAAAAGTGGGAGGTCTATTATTTTTTTACATTTACACTCCAATACTTAATAAAAAGATCATTTGACACACAGCATCAAGATTATTTTGTTCCACCCATTGCTATGGTTATCAGCATCAATTGGATTTAATTGCACATATAAATACATTTGTCAATCCAGAAACTATGCAATGTGTAGTTAGCAGCATAAACAAATGTGTTATATAGGCCTACAGAAATCAAAGATCGCTGCCATATTAGCCACTGAAGCTATCGATTACAACACGAGAAACACAAAGCTGTACTTCTGCAGAAACGTCCGTTATAATAAATGAAGTTGTGTGTGTGTGTCTGTCTACGTTGTGCATCTTTTATTGGCATTGTGTCAATACTT
The DNA here is from genome assembly GCF_024489055.1 of Chanodichthys erythropterus. Lineage (NCBI taxonomy): Eukaryota > Metazoa > Chordata > Actinopteri > Cypriniformes > Xenocyprididae > Chanodichthys > Chanodichthys erythropterus. Next base: position 21,392,853 of record NC_090232.1, read on the forward strand.
TGTTGGTTATAATGAAAGGATTCAACATGCAGCACTCGCGCTAAGCAAAAACTCAGACTAACAAACGTATCCGATTGGCTATTGTGTTCACATGCTCAACACAAATGTCTTCAGGTATGATGGTACATTTTAAACCACTCCGTTTTAATAGTGATCAAACTAATGCGTTATAGTAGTGACCTACACATTTAAAACAGTGACAAGTTAACATTAAAATCATGCATATAGTTAAAACTCTATAAATATACTGCCATAACCAATCAGGGATTCATGATATATCAGCCACCATATCTTACTGGCCGATAAATGCTCATTTTAATGTTATCATTCTCAGTCCGAACTAGGCAGATATTTTAACACTGATAAATAATGGATTATATGATGTGCGTTGTTCTCCATGATAGTATTGAACTGCTTGAAGGAAGATACAGTTACGGTGAATCACAAATCTGTGAAATCAGAGCGTTGTTACACGAAGAGCACATCTGCGGAGTTACACCTTTATGACTAGCACAGTCAGTTTGCTTGTGCATTCGCAGCCTTTTGTGGAATTATAAGTTGAATTTTTTTATTTTGTGTATATATCTGATTAAACTCATATAGGATGCATTTGGTTGAGTTAATGAACGCGGCAGGAAAGCGCTTCATTGTAGGCCTACCGGTGATCATCTCTTCAGCATGCGCACTCAAACAGCAATGGATAACATTAATAACTATAGCTGGGACTGTCATATATACATAACATTATAATGAGAACACGACTGTAATAAAACGCTGTGAATTATTTTGGATTAGTTGCCGTTTTTTAGTGTGTTGTTGTGGGGAGCGTATCCAGAACACTTTGTGACTTAATTCATGTACATCTGTGCATGAGTTTGTGCAGGTATAAGTTGTAATTTTTTTGTATAAATATCTACTTTATCATATATAAGTTGCATCCCGTTGAGCGAAAACCATCTAACAAAGCGCTTTGGTTTATGGGTGTTCATTCAGCTCTTCAGGTTCATGCTAAAACAGTGTTATTTGAAACAGTAATGCTAAAGATGTTTAATAAAGATGTTTATATACACTTTTTTTTTTTTCAAAAACATTACAACTTGTATTGTTCTTATTTTCATCAACAATATGGTTTGAGTAAATCATTTCCCAACAGGCTTTCATTTTATTCATCCATAGCACATGTATTGTGTTTCTTTTTATGTAGCCTAAGTAATGTTGACCAATAACTTGTTTGCATTTTTATTTAATTTTATTTATTATTAGTAGTAGTAGTAGTGAGGCAATATATATATTTTTTGCAACTTTACAATAAGGTCTCATTTGTTATTGTATTAACTAACGTGAATCAACTGAGCAAAACCCTTGTAAATGTGAGTTAATAATGCACTGTGAACTAACATGAACACGCATATTTTAGGTTAACAGATAAAACACTGGATCCTAAAATGTCTTGGGAAATGTTGAGATTAACCTTAGCTAAGATTAATAAAACTTCGACAGGATTTGTCCATTCATTGTTAGCTCATGTTAACTAATACTAACAATAAACTTTACTGTAAAGTGTTGACACTTTTTTTAAATAAAGAAAATTGGCCATATGAATGTACACCACCGTTCAAAAGTTTGGGGTCAGTATGATTTTTTTAATGTTTTAAAGAAGTATCTTCTGCTCACCTAGCCTGCATTTATTTGATTAAAAATACAAACAAAACAGCAATATTATGAAATATTATTCCAAATTAAAACAGTTGTTTTCTATGTCAATATACAGTAAAGTGTAATTTATTTCTGTGATCAAAGCTGAATTTTCCAGCATCGTTACTCCAGTCTTCAGTGTCACATGATCCTTCAGAAATCATTCTAATATGATGATTTGCTGCTCAAGAAACATTTATGATTATTATTAATGTTGAAAACAGTTATTTACATTTTTTTTATGATGCTGTGGTGAATAGAAAGTCCAAAAGAACAGCATTTGTCTGAAATCTACATCTTTTGTAACATTAAACACTACCGTTCAAAAGTTTGGGGTCAGTAAGAATTTTAATTTTATTTTTGGGGGATAGAAATAAAATTAATCAATACTTTTATTCATCAAGGATAAGTTAAACTGATCAAAAGTGGCAGTAAAGACAATTATAATGTTAGAAAATATTCTATTTTAAATAAATGCTGTTCTTTTGAACTTTCTATTCATCGAAGAATTTTGAAAAAAAATTGTACACAACCGTTTTCAACATTGATAATAATAATAAATGTTTCTTGAGCATCGCATCATCATATTAGATTGATTTCTGAAGGATCATGTGACATTGAAGACTGGAGTAATGATGCTGAAAATGCAGCTTTGATCACAGGAATAAATTACACTTTACTGTATACTGACAAAGAAAACAGCCGTTTTAAATTGGAATAATATTTCACAATATTACTGTTTTTGTTTGTATTTTTAATCAAATAAATGCAGACTTGGTGAGCAGAAGATACTTCTTTTAAAACATTAAAAATTCTTACTGACCCCAAACTTTTGAATGGTAGTGTCAAAATAATTGTAAAAGTAAAGGAATCTTATACTGGATCAAACTAGACTGCTGTACTGTATATGTTTGATTTATGCTGAAGTGTTTGGGACACGGTCTATTGTTTTTGTAATCAGGCTCTCAAAGTATATTAGAATTTGGATTTAGATTTATCTGCCAATGTATCATTTATCACCTTTCAAATATAAAAAATTATTGGTTATCAAAATTGGCCCAAATTTTCCTGTCAGCACATGCCTAATTTGATTTCCAAAAAGAAAAACAATACCTTCTGTACATCTCTGACTTCTGACTGGGACAGAGTGTTCATTTTGAGAGCAGAGGGTCCAACCTCACTGAGAGTCTGCAAACATCAAATTAGACATAAACACTGGTCTGAATATGTTAACAGCCTAGATCTCACAAGAGTCTCTGCTACATTTGCTCATTCTCTTACAGCACAACTCTCACTTACCTGGTGTAGGCCCACAGTAAGAGCAGCACAATCGTCACTGATGACAGCGGGGTCTCACGGCTTATCTGAAAATAAGAAATAAAGCTTTATATACAATCACTTCAACTAAGAGTTGCAAACCTTCAGTATATATGAAATATATCAAAGGGGTAATGTACAGTTAGACAGTAATTAATGCAAATTAAACATGGACAGGATGATCAGTGTCAACCATTCACAGCTTCCGATCAATAAATATGTGCACATGAAATATTGATTTAAGATCATATACAAGATCACATAATAGATCCATTTCAAATCAATATTTCAATATTTAAAAACCCATGGTAATGTTCATGGCTTTATATATGCATTACATTATGTGTGTGTGTTCATCACAGTATGTCAGGTTGTGTGTAGCTTTACACCTGTTTTATGAGGACACGTGTTTTATGAGGACATCATGAGAACATGTTCTTCATGTTTGACTTGACTGAAGAATCTCAGTGTGTTGTTAGATTGACAGAAGCCTGGTCTATGAGGACACTAGTTTTAACGGGACACTGATAACTAGATACATTTGGATGGCGCCCTGAGTTCAGGGTTAGGGTTAGGGTTAGGGTTAGGTTAGGGGTATGTATGAGAGTGATAGTGGTGAAACGAGGTGTGCTAGTTGTACAGTAAGTGATCATGACTCACTTTTCACACACACAATCATAATTCAGTGACTGATAACTGTGGCAAACAATCTGCTTCTTAGAAACACTGAAATCTGTTCTATTCTTTAAAAGGTGCTAAAGAGGATCTTTTCGTCGACTGAGAAACCAAAGACTGTTACTGAGTTTTTGAAATGAGCGCATGCGTAAGAACAGCCCCCTCCTTCACAGCTCATTTCACGGGAACGCCTCCCAAAACTCCTGCACAAGTATTAGATCACGAGTGTTTACCACCGGCATTCGCTGTGTCGTGTTAGTGGATTCATTATGTCGGACTCACCGCAGGTAACTCATAATCTGCAGCTGTTACTCCTGTCTCCTGACAAAAACATTGCATGCGGCGCCTGTGGAGTTTGGAAAGTTACTGGAGCGCAGCCGCGCTCGTCTCTCACAAGGAACGTCACGGCAGTGATTGACAAGCCAGAGGGCCAACCGTTTACGTGATTGGCTGATGTTTTTAAGGCCCTACCTCGTGCACAGATTATGTATATTAATATTATTACTTTCAGTGCACCTAATAAATAGTCTTTTATCAGTAAGTAAACACAGTTTCAAGTAATATTGCAAAAATGTATAAAACAAAACATCCTCTTTACCACCTTTAAGGACTAACTCAATTATTACTTTACTTTTATTTGATACCTTTATTGTTGCTGTATCTTATTCTTCTGAATCTGATTCTTCTCAGTTACCATCTGAAAATAAGAAAGAAAAGCAAATAAAAATCAAATCAAAAAAAAAAACAATTATTCATTGCAGTATTACTCATTGAAAGTCAATTTCAACTGAGGGTGCTTCTTTTTACCTACTTCTAAAATGATTATATCTAATCTAACAAACACAATAATGAGTTTTCAATATTGACATTTGCTACAGTGAGCTGTGAATTATGGGTTATCAGTATCAATCCCAATCTTCCATATGGGTGCACCCCAGAGTCCCGGTAAAACGAGTGTCCTCATAGACCAGGCTTGTGTCAATCTAACAACACACAGAGATTCTTCAGTCAAGTCAAACATGAAGAACATGTTCGCATGATGTCCTCATAAAACACGTGTCCTCATAAAACAGGTGTAAAGCTACACACCACCTCACATACTGCCATGAACATGCATGTAATGTGATGCATATTAGGGCTGGGCGATATATCGCATGTGATTGTCACGCGCATTTCGTCAGTAAAGCCGGTTCCCTGATTGCCGCTAAATCGCCATCACCTGCTTTCAAATTTAATAGACAGAGCCGTAGATCACTGACAAGCTACGCAATATCGCGTTCATATCGCAGATGAATCGCCTTCGATAATGAACGCGATATTGCGTGGCTTTTCAGTGATCTACGGCTCTGTCTATTAAATGGCGCTCCATTTGAAAGCAGGTGATGGTGATTTAGCGGTAATCAGGGAACCGGCTTTACTGAAGAAATGCGCGTGACAAAAGCATGCGATATATCGTGCAGCCCTAATGCATATATAAAGCCATGTAGGGCTGCACAATATATAGTTTTGTCACTGATACCTATCTGTGGGTGTGACATTGCAGTACAAATGAAGTCAAGTAGGCTATAGGGATCATAGTTGATCTGCGATCCATACGGACTACGGCTGCACGATGTATGGTTTTAGCATTGTATCCCGATGTGTGCATCCACAAAAGTCACATCACAGGATGTGCAATGTCAAGTGTAGGGATCGTAGTTGATCCGAACGGTCCAGCTGCCCCCCGGTTAAGAGCGCATGTGACTTTTACAAATGTCATTTGCTTGTGTTTTTAAGTCCTGTCAATTTAAACATCAAACGCACTATGACTGGAACTCGCGCTGTTTTCTGACAGACAGATAGCACGTGAACACAGAGTTCAGTTCTCTTTCTCTTATCTTTGAGCTTGAACAAACACTCTCAGCGAAAACAGTTGGTTCTGTGTTGTAAACAATTAAGAAAACGGATGCATATAATATTGGACCCATACATGCTTTCCTCAATGTGTGTACCTCAATACAGTTAGATTAACCTGAAAAACATAAAGCACTGCTTATTTTAATTTGTATCTTATTTTTATTGTGTTTATCTAAGCTTGTAATTCGTTTATTATTCTCTAAGCAGATGCACTACCCTACAAAATGATCCCAATCATCCTAGAATGATTAATTATTTTCAAATAGTGCTATTCAATTCATCTGGTGGAATTGTTTTCATATCGCAATATATAAATTGCAGAAAAACTAAATATTGCAATGTCAGTTTTTCTGCAATATTGTGTAGCCCTATTTCCCTGAGTAACATTTAACCTTTAATAATAAAGCAAGTAAAATCATGACTGTAAATAACATATAATATACCTGACACAGGTGAAATCACTGATGAATCTTTGTGAATACTGTATGTCTTCCTCCTGAGATTGGGCTTTCTCCATCACTGTTTCACTTCAGCATGATCTGATGTGTCTTCTGTCATCTTCTGTTTTTAGTATAAACGTCAAAAGATAAATTATAGTAAACAGCAAGTTATTTTCATACTTTATTGTATGATATTTAAGAATTATGTATAATTGAGGATCAATATTCCTTCATAAATTTTCACAATTGATAAATTATAGACAATAATACTGACAGCATTAATTTGACTGAATAAGACTGACAGTTCTGATAAATCTTATCATAGCCAGTAAATCTTTGTTTCTTAATGTCTTTAAATCAAGCAGAACTGTAGTAATATTTACAGTAGGCTGGTATGTGAGGATACTGTACTGGGTGAAATGCCGTCCCCTTCAGACTGTAGTCATGACAACGCCTTATTATGATGGCTTGGCTAGGTTATTGCATGCGATCAGAAAATGATGCAGTTACAATTATAGTTTAATCGAAAACCAGCTTTAAATGACAAGCATCGCTGATTCCCTCCTGACAGTCTTTAAACACAATCACAATCTCGCTAGCGCCGTTAGCATCGCGAGCTAGCTGTTTTATAACTGTAAAACGAGCTGCAAAGAGCTTACAAAACATGAACAAACAAGCCAAACGGACCCACAAGCATTTAAAAAGCAGAACAACTTACCTTTAAAATAATAGTAGCCTCCATCAGGTGCTCAGATGTCTTCTCAGGTGCAGCTTCTATCCGGCCCAAACAGGAAATGAACGCGAAGACTCTTATTATAAACCATACTTAATATAATATACGCGGGATTAAAATAATAATAATAAATATATGTGATGTGAGCGCACGAGTTAATGTGTGGTTGTGTTTACATGAATAGCATATGCTAACGAGCTAAATAAACTGTATAAATACTGAGTAAACAGCATTCAAGTTATTTTTATACTTTATTACATGACATTTAAGGGATATTTTTAATCGAGGATCACTATTTATTCATATATTTAATTCACAAATAAAAAATTATAGGCAATAACACTTAAATAATTAGTATTTTGCATTAACTCGCTTGTTATACAGACCTATGCTGAAGCTGAAGCTGAATGAAGCTCCGCCCACCGGCGCCATCTTGTCTCGCTGTTGTTCATTGCGTATGCAACCAATAGGAGCTGCAGAATTAGGCTCCGCCCGTCGGCGCCATCTTGTTTTCGTGATTTCCCGCCTACCAGTACCGATCTGACCAGTCACAGGCCTCAATACTTACACTTGTGTGAAAAATGCAAATTTTCGATGACGCCGGTACAGTACCAGGACCCGGCTGCAGGGGCGCACTCTCGTACACAGAGGATACACAGTGTATGGTATAAAATCAGGTTTTTGTGGTATATAAGGACATGCCGCGAAAATTGGAGAGGGTGCTTCTGGGACATAGAGAAAGGCATCTACATTGCCGGAATTACAAGGACATGGCCTGTGTCCTCATAAACCCAAATGTCCCCGTAATGCCGGTGCGTATTCAGGTCAAAAGTCCTCGTAAACCACAAAAACCAACACACACACACACACACACACACACACACACACACACACACACACACACACACACACACACACACACACACACACACACACACACACACACACACACACACACACACACACACACACACACACACACACACACACACACACTTTCTTGAGGTAAGCATTACAAAGTGTAGATGCAAACGAGACCGGACATAGAGTGCTGTGTGCGTGTGTGCTTTATGGTGCTGCTAATGAGTGGACTGATGAGGTGCAGGTGGCGGTGATCAGTACTCTGGAGACTGTGAGCGTTGTGGTTGGGTGACGTTGGAACCTGACGTGTCTGTGACAGATATTCAATGCTGTGATATTTAAGTGGAGAGTGAGACAAGAATAAATAACATTTTTAGTCTCAGTGCAGCTCTGCATGGTTGAGAATATTAATGCTCGGGCAGTCTGTGAAGTTTTAGATTGAATTATTGCATGCATTAGTCTGGTTCCCAAAAGCTTCCCTGTGAAAGACGATAATTGCTCTCTCACTCAAAAACAAAAACTAATGGAATACATTTTTGAGGTTCTTATGTCTCTGTTTCTTATGTATAAAGTGGCTGGCAGGTTACAACTATTAAAACTTTTACTGTATCAGGTCCTTATTACATTCAGTAATAATTATCACAATCACAATATAATACATACTACATCATCCCACGAAGCTGTATCAGATGAAGCCATGTAATACAAGGTAATTATTCTAAAATACCAACGTTAATATGTATTTTTAAAAAGAAAGGCATGGTGACGCCATCAACACTTGACAACAGACAAGATCAGATCTTATGGCCTAAAGCAACAAAATGCAAATATTGCTAAGGGCATTATTCACTTCATTCTGTTTAAATTGAAAAGGTCTGGCAACACAATGGGATGAGTCTTATCTTGACTGTAGACGTCATGTGTCCATTTCTACCTGATGTAGATCAGGAGGATAGACATTTGTCCTTTTGTCTTAATGATTACATTTCCTGACATTTGAAACCCTCTTTGTACATGTATCTGAAAAGCTCAGCTGACAATGGAAAAAAAAAGCTATAAAAACAATGTTGAAAAAATTAAGGATACAATGATGACATTATTCATGAGTTAATTAACCATATATTACTGCAGTTATCAGAAAAAAAATGGATAGGCTAATTGAGTTCTTTTCATGTTAGTACATTTTCTTAACACTATGTAATAACTTTCATTAACATTATTAGAGAGGATTAGCATAAATTACTTAGACTGGTATTTAACAGATAATCAAAGATTTAAATGTCAAGATCCTTAGATTCCTTTATTTTAATAAGAAGTATGAATTAACAATTATTTTTTCATAAACCTCTGATCTATTATATTTGTAATTATAAAGCAAACTGTAGCTCATTATGAAGTCCGATGTCAATCAACAATCTCGCGAGTACTGGTGGATTTGCGCACGTAAAGAACATGCAGAGGCAGCCTGTAGATTCTCAGCAGACTCTCAGGGAAGCGGTCCTTACCCTTTCAATGCATCAAATTGATTCGGACTCGTGTTATTGACACTTCTTGAGGTCTGTCGTAGGGTTTTGCACAATAATGTTGGCATGGATTTGGTCTATTTTTTTCTTCTGACAGATATACGTACGTGAGCTTCTGTGGCAGGAAACTTCACATCATAAAGAAGGTAAGACACTTTAAAGTCTTAAATTACTTTATTCGGAAGCTTATTCAAGTTTATGCACGTCTTTGTATATAATTTAATGACCGTGTATTATTAGTGTCAGTAAATTACCAATAGGTTAAAACGTGCATTTAACATATATATATATATATATATATATATATATATATATATATATATATATATATATATATATATATATGACATTTGTTCAGAACGGATCGGAAAATATGTCAAAAAACACCAATTTGTCTTATAATGTAAGTGCGTTCTCTTATGGATCATTAAACTAGACTAGTTATATTTAACTGTTAGACTGGGACAATTTTGATTTGAACACTTTTTTTCCCCTCATGTTCACAAGGCCAAAAGTGCCTGTAGTTGAAGAACCACCCATATATATATATATATATATATTTGCAAAAACCCTACTAATGTTTTACAAACTAATGTATACGTACAAACAGATGAATGCTACGAACCTTTGATTTATTTATTTATTCATTCATATAAACTATGAATTAACATGTTTAGATTAATCAAATATTAAATCGTTATGCTATAAATTGATAATGCATATAATTTTTATACAATAAAATAAGATCCACTTTAACACTAAAGTGACAATTATATTACATGTACATACTATAGTAATAACATTAAATTATGCATAATTACAAGTAACTAAGCTAAACCGTAGCACTGTAGTAAGTACATACAGTTAATAACTGTGTAATTACACTGTAATAACGCAGCCTAAAATAACCTAAAATCCTTGTACCTCCATAATTTATCATTCTTAAAAAAATTGTTATCATATATATATATATGAATGATATAATGTAATAACAGGGCATCCAGTATCTTTTGTCTGAATGTTGTTTTGAATACAGACTAGATTTTTAATATTTTAATTTTCACTTTACTCATTTTTTTTTTTTTTTTTCAGAGTAAGTGACTAAAGTGAACATGGATATAAGAACCGAAATGAACATATCTGAAGACGAAACCCTGAACTCCTTAATTCAGTCCACAAACTGTTGTACACCAGCCACTATTCAAGTTGAGGGTGTCTTTGATGGTCTGGAAGACAGTACAAAACTGGTGGGTGTTCAGGTGATATTGATTTTGGCATACAGCACCATCATCGTCTTTGGTGTGACCGGGAACTCTTTGGTCATATATGTTGTGTACAAGTTTCGAAATTTACACACAGTTACTAACTATTTCATTGTCAACTTGGCTGTAGCAGACTTGTTGGTCAACACATTGTGTCTACCTTTTACTTTGATGTACACTCTCTATGGAGAATGGAAATTCGGACAGGTGATGTGCTACCTGCTGCCATATTCACAAGGCTTAGCGGTCCACGTTTCGACCATCACACTCAACGTTATAGCGCTGGACAGGTACCGTAGCATTGTCTACCACATGGAAACCAAGATGTCCAAAGACATGTGTATAGTCGTGATTGTGATCATATGGGTGGCAAGCGCGATCCTTGCCAGCCCTCTAGCTATCTTCCGTGAATATGTGACCTTTGACTTATCACCTGAGCAGACAATTCAGGGTTGCGCAGAGAAGTGGCCTGGAAGTAGCACAGATGGGACAATCTACAGCATCGCCATGTTTTTCCTGCAGTACGGGCTGCCACTGTCTATCATTTCTTTTGCGTACACTCGAATCTGGCACAAGCTAAGAAATCACGTCAGCCCCGGCGGTGGCCGTAGCGACCGTCATCAACGGCGACAGAAGACGACGAAAATGCTTGTGGCCGTAGTGGTAGTCTTCACCGTTAGCTGGCTGCCCTTTCACGCCTTCCAGTTGGCTGTGGATATTGATAGCAGTGTACTGGAAATGAAAGACTTCAAATTGCTCTATACAGCTTTCCACATTGTAGCCATGTGCTCCACCTTTGCCAATCCTATCCTTTATGGTTGGATGAACAGGAACTATAGAAGATCTTTTGTGGCCGTGTTCAAGTGTGGAAGGTTAAATAACGGAATGAGAAGAGTTTGTAGCAGTGAGGCAGTAAGTGAGAAATGTACACGCAATAAGCAAAACGCAATCAGTGTTGTCTTTAAAGAAGAAAACACTTTGCTGTGATGGCCATTTGCTTTTGAGATTTCAAAACACAAAATGTAAACATAATAAGGACAAATATTCAAAAAGTCTACTGTAAAGAAGGACTGTAAGTAAATCTAAGATTGAACACTCTACAAATTGCCTGATGTTTTATATACGAGACAATTGTGGTGAATTTGTTACTAAACACTCACTTAGTTTGTATTTTGTTGTTAAAATGTATTATGTATTTGGTTATATTTGGAATTAGCATTTGATCTGTAAAAAAAAGTCAGTGAGACAGGGATCTCGTGTTAAGAATATTGTAGTTTTTCTGTTTGTTTCCTGTGAAAATAAACGTGATTTTACGTAAAATGGCTCCCAAAGCATTAACAAGGCAGCAGTAGGAAGACATCAGGACAAGTTGGAATCAAATATTTGAATTTGATCCTGTCTATAACTTACAATCTTGTGCATGTGATTTGACAGATCATCAAAAGTATAAAAATAATTTCTCACAGTGCAGTAGGTAAGTCAATTTTTTTTCTTCAATGTATGATTTAATTTCTATACAGAAATAAGTATTGTAGTCATAAAGTATTTGCTTGGTTGTCTCTACAACTTACTTGAATTTAATATATTGGTGCCTTGAAAGCTGGTCTTAAACAAGTTTAACAAAAGTATAAAAGGTTTATACAAAAATGCTGTGTGTGAATCAACAAATTCGTTGGGCAGCGAGGCAGCAAGCCAGCTGCTTTCTGTTTCAGACACCCCATGTCTCGCAGGTAATTAGGTTACATGGCCTCTAATACTGCACATTGTTCACAATAAGACTCTAGGATCACAAGCAATGAAATACTGCACCATTTTGATTCTAAGAGTGTTCCCTTCTAAAAACCGAATACTCAAAAAAATCTCAAAATTAAGTCTAAAGTTAATTTATCAGGAACAAGTCTAGCTGTTGGGATGTTGTCTCAGCTTGTCTCTTATGGAGATTCATGTTCCATATTGGACAAGGATCATGTGCAATGACAACCCCTATTATTTGGAATTATAAGATCATAAAATAATTTTTTTTTAGCATTATGAAATTACATTTTTATTAGTTGTAATAAAGAGAGGGATTGTGAAATTTTGCCCACCAGACAGACTAAAACAATAAATACGGTTTACAAATGGAATGTACTCCATCAAGATCAGTATTCCTAATTCTGATAGCCACTGGCCCATAAAAGATCAATCAACTGACAGGAACAGACCAATCAATACTTACTGAGCAACAACATAAAAATAGAATAAGAGGGTCTGAGTATTGATCCTGTCCATTACTGTCCTGCCCGTCTTTGAATGTCCCAAAAGCCACTTCTATTATATCTGCAATTCACAAGTGAATCCCTGTCTCTGCACAAAACTATTTACCTTCATTCATCATTGCATTAGGGATTTTATTTCAAGCAGATGGCTTTTAGCCTCAAAGCTTAGGCATGTGCTTTACCATTAGTGTCATCTCTTAGTCATTCGTTGCTGATTTGCCCATATCCCACAATAAACTAACATCAAAGACACTATACCGCAAAGGATTCCAGGCACAGAAGCTTGTAACAATCGACCCTATCAGTGAAAGGTCCTAGTACTCACCTTTCTCATTTAACTGTGGATGCCAGATTGCTTTAGTGTTAAGGTCTTTGATGCCACAAGCAACACAATTTCTCCTCGGGGTAAATAAAGGTTATTATACTATACTTTCTAGAGCAGGACATTGATGGGTGGGGCACAAGGTGCAGATGGTTTGTTCCTAGGTAAACTCATGCTTTATTGGAACGTTGAAGCACCATTTATGAAGATGACAGACTTTGACTACCTCTGAAGAGATCACTTCAGCAAAGTATAGAGTCAAACTACAATTTATTCAGACACATAACATTCATTGAGTAACATTATATTTGGATTTATTGAGATTTTACTAAAATTTGATGAAGATTATTACTAACACTTTTCTTCAATATTTCAGAGATTTGTATTATTATGATAATTTTCATTTATTAAATTTACATCTTTATCATTCAAAATCAATATGTCTATTGTTTATTTTCTGATTATATTTTATTAAGAAATAAAATCTATTTAATCATCTGACCTTGGATCTCCTAATTGCATCAGTCATATAACACTTAAGCAAAACATGGTCAGATCAAAGTGCCCGAGTAATATTTGGTTCCACATTTTTATCTATTTTACTGGTAGTCCACTGTATGAAGAATTTTTGGGTACAATATATCACAGTTTACTTTATTTTGCTATCCTCACTTACATAAATTAACTAGTGTCCTGCACCCACTAGTAAAAATATATAAAAAATATAAAAAATGTCTGAATAATTTTTGGTTTGACTGTACAGTGCCTGCAACTTAGGCTCAGAAGGCTGATTAACTGGAGTTTATGAGAAGTAATACAAGGCACAGATGTACAATTTCAAGATATGTTTTATAAGATAAATAATACAATAAAGTTTATCATCAGAACAAACAATGAAAAGATCCAAACTGTGAATGGTTTTTGTCAAAAAGTAAAAAAAAAAATCCATAAAAGAACATAAATTAAAGACATAATTAAAAAAAAAAAAAAAAAAAACACATTTCTTGTAAATAAGTATAAGGCTTTGATCAACCAATAATGCCATTATATATAAACAGCACATATTTATCTCTATGTATCTCATATTTATCGCTCTTATCTTGCCATGTTTATGATCAAATGTATATTTAGACAAATATCTCAAAAATTGCTTTTCTAATTTAAAGACAACATGATGAAAATGTAATGTAGTGTTACTGCAGTACATTATCATTAATTTGTTTCAATTATTCCTGAAATAATTATATAAAATGCCAAAAAAAATAGGGGGTTAAAAATAAAATGAAATAAAGCTCATTTTCCAAATGGGATGGTTTTATTAGGTGGGCTCCAGGGTGGAGGGGGCTCATCCTGAAGAATAGCCTGTATCCTCTTTTCATTTCTCTCTCTTTTTTGTTGAAACTCTTTTCTTCTCTGTAATAAAAGGACCAGGACCATTTAAATTCTATGTCAATCAAAACAGTGAAAAGATTTTGTTTGCCAATTAAAAATGTATGTATGTTCAATACAGATTAAAACATGTATGTCTCAGTCTCAAAGCATCTGTTTAAATGTGTTTATATAGTGCATGGCGTGACAAACGAGGACGCCATGCACTAAACCCCACTTTGTAGAAATATGACTGATGCCCTTTTTACATAAATATCATTTACCATAATGACAAAAAAAATTAATGGCAAATGACAAAGGAGAAGAGTTTAAGAAGAGCAACTTCTTAACAAATAATAAACAGCAATGCCATGGAAATATATTTTCTACAAAACTGTTTTTACAGTGCAAAATAATACGTGTGATTGGGAAATTATTTGTAATCAAAGTTACTGTAACATACCAGCCATTTGTCATACATCTCCAAGGCCATTTTTTCTTTTTCCTCCTTTTCATATTTCTCCTCCACTTCCTTTATTTTCTCCTTCTCGCGTTCTGCCCTTACCTTCTCTTCAATGACATCCTTCTTTCGGTAACTCCTATGTAACAAGTAATTAACTGAATGTAATGTTCTGCACAATGGCACAATCATTAATGTCGATCCGTAACCCGAGGCTTCACAAAGAGCACATTTACATCTTAATCAATACATAATTGCTTGAGTAACTTCAAATGTGAGCTATTTAACAAAATAAAAGGAATGAATTAGGGTAATATATGTATCTTTCTTACCATTAATATATTGTGTCTTTCTTACCATTCAGTGAAAGCAGAGGTGCAGTCCTTCTTTCTTTCTTCTTTCTCTCTGACCTGCTGTAGTTTCTCTTTTCTCTCAGTCTGCTTCTTTTCCTTTATCCTGTCTTTAAGGATACTGTCATGATCCTCTTTCCACTTCTCAAAAACCTGCTTTTGTAAATTAGATTGGGATATATTTATGTGAATGATTGTTCTAAAAGTGCATTTAGTAGTATATATTGTATCTATCAGTATATTATAGATTCTGATATTTCTCTCTCTCTTTTAATTTTTTAATCACCTTTATTTAATCACCATCATTTTTAGTACTGTGGCAAATGGCTTTTTAAAAGTACAAATATTTCACAGTCTCACAGTTATTATGAAGTCACAAAAGCTGCAAGCATTTATAAAACAATTCAGACCTTTAGTCTAAGATAAGTACACTACATCACACGGCAAGATATGTCAACTTTCAAGAGTAAAGCCTGCAGACCTGAAACTCCTGCAGACAGTCCAGACATCAGAAAAAAAAAAAAATAAATAAATAAATAAAATAAGACATGACAAGGACTTGACAGTTCTGAAAGGGGCCAAAATGCTGGATCTAAAATGCCTTCAAGCCAAAGGCACTGTTATGATGTCCTTGACAGGCATGGTGGCAAGGGAATGTTACTTGAAGGGACACTCCAAATGAAACTGAGTTACTGAATACCTTCCCAAGGGTCCCTTTCTCAAGACTTTTAGCAAAGGGCTCACAAGGTTCTGTGCAGTTTGGCCACTACAGCAAACCACATTCACACACATACAGTAAACTATACAAGAGAAATATGGTGCATTTCATGTATTTGAGTTATGATTATTTTGCCTGTAACAAAATTCTCAAACCATGAGTATATTCTAACAACTTTGACTGGGTTGAACAACCGTCAGTTGGGGCAGATCAGTGCCACCTTGGACTTTATGTGGAGTGTATTTTTCAGACATATTTTTTTCTTTCTAGAAATGCTTATTATTGAGGTGAAAACAACGAGTCATTTTAGTTATCCTTTTTTTAAAACCATAAAGTGGCTGTTTGAAAATACAGTTTTTCATGTGCACCTCACATGTACTGGATAAATTACAAACAAATGTCCAGAACAAACCCTTTACATCTTTTTAATACAGTAAAAGGTTTACAATATTTCTAATAAACCACTTTTTTATAATTATTTATGAAAAATACTGACCTGTTTTGCGGTTTCTTTTTTTTCTTGTTTTTTATCCATTTCCATTTGTTGTTGGTTGATTGCCTCCTGATTTTCTTTGACTTTTTTTCTGATGATTTCAGCTTTTTTCTCTTTCCAGGCATCATAAGAGGCCTTTGCATCTGCAATTTTAGCAAGCTTTTCCTCGAAGGGAAATGACAATAAATAAATCACAACAGGACTGTGTTGACCAAAGAATACAATTAATTTATTGCGGAAGAAATGTGTATTAAATCTTTACGGTGCATCCAAAGTCGCATACTGTCTAACTAGGTACTACATTTGAATTTAAACTTACTTTGTAATGGTTAAAAAAGTATGCTCTATATAGTATGAATATGGGTAGTATAAATGAAATTCAGATGTACAAAATCCACCATGTTGTTACAGTCATGTGACCTAACGCTTCACTGACTTTCATAAATCCTCTTCTGTGGGATAGTAAAGTGTCTATTGAATACACATTCCAGAATCTCAGCTTAAGTAATAGGTCATCCGGGTACTTTTTTGTTGAATACTATTATTTCAGACATACTACTCTTTTGGCGTACTGTTTTTCACATATATAGTAGGGAAGTATTCGATTTCAGATGCAGCGTTGGTTTATGTTAATTACCTCTTGCATTTTCTCCTCTTTCAATTTCTCTTCCTGCTTTTTTGCCCTTCTTGCTATTTTTAAAGTTTCTTCTTTCTTTTTTAGCCATTCCTGTTAAGATAAAAAAAAAAAAAAAAAAAAAAAAAAAAAAACAAATACATTTTAGATGCATTAAAAAGTTTTAAAAAAAAAAATAATCATGTTTTTAGTAAATGATTATAACCTGGTACACAGCAGCTCTTAGTGAATCTGCTGCTTCTGGAACCTGTTGGGTCTGTGTCCTCTGATCCAAAATCTTCAATGTTCCAAGGTATTTGGACTCTGCTATATATGAGCTTTTGGACTTTCTGGAACTGCATGACCGGGAGCTTGAAGGTCTAATGTCCAAAAGATATTCTTCTTTGAGTTTTCAATGTTTGGTGCATTTAAATAACACTTTTTAGCACTTTTAAGGTGCAATTTTTCCTCATTAATATATGTGTGTGTGTGTGTGTGTATAATACACTGCTCAAAAAAAATAAAATAATAAATAAATAAAATAAAATAAAATAAAATAAAATAAAAGGAACACTTTTTAATCAGAGAATAGCATTAAGTCAGTTAAAATCCTGGGATATTGTTCTGGTCAGTTAAGTAGCAGAGGGGGTTGTTAATCAGTTTCAGCTGCTTTGGTGTTAATGAAATTAACAACAGGTGCACTAGATGGGCAACAATGAGACAACCCCCAAAGCAGGAATGGTTTTACAGGTGGAGGCCACTGACATTTTTTTCCCTACTCATGTTTTTCACTAGTTTTGCATTTGGCTAGGGTCAGTGTCACTACTGGTAGCATGAGGCGATACCTGGACCCTACAGAGGTTGCACAGGCAGTCCAACTCCTCCAGGATGGCACATCAATGTGTGGCATTGTCAGAAGGTTTGCTGTGTCTCCCAGCACAGTCTCAAGAGCATGGAGGAGATTCCTGGAGACAGGCAGTTACTCTAGGAGAGCTGGACAGGGCCGTAGAAGGTCCTTAACCCATCAGCAGGACCGGTATCTTCTCCTTTGTGATGGAGGAACAGGATGAGCACTGCCAGAGCCCTACAAAATGGCCTCCAGCAGGCCACTGGTGTGAAGGTCTCTGAACAAACAATCAGAATCAGACTTCATGAGGGTGGCCTGAGGGCACGACATCCTCTAGTGGGCCATGTACTCACTGCCCGGCACCGTGGAGCTTGATTGGCATTTTCCATTGAACACCAGAATTGAAAGGTCCCCCACTGGCACCCTGTGCTTTTCAGATGAGAGCAGGTTCACACTGAGCACATGTGACCGACATGAAAGGGTCTGGAGAAGCCGTGGAGAACGTTTTGCTGCCTGTGACATCGTTTAGCAAGACCAGTTTGGTGGTGGGTCAGTGATGGTCTGGGGAGGCAAATCCATGGGGGGACGCACAGACCTCTACAGGCTAGACAATGGCATCCTGACTGCCATTAGGTATCGGGATGAAATCCCTGGACCCATTGTCAGACCCTACCCTGGTGCAGCGGGTCCTGGGTTCCTCCAGGTGCACAACATTGTCTGTCCTCATGTAGCGAGAGTATGCAGGCAGTTCCTGGAGGATGAAGGAATTGATACCATTTAATGGCCCCCACACTCACCTGACCTAAATCCAATAGAACACCTCTGGGACATTATGTTTCGGTCCATCTGATTCCGCCAGGTTGCACCTCAGACTGTCCAGGAGCTCAGTGATGCCCTGGTCCAGATCTGTGAGGAAATACCCCAAGACACCATCTGCCGTCTTATTAGGAGCATACCTCGAAGTTGTCAGGCATGCATACAAGCATGTGGGGAACATTCAAACTACTGAGTAACATTTTGAGTTGCTGCAATGAAATTTCAGCAAAATGGACTAGCTTGCTTCATAATTTTTTCACTTTGATTTTCGGGGTGTCTTTGAATTCAGTCCTCTGTAGGTTGATCATTTTCATTTCCATCAAACGATGTGGCATCCTTTCGTTCCTAACACATGACCCAGTCCATATCAGTATAGATATCCAGCATGATATTTTCCCCTATTGAGATCTGATGTGTTTTCAAAGTGTTTTTTTTTTAGCAGTGTATAAATATTACAGTAGTTTTTTGTCAACTATCCTTATTAAGTGTGCTGTGAAATGGTGCTCCAGATGCTGTGTTAACATCAAATAGAACATGAATTAAATTTTTTAAAAAAGAAGAGACTTTACCTCCTTATTTCAGTTGTCTACCACATGCCCATCACTGCCTGTGTCAGCATAAAGTATTAAAGAAATCCACTAACCTTTCTGTGGATTTTCTAGACATTCGGCTTTGTGTGGTTGACGTGTGGTCAAGGTCATCCTGGAAACTCTCCTGATTGGATAAGTGAGAAGACAGATTAAATTAAGAATTACATTAGCATTTAAATTTTGACAAGGCATTTAATTGACCTTAATATGTTGGGTACTGCATTCTTTAGTAACATAAAAAAAGCTGTTTCTTATTACACTGCTGAGAGAGATGCCATTTTCAGAGAGCAACCTTTCAGAGTAATCGATAAGAACAAGATCTATTTCACTCTTAATTGGACTTACATGCTTTTCTTCAAATGATGTTGAGTGGTTCCTCTCTTTGCTCTCTTCTGAGGCAACTAGAATGAAAATTACATATTTATTTAAAATTATTAATAATACTTCACTATAATTTACTTTAAAATATTAAATGTTAGATCACAGATTAACAATACCAAAATATACTATCAGTGAAAGTCTGAACATTAAAACACACATACCAATGTCTGCAGTAGCTGGAGCCTCATACACTTGCTCTTCTGTTGAAAAAGACTGTGTTTTGGACTTTTCTGACATGGCCTGGTGTTCATCTGGACCCTGCAGTAAAAATAGGGTTGGGTTAACCCTGCTATTGCATTCTGGTCCATCTTGACCGGACTGGGAAGAGGTACACAATTGTTTTTTTTTTTTAGTACGACATTTTGTAAGTGTGCAATTTAAAGGGGCCGTAGCATGAATCTGTGCATAGTTAATGATGCCCCAAAATAGGCAGTTAAATTTTTTTTTATAGGCTTATGTTCCACTGGGTCCAAACAGACCCTAGAATGCAAAAAGTGTATACCGTTTTTTAACGCATTAGTGGGGTTAAAAAAACAAAACAAGGATCTGTCAAAAACATTTGCTTGAATCTGGATTTAGACCTGATCAGCTTGTTTCTGTTGTGAGATATTAACTACTGTTAACAGACTCCACTCATTCAAAAATGTAACATCTCTAAGCAGGGTTTTTAGTATTTACAGCGTTTAAATAGGTTTCTGCTATTTCACTTTTTTTCTTTCTATCATTTAAACTTTTTACCTGAAAACTTTCATTTGTAGAGGTTTGACTCTTCTCAGAAGAGGATCTGTTGGAAAAGGGTATAGACATGGAGGATGTGGCTGTTCTGCTGAAGGCAGGAGTTTCTGCTTGAGTTTCCTCTTCTAACTGACCAGTGTCACACATATTGGCTGTCCTCAGTCTGGGCTTGGGTCTGGGGGACATGTCTTGAGCAAGACAAAAATTGATATGATGAAAATACAGTAAAAACATTATTATTGTGAAATATCATTACAATTTAAAATAGCAATTTTTGAATATAGCTATATTTGAATATATTTTAAAATGTAATTTATCCCTGTAATAGCAAAGCTGAATTTTCAGCAGCCATTACTCCAGTCTGTAGTGTCACATGATCCTTATCATACCAAATCATAATATGCTGCTTTTGTGCGCATGAAACATTTATTACATTTATTCAGCAAGGACGCATTATACTGTTTAAAAGTGACAGTAAAGAAAACATTTATAATGTTACAAAGATTTCTGTAACACTATAGTATGGGGAACACATATTCACTATTAACTATGACTATTTCCACAATAAATTCCTAATTTACTGCTTATAACTTTAGTAAGGTAGTTGTTGTAGTGGTTAAGTTCAAGTATTGGGTAGGATTAAGGGATGTAGAATATGGTAATGTAGAATAAGTCATTAATATGTGGTATATAAGTATTAATAAACAGTCAATATGCAAGCTAATATGCAACTAGTTAAAAATTAAAATTGTTCCCCATACTGAAGTGTTACCAAGATTTCTATTTCAAATAAGTGCTGTTATTTTGAACTTTCTAGTCATCCTTTCTTTTCATCCTTCCTTTCAAAAGTAATAAGAACCATTATTAATAACTGAGCACCAAACCAGCATTATAATAAACAGTAGTAATAATTGGTCTTGCAAAATACCACAGATCTTAAAAAACAGCACACATGCAAAGACTGTAGCCCTGACCTGTAGAGAGTTTTGGTTTAACACTTCTCTCCCTGGGTTGATGAATGGGTACGTCACCATCTTCACCAATCCTTTGGTTGTCCTCATCTTTTTCTGAGGGCAATGGTACTGGACTGTCCCACTGTGAGCCTTCTGATGTAAGGGGGACAGAAGATTCCCATTGGCTATTCTCAGAGTTTAGTGGCAGTGGCGTTTCTGAAAGGCTCTTCCTCACCACAGATTCTGTTTGGTTCCTCAACCTCATAACTGATTTTGGCTGTTCATCCTTCTGGGATAAAGTGGATTCTGGTTGAAACTTGTCAGACTGAGAGGAAAAAGGGGAATCTGACAGTTGATTTTTCTCTGAAGTGTAAGAATTGCTTGGACTTTGAGAAGTATTCTTGGATTGGATGGAATAGGAAGAAATATGCTGGTCATCTGCACTCCCCATGGAGTTTAGCTCTTCAAAACGCACAGGTGAGCTGGTTCTTTTGGTTTTCATGAAAGATACTTTTTTGGGTTTGACATTTTCTTCTTCATCATCTGAAAGCTTGAAATCATTGATTTTGCCTTTTGTCCTCCCAGCTTTAAATCTCTCCTTTTTCTGTTTTTGTCTTTTAAGAAGTTTGTTCAGCATGTCTGCTGAAACAATTCAAGTATTTCAAGGCAACGAACAACATTAAAACTGAAACTGAATTAAGATGTTTAAGATAAGCATGACATTGTACCTACCATCATCATCATCATCATCATCAATTTTACCATCTTCTTCATCATCATCGTCAAAGTCATCAGAGTAACTATGCTTATTGGCTCTAGTAGACACAGCTTTCTTTAGCTCATCCTGAAATTCAACAACATAGACAGTATACTGTCCTACATTAGAGAGCGTTTATGCGGTTACGAACGTAACGTTAATTCGTTTCGAAACTAGGCAGCTCACTAGGCTTTCAGACAGAGGCAATTGTGTCTGACAATCTAAATAAAGATTTAATTTAAAAGCACACTAATGATTAAACGCGTATACCTGAAAAGTTGTTCTTCTGGATGTTTTAGGGCTTTTCGTGTAAGCAAGCGTTGTAGAAAAAGGCTCGTCATCCATCTTATCGACTGTTTAAATGCAATCATTTGTTAATAAACAAACAAACATGCTCATTTTAGATATAGCATTTAACAGTTAACCGTTCAAACAATTAAAACCTTCCGTAGCTTCAAAACAAATGAGAGGTAGCAAGCGTTGTTCAGCTCAGCATGGACGCCATTTGTTTACGCGAGTTACCAAAGCAACTACCGAAACCTACTAAGACGAAGGCATAACGTAAACGAGGGCGTGTGGTGACGTTACTTCCTGTAGCAAATACTATGGCAAACCTTAAAAAAAAAAAAAAAAACCTATGGTAAACCGTTTTTACATTGAATGCCCCAAGCTTTACCAGTTCATCGGTTTTTGGAGTGCAAAACCTATGGAACGTCACATGAGAAGAATAAAATCATGCTAACATCATAACATAAAAATGAAACATTCTGACTCAAAAAATAAAAATATAAAAATAAATAAATAACTATGACACAAAAAGTTAAAATTATGACAATCAAAATTATGACAAAAGTCAAAAAGACCATTCAATCTCATAATAACTTTAGTATGTTATAATTTGACTTTATGCAATAATTTCTTTTTTTAAATCCCATAATGACTTTGTAATAATTATGAATTAGTATATCATAATTATGACTGTCATAATTTCGACTTTTATCTTATAATTATTACTTAGTATCTCATAATTTTGACTTTTTATATCATAGCCTAATTAACCAAAGCGTGATTTATTTTTCTTATGTGGCGGAAATGTGCTTCCATACAAAACTGAGCAGCTTCAGTTGAAGACAGTGCCTGATCTAAAACCTTTGGATCACACAGAGTTTATACCTGTGAAAACCCATGGCTATATAGGAAAACAGGCAGCACACACAATTTCAGCACAAACTAACTTCCCATGTTTTTAAATATTTATTTTCAGAAATATTTGGAAATTCATATGGCTACATTTGTGTTAAAGTGAATTAAAAAGTGAATTGTTATTGTCTTGAACATGTACAATTCTTATACAGCATCTGAAGGACAAAATATACACAGTATCTCACAGAAGTGAGTATACTCCCCTCACATTTTTGTAAATATTTTATTATATCTTTTCATGTGACAACACTGAAGAAATGGTACTTTGCTACAATGTAAAATAGTGAGTTAGCTTGTATAACAGTAAATTTGCTGTCCCCTCAAAATAACTCAACACACAGCCATTAATGTCTAAACCTATAATTTACACTGAATGCCCAAGCTGGCCACAAATGTAAGTACACCCCTAAGTGAAAATGTCCAAATTGGGCACAATTAGCCATTTTCTCTCCCCGGTGTCATGTGACTCGTTAGTGTTACAAGGTCTCAGGTGTGAATGGGAAGCAGGTGTGTTAAATTTGGTGTTATCTGTCTCACTCTCTCATACTGGTCACTGGAAGTTCAACATGGCACCTTATGGCAAAGAACTCTCTGAGGATCTGAAAAAAAAAAAAAAATTATTGCTCTATATAAAGATGGCGTAGACTATAAGAAGATTGCCAAGACCCTGAAACTGAGCTGCAGCACAGTGGCCAAGACCATACAATGGTTTAACAGGACAGGTTCCACTCAGAACAGGCCTTGCCATGGACAACCAAAGAACTTGAGTGTACGTGCTCAGCGACATATCCAGAGGTTGTGTTTGGGGAATAGACATATGAGTGCTGCCAGCAATGCTGCAGAGGTAGAAGGGGTGGGGGGTCAGCCTGCCAGTGCTCAGACCATACGCCGCACACTGCATCAAATTGGTCTGCATGGCTGTCGTCCCAGAAAGAAGCCTCTTCTAAAGAGGATGCACAAGAAAGCCCGCAAACAGTTTGCTGAAGACAAGCAGACTAAGGAACCATGTTCTGTGGTCTGATGAGACCAAGATAAACTTTTTTTTGGTTCAGATGGTGTCAAGCGTGTGTGGCAGCAACCAGCTGGAGTACAAAGACAAGTGTGTCTTGCCTACAGTCAAGCATGGTGGTGGGAGTGTCATGGTCTGGGGCTGCATGAGTGCTGCCGGCACTGTACTGTACATGCCAACATGTGCTGTGACATACTGAAGCAGAGCATGATCCCCTCCCTTTGGAGACTGGGCCGCAGGGTAATATTCCAACATGATTACGACCCCAAACACACGTCCAAGATGACCACTGCCTTGCTAAAGAAGCTGAGGGTAAAGGTGATGGACTGGCCAAGCTGTCTCCAGACCTGAACCCTACTGAGCATCTGTGGGGCATCCTCAAACGGAAGGTGGAGGAGCGCAAGGTCTGTAACATCCACCAGCTCTGTGATGTCATCATGGAGGAGTGGAAGAGGACTCCAGTGGCAATTTGGATATTTTTACTAAGGGGTGTTAGAGATTAAAGGTTATCCAGAGGATCTTTTCGTCGACTGAGAAACCAAAGACTGTTAGTGAGCTTTTGAAATCAGCGCATGTGTAAGAACAACCCCCCTCCTTCATAGCTCATTTCAAGGGGACGCCTCCCAAAACTCGTGCACGAGAATTGGAACACGAGTGTTTACCACCGGCATTCTCTGTGTCGTGTTAGTGGATTCAATATGTCGGACTCACCGCAGGTAACTCATAATCTGCAGTTGTTACTCCTGTCTCCTGATAAAAACATTGCATGTGGCGCCTGTGGAGTGTGGAAAGTTACTGGAGCGCGCAGCCGCGCTCGTCTCTCACAAGGAACGTCATGGCAGTGATTGACAAGCCAGAGGGCCGATCGTTTACACGATGATCGCGTATGTTGTGATCGCGTATGATGTTTTTAAGGCCCTACCTCGTGCACAGATGATGTATATTAATATTATTCCTTTCAGTGCACCTAATAAATAGTCTTTTATCAGTTAGTAAAGACAGTTTCAAGTAATATTGCAAAAATGTATAAAACAAAACATCCTCTGTAGCACCTTTTAATGGCTGTGTGTTATTTTGAGGGGACAGCAAATTTGCACTGTTACAAGCTGTACACTCACTACTTTACATTGTAGCAAAGTATCATTTTTTCTGTGTTGTCACGTGAAAATATATAATAAAATATTTACAAAAATGTGGGGGGTGTACTCACTTCTGTGAGATACTGTATATATATGGTCACAATAAGAACATTTTACACATCATCCTCTTGGCGCTTAATGTTGTCTGTTGCCTTCTTGAGCATCAGTAGCCTGTTTGCACCTTTTATAATAGGTGCATAGTCCCTGTATAAAGTGTATAAATTCCATATTTACACAAATATTTCCAAAGCATTTTTATTTATTTATTTATTTTGTCTGTGAAATTTGCATGCTATTGCGTCTGGCTGGTTGCCCCTTTGTCATGGCAGGACCAATTGCAAAATACATATTTCTGAAAATATAATACCATATATAACCACCAGGGGGAGGTAGTCATCGTAAAATGGTCCTGTCCTGGGAAAAGACATCCGCATTTAAGTGAGCTCACTGATCATGGTCCAATGGAAATGATGGAAGACAAAAGTCTTTTTCTGTCCTCCAATTTTAATTCTGTCACGATTCAGTGTTATTTTAATCATTAAAAAACATAAATAAAACATAAATTATATATATATATATATATATATATATATATATATATATATATATATATATATATATATATATATATAATGTGTATGTGTGTGATTAATGTCAGTCATATTAGTAAACACTTTTGTTTTAGTAAGTCTACTATGTTTATTTGTCACATAGAAGAAGTAATGTGATTCATTCTTTCCAGCCAGTGGTCCATGTTGCTCTTGTATCTTCAACAACTTGCAAGCACCACAAATGTCTTATAACAAGATATACATAAAGATTCTGACCTGTGTATGACACCAGTGCATCTATTTCTCCATCACAATCTTTTTTCTTTTCCTTTTTTATCCTTCTAGCTTTTTTGCCAGGGAATTGTCTGAGATATTAATCACACTACTCCCATCAGCTGTGTTTGACAGGAACTGTTTATATCACTTCCAAAACCTGTATGTGTTGGTAATACTTCATAATGACTTATATTAATACACCATTAACATTATTAATTTGGAACATTCTCAGTGGAACATTGGAACATTCTTTCAACTTACATTTCATATGGCCAGGACAACTATAGACTAGATCATGCTGATATTAATACTGACCTGAAAAGTTACAGGCTATATATTTTACACCATAAACTCCAAAACAATTATAAAATGATGAGAACAACTACAGCATTTTTAAAAGAATTAAGTGCTTTTATAAAAGCATTAAGTACCTCACCGTAAACCGCCAAGGATTCAAAATGATTTTTCGTGGTACTCAACATTTTGCTGCAAATGCTGTTGGTTGAGCTTGACTTTTGTATTGAACCCAGAATCTTCCATCTTATTCATATTAAAGTGCATAGAGGATTACTGTATTGCTGCTCTGTAATCATTTTCATGCGGAGAGTAGAGTGCATATACAGAAGAGCATCAGTGGCCTAAGGCACTGTGGAGGAAACCCACTTGCGCCATCTACATCAGCTGTGCCCATCAACTGTTACACCAAGATGAAGAAAAAAATCACTGTGGTTACACAATACTATTTACTGCCTCACACCAGCCTCTCCCTGTCACAATAATACTTTTACATATGTGTACTACTGTTTATTAGTGGTACTGTGAGTTTTTTTTGTTACTGTAGAAGATATGACTTTTCAGTCTCCTTTATAAACAGCATATCCAATTGTATAGTCTGACTAACCTAGTAAAAAAAAAAAAAAAATGTGTACAGAATAACCAATGCTCCACTGACCTTAGGTCTGGGTCAAGGCCAGCTGCCATGTTCTTTCAGGGAAACACTTGAAAAATAATCAAGCAATTGCAGCATGAACCAGAACCAGCCAAACCCTTTTTTTCTAAATTCAGCAGTAGATTTATGTCTGAAGGAGGTAGGTACTAGCTGTCAGGTTCAAAAGAATTGCTTATGTCAGTGTAGTTTGCACAGTTGAAACTTTGAAAGTTTTAAATGCACCAGCTGTGTGCTACAACAAATGTAGATGTTCTTATTAAGAGGAAGAGACTTTTTAAATGGCTGCAGTTTGTTTGAGTTGTGAGTTGTAAACTGCTTGCTGGTTTGTGTCAAACAGAAAAGGGGGATGATGGGAAAAAAATCAGGTTGCTGAAAGATGCCTTGGAGCACCAACAAAGCCTGAATGGTTTTTGTCAATGAAATATAAAGCTATAAATAATACTGGTACACGAGATGGAGAGATGGGATATAATAAAATGGAATACAGTGTATGTCAGCAACAAAACTGTTAAAGCAATCTGGTTTTCCGCCATTTTATTTATAGTCTCTTTAACATATTTGGCATTTTTTGGATGTGTGCTTGTCCTATTTTATAGAAGCTGTAAATTCTGAGATCTGTACGTTGTGTGCAGGGGCGTAGCAGCCATTTTAAAAGTGGGGGGACAGCTGTATGGTGATGTGACCCAAAGCTGATATTCATAATAATAAATTCTAAATAAAATACCGATTGGCATTTTACAGCACCCTAGTGGCAATTTTGGGAACATGCCGTGATAGCTTACAGGAACGTATTTTTGTGAAATCATC
Organism: Chanodichthys erythropterus; assembly: GCF_024489055.1. NCBI lineage: Eukaryota > Metazoa > Chordata > Actinopteri > Cypriniformes > Xenocyprididae > Chanodichthys > Chanodichthys erythropterus. The sequence continues at coordinate 21,420,850 of NC_090232.1, forward strand.
CTCAAAATTTAAAAATATACTGCAGGACTTTGAGACCAATGTGAGACCATCTATACTTTATTTAGATAAAGATATTTTATGATATTTAAAATATTTCAGTTACACTACATTTGAACAATAACTTTTCTTACTTCTTAATAGTTGCAATGGCATCTGAGAAGGCCAATCTTTGTGTTCTTTTTGAAGAATTTTCGGAGCCTGATGAAGTCGATATAAATACATGTTTAATATTGCAAAGTAGCCTTCCCTCGATGTTACAGCCACTGCCCTTGCCGTCCAGAATAAAAGAGAACATCCCAATCGAGTGAAGGGATTTGTGGAATCTTCTAATTATTTTGATACAACACTTGCCTTGCATTTCAGGATGAAAAGACAAACATTTCAGGTGAAGGATAATCCACTTCTTACCTCCAAGACTGTTATGATCTATATTATTTTATTGTTTAATAGGCTTATCATTAATGCTGATCACTGTTGTTGTGCTTTGATATTGTAATATTTACCATTATATAATCAGAGGAGTATAGAAAAGTTTATTAAAGTGTACCTTCACAATACAACAGCAAAATATATAAGTAAAGTATTTTTAGTGTGCGAGCTGTCTCTTTAATACCGCGTGGTTTATATACAGGTTGCCGCTGATTGGGCTGACATTTCTGACACACCCACCAAACAAGAGAAAACGCATCTCAAACCCGTTGCACACCGTTTCCAGGAAACATGTCGTTCAACCCGGAAAACGTAGCAAAACGTTGCGCACCGGTGTGAGCTTGAACGTGCCCCAGTTAGGACATAAAGTAGAATATTTACATAAAGTATAAAAATATATATATTTTAAAATGCTAAAGTATTTTAAGATATTCGGTGCAAAACAATTTTGATTTATTGTGAAAGGATAATTCTACTCCGCGAGCAGCACGTTGGCAACAAAAGACAGAAGAAACCAATAATTTGTTACGTCTCATTTAGCAGACGCTTTTATACAAAACGACAAGTAGGAGAGCATTTAACACACTGAATCCGGCGCAACGTGACGAGGTCCATACGGGTTCTGTTGTCTTTTGACGTTACAGTAACAGTTCGTTTAAATCATAACATGAAAACTTTATCGCGTGATTCGTGTCATCGCGACATACTGTAACATACTTACAGTGTGTGTTTGAAAAAAGGATGTAATCGTTCTTTGCTTTTTTCTGGGGTGCATTTTATCCCAGACGGCCTAATAGCAAAGTGAATGAACTAACGAAAACTCACAACAGCAACAAGAGATTTGAAGCTCATAGCAGACGCGCCCAAGAGATGATTCGCTCTGTGATTGGCTGAATGTTAGTTCACTCAAATCTAAGTAACAAATCAGAGAACACTGCCGGTGCCGGAAATATTCACGATGGATCCAAAAAAATAAAAAATAGCAGGGGTCAGAATCACCTGTTTCTAAAAGTGTCCCCCCCGTCCCCCCCGATTGCTACGCCCCTGGTTGTGTGTGCATGTAGATAGACAGCAGGAGAAAGCAGGAGCTTTTCATGGATAAAAGGTCATTTGTTGGGAAAACAGAAATAGTCATTTTTATCCTATTGTTAGTCATATTGTCACGGTTTGTGGTTGAAGAGAAGCTCATGATGAGGAATAAACTAAATAGATTTTAATGATATCTTCTAACACAAGTGTGGCAGGCAGGAAGAGACAGCGTCATGAGAGCGGAATGAGGCAGGAGGCGCTAGTGCTAATGCGCGTCACCTGCGTGCCGCACCGGTCTTGTATCTCACAGAGGAGCTCGGAAGTATAAAAGGAGGAGCGACGACAGTGAAGGACCAGGCCTGGAATATTTAAAGGGGTCATGAACTGTGTTGTTTTATAATGTTGGGGTGCACTTATAATGTAAGTATGTTTTTTACATCCAAAATTGTCCATAATTTATAAATAAAAGGCATTTTTCCTACACTGATTTTAGCCCTCTGGTTTGAACGCTCTGTTTTAAGGGCCGTGTCTGCTGTGAGACTTCAGTGTAAATGCCCACTGTTGTGATTGGCTGACATCTTTCCATTTGAAATAGCCAAGTATTACTCTCTCTTTTACCGCATTTTTACTATTACAGCTCAGATCGTGGCATGAAAGGTTGCGGTGATGAACTGCAAACCTCCTTTTTCAGGAATGCATTTTGAACTGGGCATAGGGAGTACCGACACTTCCACTTCAAGCACTGGTGTCTTTAACTACTATGTACTAACATTTAAATTAATAATTTAATACAATGCATATGTGCATGTTTTTACATTGTACTTATATTATTATATTACCTGTGTCTAATTACATCTGTAATTAGTTTCTGTAATTACAGCTATATATACACTGTTGATCCTTACCTTCTCTTTTAACCCACCCTTGAACCTACCCATACCACCAAACCTGTCCCTAAACTTATCCGGATCACACCTCAATAGCAGCACAAGTGTTGTTGGTGTAATACATCAACACAATAAGTACATTGTACTTATTTTTGGATGTAAGTACGGTATAAGACATATAAATTGTGACTGTCATATTTATTTGCTTGTTCAGTGTCTTTTGTAGTTTTCAGTTCTTTTGCTGTTTTAGGCTATAAGGATCTTTAAAATAATTTAAAGAAATTGGTGAAGTGATATATGAAACTGTAATGTGGTTGACAGACCTCTAAATACTTCATAGTCATGCGTTCACTGAAAATACCTTAGAATGTGTTAACCAATCATAATCAAGCATTCAACTGACCTGTGTGGTATAAAATTAAGTAATCATCAGCTTTAAAATAACTATCAATGATCATCAACTGTGAACAAAGAAATTAGCTCATTTGTTTAGCTGAATATGACATTAAAAGAATATATTGTTGTTAATTAAATTAAAATGTTTTTGTATTTGTGCATTTGCCTGAAAGTATTAAATCATCAAAATAACCATTGTAGCAGATTATTTTTGTAGCGATTAGCAATTAGTTGGACACATTTTTCAGTAAAAGGAATTGCTCTGCCACTTTAGCAAACTCTATCTCAACAGAATTATTTTGCAACAATTGGCAATTAAATTTTACTGTGGTGATATACCAACCAAATGTTGACCTTACCTGACTGCAGGCCACTACACAACATACACACCAGCACTTCTGCTGCTTTTAAATTGACTGAATTCATCAGTGGTAACATGCTCCCAGCAGGTTTGCCATTTATAAATGGTAATTCCAAAAGAGATAAAGAGAGTCCAGCCTGGGCAGATTGAGGATACATAGGAGGACACTGACTGGAATATCAATGTCCTTACTAGATGCAGAGCAGATGTCAGTGCCAACTTGTCCACAGCTTCTAAAACAGTGGTTCTTCTCTACTCCAGTCAGATTTTTGTTTGTCTCCTTTATTTAACACCCTTGATTCAGATCATTGGCTCATCAGGAGAGAGCTCTGTGAACTCTGTGTGAGTGTATCAGATAAAGAGAGACAAAATGTGCAAAATGGTCGGTCCCCAGACCACTGTTCTAAAGGATTCCTCTTGGTTGCTTTATCATTGGTTGAACCTATCATAGATGAATGGACCTATAGACTTGAACTGTGCAAAACGTACTCCTCCGAACTTGACTGAGTTAAGGCCCCAATATACTTCAAGCTAAATCAAATAACAAACTGGTGTGACATCATTTTCGAATAAATGTTTGGAGTTCATTTCTGGATTTCCAAAAGCGAACTGCTAAAGCTAACTTTCCAGAAAAGTTTGATCCAGCTGGCAAATACCTTGATATAATGCCATTTTTACAAGATGTAAAATAAGTCTCTGATGTCCCCAGTGTGTGTATATGGAGTTTTATCTGAAATTACCAGATAATTTTTATAGCATGTTAAATTTGTCACTTTTTGAGGGTGAGCAAAAACGCTCCATATTTGTGTGTGTCCCTTTAAATGCAAATGAGCTGCTGCTCCTAAGCAGAGGGCGGAGTTTCGAGAGCTTGTGTACACATAGTGTTAGTAACGCCGATTACCTCAGACTCACTGAAAATGTCAGAAACAGTTCAGCCTTTTATGTTCAAACCAGAGTTGAACAATGATGGAGAGACTCAAGAAGAAGTGACAACATGTAGAATGCAACAGGACGTTTCTAAATGGTTAGTTATTTAATTTATGTAGCTGATGTGGATATCTTAAAGTCTTTGATTAGCATATTCTGTCATGATAATATATAAATCACTCATGTGGGAATTGTTGTAAGATGCCTACAGAGCCAGAGAATAAATGCTGCATGAAGATAGAACAGGTACAGTTTAGTTTAATTACATTTATAACTTATGTTTTCATCTTGCTTTTTTGGCATGCTATTGCATTTGTGTTATGTATTGCAATAACATGTCCTCACCCCTATGTTGCGTGCTCTCGGGGGCAGGGTTTATGTAAATTTTAGGGTTAGTGATGCCACCAACCCCGGAAGAAGCTCATTGTCATTTCAACCAGCCGTTTGTTGTAGTCCTTAAACAGAGAATTATTTAAAAGGAAATATCTCCCTTTGCTTTGAACATCATAACTTAGAAGATATTGTTTGTGCTCTAACAGCAACATTACACGCTAACTAAAGTTAAAAAAGTGAAATCATAATGAACCACCTCTTTAAAGCAGCACACAACAAAATTGCAGTTTGCGCTTATAATAAACAGATCGTTAAGGTTCATTGGTGTAGACGCTAATCGTTATAGTCATTGTTATTGCTTTTGCGGTGAATAGGCCTTTATAAATACATAGACAGATATGTATTATGTCTCACTTTCTTCTCCTGTGTCTTTCACTCAACATGGCATTTTGTTCAGATGTATGCCTGTGTTGTAGAATAGATATAATTTTTACAATCTTTAAAACTGTTTTTGTAAAGATCTGCCAAAGGTTAAAATTTAAGTTTTTTTTTAAGTGCACAAACATTTATCAATAAATATTCTGTTCTCATGTAGCTACTACAAGTTTTTTTTCCTAATGAGCATTCAACCGGCATATACAATTTCCTTTCTAAAAAGACAAACCTGATAAACAAAGGTATTTTTCTGCTCTGTAGTGCTCATTATGACCATATGGCACCTCACAGTTTGCTGGACAAACACTCCTCGTATTTGTGCTTCTAGAGACAGCTGTGTCCACACATAGACACAGACCATCACGTTTTTTTTCTCTCCTGATGTGCAGCCTTGCATCTCAGGTTGCTATTTGGATGTGTAGTTGTCACTCTCCATGCGGTTCCCTTTGCCCTTCTCCTCCAAGTAAACACAGCACCAGTGCTCCAGTCTTAAAAGGTCTGGTCATGGGCCGAACGCTGTGGGAAACCTAAGATTGTTTATCATGGTTACCTTTTAAGAGCACGGGCTGGCAGACGTGGGCCTTTTTTGTAAACACATGACGTGGGGTTGTAACGTGGTGAAACGAAACTGTGATAAATCCCTCTTCTATATGTGTAAACATGCCATGGCACAGTGACAGCGGCACAGTTACACTGTAAAAGGGAAATTAGTTTACAGAGGGTTTAGTTTATATTTAAAATGTGTTGCAACTCATAAATGGTGCCTACATGTAGCTGATTTGTTAGGGGGGAAATGTGTTGTAAAGTAAGCATCATCTGATATACTGATATTCCTCTTCACTGCTTAGTACATTCTTCCATACTGAGCTCAGGATGACCATATAAGGAGGCAAATGAAACAATGTGGTTTATTCTTTTTTCAAATCATTGTTTAAACTTCGCTTAATTTATTAGAAAAAAAATTAGATGTTTATTTGTGAATCCCTTACCAAGCCTCATGCAATGGTGTCAAATCAAAAAAAAAAAAAAAAAAAAAAAAAAAAACACTGGAAAAATAACATTAAAATATTACATCTGGCTTAGTTAACATCTAAATTAATTGATTTTATTCAAGTCAACAATATTATTTAATATCACTGAATCAACCTAAATTTATTACACCAACAAAACCTGTTTTTTGCAGAGCTGCTCTATAGCTGATTTGACTTTGTTTTATAATTGACTGGACTGAACTGAATTGAATCAACATTGAACTGACTCGAGCTGGATAACAACACTACTGTCTGTTGCTTTTTAGCTGAAATACAGGTGCTGGCCATATAATTAGAATATCATCAAAAAATTGATTTATTTCACTAATTCCATTCAAAAAGTGAAACTTGTATATTATATTCATTCAATACACACAGACTGATATATTTCAATAATGTTTATTTCTTTTAATTTTGATGATTATAACTGACAACTAAGGAAAATCCCAAATGCAGTATCTCAGAAAATTAGAATATTACTTAAGACCAATACAAAGAAAGGATTTTTAGAAATCTTGGCCAACTGAAAAGTATGAACATGAAAAGTATGAGCATGTACAGCACTCAATACTTAGTTGGGGCTCCTTTTGCCTGAATTACTGCAGCAATGCGGCGTGGCGTCGATCAGTCTGTGCCACTGCTCAGGTGTTATGAGAGCCCAGGTTTCTCTGATCGTGGCCTTCAGCTTTTCTGCATTGTTGGGTCTGGCATATCGCATCTTCCTCTTCACAATACCCCATAGATTTTCTATGGGGTTAAGGTCAGGCGAGTTTGCTGGCCAATTAAGAACAGGGATACCATGGTCCTTAAACCAGGTACTGGTAGCTTTGGCACTGTGTGCAGGTGCCAAGTCCTGTTAGAAAATGAAATCTGCATCTCCATAAAGTTGGTCAGCAGCAGGAAGCATGAAGTGCTCTAAAACTTAGTGGTATATGGCTGCATTGACCTTGGACCTCAGAAAACACAGTGGACCAACACCAGCAGATGACATGGCACCCCAAACCATCACTGACTGTGGAAACTTTACACTGGACCTCAAGCAACGTGGATTGTGTGCCTCTCCTCTCTTCCTCCAGACTCTGGGACCCTGATTTCCAAAGGAAATGCAGAATTTACTGTCATCAGAGAACATAACTTTGGACCACTCAGCAGCAGTCCAGTCCTTTTTGTCTTTAGCCCAGGCGAGACACTTCTGACGCTTTCTGTTGTTCAAGAGTGGCTTGACACAAGGAATGCGACAGCTGAAACTCATGTCTTGCATACGTCTGTGCGTAGTTGTTCTTGAAGCGCTGACTCCAGCTGCAGTCCACTCTTTGTGAATCTCTCCCACATTTTTGAATGGGTTTTGTTTCACAATCCTCTCCAGGGTGCGGTTATCCCTATTGCTTGTACACTTTTTTCTACCACATCTTTTCCTTCCCTTCACCTCTCTATTAACGTGCTTGGACACAGAGCTCTGTGAACAGCCAGCCTCTTTTGCAATGACCTTTTGTGTCTTGCCCTCCATGTACAAGGTGTCAATGGTCGTCTTTTGGACAACTGTCAAGTCAGCAGTCTTCCCCATGATTGTGTAGCCTACAGAACTAGACTGAGACCATTTCAAGGCCTTTGCACGTGTTTTGAGTTAATTAGCTGATTAGAGTGTGGCACCAGGTGTCTTCAATATTGAACCTTTTCACAATATTCTAATTTTCTGAGATACTGCATTTAGGATTTTCCTTAGTTGTCAGTTATAATCATCAAAATGAAAAGAAATAAACATTTGAAATATATCAGTATGTGTGTAATGAATGAATATAATATACAAGTTTCACTTTTTGAATGGAATTAGTGAAATAAATCACCTGTAAACACAGTTTATACAGTTATTGAACTGAATTGAATCAACACTGAACTGAATTGAGCTGAATAATGACATTATTATCTTCTGTGAAGCTGCTTTACAGCAGAATGTCATATTTGATGAAGTTTGGATTCAAGTGTTTGAAAAACACCTCTGTTTATTTCCGCAAATGGCTTTATTAAGAAGGCCTGAAAGATGGAGAAAGAGCCACTCCAGTACTGTTCCTCAACTCTTTCTATTATTTAGGCTTTTAAATGTGTTTGTGATGTTTCAGCGTCAGAATGCTCCAGAGGAAGATCTCCTGCGGTGCTCACTGCCAAATGCCCTCAATTTATCTATGGATAAGAGCTTTGGGCATGCAACTACTGTCATTTGATTTGGGTCCACATACTGTATTCAACACTTTGACTTTGCATTGCAATGAATGGTTTGGTAAAATAATTTTTAGACCTCTACATTATGTGGGTTGAAAAGAAGCAGGATTATTTGAATTAATTTTTGTGTGCTTAGACTGAGCTACTTTTACCACTACTACTAGTGCTAAACAGTAATTACACTGATGTTGTAATAAACTGAGCTGTCAGGGGCCAGTCTGCCTACAGCACATTAATTAAAGTCTTCATCGTGCTGTTTTGATGCTCAAAAGAATAAATGAGCTCCTGAAAAACTGATTGCAGCAAAGGGCCCATAAATAGGATCAAAAACCTTTGAGGTATATGAAAATATTTTGATGAGCGCTTTCAAAATTGCGATGTGTGGTGGGCCTACTGTGTGTAACATTGTGCATATATACATTTACACTTTCAAAGAGCTGGTCAGTCCATGCTACTGTTCTGCATGGCAGTGATCATGCAAGCGTATAAGAAGAGATACAATTAGAGAGAAAATATTTCCTCGGAGAAAGAATATTTCAGTCACATTATTGGACTCAGTTAAACATTTCTCCTGGTGGATGGTGTGTTGCTATGGCATTGAGCTATGACATTCTAGTCACACACATACACAAACTCCCAGTGCTGCTCGAAACCATCATTGCGTTCATAAATACGTGACAGGATTACATAATGATTCAGACTCCCTCCCTGGATATTGCAGAGACTAATCTTGTGGAAGAGTGGAAGTCTGTAAATAACAGTTTTGCACTCTGTCAGTATAGTTCATCTACTGTACACAGACCTCTGATTGATTCTTTAAATAGTGGTTGGAGCAATATGACAAAATATTGACACACAAATGAACATTAATCGATACAATTTATGAAACATTCATTATTTTGAAACATTGGAAGTATATTCTGTTATCTCTGCAATAATTTCACCTCAGAGAAAAGAACTAAATATAATTTTACGCCATAGTGGGTATTCATTTCATTCCATGCTTTAACACTATTTCTAGTCCAAGGTCAAAACACTGTGTATTTGCCTGTCTGCAAACCTCACTGCTCAGTTTGTGGCCCATTCTCAAGAATGAAAAGATGAAATGAATGAATAAACATGCTGTGTTGGTTTCGAGTATCATTCAGAGTGTTTCTTGTTCAGGATTGTTTTCTGCATTGTTATGGGCTCCTAATGGCAAACTCCCTTTCAGCAGGAGTCCTGCTCAGTCATTCACACGTCTCTGGATTATGAGATTGACAATGAGTCAGAACAAACATCCTTTTCAGCTACGAAGACCCTGGGTCGCGTAATCTTCTTCTATTAGAAGGGGAATTGGGGGGAGAGTGTCATGTGTCATTTATGGGTAGGTAGGAAAAACAAGTTCAAGGCTCTAAGGGAACACCTATGATGTTCTTTAAATAAATTCAGGAGCAGTAGACAGTGCCAGAGGGTTTCTGAGGTTAATGTTCTGCAATTTGTCTGTGTGATCCAGGTATTCCATATGTTGTGGTGACCAAATGATGTATTGTATGTATTTCTGAAGGATCATGTGACACTCAAGACTGGATTAATGGTTGCTGAAAATCTTGCTTTTCCATCACCATTTTTAGAACTTATTTTAAACTGAAATTATATTTTCCCCCTGTGTTTCTAATCAAATAACTGCAACCCTAGTGAGCATAAGAGACTTCTTTCAAAACATTAAAAATATACACAATATTTGGTATATCTGGTTTTCAACCAGTGCTGTAGCTGAGTATGCAGAGTTTTCTGTGTTTAATGAGTTGTCAGTGTTTAATGTTATATTAGACATTTAAAAAAGTTTATAGAAGTTATGAAGGTTTTTTTTTTTTTATGTCATGTACAAGTAAAAAGAAATTACTTGTCACTGGCATTAGTACAGTTATGGCTCACTGAGTACAGCATCTTTGTATTTTATGTAGCCACCCACAGCCTAACCACAAGCTCTATTCTTCAGCACAATACAAGACTAACACACATCAACACAACAACACAAGGCATCCTCAGGGCCAGGAGCAGGCTGGATGGCCTCCAGGCTGGGAGTGGGCTGTGGGTGGCAGACATGTCCAGGGTCAGAGGAAGCCAGCAGGGAGCTGTGTGTGGCCCTGGCACAAAGGACAGTCATAAGATGAAGATTGCTGGACTGACAGGAACAGCCTCCACAGCTAGGATAGGCAGACCAGGCAGCTTTGGGTCCTCCGGGACCACCGGACTTGAGAGTTCTGGGACTACTGGACTTGGGAGCTCTGGGATCACCAGATTTTGTAAAGAGGGGGGATTTCTCCTCCTCTGCTTACAAGGGTGAGGCGATGTGGGGACAGACGCCACAGAGGAAGCAGCAGTGCTCATGTCCATCTCTTGGGGAGCACAGCATCTTCAGCCGCCTCTGTGAAAGCTGCAGAAAGGAGTGAGGCAGGGCCATTCTTCCTCTACCACTTCTGTGAAGGGTCATCAGAGGACTGGGGTCTTGGTTATATGCGGGAGGGAGGTTGGGGTGGTGTACCAGAACCTTATTGGTTCAGAAAATCAGGCTCTCCATGAGTATATCTGGTACACAAACTCCCAGAATGTCAAAGTCCCCAGCCTCCCATCTCCCAAGAATTGAGAGGCTCATCAAGGCAGCTGTTGAAAACCTCTGTGGGATTGCAGGTCCTCATAGTCCAGATTATTCACTGTCGCTAGCAAATCACAGAAAAAGTCCCTGATGTCAGCCCCCGATGCAGAGACAAGTGCTGGATGATCCAGACCATCTTACTTGAACCAGGAAGTATGGTCATAGTTGCCCGGTTCTGTCAACACTGCATTGGCTCCCTATTAAATATCATGTACATTTTAAAATCCTGCTAATTACTTACAAAACACTAAATTGTTTAGCTCCTCAGTACTTGAGTGAGCTCTTAAAGCATTATAGTCCTTCATGTCTGTTGTGATCTCAAAAGTCTGGCCAGTTGATAATACCTAGAATATCAAAATCAACTGCAGGTCGTAGATCCTTTTTCTATTTAGCCCCAAACTCTGGAACAATCTTCCTTGTTCGGAGGGCAAACACACTCTGTCAGTTTAAATCTAAAACAAAAACAACCCCGTGGGGGAAAACATGACTGGCAGCTTGACTGGGCAGGACAAGACAAGGCAGGGCAGGGTAGGGCAGGAATAGGCAAGGCAGCTGGAACATTTGACGACAAACTGGAGACACAAGGAGAATAAATAGGAGAGCAAAAAAAAAGCAGGTAACGACGAAGGACAGGTGGGGCAGATAAACCAATAATCAGTTAACAAGAAGGGTGAGGCTAAGACAATAGACAGTAGAGCACATGGCAAATAGAAACAAACATGACAAGCCATGTGCTTACACCAAACATGACAAAAACAAGGAGTAGAAGTAGGAGTTAGGTCTCTCCAGAGATGCTCAATTGGGTTTAAGTCAGGGCTCTGGCTGGGCCATTCAAGAACAGTCACAGAGTTTTTGTGAAGCCACTCCTTCGTTATTTTAGCTGTGGTCATTGTCTTGTTGGAAGGTAAACCTTCGGCCCAGTCTGAGGTCCTGAGCACTCTGGAGAAGGTTTTTGTTCAGGATATCCCTGTACTTGGCCACATTCATCTTTCCCTCGATTGCAACCAGTCGTCCTGTCCCTGCAGCTGAAGAACACCCCCACAGCATGATGCTGCCACCACCATGCTTCACTTTTGGGACTGTATTGGACAGGTGATGAGCAGTGTCTGGTTTTCTCCACATATACCGCTTAGAATTAAGGCCAAAAAGTTCTATCTTGGTCTCATCAGAACAGATAATCTTATTTCTCACCATCTTGGTGAGCATCTTTACAGGTGTTTTTTCAGGTGTTTTCACTGTGGAGAGGCTTCCGTCGGGCCACTCTGCCATAAAGCCCCGACTGGTGGAGGGCTGCAGTGATGGTTGACTTTCTACAACTTTCTCCCATCTCCCGACTGCATCTCTGGAGCTCAGCCACAGTGATCTTTGGGTTCTTCTTTACCTCTCTCACCAAGGCTCTTCTCCCCCGATAGCTCAGTTTGGCCGGACAGCCAGCTCTAGGAAGGGTTCTGGTCCCAAACGTTTTCCATTTAAGGATTATGGAGGCAACTGTGCTCTTAGGAACCTTAAGTGCAGCAGAATTTTTTTTGTAACCTTGGCCAGATCTGTGCCTTGCCACAATTCTGTCTCTGAGCTCTTCAGGCAGTTCCTTTGACCTCATAATTCTCATTTGGTCTGACATGCACTGTGAGCTGTAAGGTCTTATATAGACAGGTGTGTGGCTTTCCTAATCAAGTCCATAAACAGTATAATCAAACACAGCTGGACTCAAATGAAGGTGTAGAACCATCTCAAGGAAGAAGAAATGGACAGCACCTGAGTTAAATATATGTCCTCAAGATGTCCCTAATTTATATACATATCTTGGACTGGACATTTAACATGAAGACACACACACCTGCTCTTGTTCTGTTAACCCTTTCTCAGCTGCAGTGCTATTTGTTTCATCAGTTGCATAGAGGTTTATTATCTTTGCCACCTCTGAGGAATGAGACACGTTGCCTTACACAGGTTTTTGGACCTGATGTATCGCTATGGAAGCCACCTAGCCAATCAGCAGCCTCCCTAAGGGCACTGACCAAAACAAACTTTGAAATCAATTCCATTTCTTTATAACATTAGGCACAGATCTATCAGTGATTCCAGTTTGTCATATGTCTCATAGTACCCATGGAATTTGAATTATTCATGCCAGCACCACTGGGATAATAATAAACTTGTACCAAACATGACGTACGTTAATGAACTGATGGCACGATTAAATGAGTCATGCTTGTAACAGACGTGGAGATTGGCGAGTTAATTTATTTAGTGACATTTGGTGGTAAAATATTTGTATTCACGTGTCAACGCCCTTTGTAATTAAATGCAATGCGTCATTTTAGCTGCAGCTAACATTTAGCGAAAGACACATAATCAATGTACTGCAATTCTGAGGGAAAGGGAAGTTAAATCAAAGCTGGTATAGTGTAAAATTTGGTAAAATCTGTAAACAGAGGTTTGGATTGCCAGGGTAACAAGAATCAGTTTTGCTCCAAACTTTAATGGTTTTAAAACAATGAATTCTTAATGGAGTGCTATTTTAGCATGAGACTGAGTATTTGTCAGCTTTATGCATGGTCAGAGAGGGAGAGGGAGAGAGAGAGAGAGAATAGAGGACAGAGATGATTATAGCTGGCACTATATGGATTTTAAAGTATGTGGGCACAGACAGAGTTAAAGCTTGAAATCATGCAACCAAGACAAATGAGGATGAAGCTAGTAAACTAACAAGAAAATGTCTCATCACTCTTTTTCTTCTCTTTCTTCTATGCCTTCTCTGTGCTTCAAGTGAAGCTTGGGCTCTGTGTTGGCAGCTCAAGTAGCTGATAAGAAGCAAACTCTTTTTTTAATGTTGATGAGTAGCCAGTGTTTACATAATGATCACATAGATATGATCAAGGCCAATATCACATACACGTACAATATGTGCACAGAAAACACACACACACACACACACACACGTTTGTTTTTGTGAATTGTGGGGACTTTCCATAGGCCGCAATGCATTTTATACTGTACAAACCGTACTTTCTATCCCCCTATCCTACCCCAACCCTAAACCTAACCATCACAGGAAACTGTGCACACCTTTATTTTCTCACGGAAACATAATTTAGTATTTTTATTAATTAATTTTACATTGTGGGGACCGGTGGCTGGTCCCCACGATGTAGGTGAACTCAGGTTTAATGTAATATAAACAAAAGCACACACACACAAAGGTTTGTTTTGGTATCAAAGTGAGGACATTCCATAGGCGTAATGGTTTTTATACTGAACAAACTGTACATTCTGTCCCCCTACACTACCCCTACCCCTAAACCTACCCATCACAGAAAACATTCTGCATTTTTACATTTTTAATAAAACATTGTTTAGTATGTTTTTAAAGCTATTTTAAATATGAGGACTCATCAAATGTCCTCATATTTCATGTTTATATCGCAATACCAGTGTAATACCCATGTCATTATACAAATTTGTGTCCTCATAAATCACAAACACGCACTCACAAAAACATATGCATAACTCAAAATATCTTAAAAGTACTGCCATGGCATCATGTGTTGACACATCTGTGGCCATTAGGTGGCCATTAATGTAAATCAGAGAAATGATCACTGCACTTCACAGTAACTTCCCATGTGATTCCTCTTGTTTGTTAATCAGTGACCTCTTATGGAGCTAATTCAGTCCCATAAACTGATGATGAATTCAAAGTCTGTAACCTCCAAAACATGCTGTCTTTTCTTAATCTTACATTTTTTTCAACTGCTTACACACAAAATCCTTACCTGACACTCAAACACCAGAACCACACACCAAATCTGCAAAACCATACACTAATTCTTGGCTTTCGACTTCAAAAAAATTCAAATTCATGAAACACTTTTTTCAAAACACAACACACAATTCTCTATGTAACACAAAAATCTAACAGGAAGTATCTTGATTTCCTTTTTCAAACACAACCATTGTTTCTGTCCAACTACATATGGTTGATGTATTTATTTTCTTTCGTACTGTGTAATACTGTATTCACAACCACCAATGCACTGTAAAAACATAAATAGTTTGGTTTTAATCTTTTTTTCATGTTTACTGTGAATTTTTCAACATCTCTCTGCCAATTACTTTCAATATTGTACAGAAATATACATAGGAGCTCATGAAAGAAGAGCTTTAGGTTTTGAATAACTGTGTGTATATGATATGTCCAAAAATAAAATATTAGGTTACACTTTATTTTACATTGTAATTACTCAAATAAGTACTGAGTACTCTTAATTAACTACATGTACTTACTATAGAGTTACAGTTATGGGTTAGGGTTTGGTTTAGGGTTAGTTACTTGTAATTATGCAGAATTTACTGTGGTTACTATAGTAAGTACAAGTAGTAACATGTAACTATGGCCCTGTAAACTAAAATGTTACCGAATATTATTGCAAAGGTGTTTACAACGTAAGACAAATGTTTGCTTTTGAGATGTGTTTGTTTAATTTGAAGATGCCCTACACTAAATTCAGTTTGAATGGGAAAGGAGAAAGCATTATATGCATAATAACACCATACAATATTTTTTTAGTTGATTCCAAAATACTGAGAGCAAATATTTAGTTGGAGTAAAAGAAAAAGTTGGGTAATTTGAAAACTCCACAGATTTCCACAGAAACTGGAACTCCCCTCATTCAAAATTCTAGTGCCTGTTTGTTTATTAAACAAAAGTAGTTTGGCTTATTTGATTATGTGTTCAGCTACAGATAAGTAGAAAATGGGAATCCGTTCAAGGTCCTTCGAGCAAAATTTTTACTGAAGATTTACATAAATGAAACAGAATATCAAAGTGCACTAACAAATATGTGACAGTGCACAAACAAAAAAAAAAAAAAAAAAAAAAAAAAAAAGCTAATGTTTCAGTCCATCTTGGACTATCGTTCTTATAGGGGAGAATGGATATCATTATTTGTTAAATATTTTTCATGGTACATATAACATATGCTGATATCCATTTCCATATCCATATGCAGATGAAAGCCTACATTCTTAGCTTAAAAAAATTGTGGGGCAAAAAGAGCTGATATTTACATTTAAATATCAGTTAAATATCAGATGTTTTCAAAATTACATTGAATAAATAAAATTAGAAACAACAGCATTATCTAATAATATTGGAATATTTTGATGAGAAATGTTAACTATGAAATCTCGAACTTGCAGATTTCTTTGAGATTTGAGATTATAAAACCATATCTGAGAATATGTTTTTTGTCTCAGGAGAAAAAAAAAGTGCATAAATTTAGCACAAGCAGCACAAGTCATTTACAGTTTTTCTCAACTGCTTACACACATACAAAAACTTTAAAAACTTTGTCTCTTTTTTTCAAAACTTTACACAAAAATCCAAGAACTGCACACACAAAATGCAAAATGCCTCACATCTCTTGCAAAATGAAGCACTGCATTCAAAATATCACAAAAATATATGAAAAGCAAACATTTGTCTTATGTTGCAAACACCTTTGCCATAATATTCTATTTTTGGATATATCATACACAGTTATTCAAAACTTAAAGCTCTTCTTTCATGAGTTCTTATGTACATTTCTGTAAGATTAAAAGTAATTGGCAGAGAGATGTTGAAAAAATTCATGGTAAACACAAAACCAAGATTGAAACCAAACTATTTTTATTTTTATTTTTTTACAATAAGTATTTGTGGTTGTGAATAGTATTACACAGTATGAAAGAAAAGAAATACATCAACCATATGCAGTTGGACAGAAACAATGGTTGTGTTTGAAAAAGGAAATCAATATACTTCCTTAGATTTTTGTGTTACATAGAGAATGGTGTGTTGTGTTTTGAAAAAAGTGTTTCATGAAATTGAAAACTGTGTAGAAGGCCCAGAATTAGCTTATGGTTTTGCAGATTTGGTGTGTGGTTCTGGTGTTTGAGTGTCAGGTTTCAGAAATTGTGTGCCAAGTAAGGATTTTTTGTGAGTAGTTGAAAAAAATTGTAATTACATGGCTGCCTAGAAGCAATGAGATATTAAAGAGATATCATTTTTATATATTAATTTTCCCCTTGCACAAACAACTAAATTTAAATTGAATAAAAGCATTTGAGACATTTTAACTTGATCAGCCATGCAAGGCAACAATGATATTAGGGTGATCTCACAGTCCAAAAATACATTATTTCAAGAACATGTCAGTGATCATTGTGTTTTATCAAAATCAGAAAAAAAATAAAATAAAATAATAATAATAATAATAATAATACTGAGTTTTTATTGATCTGTGTACATGCTATTGATCTGTTTTGCACTATGGACTCACCTCTCTCAGTGTCTGACTCTGCAGGACCCTAATGCAATCTTCAAGACCACGGCTACATCAAAACAAGTCTTTGTCACCAGATAAGAATAAAGTTACACAATAGTGTGAAATATTTCCTTTTATTTTAGAATAAAATAGAATAAAAAATAAATGAGTTGTTTAGTGGTTAAAGACATTTGTTAGTTCTTTTTTTCCAAATAATTAGGCTCATTCAACTGGAATCATAGCATGATCTAGTGAACCAGAATGAATGCTCCTCATTAGCCTGACAAGTCCTGGCTGTCTGTTAGGGAAAGGGACCCATGAAAGAATGCAATGCCTTGAGACACTTATATAACATCTATTTGCGACTGTAATGAGTAACATGGCAATTTATGTTGGCGAGAATCTGGGCAGCAGACATCTGGGTGGCCCAAAGCGCAGCATGTGTCCAAATAGTTTGTTGTTGAGATGATACATGACAGGTCCAAGTGAGAGATGTTGAGAGCGTTTCTAGTTGGAAACGTTTCAGTTGGAATCCGAATGAAATAAAACGTGATGTTGCATAAGAATCCAACGGTTAGGGTTAGACTATGTGACATTTAAATAACTGCTAGACGTCGCCGAAAGCACATAGTAAACTGAGGATTAAGCAAACACTCGGTGCAGAACGGCATTCCTCTAAAATCACCAGCCAGTTCATTGGATGATGCGCATGGTATACAGCATCTCCAGGAGAACATCACGCATCTCCAGACGAGCATAATACATCTTAAAGGAGCTCTGCCTGCTGGTGCATCCATTGGCTAGCTGGATGTTCCACTAGTGCTTGTGATTGGCCATACTTAATGATCCTTGTCTTATCATTTGCCCCTTTAATTTACTATGAATATTGTATGCAGGCGGAACAGCTGCTGATAAGTTTGAAATAGCTTAGTCCTGGATAAGACGTGTGCGTGCGGGCAAATTATATTTCCTTGCTGGGCTTAGATTTTTCCATCATATTAGGATGCTTCTATCCTGGATTCGGATGGGTATGAATGGTCTCAGTCGGATATTCACAATGTAGATATTTTTGCTGCATGTTTGGTGAGGACTATTACGCAAACAATGTTTTGCGCTAAACTGAAAGATCTGAAGATTGCGGGTGAATGTCCCTTCTCTATGGTCGTGGGTAATGAGGAACCCGCGGACTTTAAGGAAAGCGATGCGGTGAATGTTGTGCCAGTATCCAGAGAGGTGCAGGGCAATATCACAAACATTCTGCCCAGACGCAAAATAAGCCGGAGCAAAGTTAATCTGCATTCACTGGGCGAGAGCATCCGAAAGCTGGTGTGCCCGGAGGTAAATTCATATTTAATTCACCTGATGATATTTTGCTGCAGAATCTTATTCTCCATTGCATTGGAAAATCTGTTTGATTTCTGCGTTGTGCTTGCAAGCGCGCAAATGAAATATTGTAATTAAGAGAAACGTGCAAGGCAGACAAACGATTGCTAATTAAAACATCAATTACAGACACGATATGCAATGCTATTTAAAATGTTCTTCTTTTCTTTTAGTTCGAGAAATTACGAAATGCATTGTTCAGAGTTATGAAACAGAAGATAGACATGACCTGGTAAGATGTTTTGTTGTTGTTGTTGTTGTTGTTTTTTCTTCATTATAATATGTTGCTTTACATCTGTTAATGCTGACCATGAATTGTTATATTGTCCTTTAATCATACTATTTTTAATTTTGACAATTTGTCGACCATTTACTGCTGTAGAGATCGTTTGAATATTGTTTTCATTCTTATGACAGTGTGTGTGTTTTCCACATTGTTTTATATTTATATTACATACAATATTTCAAATGATAGGCTATGGTCATTGTGAATTGTGAATTATGCGAATTATTACATTATGTTATATTATAATGCATATATAAAATTTTCCTAGATAATCCTAAGGTTCAAAAGTGTTCTAATGATGTTCTCCTTGTTCCATTCTACATATTAATTTATTAACCATATGTTTTAATATGTGTCAAAAGCCCTGTAGCATGCAGTTCTGATGTATCTCAGAAACTGGACAATGCTGAACAATTATCTGATGTCATGAGAAACTACTCCCTTAAAACAGGTAAGAAGAGGCATAAAAAATGTATATATATATAGCCTATTCATTAAAGTATTAATTTCATTTTGAATTAATTGTATTTTCACATTGTATCCAAGGTATCCCCATGGATGCGCTTAAGATTTCTCTGGGTCTGGAAGTGTTTCGGGACTGTTATGAGGAGGATGGTCATATTCTTAGAGTGGTGGGGGGAGCTCTCCATGATTTTCTCAACAGCTTCAATGTTCTCTTAAAGCAAAGCACACCACCCACCCCTGAAGTACAGCATTACATCCGCCAAGCCTCCATCCTCTGTTTAGACAAAGATCCAGGACTCCTGACCGTCTATTACTTCAATCCCCTCCCCACGACCGAGCTCTTCTTCCCGGGTATCATCCAGGCGGCGGCGTGTTTGCTCTACTGCACACGGGTAGAAGTCAGAATGGATGTTGGGGGTAAAGACAGTGGTGCTCTACAGGCCAATCATCAGCCCCATCTGCTGTACTCGGTGGTAGTGAGAGATGGCAGGAGCCTCACACCAAGCCCCATGAGGACACACTCGTCTGGAGACATTCCCCTCTCGCTGCTCTACTCTACTTTTCCATTCCATATTCTCCTGGATCAGGAAATGGGCTTGATGCAGATTGGAGATGGTTTGAGGAGGAGGCTCGGGCGATGTAGAGATGGTCAAAGGAGACCTGTTTTCAATGAGCACTTTGCCATTGTGTCACCTGAAATACGAGCCAGCTTCCAGGATATTTTGACCATGCTTAACACCCAGTTCGTGCTACGGGTGAAACATCATGGAGCGAGCTCTGCTGACAGCCCTGGAAAGGTATTTTTTGTTTTCCAGTTTCTCCCTCTGCCGTAAGGGTGGCCTTGCATCCAATATATCGAAATGCTGATGCTAACAATGGGCCACAAGTTACATGTGAAATTGCTTTCCTGGGAATTTTTAAAACATCAAGCTTATTGCTTATCTAAGACAAGCTGCACAGAGTGTGGAAAAAAACATCTATGTTTGCAGCTTTGAATGCAATGTATGCTAGTTTGCATTCACAATGTGAACTTCTGAAGGTCTATGTGTTATTTTATCACACCTACATCAAAGAGAAAGAGGAATCAAAGATTGCCTTGGGTTTCATGTTGATTAGACAATTAAAAAGCACAACATGGTTCAACTAATCAGTGCAAAGTAATTAGTAGGGTTTTTACTCATAGGTTTATCTTTGTGCTGATCTGAAATGAGTTTTTATGAGGTGGTTGAGGGGAATTTTTTTTCAGTAAATCTCAGTTTCTTAGGTTGCAGATGATCAGTATAATAAGGGCAATGCAATAAAGTCCTGTACCAAGATGAAATGAACATGGCGCCAAATGTCAAGACGTGGAAGGCCCCTCAAAGCCACAATTAATGAGATCTACCTGATCATATGAAAGGAATTGCCCAGCAACCTCATGTCTAGATTAATTTAAGAAACAAACCGTACACATAATATACATTGATGGTACAGAGACATTATAAGGAGTTTTTGCATCATTATGATTCATATAATGTTTAGTCTTATGTGCTTTCATTTATTAGTTAAATTTATCTATACCAAGTAGAATTCATTTCAGGTTTACCCCTCGATAATCTTGTGGAAAAAGAGAGGAAGATATTTTTATATATATATATATATATTTTCCCCCCTAAGAGCACACCCACTGAATGGCACGTTAATTTTATTTACACAGACTAAATATCAGTTATTAATATGCTTTGGGTCTTTTCAAAAACTCAAAATTCATATACAGTATGATGTCCGGCCTTGGAAAATTTACATCTTCACCCTTTATTTAAATATTATTAAACATTTTGTAAGCTTCATGCATAGAGTCAATTGTTTTATTTGTGATAACACAATGAAACGTCAAATTGTGCAGACGTAATTTTTGGCCAGGCTGTCATGCAAAGAAATTATGAACTCATGCAAAAACAAGAGATAACCAACAAAATATTCATTATGTTGTACTCAATGTATGCTTTTTCCTGAGAGCTTTTTTTTTTCTTTTTTTGCATAGTAAAATAAAACCTGTAGCTGTAGTTTGCCTTTTTTGCCAAATAATTTTGTCAGATAAATATCTTGTTTTTCTTCCTACCTAAAATATTAAAAAAAATATAAAATATTTCCTCATATTTTGATGGTTTAATTGAACTTGTAGGTTCATAAAAAACAAATATCTCCTCTGGACATCATTTTTGGACACTACTGTCAGATCTTTTGGGTATACAATATAAAAATTAAATATATCCAGTGTAGACTATAAGATTTTGCTGAAATAATGTATATGGAAATCAGACGGCAAAGAAATCATTTCCCTAAACAAAACTAACTCCACACATAAACCTAACCCTCTGTGGGTTTTAAGCAGATTGTATGAAATGACGTTATACAGAATTCATACAAATTCGCAAATAGTTCAATTAAATTATATATTATAAAATATATTAACATAATATAGATAATTAATATACATACATACATTGGTCACATTTATAGCAAACTAGTCCAAAACTCTGAATTAATTCCCATCCTCCCAACCCTCTCATTGTAGCATATGGACCTGAAGGGGCAGATGATCTTCATGTCAGAAATGAGCGCTCTCCTCTTCCTCGGCTCACCGTGTGTGGATAAGCTGGAGGAGTTGACAGGCCGGGGCCTCTACCTCTCTGACATTCCCATCCACAATGCACTACGAGATGTTGTTCTGGTTGGGGAGCAGACCAAGGCCCAGGATGGACTAAAAAAACGCCTGGGCAAAGCCAAAGCTGCCCTGGAACAGGCACACCAGGCCCTGGAAGAAGAAAAGAGGCGAACGGTAGAGCTGCTCTTCACAATATTCCCAGGGAACGTCGCCCAGCGCTTGTGGCAGGGACTTCCTGTGCAGGCGAAAAAGTTTGATCATGTCACCGTGCTGTTCTCAGATATTGTGGGCTTCACTGCGACCTGTTCACGATGTACGCCCATGCAAGTGGTAAACATGCTCAGTGAGCTCTACACTAGGTTTGATCACCACTGCGGTGAGCTGGATGTGTATAAGGTGAGTGATATTGTACCTGCAAACAAATAAAACTATGTAGAATATTTCACTGCCACTTACTATTGATAATTCTTCGTGGATGTATAGTCCTTTGGTTCGGCTGTTTTTGGCATAGTGTAACGAAACCTTTTTTGGTCTTTAATCTTCAAAATAACAAAAAAGGGGCCTCTTTTTCCCTTTTTTCCCTTCTTTTTCTGCATATTGCAAGATATGTTCCTCTAACCTTATCTAGAGGCCCTTGTGATTTTGAGACAATCATTCACTCGAAATCTTTTAACCAAACAATAATTATTTTAATAATTCCTGACATGCAGGCTCTTAAACTGCTGGGAGGTTGTCTAATGTAATCTGTAGCAGAATTGTAGCAGAACCATGCAGCAGAGATGAATTTCTTGTAAAAGACAGTGGAGGTAAAGTTTAGCTTAGTGTCTGGCTTTGCTTACATTCTTACAGACAGCTATATCCTAAAATAGATTCCCCTCTTGTCTTCTCCCAACATATCTCAGCTTGTTCATGATGTGTGTCTCAAACATCTCCATACTGAATGTGCAATAATAGGGAATTAATGTCTTTCAAGCTGTCAAAATTGTACCATTTTGTTAACGTAAAGTTAGTTTGTTATAACTGGTTTCAAAATAGCTTTCCTTCAAAACTGGATCTTCTGCGTTCACGTTGTAAGAAACTGATGATTTTTTTTTTTTTTTTTTTTTTTTTTTTGTGGTCAGAATTACATTAAAAAGTCAGTTAACCTAATCTGGTGCATGGATGGGAATGCACTTGTGAGCTTTTAAAAAATTCAAATTGTATCATAAAATACAATAATATCATATAATAATTATGCATTAATCATAATTAAATTGTTGTTTAAATGCATAACGGTTCTGTTAATTGGTTTTAGCTAATACATGGATGTCACAAGAGAGGCAATTTGGAATATTACGGCAGCCATGAACCTTGAATATACCCAGAGGTGTGTTATGAAATATTTAGCACTCTGCTCTCATAACCTTTCATATGTCCTCATTTGTGCATTCAAGGTGGAAACCATCGGCGATGCGTACTGTGTAGCTGGAGGATTACACAAAGAGAGTCCGACCCATGCTGTCCAGATTGCTCTCATGGCTCTGAAGATGATGGAATTGTCGGATGAGGTCACGACTCCCATGGGGGAGATAATCAAGGTTAGTGTTTCATCAGGTTTTCACAAATTATGATTGCAGTTATAGCATGAATATGAAATTAGTCAAATGTTCCATATTCTTATTTTTGTCTTTTATTAATTTATTTAAATTTCTCTTATTTGTCATGCAAACCTTTACTACACTGCTATGAAACAAAAATGTTTCAACAATATTGTTAGTTAGAAATTCCCAATTTAATATGTGACTCATTTACACAGAATTCTTGTACGTTTTTGTGCAAATACACTCCCACTACAAGGGAAAATCATTTTTTTTAAAGGTCACATCTAATTTATCCTATTTTAGGCAAAAAAATATAGGTATTGTTTATATTATTTATATAATGTGCAATTGTCACCCAGAATAATTTATCAGAATTTGAATTAGAATATGAATACTGCTGCTTGAGATGCAAAAATATGATAATTTTATCTTAACAAATGATCTTGGAGAAAAGTAATATATGTTTGGTTTAAAGATTGGGTTGGATCTTCTGTATTATCATTGTTTTAACATGAATTGGCAAACAATAGACATCAGGAGATTAAAATTGGCTCAGAAATAGTAATATTACACATGGTTTGAAATAAAGAATTTAAAAAAGGAAAATCTGAGAAGATTTTTAAACAGTGTTTGCTTTGTTTTATTCTCAGATGCGTATCGGGATCCACTCTGGCTCGGTTTTGGCAGGTGTGGTCGGGGTTAAAATGCCCCGCTATTGCCTTTTTGGCAATAACGTCACATTAGCCAACAAGTTTGAGTCCTGTAGCCTGCCAAGAAAGATTAACGTCAGTCCCACCACATACAGGTATAAACAGACACAACTGCTCTGCTTGTTTTTTTTATTTTATTTTATTATTATTTGAATCGGCATGTTTCTAATTCTATTGTAGTTTTGGCATATACATACATTTTTAACCTTTAAGTGGGAGTTAAATAATTTTTAAACATAAATTAGCTCAACAGCTAGTTATTTATCATACAATGAAGTGTCAGCAACTATATTAGTTCTACATAAACGAAGAATAGGAACATTCCACCAGATGGATCTGTGTTTTTAAACACAGAAGATTGTCCTTATTAAATCATTTCTGGCTGAGCCAAAACATGTATAAGTATTTTCATCATATTCCACTCTGTTACAGCTGATTTAACACTTTTTACTGTGTTTACAAGTGGGCTTTAGGACAATTTGTTACTTCTCTTTTATTTCAGATTGTTAAAAGATTGTCCAGAGTTCACTCTCATCCCCCGGAGAAGAGAGGATCTTCCGCCCAACTTCCCCAGTGACATCCCTGGAGTTTGTTACTTCCTCCAGGCTCGTGATCAAAAGACAAGTGCTGCTTCCAGAGGCTGCGTTACAGAGGAAACTCAGCCCAGTGGATGAAAACACAAAATCTCTCAGACAACGAATGCTGGAAACAGTGGGTTAATACTGCCTGTCAGTCTCTGTATCTTTTTAGTTGAGCCAGAGGTAGTTTATCATCCAACTGTTGAATGTTGCCAAAAAGCTATCAAATAACACTCATTAGAAGGGTTTCACTGAGCACTGTTTTTCTTCACAGTGGCATTAAGTATGAGTCCTGTGATTTTGACCGCCTGAACATTTTTTGTTTTAATAAAGTAATTTGTTTATTTTGACTTCCTAACTGTATACCAAAAATCTAAAAAGCAGAGAATGTCATCCACATTTATATATATATATATATATATATATATATATATATATATATATATATATATATATATATATATATATAACGATTGACTGTTTCTTTAAATGCTATAGAGTCAAGAGAGTGAATCATTTATAGTCTATAAGGATCAGTCCAATAATCTGAATAGAGCACATGTCATTGTAGTACACAGTAAAGAGGAAGAAAAGCACACAGTGGAGCATCACCTCAGCAGAGCCCAATCACTATAATCCTTAAAGGCACAATATGTAAATTTTCACCACTAGAGGTCATTAATTCAAAACAAAGGCGTAGCTCGATGATGCCTTGATTTCGCAGAATCATGCGAGGTGTTGTCTTCACGTCTACAGTTGGTGAAAAAGAAACGGGACGAGACTCGGGCAGAAATCGCGTTCATGGAAGATATTATTAACCTTACTATAGTATGAAGCAGAGCAGGGCAGAGTGTTGTACGAGCAGAAATGAGGCTGCTGGAGTGATTGCTAATGAGAGACGAGCGTGACACACGTCTCGAGAGCAGTGGAACTTTTATTATGCCGCAGTCGCCGCTTTCGTTTCTTCCGGTCAAGTGTATGTGGGGTAAAGCAGCAGATACATTTGTGTATTGAAAGCTGTTATAGTGCAACTGTGTTTGCTCTGTGGCTACTATGAGACACTTAATGCACAGTGCAGTAAGCTAGATTGATATTAGGCATGGTAAAACATCGCTGTAAATCAAGAAAACTTACTGAAGAAGACTTACTGTGTTGAGCTATATAACATGATTAGTTTTCTATTCTAGTGCATTGTTCTAGTGGTTTTTGGATATTTTAATCCAAAAATCTTACATATTGTGCCTTTAAGCTAAACATTGTGACATTTTTTGTATTGTAATAGATCTGTAATAAACATGCTTTACTCAAGGTTTGGTTTGTTGTTGGTGTTTCAATGCGACCTGCTCTTTCCTTGAAACGAGTGAAAGAGAGACCACATAAAAGCCTCATTTTGCTCTTCTACATTTATCACTATCATACATATTATAACCAATAAAATTGTTTAAATATAACATAACGTTTATAAGAAATATAATTGAAACATTTTATAAACTGGAATCCACCAAGGTTAGCTTCATTAAATGTTTCAGAACAAGGCCTATAAAACCCCAAAATGACACATTCAGGTACATATGATTTTCATTTGCTAGCATTTTGAATTTTAATACGAGATTGATAGGCTACATTAGAGAAATAGTATATCTTGCTATTTTATATGATGACTACCAACCAAACTGTGAAAATTCCAACGTCTTTATAAAATACTAAAAAACAAAATAACACACACAGAAAAAAAAAACCTTTTCCTTAATTTTATAATATTTTTCATTATTTAGATGCATTGTTTAGCTAATTGCAATCTTACGATATTAACTTGTATTAACTCCAATGATAATATCTCCTGAGAGCATTGCGCTTGCATTTGGTCGATGAATATTAATAAGGTCATGCGGCGTTGCTTGGTAACCTTCACAGAGCATACGAGACGTAACCTAATTAATATTTATGTGCCAGAACATCAACCATAGTAGGAATCGTTAATTCGCCAGTTGATTAGCGCCCACCTACTAACGTCTACCTCGCAACCAATCAGGTAGGTCTTCTGGACAAACGTCATGTTGCGTAATCAATATTCATAAGACAAACCTACAACGTAGTATAATTCCTGAATCCGGGATCTAGTGAAATGCAAATAGCGAGAACCAGCTGTGTGTACTCCCCGCATCCCCGCGCTCCCGTTGGCTACATTCTCTGTCAATAACAATGAGCTCGTTTCAGGAATGGTGGTTTCAATCGTAACAGCTGTACGGTTTGTCAGTTCTGGTGTTTAGTGGTTTAATCTATCAGAAAAAGGATTGGCGAATTAATCGAAACATGGTATGTAGCAATAATATGAATGCGGTTGTACATGTCTTATATTTATTTTCTAGTCACTATTCATGTAAATATATTTGCTCTGTAGCTTACGGTATCATCGACCGTGTAAAAGCCATGGAAATAAAGCATTATTTAAATATGTAATTCTGTATTTTTAATTGAATAATTACTGTATTGCCTCATTGAGTGGTAAAATATAACCTAGGCAAGGAAGCACAGCTCATATTTTAATTTACGCACTATAAGCACTACAGCATATTTGTATAGATGGCTGGATATGTAAACAATAAGAAAGCAAATAATGCATTCTTACAATTAATTTATATATAGTCACATATAAAGACATTTTATGTTTGAATTTCACAATTGTATATTTCTCTCTCTTTTTGGCAGTACGGGTTTGTGAACCATGCACTGGAACTTCTGGTGCTGAGAAATTATGGTCCAGATGTGTGGGAGGACATCAAGTAAGTTCAAATGGACTTCTATATTACATCATGAATAATCTTTCTTTTTTTTTTTTTTTTTTTTTTTTTGGTCCACTGAATATTCTATTCACTGAATATTATAAAATATGTGTGTACATTTTCTCAGTTATAGTTGTGAGGTGTGTGTGTGTGTGTGTGTGTGAGCATCAATGTGCGATTGACAATAACACTTGCAAAAATGAACTAAAGCTCCTGAAATAAAATAACATTTCAGCAATTGCTATTTTATTCTCAGCACTTTTTCTCAATACCTAAAAAGGGGAAAAAAGTAGTTGCATTTCCAAATAAAATTCATAATATCAGTAGCTCAGGATGTTGTGATTGCCCAGCCTTTACTACCAGATGCACTTTTTCATTAATTCAGAGCATGAGAAAACATGCATAACATGTCGTGGGGTGAGGTCAAATGCGTACAACTTTTTCCTCTTGCACAAACAGTTCAGCTTTATTTTAACTTCCTCCATCTCTTTGACATGACTTTTAAGAGCAGTCTTTTCAAGTCACAGCTGTGCTTAATGTAAACATATGTTTTAGAGCCTGTTTAGGCTCAAGTCGTAAGCTTGAGTCTCACTCAATGTTCTGGCAACATTCAAGTAGTTGGACTCAGTTATTGCAGCATTTTTCAGCGAGGTTCAGTATTATCTCAAGGCTAGCAGCATCTCTCAGTGCACTGTACCAGGCGTGATTAATGATGTTTCTAGTTCTATTTTTAGGTTGAGTTTTACAAGTGCTTTCCCTTGTTGATTTTGTAGCAACTTTTTAGCTGAACTTTGGTCATTCTTGGTCAATGCTGATTTTTTTTTTCTTCAGCTCAGTTTTAGTAATATGGTCAAGAAAATCACTTTTGACCTTAAAAATTATAAATTTCAATATTCTAGGCATTCTAAATAAACATTTTACTGTTTTTTTTTTTGTTAATTTGATAATGAAAGAGTAATTGCTTGATGTTCTAAATCTTTTATATTATCATTTTTTTCCAGGAGAGAGGCTCAGGTTGATGTAGAAGGACAGTTTCTGGTCAGAATTATTTATGAAGATGCCAAAACATATGACCTTGTGGCTGCTGCAAGCAAAGTACTGAGTAAGGGTTTTATTTATTTATTTTTTATTTATGTTTTTTATTGTTGTTTTGGAAGGATGGAGGTAATAATTTGCTAAAAATTTAATTAATTATTAATTAGTTTTATTAAGACAGAAGTGGTTCATTATTAAGGTTCTATTAGATCACAGGTTGATTTGACAGAACAACATCATGATTAACTGGTGTTATACAATAAAATGTAGCAAAATTACTTAGTTTAAATGTAAAAATCTTTTTTGATGTTTTTGATGACCATTTTTCTTTTCCTTGTTGATTTAAATATGATTTCTTCTCCAATAGAAATGGATGCTGGAGGCATCTTGCAAATGTTTGGGAAAATGTTCTTTGAGTTCTGTCAGGAATCTGGCTATGACACCATTCTCAGAGTGTTGGGCTCTAATGTCCGTGAATTCTTACAAGTAAGAGGCCACTGTTTTTATCACCCAAAATCAGCAGCAGCAATGTTGAGAAAGTGACGCAAGCAACACTGTCTGTTATGTCTGTCTGTTTGCATTGCATATACTGTACTTTTTTTAGGATGATTTTTAGAATAGTTAAAAATAATAACAGACTGGGTCAGTTTTGTTTGATTGAACACTGGAAATGGAACTATGGAAATGTTTTGAGTCGATAAGAATTGACAATAACATCATCAGCTATATATTTAAAATAATCCTTAATGTCATTTCACTGCCAATTTGTGAAGTAATAATATAAATTACAGATTGTGTTTTTCAAAGAATGTAATTTATTTGGTTTATTTTGTGAAAAATTCTATGCTAAGGCTGTGTCCATAGTAAACACCTAAATTAAAAATGACAGAAAAGTTTGGCATTTCCTCTGCTAATGATGTGAGTTACTTAAAAAAAATATTTTCAGCAGCTTAGCTGTTTTTCAGCAGCTTAGTTTTTTAAAAAAGAAATATAAATAATTAAATATTCATTGAAACACATTTCTGCAGTTTATCATATAGTGTGAATTTCTCATTAGTTGTATTTTTGTGTTCGAGTGTGATTCTGCCAGACTAA
This sequence comes from Chanodichthys erythropterus, assembly GCF_024489055.1. Taxonomy (NCBI): domain Eukaryota; kingdom Metazoa; phylum Chordata; class Actinopteri; order Cypriniformes; family Xenocyprididae; genus Chanodichthys; species Chanodichthys erythropterus. Next base: position 21,450,403 of record NC_090232.1, read on the forward strand.
ACTTAGTACAGCAAACTACCCTGTTTGCACACCCTTTCCTTGCATTCACTTATTCTAGCTAAGCAAAAATCTGCTCTTTGCATCACCACATTAAGATCATCTTGTTCTCTCCCTCAGAATCTGGACGCATTGCATGACCATCTGGGCACCATCTACCCCGGTATGCGTGCGCCCTCCTTCCGCTGCACGGATGCAGAGAAAGGGAACAACCTTATTCTACACTATTATTCTGAGAGAGAGGGTCTTCAGGACATCGTCATAGGGATCATCAAGACGGTTGCACAGCAGATTCATGGAACTGAGATTGAGATGAAGGTCTGCATGTTCTGTGCCTGTGGATTGATTATCTTCCCATATAGATTTTGCTTTGTTCCTTTAATTGTCTTTAGCCTGGAAGATTCAGATTGGTTGCTAAGATGACTGGTAGAAGAAAGTCTGTGGTCAGTTCTTACCCTAATCAAAAGACAGGTCTGATTATTCATTAATATTAATTAAAGGGATAGTTCACCCAAAAATGAAAATTTGATGATTATCTGCTTACCCCCAGTGCATCCAAGATGTAGGTGACATTTTTTCTTCAGTCGATCACAAATGATGATTTTTAACTGCAACCGCTGCCCTCTGTCATTCAAATAATTGCAGTAGATGGGAACTTCTTCTATAAGAGTGAATAAACCTTGCTTAGACAAATCCAAATGAAACCCTGCGGCTCGTGACGACACATTAATGTCCTAAGACACGAAACGATCGGTTTGTGAGAGAAACCAAAAAGTATTTATATAATTTTTTACCTCTAATACACCACTATGTCCAACTCCGTTCAGCTTCCTGCTAGTGAGGTCAAAAAACGCGTTCTGGTGACGGAAGTGATGTCTCGCCCATATACTTCAATGAGCGCGAGACATCACTTCCGTTGTCAGAACGCGATCTGACCTCACTTACCGGAAGCTGAACGGAGTTGGACATAGTGGTGTATTAGAGGTAAAAAATGATATAAATACTGTTCGGTTTCTCACACAAACCGATCGTTTCGTGTCTTAGGACATTAATGTGTCGTCACGAGCCGCAGGGTTTCATTTGGATTTGTATAAGCAAGGTTTATTCACTCTTATAGATGAAGTTCCCATCTACTGCAATTATTTGAATGACAGAGGGCAGCGGTTGCAGTTAAAAATCATCATTTGTGATCGACTGAAGAAAAAATGTCACCTACATCTTGGATGCACTGGGGGTAAGCAGATAAACATCAAATTTTCATTTTTGGGTGAACTATCCCTTTAACAGAGATTTTGGATCTGGAAATTTAGCTTTGCCATCACAGAAATAAATTACATTTTGAAACATAATAAAATAGAAAAATAAAAATATTATTACTATATTTAAATAGTAATGATATTTCAAAATATTACTGTTTTTATGTATTTTTATTTTTAATAATTTTTTAAATCTTAATTTATAAGATTATATATATATATATATATATATATATATATATATATATATATATATATATATATATATATATATAATGACATTCTCATATTTATTCTCTTTAATTCTATACATTCTTTAATTCTATACATATATTTATTCTCTCTTTAATTCTTCTTGTTCAGATATCTTGGACTCTGTAGCACCTCTTAAATACAAATGCCCAAAATTTAAATCGCATCCATGGTTGGATGACTCCACTCGTTCACTTAGACAGATCTGTCATAAAGGAGGAGATGGAAAAAGATCATCTTGCTGTTTCATTTGAAATCAACACAAAAACAATTTCCAAAATGTTGACAAGACTTAAGTTTAATATAACATCTGTTTAATTTATAACATAAAAAGTAAGGTTAATAATATAACTTAGATTACACATTTTTCAGTTTTATTCAAATTAGGGTGATGCAAAAATGAGTACACCCCACAACAAAAACTAGTACTTTGTATGGCCTCCATGATTTTTAATGACAGCACCAAGACTTCTAGGCATGGAATGAACAAGTTGGCGATATTTTGCAACATCTATCTTTTTCCATTCTTCAAGAATGACCTCTTTTAGAGACTGGATGCTGGATGGAGAGTGATGCTCAACTTGTCTCTTGAGAATTCCCCATAGGTGTTCAATTGAGTTCAGATCAGGAGCCAATGAATCACTTTCACCATGTTCTTCTTCAGAAATCCAACAATGGCCTTAGATGTGTGTTTAGGATCATTGTTATGTTGGAAAAGTGCACGATGACCAAGGGCATGGAGTGATGGTAGCATCTTCTCTTTTAGTATAGAGCAGTACATGTGAAATGCAGCTCCCCGACACCAGCAGCACTCAAGCAGCCCCACATAAGGACACTGGCACCATGAATTTTTCTTTGTATTCCTCACCTTTGCAATGCCATACAGTTTTGAAGCCACCAGTTCCAAAAACATTTATCTTGGTCTCATCACTCCAGAGTATAGAGTCCCAGTAGTCTTCATCTTTGTCAGCATGGGCCCTGGCAAACTCTAGGCGGGCTTTTTTGTGCCTGGGCTTTAGGAAAGGCTTCTTTCGTGGACGGCACCCATGCTACCATTCCTCTGCAGTGTACTCCGTATTGTGTCACGGGAAATAGTCACCCCAGTTTGGCTCTCTACTTCTTTAGATAACTGCAGTGAACTCGCATGCCAATTTTCTTCAACCCTTCTCATCAGATGATGCTCATGTCGAGGTGTTAACTTCGGTGGACGATCTGGATGTCTCTGTGAGATGGTTGCAGTTCCATCTTTTTAAAAGATATATACTTCAATGAGTGCTAAACATCACTTCCGTTGTCGGAGCGCGATCAGACCTCACTAAGCGAATGCTGAACACAGTTGGACATAGTGGTGTATTAGAGGTAAAAAATTATATAAATACTGTTCGTTTTCTCGCACAAAGCGATCCTTTCGTGTCTTAGGACATCAATGTGCCGTCACGAGCCGCAGGGTTTAATTTGGATTTGTCTGTGCATGTTCATTGACTCTTATAAATTGTGTTACCATTGACTCGCATTATAAGACTGACAGACGGCAACGGTTCGAGTTAAAAATCATCATTTGTGTTCTACTGAAGAAACAAAGTCACCTACATCTTGGATGCCCTGGGGGTAAGCAGATAAAGATAAAGTGAAGTATACCGGGGCTTTAACCTTTCTGGTGTAAAGAAATTATTTTCTTTCTCAGGTCTTTCTTCCATGTGGTGCCATTGCTGACAGCATGAAATGGGAAGGGGTTTTAACACCCTTTTATAGTCAACTGTCTGCTGGACACCTGTGTAATGAATAATTAGACTCACCTGTGGTTGAATTCTTGTTAAATTATACTTTTGTAGTTTAAAATTTAGCTTTGCTCCAGAGACTTTCAGTGGGGTGTACTCATTTTAAATCACCCTAATTTGAGTAAAACTGAAAATTTTGTTCTCTAAGTTATATTATTAACCTTACTTTTATGTTATAAGTTAAACAGATGTTATATAAAACTTAGTCTTATCAACATTTTGGAAATTGTTTTTGTGTTCATTGAGATATTGTTTAAAATGTTACTTTTCAAAGGGGGTGTACGTATGTATGCTGAGCACTGTAGAAAGCAATCAAAGAACATTTTAAACGTTACAATTGTTGTAGCTGTCAATTAACAGCAAAAGGCTATCAGTGACTGACTCTCGCCAAAACTCCCATTAGAATCAATGAATCTCTACATTACTGTATTTGCACTGTTAGTTATGATGAAAGCATTCGTTAGTGATCAGAAATCAGTGTTCAGAGATCACTATAATCAACACTTTTTTTTAGGATTAGTAAACCTTGAGAACGGTAATAGTAAAAACGTGCTAAAAGTTTTCGAGAGTTCCATATGTAATATTTAGCTATTTTCATATGTAAAGATGTTAGCCAATCACAGCAGTGGGTGTTTACACTGAAGTCTCACAGGAGACACACCCCTTAAAAAAGAGCTTTCAAATAAAAGGCCTAAAATCAGGGTAGGAAAACGTCTCAGGTTGCGCATGTAACCATGGTTCCCTGAGAACAGGGAATGAGATGCTGCGTCAGAGCACTAGGGGAACCGCTTCCGCATGAAACCATGTCTGAAACACTTATCCAATCTTGGCAATATCATATTGACCGGCGACAGCCCATGACATCATAACAATGCCACCCGAAAGTATACAAGAGGCACCCAGATAACATGTCATCTGCTTATCGTCAGAAGGGACTGTAAGCAGGCGGACCCCGAGGCATGGCTAAGAGACGCAGTGTCTCATTCCCTGTTCTCAGGGAACCATGGTTACATGCGTAACCTGAGATGTTCCCTTTCGAAAGGGAGCTCGCTCTGTGTCAGAGCGCTAGGGGAACGATATACCCACGCCGCAATGCTGAGGGGAGTGCATGCCAATGTATGGCAGTGATTCTGTCAGAATCAAGCAATTCCAACTAAAACGCCAGACTCACACTCCCTGCGGGACACAAATGAGCTGTCAGTGACAGCACTCTCAGCGGTCAAAGCCTCAAGTCGGCCTCCATATTTTATGGAGGCCTGCCAAGGCCGCACAAAGGCCTGGAACCAAACACTTCCACAGAAAGGGTCCCTTTTAGGGAGCGTGGCTAGGGGGCCCAAAGGCACCCCAGCCAGTCATTTCTCAGGGTAACAAAGTCAACCCTGAATGCCACCAGGGAGGCTGACCTGGCCTCTAGCTGTACTAGTAACCTAGTCTGCCAGCAACCTGTCTGTTTCCTCAGAAACAGAGCCTCTAGAAGCATAAGTCTCACAAAGAAATATCCATTAAAAAGGACTGCAAAAGGGCCGTAACCAACTCAGACCGGATCTAGAATCGGGCATCCTGGAGAGCAGGAGTGGAGAATATCTGCTCGATCCTAGGATATACAAAGCACCTATGTTTCAAGGCACTAAGGAGGCTGTGCACTCTAAAAAAGAACCTTTGTGAGGGGAATGCTCACAGCCTATGGGCTGATCTAACTGGGAGGCCTCGAGAGAAGCCTTCAACCTCTGACCAGACTTAGGGAGCTAAGTACTCAAATCTACCCCAGAGTAAGGGGAGTCAAAAGCTCGACCTATTAGGTCAACCAGGCTATAGGCTAGGATGCGAAGGTGAACTAGATAGCCAAGCCAGCTACATGTAGTAACGTGAGGTCTCAGGAAGGGGCCAGGAAGGCCAACTACCTGACAACATGACCTTGCTGACCAATACCCAACTGCTGGGGACTCGCATCAAGGAGGCCTACACTGGTCAACTACCTGGTATTGAGCCTTAACTGGGAGAGAAGTTCCCACACTGTAGGGAATTCGCCTTCAGAGGGGACGAGTAAGACCAAACACCTCAATAGCAAAAGTTCACTGGCTGAAGTAGCATTTTTAACCGCCATGCACCCACTTATTAGGGGCTGGCTCTCAGGGAAGCCTGCTAAGTCCAACTACCTGTTAGCTAGCTTTCTAGGGCTTACAACACTGGGGCGCGCCCACAGGAAGGTCTGCTAATACCTAGGGAGGCCTGCTGAGTCCAGCTACCTGATAGCCAGCCTAGCTAGCTGTCAAAGCCTGCAATACTGGGGCTCGCCAACAGGGAGGCCTGCTAATTCTCAGAGAGGACTAGAGAGTCTACCTAGGGACTAACAGTAACTAGCTTCTGAAATGCAGGGCCACAGCAAAGAGCATACTATTCGGAAAGTGAAAGGGGCCTAAACCACCTATTCTGCCTCTACACCAACCTGCATTATGCCCCAATGTAGGAGGGGGCAGGCCTTGGCCGGATGACTCTCTATTGAGAGGAGGCCAGCACTAGGGATGCATAAAGAGAACCTGCCCCCCTACCAGTGGGCAGGAATGCTTAGCAGACCAACTCCAACATCCCTAGCGCTTAGCCTAGGCCAGCTGTCAGGATAGCCCTGGTAAGGGCCAGCCCAAAAGCATAGATCTACCTGGCACTCCTCAGAGCAGCAGCCTCAACAGATCAGCTCTCAAAGATGAGAGGAGGCACAATCACTCAAACTGCATGCACATCTTGAATGCCGCTGGTCTAAGTTTACCACCCTTTCAAGCCTGAAGAGGATTTTTCCTTTTTTCTTTTTTTGCAGAATATGGGTTCTTATCTGTCCTAACACGTTGCCATGGCAACACTATAAACTGCCGGCAGCGCGTTCCATAATCTCCAACAGCTCAGCATAAGTGGGACAGGGTGGCTGAGAGGATTCAGTCATTTACTCACCCTGTCTGTCCTCCTCAGCCATCTCCTGCTCGGCTGGAAGAGCACTCGCCGCTGAACTTGAGGATGCAAATGACAACGCGTCCTCTCCCAGCAGCTTACTCTCATGAGCCACCGTATTGCGCGAGCGGTCACACCACTTTCAAACTGTTCGTCGCGCCCCATCTGAGAGCCCGATTGATCTTAGTCTTTGCTCTGCCTTAGCACGAGTGGGACCAGCGCCACCAGGTTCAGATGTTGAACCCTCTTCCCTCGAGAAGAGAGCCAGACGAGAACAAAGCGTTATCAAAGGAAAACGCTCACAGTTTGCACAGGCAGCTCCCTTGAGAACTTCCCATGCGTGCTCTTGCCCCAGACAGAGAACGCACAGCTTGTGTGTGTCATCTAGTGTCAGATAATGAGGACACGGATCCACACACTTAGTAAACCTTGTAAGGTCTCTGTGCGTTTCATTATTGCCACGATAGTGCTTCACACATAACAGTCCCTGAAGACAAAAAGAGGATGACATGTTATCTGGGCCCCCCTTATATACTTTTGGGTCGCATTGTTATGATATCATGGTAAATATGATATTGCCAAGACTGGATAAGTTTTTCAGACACCAGTTCACGTAGAGTCAAGTCAAGTCAAGTCAAATTTATTTATATAGCGCTTTTACAATTGGTAATTGTTTCAAAGCAGCTTTACATATTAGAAGCACAGAAAAAAGGGAAGTGGTTAAAAATAAGCTGTACAAACAAGTAGGGATGTCCCGATCACGTTTTTTTGCCCTCGAGTCCGAGTCATTTGATTTTGAGTATCTGCCGATACCGAGTCCCGATCCGATACTTAATAGCCTACATAAAAAAGAATAAAGAAGAGCAAAAAAACAGATCCAGGAACAGTGCTTTTCAGGTTTTTCAGGTATTCGGTTTTCAAATAGTAATCAAATATAAAATATCACTGCATATTATCTTTACTGTATAAAATAAATAAAGATTAATCATTATTGAAGTTACAAAAACTATTCAGTCAAGAGCAGTGAGTAATTTCTTTGTTATTTGTTGTTTGATTTAACATTAAATACAGGCAGCAGGAATAGTTGTTTTCCCTTTAAGACATGCACGATCCAGTACATATAGCCTACTGTTCCACATGCGCTGTCTTTCTCGGCTAATATACGTTCACTTAAGACATAACCGACTATGTTTGCTAGGATACTCGCTAGGACGGGCATGTTGACATAATTTTTGTATGAATGTGGCCGCCGAAGCGCAAGGCGTGAAAGAGAACTCAGTATTTGCGCGCTGACTGGAATAAGCGTGTGCGCGCTTCGGATGAGCGCACAGAAATCTTCTCACAGCGCGTGCGAGTTCTCTTTCGCGTCTTGTTCTTTAAGGTTTAAATCAGCAAGGCTTAAACGAGTTAGTTTAAATACAGACAGCAACGTGTGCAACGTGTGTCAACACCCGGGTGATGACGGCGTAAATGACTGGACATTAGAGCAGACGGCACTCGCAGTTAACAGTTTACAAAGAGTGACTGTTTTGTCCACGCTTTCTGATTATCGTTGTTGTAACGTTTTGCGCATCCATCGACTGAAACATACATTATCTGAACTCTGTCTGTATTCCACGTTGCTATTTTAAACAAACCATATTAACCAATAGATGCGTCGTCATTCGAGATGGACCGCAGTGCAAGTGCGGTCCGTAAGTGGAGAACCGTATGGTTCGATTTTTTACAGAGAACCGTTGCACCCCTAATACATATATATCCGAGTCCTGATCGGGAGGTAATGTCCGATTCCGATCGAGTCTGAAACCACATGATCGGGCCCGATTTCCGATCATGTGATCGGATCTGGACATCCCTACAAACAAGCGTGGTAATGTGTAACATAAAAGATGGTGCTACATTAAGCCAATGTCGGCTGACCCCCAGGGGTGGAAAAAAACCCCTAGGAGAAAAACCCAGCATGCTAGCACTGGGAAAAAAGTCCTAGGAGGGAAAAACCCCTTTAGGAGATATATATAATATATGTAAATGGATATGGAGATCAAAATCTGAATTATACATTTTTATTATAGAGATAAAAAATAGATTATATATAAATATATGTAAGCGGATACGGGGATTAAAAATCTGAATTATAGAAGCAGCCAGAACTGGATCTGTAGGCCCATTGTCTCCTGGGCTACGTTGTAGTCAGGTCCAGACACAGGTTCTCCATCTGATCTGGATACGGCCTGGATCCAGCACCCGGCAAAGGATAAGCAGAGAGACAGATATTAGCGTAGATGCCATTCTTATTCTGATGTACAGGTATATCTAGTGTTATAGGAAATGTTCTCGGTTCCGGCCGACCTAATTATTGCAGCGTAACAATCCTTTAACGGATTTGAAAAATGTTAATGTATTGATAATGTGTTATGTGTATGCAAGAGCAAAGAGATGTGTTTTTAGTCTAGATTTAAACTGACAGAGTGTGTCTGCTTCCCGAACAATGCTAGGAAGATTGTTCCAGAGTTTAGGTGCTAAATAGGAAAAGGATCTGCCGCCTTCAGTTGATTTTGATATTCTGGGTATTATCAACTGGCCTGAATTCTGAGATCGCAATAAACGTGAAGGACTATAATGCATTAAGAGCTCACTTAGGTACTGGGGAGCTAAACCATTTAGAGCTTTATAAATAAGTAGCAAGATTTTAAAATCTATACAATGTAGCCAATGTAATGTTGACAGAACTGGGCTAATATGGTCATACTTTCTGATTCTAGTAAGAACTCTAGCTGCCGCATTTTGGACCAACTGTAGTCTGTTTAAAAGCTGAGCAGAACAACCACACAGTAGAGCATTACAATAATCTAGTCTTGAGGTCATGAATTCATGAACCAACTGTTCCGCATTTGTCATTGAGAGCATATGTCGTAATTTAGATATATTTTTTAGATGGAAGAAGGCGGTTTTACAGATACTAGAAACATGACTTTCAAATGAAAGATTGGTATCAAAGAGCACACCCAAGTTCCTAACTGAGGACGAAGGTTTAATGGAGCACCCGTCAAATGTTAGAGAGTATTCAAGGTTTTTTCGTGAGGAAGTTTTTGGTCCAAAGATTAGGATATCGTTTTTTTCTGAATTTAATAATAAGAAATTTCTTGTCATCCAGTTTTTAATGTCAGCTATGCATTCTGTTAGTTTTGTGAATTTGTAGGTTTCGTCAGGGCGCGAGGAAATATAGAGCTGAGTATCGTCAGCGTAGCAGTGAAAACTAACACCATGCTTCCTAATTATCTCTCCTAAGGGCAGCATGTACAGAGTGAAAAGCAACGGTCCTAGTACTGAGCCTTGTAGTACTCCATATTGAACCTGTGATCGGTACGACATCTCTTCATTAACTACTACAGACTGATAACGGTCAGATAAGTACAATTTGAACCATGCCAAAGCAATTCCACTAATGCCAATATAGTTTTCAAGTCTTTTTAAAAGAATGGTATGATCGATAGTGTCAAAAGCAGCACTGAGATCTAATAACACTAATAGAGAAATACAGCCACGATCGGATGATAGGAGTAGATCGTTTGTAACTCTAACGAGAGCAGTCTCAGTACTATGGTACGGTCTAAATCCTGACTGGAAATCCTCACAGATTCCATTTCTTTCTAAAAAGGAGCACAGTTGTGTTGAAACTGCCTTTTCTAGTATCTTTGACAGAAAAGGTAGATTCGATATTGGCCTGTAATTTACTCTCTCGGATCTAGTTGAGGTTTTTTAATAAGAGGTTTAATAATAGCCTGCTTAAAGGTTTTTGGCACGTATCCTAGTGTTAAGGATGAATTAATTATATCAAGAAGTGGACCTACGACCTCTGGAAGCATTTTTTTCAGTAGTTTAGTCGGCATTGGGTCTAGCATACATGTCGTTGATTTTTATGATTTGATAAGTTTAGATAATTCTTCCTCTCCTATAGCGGCGAATGATTCTAGTTTTACCTCAGGGACACTACAGTGCACTGTCTGAAGCGAAACTGTAGACGGTTGCATGTTTTTAATTTTCTCTCTAATATTGTTAAATCTTGCAAGTAAAGAAGTTCATAAAGTCATTACTGCTCTTTGGAAACGTCAGCAGTTGAATCTCTGTTTCTAGTTAATTTAGCCACTGTGTCAAATAAATACCTAGGATTATGTTTGTTTTCTATTAAGAGATTTGAAAAATAAGTAGATCTAGCATTTCTTATAGCCGTTCTGTACTCAATAATTTTTTCTTTCCATGAAAGGCGAAAAACTTCTAGTTTTGTTTTCTTCCAACTACGTTCAGCTTTTCTAACAGCTCGTTTTAGAGCCCGAGTGTGCTCATCATACCACGCGTTGGATTAGTTTCCTTAATCTTCTTTAGACGTAAAGGAGCAACTGCATCTAATGTGCTGGAAAAGAGAGAGCCAATAGTTTCTGTTGCAGCATCGAGTTCTTCTAAGTTGTCAGGTATACTAAGGCGATGAAACTGCTCGGGGAGATTATTTATAAAGCAATCTTTAGTGGTAGACGTGATGGTTCTACAATATTTATGGCTGGGTGGTGGTTTTGTAGCCTTGGCTAATTGTATTATACACGAGACTAAATAATGATCTGATATATCATCGCTCTGCTGTAGAATTTCAACAGCATCAATATCAATTCCATGCGACAGTATTAGATCTAGGGTATGATTACGACAATGAGTGGGTCCTGACACGTGTTGTCTAACTCCAATAGAGTTTAAAATGTTTTGATTTTACTGGATCTGAGCACTGCTTTTGACACGGTAGATCACAATATCCTTCTGTCATGCCTTGAACAGTGGGTGGGCATTAAGGATACAGCACTACTCTGTGGCTATTGGCTAGTTTTTCTCATCATCTGCTTCTTGTGGGGTTCCTACAGGGTCAATTTTGGGGCCATTACTGTTTAATCTGTACATGCTTCCGCTCAGTAATATAATTAGGAAATATAACATTAATTTTTTCTATGCCGATGATTTTCAGCTGTTCCATTAAAATATAGAGATTCTCTGCAGATTCTCATTGATTGTCTTGATGATATTAAATGCTGGATGGCAAATAATTTCCTCCATCTTAACAATGAGAAAACAGGTGGTTATCTTTGGGCCCTCCAAAACCAGAAACTCTTTAGCTAGTTACTTAAACAATCTCACTCCATATCTTATATCACATGCAAAAAATTTAGTTGTTATCTTTGACTCTGAACTTTGTCTTGAAAAACAAATTAGCTCAGTTAAAAACAGCTACTATCAATTGAAAGTCATTTCCAGACTTAAATCGACAATTTTCTTTCAAGACTTTGAAAAAGTTATTCATGCATTTATCACATCACAGCTGGACTATTGCAATTCTTTATATCTTGGTCTTCCCCAGTCTTCACTGGCACATTTGCAGATGGCTCAGAATGCAGCAGCCAGAATGTTAAATAGTGCAAAATACTTGATTATATCACTCCCAATTTTAGCTTCTCTTCACTGGCTTCCTTTCTTTTTTAGAATTCAGTTCAAAATTTTGCTGATTGTTTTTAAAGCTCTTAACGGACAAGCTCCATCTTACATCTCTGATCTTATTTATTTGAACTCAGCTCCTAAGTCCCTCAGATCTGCCAATAAAGCTCTCTTACATGTCCCACGGTCACGTCTTAAATCAAAAGGTGACAGTGCCTTTGCAGTTGCTGCTCCACGGTTATGGAATCAGTTGCCACCTGACATTAAGAGTGCTCCTTCTATTTTTAAATCTAGACTTAAGACACATCTTTACTCTTTAGCCTTTCCTGATTATTAAATTATGGATTAGTAATTTCTATTGCTATTTATTCTATTGTTTACACTTTGTTCAGTGTAAGCTGAATTTAAATATGTTCTATAAATAAAATGTACTTACTATTTAAAAAAAAAACACAATGGTATTTTTAAATAAACATTAAGGAAAGTGCAATGATAAAAACATAACAGGAAGTAGACAAGAGGTAGATTTAGTCTTGTTCTCATTGAGAGAGGCTCATCGATACATAACATTATGATGAACTCCCTGCAGTATATCCTTTGTCACCGTGCTTCAGTCACTGTCTTATTTTCCAAATAAATCCCCTTTACCCAATAAGAGCTAATCATCCCCCAGACGACAGACTGCTCTTTCCGTCTCTCTCTCTCCATCTGGACTTTGTGTGAAATGAGTGAGTCCAATCGACAGACCCTCGAAATGCAACACCTGACTTGTTGAAAAAAAAATGTTAGCCATCGTCGTCATGGTGATGGCAGGGCAAAGAGACAGCGACTTGACGTCAGTAAAATGGGCTCAACTTCAAGCTGAGAGAGAAAAAACAACAGCTTCTCTGCATTCTGCTCAAGCTGATATGATGTCTACAAAAAAAAGCTTTTAGGGCCATTTTCAGTGATATTTCTAAAGAGAAAACAGAGAGAAACTGTAATGAGTGTCTTCATTACGCAAAAAAATCCCAAAAGTTATTCCTGTATTTGACTGATACTTAATACACGAAACAGTCTCCTTTATTAAACACTCAGACACACTTGAAGCTGTAACTTTCTCTTTGCTTAGTCTAAACGAGGAATGAGATCACTGACCCTGGACTCTTAGCACTTAAGATGATATTGTTTGGAATCACAAGAGACCATTAGACTTTGTCTTTTTTGTTCTTAAAAGGAATAATCCGGGTTCAATACAAATGAACAAAATCTCAGTCAACAGCATTTGTGGTATAATGCTGATTACTACAACAAATAATTTAAACTTATCCTTAATTTTCTTTAAAAAGGTAAATCTAAGTTACCTTGAAAGCTTTATAATGGTGTAATTTTTTGAAGGATTTAAAAGCAAATATAATTTAATGTAATTTAATATAAAGCTTATTTTTAAATGCATTTAACATAATTTATTTCTGTTAAAACCTGTGTATTATTTAAACTGTAAAGCTGTTTTAATCATCATTTTTGTCATTTTAAGATTTATAACATTGCGTTATCATGGCATGGATATAACATTACATAGAAAAGATTAGAAAGTGATTTTTCACATATTATCACATATTGTTTACATCTTGGTGATACTTTTGAAACAGCGAGTATTTTAATGTTTATGGATTCGCTGTGTTCTCAGGTGCCTCAGTGTAACACAGATTTGTTTTTGTTTTTTAAGAAAAGGAGTTTGGAGTTTTGTCAAAGACTTTAGATATACAAAGGTGGTGCACTTATATTACTGATAAATGGGAGAAAGCAAAATGGCAGAATAAGTCCCGCCTTCTAACTAAAAGAGCCAGTCGCTGATTGGTAAAGGTCATCATGTAACTACAGCTGCCGTTAGAAGCTCTGGTTGCTATAGACATTCAATGATCTGGTGACGTATTTAGTTTTAGTTTTTTTTAGTTCTTCAGCTTAAACTAAATTAAAGTGAATTGTTGCCTTAGCTGAAACAAAAAAGTGTTTTTGTATTTTATTTAATTTCAGTTAACATGTATTTTATTTCAAGTAATGAAAATGTTTATTATGATTATTATTATTATAATTATTGAATTAGCTTTAGTTAACTATAATAATAATGTCTCGGGTTACGACTGTTACCATTGTTCCCTGAGAAGAGAACGAAACGCTGCGTCAGAAAGACGCTTTGGGAACGCCTCCACCGTGATAGCATATGAAGCATGTGTAGAACTAATCCAATCTCGATTGGTGTTGCGTCATGATGTCACATGTGACGGTGCACCTGGAAGCTACAAATGGATGCCTGCACACAACAGTGTTAGCTTCTGATAGGTCAAAGCAAACCATTCTCAGGCACTCAGGAGAATGTGGATGAATAAAACTTCCTAACTGTGTCTTTGTTCACTTCACTTTAGCCCTGATAACTTTGAAGCTTTTTATTTGTATGTTTTGGTGCAACGGTAATCTAGTAACGCATACAGGTCTTATTAATCACGGGGTTCCTTTTAAAACCCGATCAGCCTTTTCAATATGAGCCAGAGCGCAAAATTAGTGAGGATGAAAACATCAAAGCTGTGCAATGTCTCTGCGGCTATTCAAACTACTGTTGTATGATTGACTTGTTAAAATCGTCTGATCACCTGAATGCATTACACACAGTTAAACATGCTGAGAATATGCTACTGTTTATGCACTTTGAGGCAGTCTGTCTCAATCGAGATGTGTTATAAGTTTACCTTCATCAGTCTCCATGACAGGCGCAGCATTTGGTTAAAGCATACACTTATATCCATTGGCAACTGTAAGCTCTTTCGGCTGTGGTCTACTAAAAGCCTAGAAGGCATCAGGGCTAAAGTGAAGAGAACAAAGATGCGGATCTTTAGGAAGTTTTATTAGTCCACATTCTGCACAACTTCCCATTCTTTTCTCCTCTTATCACTAGTAAAGCTGTAACAACTTGCTTCTCTTGTGGCTCATCGACTGAAAATTACAACCAAAAGCTGCACAATGTGGCATCGTATATTATATTACGAGTTGTGTTGCGGTAAAAATAGCAGTAGGACAGTGTCAGTAGCTCAGTGAGTGCAACCATTTGACATCATCGACGTAGAATGCACTGTGCACCTAAAAAAAAAAGGTGCTGCCCATTGTCCAATTCATTCCAAATATGTCATGTTTTTTTTAAAATAATGTTATCTTTCATGGGTTTTCTACTATTAAGCCATACATGTCTTAACACTAGGGGTTCCCTTTAAGTGTGGACAGGGAAAGCCCATCAGAGAAATGACCTTGGAGGAACTCCAGCACTGAAGCCACTGCGCAGTTAACTGGGTCCAGCTGGCGTTCTCTGCACCATAAAGCGAAAAAATTCCTCTTTAAGGCATTCCTCATGGAAGGAGCTCTAGAGTTCAGAATGGTCTCAACAAACTCGGCTGAGAGACCAGCACCTACGAGTTGGTCCCAAGTTGGTCCCACTCAGGGGCCAGACCCATAGCTTCCACAGCTCTGGCCGAGGGTGATGTAGTGAGCCCTCTGCTTGAGAGAAGGTCCCTCCTGGTGGGAATGCCCCATGGGGGGCCTGCCAGGATCGCTATGATGTTTGAAAACCATATAGGGCCGGCCAGTACGGGGGCTACCAGAAGTAGACTGACCCCGTCCTAATGGACCGTCTCAAGAATTCTTGGGAGCAGAGCAATTGGGGGGAAAAGCATACAGATGTTGCCTCAGCCATGCCTGCACTATAGCATCCAGTCCCAAAAGAGCTGAATGTTTGAGGGAAAACCACAGTGGACAGTGTGTGTTCTCATGAGAGGTGAGCAAATCTACTTCCGCTTGGCCGAACCTCCTCCAAATGAACTCCACCGTCTCGGGGTGGAGTCTCCATTCTCTGGGGCTTCAGCCTCTGCCTGCTCCCAAATTTTTGTCCCCTTGGATATACATTGCTCTGAGTAAGAGTAACTTGCCCTGGTACCACAGAAGGACCTGATGCACCAGTCTGCACAGAGGGCGCGACCTCAGGCCCCCCTGCTGATTTATAGGAGACCACGTTTTGTCTGTTCGAACATGATGGCCCCTGAGGTCTGGTAGAAAGTGTCTCAGGGCCAGAAACACAGCCATCATCTCCAGACAATTGATGGCCACGAAAGATGATGCTCTCTCCACAGACCTCTGGTTAACCGGCCCTTTATGACCACTCCCCAGCCCATAAAGGACGTGTCCATAGTCACAATTTTTCACTGACCATCCACTCCTAATACAGGGTCCTGGGACACATAGCCAAAGAACAAAGGCACCTGCGCATTACTCTGATCATGCAGAATGGGAAATTATCAAATTTTTCTTCTTTGGGAAAACCCCCTGGTCCTGAGCCACCACTCATAGAGTCCCATACTATCCCCAGAAACGTAGTTCTCTGCTGGGGAGATAATGAACTCTTCTTGACATCAACCCCAAGCACCTTGGATGGCAAAGAATGACATCTTGATGCCGAACTGCCATATCCTCAGACTGTGCTAGGATAAGCCAGTCTTTGATATGATTCAGTATATGAATGCCCTGAAGCCTTAGTGTAGCTATTGCAGCATCCATACATTTTGTGAAGGTGCAAGGGGCTGAACGGAAGAACCCGATTTTTGTATGCTTTTCCCCCGATCTTCCTGTGGAACTTCCTGTGTTGAGGAAGGATGGAAATGTGGAAGTATGCATCCTTGCGGTCTATAATAAACCAATCCTCGGATCTGATTTAACTCACAATGATAGGCATGGTTAACATCTTAAACCTGAATCTCTTGAACGTGATTCAATACCCTGAGACCTATGATGGGACACAACCCCCCATCCTTCTTGGGAACAGTGAAGTACTGGCTGTAGAACCCTGTAGCTTCCCTCTCGCAAGGATAAATACATTCTGTGGCCTTTGCTAAAAGGGACTGAACTTCCTGTTCCATCACCCAACCCTGCTTGGGGGTTGACAATAGTGTAAATTACCCTGTTGAATTTCGTTGGACGATACTCGAATTTAATATTGTATCCTCTTTCTACCGTACGCAGGACCCACTGTGATATATCTGTGATATATTTTGAAGATTCCTCCAAGCTTCCATATATTCTACTAGGGGAGTCACTGACCTTGGGTATTGGGTCTGAAATAATTTTGGTACCCTGAAGCGGCTGGCCAGCAGGGGACAACCAAATTATTTTTTTTTACAGGCCTCGTTTGAGGGAGCAAACTTGACAGGGCCGCAGCGACGTCGGACAGACACTGCGATTTGTGTTCACTGGAAACCAATGCATCCTGAGGCACACAAGGCAGCGGAAAGCAAACATCGATTTTCTGAGGGCTCCGACGTGAAGGCTGCGACCGAGACTGCAGAAAGCGTTTATCAAGTTTACTTTTCTTATGCGCCTCCTGCTTTTTGATGGCCACTCAATATTTCATTTGGCCACTGCTCTGGTCACAACCTCCAGCAGCTCCTCAAAAGCAGGGAAATGAGGTGGTGAGTCCTCTATTTCTCCTGCCTCTATGCTTAGAACATCTAATTTTTCAGAACTAGATAGTTGTAGCATCAGGTCCTCAACCTGGGTGGAAGAAGCCACAGAGTGGGTTTCTGATTCCTGAATGAGAACACTGGAGCTGGTTTCTGAAAGCTGAGTAAGGGCCGAAGCCATCTAAACCTCCTCCACCAGCTCCATCTGCGATCCTCCTGATTGTAAACGCCACACTGCCTCGACAGACACGGGTTCCGAACCACGGGGAGCGTGAGCCTGGCCTGCCTCATTGAACAGGGCTAGGCGAGAGAGGAGCGTTCTGAGCAGCAGCAGCTCACAGTTTTCACAGAAACTCTGAGGCACATAGCTCAAAGCATGTGTGAGTCTCCCTCCGTGATGTAACGAGGACAAAGAGACGCACAGTGCTTAAACTGCCTTTGACTCACCATAATGAATATAATATGATATGATATGTGAATGCTTTGCACTGTGGGACATACAACACCAAATAAGACAGACAAGAGCAACACAGAATGCTTGCTGAAGAGCAGAAGCTAACACTGTACCGGCGTCCCTTTGTAGCTTCCTGGTGCACCGTCACATGTTACTTCATGATGCAAGACTAATCAAGATTGGACTAGTTCAACACATGCTTTAGACGGTATCACGCTGAAGGCGTTCCCCAAAGTGTCGGTCCAACGCAGTGCGAGTTCCCTCAAAAGGGAACCCTGTATCAGTCTATACAATTATTTCCTGTCTGTTACCTTCATACCGTGTTTAATGTTTGGAAATGCCATCTCCAAATGAGACTCTAAATCTGTTATTTGTGGGGGTGTACCAGGTCATTCAGCAGAAGAGTGAAGACTGTGATCACATTAAGTTCTTGATTGAGGAGAAGGACTCAGAAGAAGAGGCATTTTATGAAGACTTGGATGGTTTTGAGGAGAATGGGACTCAAGAAACACGGATCAGTCCATACACCTTCTGCAAAGCTTTCCCATTCCACCTGATGTTTGACAAGGATCTCATGCTTACACAGTGTGGAAATGCCATCTTCAGAGTTCTGCCACAGGTTTGTCTGCTCAAAAATGGTTTATTTTACAAATATAAAAGTGAGAGATCTAGAAAGTATATAAAGTGTGATGGAGTAACTTGTCAAGTTATGTGTGTTATCTTCCAGCTGCAGCCTGGCGTCTGTAATCTGTCCTCAGTGTTCTCTCTGGTGCGGCCGCACATAGACTTTAGTTTCCATGGCATCCTGTCTCACATCAACACTGTCTTTGTGCTGCGAAGTAAGGTTTGTCTGCCTCAAAACACATTACATACAGTCTGATATTAAAAAAAAAAAAACACCAACAATCATTAAAAAAATATGGTTAACATTTTTTGACATGTGTTTTTATCAGTTCTTATAGTAAGCATCTCATATACAAATACAAGGACAACAGTACATGTTGTAAGAAATGTGAAAATTTAAAATTGTTAAATACAAATGTATGTTTGTTAATGGTTTCATATAGGAGGGACTGCTGAATGTAGAGACTGCTGAGAGTGAAGATGAACTCACAGGAACAGAGATCAGCTGTCTCAGACTGAAGGGCCAGATGATTTCACTTCCTGAGACTGAGAACATCCTTTTCCTGTGCTCACCAAGGTAGATGGAAAAGACTGTGAATTATTACCAATAAAGCACATGGTTTTGGTAGCTTAAATGAGAGGTTCTCAACTGGTTTGGCCATGGGACACGCATTTTCCCATGCTCATTAAGCCACAACAAATTTTTTGTAGGAATTTTACCTAATTAATATCCTAAAAAAATTTCAAAATTCAAGCAAATTTATTTCACAAAAACAGACACACACAGATACACACAAGTACCATCCCACTTTACTTATCATACACGTAAATTGTAAGAATATGACTAATACTGATGAATAAACAGTAGCCAATATGGTAAGGCTATTAAATTCTGTGTAACAGAATTTTGGATCCGGTTTTAAAGTGATAGCAGCTCCTGCTGCTTTCTGTGTCATGAATGTTAATCAAACAACAAAAGACAAGAGAAAAATCATTTTTGTAGTTTTAACACAGATTAATATCCTAAAAAAATTATAAAAATGTTTAATAAATTTGCTTTCAAAATTCAAGCAAATTTATTTCACAAAAATGGTTGACAGACACACACAAGTACCATCCCACTTATCATACACGTAAATTGTAAGAATATGACTAATACTGATGAATAAACAGTAGCCAATATGGTAAGGCTATTAAATAGCAGTCCCAAAGTAGATTTTGTTAATAAAATTAATTAGGTAAGTTGGTATGAGCCACCACAGTTATGTAAAAATGTACAAAACAACATAAGTGAAAATAAAGTGGCATTTTGGGATTATGGAAACTACAGTTACCATGGTAAATACACAATGCTAAAATTAACTGTTAATGAAACATATGGAAACTGCTCCTGATGAATAGAATGAACATGAACATGATGAATGAACATGAAGAATAGGAGTTGGGCCAGTATCTAAATATGTTCACATTCCAGTTATTCTGTATGCCCCTTATAAGCCAAATCCTAATAGAAGTGTTTTTTTTTTTTTTCTTCATTATAATCACTGTGTGTGCTAATACCTTATTTCACAGTGCCTGCCTGAGATGACGTGAGTCCACTTAGTGTTGAACAGGTCACTTGGTTCAGACACTCATTCACTGGCAAGCATGACTACTAGAATAATCTGTACTTCCCACTGGTTTAGATTGAATGGTCTGCTGTTTTTTAGAAACTACAATATCCCCATGGCATACACACAGAGTCTTTGATAACTTATTATGAGACATGTGATGAAAATATTTTCTGGTAGGACTGATAAATTGGGTTATACAGTATTTGAGTCATATTGTTATAATTTGTTTTTTTATAACAGTTTTATTGGATACTCCTTGACTTTTTGGTAATTTATGGGCTTAATCCAGCATTTTGTCTTTTGTGTATGTCAGTGTTATGAATCTGGATGACCTTACGAGGAGAGGTCTGTACCTGAGTGACATTCCTCTTCATGATGCCACCCGTGACCTTGTGTTACTTGGGGAGCAGTTTCGTGAGGAGTACAAGTTGACCCAAGAGCTGGAGATCCTGACCGATCGTCTGCAGCACACACTCCGAGCCCTGGAAGATGAGAAGAAGAAGACAGACAGGTCAGTCTATGACAGATTTTAATATTTAAATACAGTAGTGGCTAAAAATAATGTCCAAAGGGGTTAATATCTTAGGGTTACGTATCAAACCTCGGTTCCCTGAGAGGGGAACAAGATCCTGCATCAGTTGCTGACACTATGGGGACTCATACCGCATAACCTGGTGTCTGAAGCATGTGTTAATTCACACCAATCTTATTGGCCGACGGCAGTCTGATGATGGCACATGGAGCACCTGAGCATACAAAGGTAACCTTAAGACTTTCCCTCTGGAGGGAACTCAACACTGCATCAGTTGCTGACACTATGGGGACATTAATACCCATTACCTGGTGGTATTACAGGGCTTGAATTTCTGTGTGGAATTGCGCAAATTGGGCATAATCTTACTTATTCCCCCAGATTTTGTGCTCATACCCAAAGTGTTCTCACATAAAGTTGCCTCTCACTACTAAAGTACTACTAAAGTACTACTCTCACTACTAAAGTTGCCTCTCACTACTTTTGTGCTTTTTCACTGCTTATTGCACTTAAACAGTCAAATACACACAAAATGCCAGTCTTGACGAGTATTCACATAAACATAGTCAGTTTTGTTTTAAGTGAACATAAACAGTTAACCAATGTGTTAACAGTATAATGGATCTGTGCATCAGGTCTTAAAGTGACAGCAGCCTAATACACCTGCTGCCAAATTATGAGATAATATTAAAAATATGTATATGGCAGTTTTCCCCCATGGTATTGATGTCAAAATTTAGGCCAGTACAAATGCTGAGTGGCTTGTAACTTTGGAAAACCACTAGCCACAGTGGCTGGTGAGCAAAAAAGTTAATGTCAAGCCCTGCTTACATTAGACTCTTCCCCATGCTTCGCCTACAATCCCCACTATCGATCCTGTCTTGCTGCCTCTGCAGCTGCGGGACCTGAACCGTGAGGTGCAGACGCTTGACTCACATCCCTCAAGAGAGAGTCTGGCAGAGGCGGAGCTAATCACAGCAAATGCATCACAGTGAAAGCATTCCCTTGAGAGCTGAACGTGCTCTGTGCAAACTCTTGATTCTCATCCCCCGAGAGAGAATAAAGCACGAACAGAGCTTACTAGTGCAAATGCAACACTATGCTTCCAAATTCCTTGAGACTAGGGCTGCGATCGAAATCGCGATGTCTAGTAGGGATTGTTAATCCGTACGGACCAGACACCAAGGTTCAAAAAGCAGGTGATTCTCTGATTAATTGCAAAGTTTGACCATCATACAATGAAAGTTTATCATTTGAATGTGTTTTAGGTCCTGTCAGTTTAAACATTCAAGTGATTTTTAAACCATATGAGAGCACGGAGACACGAAACAGAACTCAATTCTGAATGTGTGGCTGTTTTATGCATAGACATAATAGGGTTTTATGTGCGCACACGCAGAGAGACGCACAGAGCCATGCAGTTTCAAGTGAACACCGCATGGCATTCTCTTCCTCATTTATTTGTGCCTGAACGGACACATACATGAAAAAAAAAAAAAAGTTAAAATGCACATAAAAGATTGCCTATCCTCGTAAACACAATTGATTATGGCTTAGGTGAACTAAACAATTGAGAAAGAAACCCGGATGTGTAACAGAATTTTGGATCCGGTTTTAAAGTGACAGCAGCCCCTGCTGCTTTCTGTGTCATGACTGTTAATAAAAACAACAAAAGACAAGAAAAAAAAATTGTAAATTTTTGTAGTTTTAACACAGATTAATATTTAATTTGTTCAGTGAGACTATGCAATGTTATTTTACAATTGTATATTGCAATAGTGTTAGACTTACCCGAAATATATAAAGCACTATTTATTTTGTATCTTTGTTCTCTTATATTTATCCATGCTTGTAATTTGTTAATTATTTTCTATGCATATTCACTCAACTACAAAATCACCCCAATCATCCTAGAATGATTAATTCTTTCCAAATAGAGATATTCAAGTCATCTGTTTTTTTTTTTTTTTTTCATATTGCAATATATATTGCAGAAAATCAAAATATGTCAGTTTTTTCAACTATTGTGCAGAGCCAAACATGCTCCATTCAAACTTTATTTTACAATGCAAAAAAGTAAATTAATAAAAAAAAAAAGCATACATTGACTACAACATAACCAGTTATTAATATTTTGTTGGTTCTCTCGTGTTTTTGCATGTTCACAATCGTCTCCAAGTAAAACTATGGAATATGCTTACAAAATTTTTAATATCCTATAACAATTTGACGAAAACAACTGATTGACACTGTTAACTTTGTATCTTAAAGGGTTAGTTCACACCGGAACACAAGGAAGCTGTGATTAATTGGCCTGGAGTCATGAATGAACACTGCTGCGGCAGTGATATTTAACGAGGCTCCTGTGGGAGCTGGGCTGGACCGCGTCGCCCTACTATGTCCAACATGTGGAGCTATGAGCGGGCTTCTGCTGCGGCAGTATTATTTAAGACTCCGCCGGGAGCTTGCGTTCATTGCTGCTGTGTGAACAGCATGAGACTTGTAGAAGTTTGACTAGGAAGCATCTCGCCGCTGCACTGCTGCGGCAGTGACTTCTAAAATTACTCCTGCGGGAGTGTTTTTTGGGACTGGAGGTTTGAGTACGTGGTTGGAGAACGTCCCGCCGCAATGTCTGCAACATGGGGGCCCATGAATTCAGAAGTACATGGGGCCCCCAGCTGCCAGCAGAGGGGAAGGAGGTCCTCGTCCCTAAAGGGAAAACGGGCCACTGATATCCAGAGCGACCCTGCCCCGCCGCAGAAAAAGGGAGCCTACGGTATATAGATAAAACGCAGAGCTACCGTCCTTCCAAGGTGGTTTGGATCACATAAGGACATCCTTGTGCGATCCTTATGGGACATACGATCCTTGGTACCTCCAGTCCGCTTGTTCAGATAGGAGGGCCCACACTGCGATCCGAACGGGAGAGCCTCCATGGTTAAGAACATGAAGAATCACACTGCGATTCAGAAAGGGAGAGCCCCCACGGCGCCTGAACGGAAGCTCACACTGCGATTCGACCGGGAGAGCCCACACTGCAAGTTAAACGGGAGAGCCTGCACAGTATTTGGACGGGGGAGCCCACACAGCAATTCGAATGGGAAAGCCCACTCCAGGAATGGTAGCTAACACACATCCGAAAAGGGAGAACTCTCACTGCATCCAGATGAATATGAGCCCTGCGGGGCTTGGTAAGCGAGGAGATGCAAAAATAATAGGGAGATGTAGAACCAATCGAACATATGTTGTTTTAAAGGCGTGGCATCGACCGGTCATTTTTTTAATTTGGTATTCGGATAGGCCCCTCTGGGCTGCTGTGATGGCTGCACCTATGCAGAAAGATAATAAAAATGGATGGTTAAAAGGTTTTTCTGGTGTTTGGCTGAGGGTTTGGCTGGTTTTGTAAACCTTTGATGAGGAGGGATATCTGGGGACTTGAAGAGTCGGGGCACTGTTGGCCATGGATGAACTTGGAGAGCAATGTACTGTATGCCACTGAGGTAGATTTTGATTGTTCCTGGCTGAATTAAATTGGTATGATGGAGGTAAGAGATGAAGGATATTGAAAGGAGGGAAAACTTCTGGAAAGCTCTGTGGAAGTTTTTTGAAGGAACTCCAAGCTGTCCAGTGGGTTTGGAGTGTTCTGGGAGAATCGGCTTGCAGTATGGTATTTGTGGATGTGGTATGAAGATGTCTTGAGGGAATGGAACAAACGAATGCCAGTTCTGAATCAGGAGGAATTGAAGTTGGATTGGAGTCTGCTTCCAGAGCCAATGTTCTAAATTTGAAAAAGAAGGTGACCTGGGATATGTTAATCTATGATGATGAACTGGTAACAGGCGGAAATTCTAAGGGGCAATTAACATTTCGGAACCCCCTAGATTGGCTGTTACTACTATGGGATACAGGTTTATGAGAATGGTTGGCTACTCCAATTGGGCTTATGCGGAATAAGGTGGAGAATCAAAAGGGGCCGATCATGAATCCGGAATCTAGTTCTTTTTGATGAGGCCTTCCACTATATCGGGTCCAGCTGTTGCAGATTATAAGTTATTGCAGATCAAGCTGGAGTCAGGTATATTTTCCAGACTGCGGCTGAAATGTTCTGTCAGGCCTGAAAGAAAGAACTGGTTGGAAATTGTTTGGATGGTGTCCATTTCACTAAGTAACTGGGAAGTAATGATTGAAGAAGAGAGAGGCTGCTTACTTAGCTGCAAAGCTTGAGGTAGATATAAAAATGACTGCTCCAAAGGAAGAAGTTCAAATGCCTGCACCTGATGGAATTAGGGAACGGTTATGGGTTGAGAATGTTGGTTGTTCCTTGGTGACTGCGTTGGGAGGAACTGGAAGAGGGACTGCTTTTGCGAAAGAATGGGCTGGCAAGTGGCTCAGACCTGAAGAAGTGTTTGGTGTCGGAAAAAGATGGATGCTGGGAGGAGGGCTCCATTACTGACTGGTGTCCAAGATGGCTGAAGTGAGAGAAAGGGGTTGGTGGGCAAAAAGAGTGTTGAGATCATTTGCGGAGGCAACCTCACGCTAAGATCTGTGCCAAGAAGAATGTTAGAAGAAATTGGCGAACAGAAGGGAAATGAGGAATGAGGTAAGTTGTAAAGGGATAGAGGGTCAGGGACCACTAGTGGAGGCAGCCTCATGCTAGGATCCGCTTTCTGGGTAAGTTAGTTTGGGGGTGAGCAAGAAGTAACCATCTGCGAGGGCATCCTGGCACATGGGGTTATCATGAAGAAGATTGAAAAAGAACTGAAAAAGCAGAAAGAATTAGTGATGCTACATATGAAACTGAAGCTTCAAATCTCATATCGAATACACAGCTCAATTATAATGAATGGATATGTTTTCAGAGGAGCAGTGATAAATGAAAGACGTCTCAACTATCTTTCCAGTCACATAAATGCTGTGCGTTTCAGAATGTTGAACCCAGACCACTACTCTACGGGTTTATGGAATTTAAAGTCCATTTACTAATATATATTAAGTTACATAATTGTACATTCTGCCATAAAGACAGTATAAAACCATATCATAATTAGAGCATGATTTACTTGCATTAAACAACTCTGTTAGTATTATTATTGTTATATTTAATTTATTGCAACACATTAGTATGGAAATTATATTATCAGAAAACTACACGTTTAACATTGCCAGGCTTTTATTTGCTTAATGGAATGACTGAGCTGTACATCTATATTCTTTGGCTGCACTGGCTGGTTTATGGCTGCTGTAAATGTATTTATTTATTTTTAAAAGATTCAAGATTTAAGAGGTTTCATTTCATAATCCATAGAAGGAAGTAAAGTGCGGGAGACAGGAGTAAGTTTGGATAGTTCTTGCCTGAGGAGTGGAGCTGCAAATGGGAAGAGCTGGAAAAGCAGCGGGACTGTTTTTGCGGCCGCTGTTGTTGATCGGGTAGAAAAACGGCGGACGAGGAAGTGCGTGCGGCGGCGGCAGCCTGTGGATTAGCGTGCTGTAAATGTTTATGTTCAGGACATCAGGTCGAAAGAGAAATTTCTGAGTCTTGATTTTATGATGTTGAAGTGTTTGTTGGCATGCTGGAACTGTTGTTAGAACTAAAGAAGATCATAGAGTTTAGCTTTCGATGATCTGCGGGAGAAATTAATTCCAGAGCTGGAGAGGACTTGACGTAGCCTGTTGGCGGACCATTTGAAATGGGTAGAATCAGTGTATTAGCGGCGGTAGAATGAAGAGATGAAGTCTGTGAAGAAGACTGATGAGGCGCAGTTAGATGGGCGATCTTGAGGGTGGAGGAGAGAGTGGTTATCCAGAGCGTGGTCTGTATGAGCGCTCAGAAAGAACATCCATGTTTGGATCTGTGAGATCCGATCTTACGCGACATGTGACTGTTGGTGTCTCGGGGAAAGTTCGTCGTCTGAAGGGGGATGGTAGAATTTCCGTGGTGTCGGACATTGCTCAGCACGGCACTACCGGATGCTGAAACAGCTAAAAAAAAAACACTTTCTGCTCTTGATTCAATACGTTTTATAACGTTAATGGTAAGAATTGATCTGTATTAATATTTACAATAAAGACTACAGAAATTAAGGTAACCAATGTAAAATAACACTGAAGGTGTTATTTTACATTTGATTACTTTAATTTCTGTAGTATTTTCTTACCTGAATTAAAACCCAGTTAAACTGAAAAAGTTCTCTTTATTCTATTGCATTTATTTGAGCTTTTTATATTTTATTACTGACTTTTTACTTTTTTTTTTTTTATTTATTTTTTTTATGAAAATAAAACTTTGCGTTGAAGAAAAGTAGATTTTTGTTTGTATATGTTGTCAATTATAGCTCTTAGAAAGAAAATCGGAATCGGCAAAAATTAGTATCGGCAGATCACACTAACAAAAAATCGGAAATCTGAATCAGCCAAGAAAATTGCAATTGGTGCATCTCTAACTACCCAACACCTTTGCCCTTACTCCCGATTTCTCTCAACATGAGGAGAGCTCTCAGTAAATAAATAGGAAAACAAAATAATTTAAGTTACTTATTTGAAAAAGTATATTTATTTATTTATTTATTTATTTTTGTAAATTTAAAAGTAATGTGTTACTTTATTAGATACTTGAAAAAGTAATCTGATTATGTAATCTGATTTACCCCCAACACTGATTATGAGATTAACTGATTTTTAATCTAGTCTCAAGCTACATTATACCATACATCATACTTAAATGTAATACATAGTATAGTATTACATTTCTGTCATAATTTCTTTGCTTCCCTTCTTCACTAAAGGAAGAACTTTGAGAGTCTGTGTAAAGATTACAGTATTCGATAATTTCCGGACAAATAAAATAAGGCTCATCTCCTCTGCATGTCATCATTACCTTTGTACAGTAATCTGTAAATTACATTACATGTCAATCAGACCATCTCTTCCTGTCTAAATGGGAGGTTACACAAGGCAAGCTGGAAATAGGCTGTAGTCATATAAGACCATGTGTGAGGACCCAGATCCAGACCAATACACTGAGTGCAACAAAGATCACTTTTAGGTGTAATGACTATCCCAGATGGCATCCTAAGCCCTTTCGACCCTGCTTCATGTCTATAGTTTGGTGATATAATGCCGCACAAACAAGGATAGAATGACAAAAAAAAAAAAAAAAGCATGAAATTGGTTTTACTTTGTTTTCCCTGCGTACAGATTTTTTAAGATGGCTGTCTCTCTTTTCCTGCTTGGAAAATGAGGCTGTATTTGCGCTCACCGTGGGGAGCCTGTCTGCCTCAGTCTGCAAGCTCTGTGTTTGTTTATTAAATATGGTGGAGAACCTTGAACATCACTAGAGACCCTCTCTCTCATCCACACATACAATAAATACCAGCTGGAGCTACACAAATGCCTGTGTTCTAGTCAGAATATGATGTGTTCCTAGGTAGGATATAGAAAGTATTCATTAAATACAAAGTAGGTTATTTTTTCATTTGTGCTGCAAATTGCAAGCTATAAGTGTAAGAATTACTGTGAGTAGCTGGTGTGGCTATGACTTCTAAACATACTTTTTTTTTCAGTTAATTTCAAATGTACATGTTTTTTCTTTTTCTTTCTTTCTGTTGAGTTAGATGCACATGCATTTAACGGAAACCTGGCTGTTTGTGACTTATTGATAACAGGTGAACAAATGGCCCGTATTTTGAATGTGCTGAATAGTGCAGCCTTATCTTCACTAGCAGGCATCCTGCACTGCACAGTTGGTCAATTTAAGACACTGAGTTGTGACTGTGCCATTTTCCTTAAGGTTTATGTATATTATTTTAGGACAGTTTTTATGTGCAAATGAAGTAGGTCTCGCCTCATAAAATTGCTGGGGTTTTTTTTGTATTTTTTTTTGTTGTACATTTGAGACAACATGAAACATTCAGCATTAAGCATTCAGCTTTGCCATCACAGATATAAATTACATTGTAATTGAAATGAAAATGTTAATTAAAATATTGAAATAAAAGCAGTTATTTTAAATTGCAATAATATTTCACAATATCACTATGTTTGCTCTATGTTTGATCAAATAAATGCCACTGTGGTGAGCACAAAGTATTTACATAAATACATGCATATTTAGCCTATAAAAAGCCTGTAATGTTAATGTCATACCTATTTTCTATAATGTTGTATAACAGAGCTCTGAAATGCTTTTTGATTGCAGAGATTAATATTTGTGTTTTCCCATTGGCAGTATGAAATAAGAACAGAACAGATGGATGAATGTCTAAATGTAGAGAGCCAATACTCAAACAGCTCTGTGGATAATTAGCACTCAACCTTCAGGGAAAGTACAGTGTCTAAAAGAATGAAGTGATGCACGTTATTCCATGGTCACTTGAAGTGAATTTCACAAAAGGATTCACTTTGTACTAGATTAATACATTTAGGTCTTTTAACAACCCTTTTTTTTTTTTTTTTTTTTTTTTTACAAACTGAAGTAAACAACTGTGTTGCTTTGAATGACTACACAACAGTAAATTGTGACTATATGACTCAAAATTAACATCTTTTGTTCAGTGACATTGAATTAAATGAACATATGTGTTTTTTTTTGAAGAGTGCACATTAAAATAATGATACCTCTTTGTTTTCAGGTTGCTGTATTCGGTTCTGCCTCCATCTGTAGCCAATGAACTGCGGCATAAGCGGCCTGTGCCAGCTAAACGATATGACAACGTGACCATTCTTTTTAGTGGCATTGTTGGGTTTAATGCATTCTGCAGCAAACACGCATCAGCAGAGGGAGCCATTAAAATCGTCAACCTGCTGAATGACATCTACACCAGATTTGACATTCTCACTGATTCTCGGAAGAACCCTTATGTGTATAAGGTGAGTGAATTTTAACCTGGAATTTGAATTTGTTCATATCTGTGTTTTTGGCTTAGTGGAACAGCTGATAAGAAAATAAAATATTTATTATCTGATTACAAAAAAAGCTTCAGAATTGATAGACACATAGAAATACCTAATAACCATACTCACAGACATAAACAGAAATATTTTTGCACCCATTCAGAGATATTCAGTACACGAAAAAGACACAACTCTGTATGATTGTGACTGGCCTACAAATATCTTGACAAAAATGGTCCCAGGTACATGTATAAATTTGTGTGAATGTGCTTGTGAGAAGGCAAGTTAGCCACAATGTAAAGTTAAAGCATTATAACTTGCAAGGTGAAAAATATGAAAATCAAATTTCAGTGTCACTTTTAGCAAACTTTCTGTAATAAAGGTGTCACTTTAAACAAATGTAATAAACCTACAGATACAAAAGTTCAGCTACAAAGTTCAAAGACAAAAAAGTATTTTTATGATACATAGTTTTATAATAAATCTTGCATGATGTAACTAATTAGATCAATAAATGAATGACTGTATTTAGAGCAGGGTGTGGAGCTTAGTGCCAGACTGAATCCTCTTATGTGGATTTTTTTTTTTTTAAATCTTGCTGTGGCAACCAAGAGTGCGTAAATAATTCACATTTTTCTGAGTAACCATTACTGGGATAAAAAAGAAGCACATGGAATTTACTAATTTATTCGCTAGACACCTTTAAATAACATAGGTATGCAATTGGTAGTTACTACTGATACTGATATATTGTTCTTTGTTTAATATTACAGCAACTGTATGGCTAATTATAATTATAGGCTCATGTAACAAGAGTCCACTGGAGGCGAGCGTAGTGAGATGATGAACCCAAGTGCAGTTTATTGTAACAATGTGAAGAAACAGACTCGACTTGAACAGACTCGACTTGAACAGACTCGACTTGAACAGACTCGACTTGAACAGACTCGACTTGAACAGACTCGACTTGATGTCTCACCAACAGCAGGTTACATTTACAATACATGACAAAGGAACATGGGGAAGACAATGGCTATAAATACAAGAACTAAGAGAACACATGACTAAGACAACCAATGGGGAAGTGACACAAGGAACATGAGAACCAATGACCGAACAGAACTCAGAAACACATGACCATGAACAACCAATGAGAATAAGACACATAGACTAAGGGAGAACATGAGGAGCAAGGGAAGCATGACACAAACAAGCAACATGAAACAAACTACAAAATAAAAGACATGAAATCAAAAACATGAACACAAAACCAAAACACACACGACAGCCGCATCTCGTTTAAATTCCAAGAGCAGCAAATCAGTTCAGTAACACTTTATTTTACAGTGTCCCTATTACACATCTCAAATTACTTACTCTAGTCTCCAGTTATGCATTATGCATATTGCTTACCATTTAATATTTTTTTTCCCATTTCTTTGAGCAACACAAAAATGTCTTTGAAGATCGGACTGATGGTGCGTTCACACCGGACGCGAATGAAGCGGTAAGCGCGAGTGATTTGCATGTTAAGTCAATGCAAAGACGCGAATTGACATCCCGCGGCGCGAATGACGCGATTCGCGCGAATGACGCGATTCGCGCGAATCGCGCAAGTTGAAAAATCTGAACTTTGGCGAATTTCCGCGCCGCGTTAACCAATCAGGAGCTTGCTCTAGTAGTGACGTGACGTAGCGAGCTGAGGCAGAAATTCGAAACAACAATGGAGGACAAAATCATCGTCGCTGTACATCTTCATACATTTATAGAAACAGAAATAAAAAGGACCGTGTTTGAAAGAAAGTGAGTGAGGAGGTCGGACAATCTGATAAGTTGTAAAAAACGGTCTTTACTCAATTTGAGCTATATACATATATATAAATACATATTAAGACTACAAGCCAACTAAAGACGACCAATTGAGCTTATTCGCTGTAATTTACAATTATTTCCCCACTGACAAGTTGTGTTTATTCAGAGGAAGTGTGCAGCAGTGGGAGAGTCTGGGACACAGAGCGGGAGAGCCCCTCTCATGACGCGAATTCGCGTCTGTTGTGAAGGGATTTTCACGCGCGAATGAAGCGAATGTCACGCGCGAATGAAGCGAGTAAACTCAAAATGTTCAAGCGTCCAACTACGCGCGAATAGCGCGATTTATTCGCGCAAGTCGCGTCTGGTGTGAACACAGCATTAGGTGAGAGACCTTGTTAAACCTAGTTAAACTTCAGCCCCTTATTTATAATTCTGATTACCCACAGTAGACAGTCAAGTGTTGATGCATTCATCTGTGCGATTTGATGCCTTTTTGTAGGTTTGTAGGAGCTATAGAATTATTTTTAAAAGAAATCTAAAATTATCTGTTTAAATATTGATTTCTTTACAAAATGGCTCATTGCTTGTTTTTCTGTTCTCTTCCTATGGTCTATAAGCATTGCATCTGCCTTAAACATTGGAACTTCCACATATAAACAGGAAGTAATCTGGCATGAATTTGTGAGGGAAGATAAACATGTCAGGTTACGACTGTAACCATTGTTCCCTGAGAAGGGAATTGGATGTAGCATCAAGGACGCTTTGGGAACATTTCTGCATGATTGCATCGAAGCATGTGTGTCAACTAGTCCAATGGCAAGATAGAACGTCACGGGCGAGTGATGTCACGAACAGGGCTGCGTTTCCCAAAAGCATCATAAGCTGATCACAGAACCACTGCCACAAAATGGAGCTACGATCAGCTTAAACGTACAATGCTTTTGGGAAACGCAGCCCAGGAAAGCATTAAAGCACATCCGGAATGACCGTTGTTAGCTTCAATTAGCCAAAGCAAGTCGATCACAGGGATGAAGGAAATATGCAGCGTCTTGTTCCCTTCTCAGGTAACAATGGTTACAGTCGTAACCTGAGATGTTCCCTTTCGAGGGAACTCACAATGCTTTGCGAAAGATAATGCCCAAACACCATGCTTAAAATTGCCTGTCTGTGTGAATACTGGAGCACAACTAAGGGTGCTTTCACATTAGCACTTTTGGTGTGCACCCGGGTTCGATTGACGTCAGAGTTCGGTACGTTTGGATGATGTGAACACGGTCTTCTGAACTCGGGTGAGCACCCGCGAACCGTACCCGAGTCCACTTAAAAAGGGTGGTCTGGGGTGCGGTGCGGGTGAACTCCGGTACGGTTCGCTTCTGATATGAATGCAAAAGTACCAAATTGCGGAAGTGAACCGCTATTAATGCCATATAATTTGATAAAAATGTGTGTTTGTGTGTGTGTGTTTCACTCACTTTCCCGACGAGCATGACTGACGTGCTGCAAACAGAGAGCTGTAGCATAGCTTTTCTCATTTATGCTCGCCTTCAACATTCTACATTCACGGCAGATAGATGCAAGAGCCGTTATGAACAAAACCAATGGTTCAAAAACAAAAATATAAAAGTGAGGAGAGCAACGTTATGCATTTTGCCGCCTTCTCCTGTGTCATCGTTACTAAGCAACGTAGTAAACAGCTGCTGGTTTGATGACGAAAACGAACCGCGGGTCGGACCCAAATAATATAATGTGAACACAGTCTAGTGGGCGCAGGGGGAGGGGGGAGTAATCGAACTCGGGTTCGGTCCAGGCAATCGAACCAAGTGTGAAAGCACCCTAAGACATGAGCACCTGTGAACCTGGGGCAGTGCCCAGGTCCTGGTTGTAGAACCTCATGAATATGAGCGGAGAGGACCAGCCCGCTGTATCACAAACCTCTTGCAGGGAAACACCTGAAATTAAGGCCTTGGACGCCGCCATATTCCTAGTAGATTAAGCTCTGTCTGCCAAAGGTGATGGCTGGCCAGAAACCTCATATACAAGACTCGACTATAAAATAACCACTTCTCTGTTTGGATGCAGGGAGCCCCTTTTTAGGTGATCCAAAGCAGACAAATAGCTGATCAGTTTTCCTCCACGCAGCTTTGTGGACATAATTATCCAGCGCTCTCACTGGACACACATGGCTCAGCTTTTCGTGGTTCGGAATCACTGAAAGGAGGAGGGCAAAAGGCTTGTAAAACAATAGGCCACAGTACATTGGTTGGCACCTTATGGACATAGCCTGGCTTTGGGTAAAGGAATGCCTTGACCATCCCCAGTGCAAACTCAAGGTACATGGGGACACCAACAAGGCCTGGAGATCTCCTACTCTCCTACTCTTTTAAGAGAAGATATCAGGCTAGCAGGAACACTGTTTTTAAGGTAAGAAACCTTTCTGGAACAGTATCAAGGGGCTTGAAGGGAGCCGCTGATAAACTCTCTAGAACAATAGTCACGTTCAAGTCAGGTCAGATTGGGATCGGAACAGTCAAAATAATTATGCAGTTCCATCTGTTGCCAGGTCCCAAGATGGAACTCTGGTGCAAATTGCAGGCCTCAGCCTCAAAGCGCCACAAAGAAACATGTCACCATTGGGTTCCTCCCCAAAGATACACAACCCAAAGGGACATGGTAAGCAGCTATGGCCCCCACATACACCTTTAGTGTGGAAGGGGATAGCCCTGTAGAAAACCGATCTTACAGAACCCCTAGCACTGAACCAACTGGACAGTTAACTGGATCCCACTGACGCATTCTGTACCAAGAAGTAAAGACTCTCCACTTAAGGGCATAAAGTTTCCTTATGGATGGAGCTCTGGAGTGAAGTATAGAAACCTGAGAATATGAGTTGGGCCCCCTCAGAGGCCAAACCCACAGGTTCCATATCTCTGGGCTGGGGTGAAGGATCATACCTCCCGTTTGAGAAAGAAAGTCCCTCCTGACTAAAATCTCCAGGGGAGAGCCATTGAGCAGGGACACTAGTTCCGAGAACCATATTCAGCTTGGCCAGTAAGGCGATAATATTAGTAGACTTATTCCGTCCCGGCGGACATTCTCCAGAACTCCTGGGAGCAGAGCAGTCAGGGAAAAAGCATACAGACGTAGCCTTGGCCATGTCTGTACCATAGCATCCAGTCCTAGGTGTTGTAAATTGACCCATTTGTTTTCTTTATGTTTGTAGTAAACTTAAGTTCGTAGTGGGGGAAGGAAGAGGTCAGGGACGACGAACAACTGCTGACTGAGTCTTTATTGAAAAACGGTTCAACAGAAGGACTGTGCAACGCACAACAACGAAAATAAACAATCCACAAAGGGCTTCACTCCAGGTTCGGCATACGCTATCCACAAGGGCTTCTCTCCAAGTTTGGTTTACACCATCCACAAGGGCTTCTCTCCACGAACCTCGACTCGACTCAGTCAACAGTTCCCCTCTCTCTCACACGTTCCTGCTTCTCACTGCGTTTTATCCTGTCTCCGCGCCAATCACTGGAATGAGAAACAGGTGTTCGTGATTTGTATCCAACCCACTCACTTACCAAGCGTTTCCCGATATTCTCTCCGGTTGCAGACCTCGCTGAACCACGCCCCCCTCGCCACATACCCCCACCGCCCGACTCAGGCCGGGGAGCCGTCCGGCCTGCGCCCCCCCCCCCCCCTTTCTGGAGAGGAAATCAGCCGCAGCCATCCAAACACCCGGCCTGTGGACCACCTTGAACTTAAAAGGCTGTAAAGCCAGATACCAACGAGTGATCCGCGCGTTGGTATCCTTCATGCGGTGGAGCCACTGCAGAGGAGCGTGGTCCGAACAGAGAGTGAATTCCCGCCCCAGGAGATAATAGCGGAGGGTGAGGACGGCCCACCTGATAGCCAAACATTCTTTTTCTACGGTACTGTACTTAGCCTCTCTCTTCGAGAGCTTACGGCTAATGTACAGTACCGGCCGCTCCTCACCCTCTATCTCCTGGGACAGGACAGCACCCAGCCCCCTGTCCGACGCGTCAGTCTGCAACAGAAAAGGGAGAGAAAAGTCAGGAGAGTGAAGCAATGGCCCGCCACATAGAGCAGCTTTTACCTGGGTGAAAGCCTGCTAGCACGGCTCCGTCCACTGGACCGTATCTGGAGCATCCTTTTTAGTTAGATCAGTCAACGAGCTGGTGAGGGCCGAATAATTAGGTACAAACCTTCTATAATATCCCGCCAGCCCGAGGAACTGTCTAACCTCCTTTTTGGTCTTGGGGCGTGGACAGGTCGCAATCGCTGCCGTCTTATCAATTTGGGGACGCACCTGCCCATGCCCCAAGTGGAAGCCCAGATACCTGACTTCCACGCGCCCAATTGCACACTTCTTCGGGTTGGCCGTGAGCCCAGCCGCTCTCAGCGATCTCAGGACGGCTCTCACATGCTGCATATGCCGCTGCCAATCATTACTGTAGATAATAATATCATCCAGATAGGCAGCTGCATATGCAGCATGGGGCCGGAGAATTTTATCCATGAGTCGCTGAAAGGTGGCCGGTGCCCCGAACAACCCAAACGGAAGCGTAACAAATTGGTGTAATCCGAACAGCGTCGTGAAAGCTGTCTTTTCTTTGGATAAAGGCGACAAGGGGATCTGCCAGTACCCTTTCGTTAAATCCAGTGTCGAATAAAATCGAGCCGCACCTAGCCGGTCAAGCAATTCGTCCACCCGTGGCATTGGATACGCGTCGAATTTCGACACTGCATTCACCCTGCGATAGTCCACGCAGAAACTAACCGAGCCGTCGGTCTTAGGAACCAAAACTATCGGGCTCGCCCAGTTACTGCTGGACTCTTCTATTACTCCCATTTTCAGCATTGCCTCTAATTCATCCTGAACTACCTTTTTTTTTTGTGTTCAGGTAACCTATACAGCCGGCTGCGAACAACCACGCCCGGCTCCGTCTCGACATGGTGCTGAATGAGGTTGGTACGTCCCGGCAGGGGAGAGAACACATCTGCAAATTCTGTTTGCAACTGGGATAAATCAGTGAGCTGGGAGGGCGAGAGGTGATCTCCCCCCGGGACCAGAGCGAGAGATTGAGTTTTTACATTCGCCTCTGGTCCGAGATCATCCTCCCCGCTAATCACCGTCGCCAGCATCACTGCCTCATTCCATTTTTTTAGTAGGTTGAGGTGATAGATTTGACGTGCCCCCCTCCTGTCGGACCGTACCACCTCGTAATCGAGCTCGCCCACTTGCCGTGTGACCTCAAAGGGTCCTTGCCACTTTGCAAGTAATTTCGAACTGGAAGTAGGGAGCAATACAAGCACTTTTTCTCCCGTTGCAAATTTACGTAGGTTAGACCGTCGGTTATACAGTTGGCTCTGTCTATGCTGGGCCTGTAACAAATTCTCCATTGATAGCTGCCCCAAAGTGTGGAGTTTTGATCTCAAGTCCAGCACATACTGAATTTCATTTTTGGCCTGTGATGGTCCGTCCTCCCAAGTCTCCCTGAGGACATCCAGCACCCCACGGGGCTGGCGCCCAAAGAAAAGCTCGAAGGGGGAAAACCCGTGGAGGCTTGCGGGACCTCTCGCACTGCGAATAACAGAGGTTCTAACCACTTATCCCAATTTTTGGCGTCCTCTTGTACGAACTTACGAATCATGGATTTAAGCGTGCGATTAAAACGTTCGACCAGCCCATCCGTTTGTGGGTGAAAGACGCTGGTACGAACCGATTTAATGCCCAATAATTCGTATAGTTCGCGTAACGCACGTGACATAAACGCTGTGCCTTGATCAGTGAAGATTTCTTTTGGAATCCCCACCCGGGAGATTAAGCGAAACAGTACATCCGCAACACTTTTAGCAGAAATGTTGCGGAGAGCCACTGCTTCAGGATATCGTGTTGCATAATCAACAATGACTAATGCAAAGCGATGTCCCCTTGCTGATCGTTCTAATGGCCCGATGAGGTCCATACCAATTCTCTCGAAGGGGATGTGCATTAATGGAAGCGGGCGCAATGGCGCTTTTGGGGTGGCCGGTGGGTTCACCAACTGGCATTCATGACAAGACGCGCACCACCTGCGTACATTCTCGTGAATGCCCGGCCAGAAAAACCGGGTCATGAGACGATTTAGTGTCGCTGCCTGTCCCAAATGCCCCGCCATTGGATTAGAATGAGCCGCGTGGAAAAGCATTTCCCTGCGGCTCTTTGGTACTAATAACTGGGTTGTATCTTCTTTTGTCTGAGTGTCTTGGGTCACTCGATACAACCTATCTTTTATAATCGCGAAATATGGGTAAGCAAGCGGACGTCCAGGCTGGAGAGGCTGACCATCAATCATAGAGACCCTATCAAATGCATTTTTTAATGTCAGGGGAAAATCATCGCGTTCCGGAAGAATTAGTCTTCCGGCTTCACTCAGATCCCTTGCAGCAGGACTCTCCGGTCTCTGATCAGTCTCTCCCACCTGTACTCGTGCTTGCTCACCCCGCATTCTTTTCCCCCAAGAGGCATCCGAGCATAAACATCCCAATAATTGTTTAAACGCGGGCCAATCCATCCCCAAAATTATCGGATGCCGGAGGTGCGGGTTAACTGCCACCTCAACACTATGCTTTTGTCCCCTAAATTTAATTATGACGGACATTACGGGATATCTTACCACATCCCCGTGCACGCACCGAACCCCAACCATGCGGCCTGTATCCAATGCCCCAGATGAAATCAGGCTTTGATGGAGAGAGGTTTGGTTACAGCCCAAGTCCACCAAAGCCTGATAGGTACCACCCTTGATACTCACAGGTATTTGGTACCCGCCAGCCTGACCAGGGGCGGCCTGTGGATCGTCGGGGACCCGGATCACCGTCCCGACCTCCATAACCGGACACTTATCCACAAAATGATCCGGATCCCCGCACCGCCAACAGGCCGGCCCAGACCTGCCCGCCGCTCCAGTGGCAGAGAGTGGGCTGAATAGATGGCGCGGAGAGAGGGGAGAAGCAGGAGCGGGGTCCGTCCCGGCAGCAGGGAGTCCCGCCCCCCTGGGCGGGGCTCTGGGTGAGTAGGAAGGTGCCGGTCCCGTTCCGCCCCGACGAGGTGGGCCGGGCGGACGAGACCTAGGAAGAGGGACAGGTCTAGAGAGAGAGGGGGACAAAAGAGAGGGAGAGAGAGAGGCAGCTGGAAGGGGTTCGCCGCCCCCTTGGCACGCCACCAGATGATCCTCCGCCAGTTGGATGGCTGAGTCCAGCGACGTGGGGCGGTGGCACTGGACCCACTCGGCCGTCTTTTTCGGGAGCCGAGTGATGAATTGCTCCAGCACCACGCGATCGACGACCAGGTCCACGTTGCTTCCCTCAGCCAGCAACCATTTGCGGCACGAGTCCCAGAGCTGCTGGGCCAACGTGAAGGGCCGGCCGGACTCACCCAGGTCGAGGGAGCGGAAGCGCTGTCGGTGCTGCTCTGGGGTCCGACCGACCCGCTGGACGATGGCCCGCCGTAGGTCTTCATAGACCAGGAGGTTCGGGACGGGGAGCTGCTGTGCCGCCACCTGTGCTTCTCCTGAGAGGAGCGGGACCAGCCTCATCGACCACTGGTCCCGCGGCCATTTACACGCCTCCGCGGATCTCTCGAAGAGGTCTAAGAACACCTCTGGATCGTCCAGTGGACCCATCTTATTTAATGGCAGGTGGACAGGCACAGCGGGCTGCTCGGTGGGCTGTTCGGTGGGCGCCCGGGGAACCTCCCGGTCAATCCAGCTGCGGAACGCCTCGCGGTCCTCCTGCTGGGTCTGCAGAATGGCTTGGAAACACCGCACCTGGTCGCCTCTTAACTCCAGCAGGGCCTGTTGTTGCTCGCGGTGCAGGACCGCGAGGGACGCGATGATGTCCGCAAATGTGGCGGAGGACGAAGATTGCATGGCGACGTGCTCACCGCCTTCCTTCCCGGGTTTCGGCACCAGTGTAGTAAACTTAAGTTCGTAGTGGGGGAAGGAAGAGGTCAGGGATGACGAACAACTGCTGACTGAGTCTTTATTGAAAAACGGTTCAACAGAAGGACTGTGCAACGCACAACAACGAAAATAAACAATCCACAAAGGGCTTCACTCCAGGTTCGGCATACGCTATCCACAAGGGCTTCTCTCCAAGTTTTGTTTACACCATCCACAAGGGCTTCTCTCCACGAACCTCGACTCGACTCAGTCAACAGTTCCCCTCTCTCTCACACGCTCCTGCTTCTCACGGCGTTTTATCCTGTCTCCGCGCCAATCACTGGAATGAGAAACAGGTGTTCGTGATTTGTATCCAACCCACTCACTTACCAAGCGTCTCCCGCTATTCTCTCCGGTTGCAGACCTCGCTGAACCACGCCCCCCTCGCCACAATGTTTTATTTTATATTTCTCTTTGTACTACATCTCCCCCAATTCCTAGTAAATTACACTACCATATATGGTGCACTACATTACCCACAACCCCCTGTTCAAGGTCTATAAATAGACCTTCCTGAGGTGTGGGTGTTTGGACACCCAACCATGTCCTTTGAGTCCTTTCCTTAGGATGTGTTAAGTAGTGATGGGCAGATTGAGGCTTTTTCGAAACACTGAAGCGGTTGAAGCAAATGTGCCGTAATGTGTAGAGGCTTCGAAACAATCTGACACCTGTCTCCATGGTGACCCCTAGTGGTCAGAACAGTGCAAATGCAACAAAACTCAGGCCAAACATGCATTAAAAACACCTTTTACAAATGTTTTGCAAAAGTTTTATTGAGAGTAAAATCTATCAAATGCATTTAACTAATCATCTAATAAGATTAAATATAGAGTGTCTGTATAATATGTGTTCTTTTATCAGTTTTCAGGGCTTGTTTTCTTTGTTCCATGGCTCAAGCTAAAAAGGCTAAAAGGCAGATTAAAATTCAAATAAAGGCAAATTATAGATTAAGAACTACCATTATTCTGTAATAATAATGTATAAAACCATAGGGTAAAGTCCATAGACACTTGTTCAATAGTTCTCAGTGAATCTGCATGATTCATGGGTTCACTTTACTTTTCATTACCCTCTACCAGTGAACCATTGAAATTTTTAACTGTTTTGAAACGTTTTGAAACTGTGATGACGTAATGAATTCTTGTTTACTGAAATCACGTGACTTTGCAGTTTGATACATGCTCCAAATCACTGATTCGAAACAAAAGATTCATAAAGCTTCTGAGCTTCATGAAGCAGTGTTTCGAAATTAGCCATCACTAGTGTTAAGTAAGTTTGTTTTTGTCAATTCTATGGTTTGAATTTGTTTATTTAAATTATTTGGATTGGGTTTAATAATTATCTTAGATTGAGTATATATTGTTAATGTTTATTCATGAATTGTTTGTATGAGCCTGATTTTTCTTCTTGTATGGTTTGTAGTGACTGTTCATCCTGTTCAACCTATTCATCCCATCCTGTTAATCCTGCCCTTCTTTTTAACATCTATCCATTTACATCATGTGAACTTGCTCCATGTGCCTCCATGTGCTTTAGGAGATTTGACTTATTCAAGACTTAAGCATCCTGAATTCAATAAATTAGACTGCAAAGGACTGGTGTTTTTTTTCAGACACACCACCAAGTTTCTACAACTCCAACAAACTTTGTATATTTAACATCTGATATCCAACACCAGGGGGCTAGGTGTGTGAAGGAGAACCAAAGTGGACAGTGTGTCATGCCCTGAGATGCAAACAGATCCACTTCTGCTTGACCATAAACCTCCCATATACGCTTCACCACCTCAGGGTGTCTTGACAGGATGTCTGCTCCTACGTTTTGGTACTCTGGGATGTATACTGCTCTCAGAGAGTGCAACTTCCCTAGGGACCACAGGAGGATCTGGTGCACCAGATTGCATAGTGGACGCAAATGCAGACCCCCCTGGTGATTTATGTAAGAGACCACGGATGTGTTGTCTGTGCGAACAAGCACATGATGGCCTCGTAGGTCTGGGAGGAAGTGTTTCAGTGCCATGAAGACAGCCATCATCTTCAGGCAATTTATGTGGCACGAGAGATGATGACTCCTCCACAGACCCTGAGCTGAACAATCTTCAGACCTGCCAACATGTACGCATTTTGTGTAGTGGGTACGCATTTTGACCTCAAAGTACGCCGGTACGATTTGTCACTTTATACTACGCAAAAACCCGGTGAGTCCTCTGTGCACGCGTAGTACTCAAATTCAGTTCGACCAATCATAGTGCTGGGTTCATTTCCCCAAATAGCAAGCGGGGATGGTTGACAAATGCGTACGGCCTATCATTAAAAAGAGACTGCATATCGAAATCCCGCTCAAGCCTCCTTCCACTCCTGCCGTCTGTGACTGAATTCTCAAGCGAGGACAGTACAGCAGTCACTTCTGACTCCTTGAGGTAAACGGGTATAAAATGCTCAAGTAATGTTGAACAACAAATCTAAATAAAATTGAAATCGCTATATGGCTTGGTGATTATGAAAGTGCTGTGATGTGTGACTGACTGACAAGCGCGAGTCTGGAGAAACAGGCGTTTATTTATTTATTCTCAGTGTTGAGAAACGTATAGCCTACATGTGTTGCGTTATTGTGTACATACTAACTAAAGTACCTAATTATGTTACATAGCCTGCTTTTGTATGAAAACTAGCACGTTAGTTACTTATGCATAAAGTACCGTTGTCTCAGTGCTGCGCAAGCCCTCTCTCATAAACCCAAAGGTGCGTGCAAGTACAGAGAGAGCGAGGATCATTGTAAAATGAAAATTGCTTGGTTTAAAACTTGTTCTTGCTTGTTTTTTGGTTTTTTTGTCTTTTTGTCAGAAAATATTTTAATTATCCACCCGTGTTTTCACGATTGGGTAAATGACGGACGCTTTAGTTAACACAACCCCTCCTTATATGTAGGACTAACTTCTACTTGATATTCTTGAATACTCGATTCGTTTTGCTCTTATTGGTCCTTTCTATTCATTGTGGACTGTTTTCTATAAATATGTTTGTATTGGCTAACCTTTATTCAGTGAATGTTTGTCTTGTTTATAATTCAAAGACAGCACGTTACAATTTTTTTCCGGTGGGATTTAGTATCATATTTGGATATTGGAATAATAAATTAAGTATTTTAAATGAATCACATATAAACTCAATGTTTACTCTTTTCTAAGGGTTTCTTAATTTTAGACTATTTTTCATTTCAAAACCTATATAAAATACTCGACTGTTAGGTTAGTTGTATGTAAATACAGCCTACTTGAAATTGCAAACAAATTTTTTTAGTCCATATTAAATGTATGAATTCGATTCACACATTATGCAAAGCAATATTAATCATGAATTAAAAAAATGCTTTTGAGCAGGTGTAGTGAAATGTTTAATTTTCAAATTAAAAAAAAAAACTTTAACAATCAAAATTAGATTAACGAAGATGGGTGTGTGTGTGCTTTGTGTATTGTATTCTCAAAAATGTAAAAAAAAAAAAAAAAAATATATGACCCCCCCAAAACTCCGTATCCCGTCCCGTCACACTGGTACTCGAAAAAATTTTCCAAGGTTGGCAGGTCTGAATCTTCCATTATGGCTCCCCATCCCATGAGAGAAGCATCTGTCATGAGCGTGACAATGAGCTCCTAACACAGGACCCTGGGACAAGAACCAAGGCTTCCTCCATATAACCAAGGAGTGGGACGTGGGACATCTGCGCTTGACCTTGATCATACATAGATATACGATATATATATATATATATATATATATATATATATATATATATATATATATATATATATATATTTGTGTGTTTGTGTACTGCACTATGTCGGGGCAGACAACAATATAAAGGACAAACAGTATGATCAAAGACCGCTTGCTGATGCACAGATGCTAACGCCGTTCATTCTGGATGTGCTTTTATGCTTTCCTGGTTGTGACGTCACCCGCCCGTGACGTTCCGTCTCACCATTGGACTAGTCAACACGTGCTTCAGAGGCAGTCACACAGAAGCAATCCCTTGAAAGGAAACAGTTATTTGAACATCAGCAACATTCTACACACTATTATTATTATTTTTTTTTTTTTTCTTCTATTGCTAGGAAGTGGCTATGGAAGGAAGCAACTACAATCATTCTGTTGACACTTTCAGTTGATATTTTTTCTTATACATTTCCATGTTGTCATGCTTAGTGAATGATTCATCAAAGTGGAAAAATCAACTAAACAGTTGCATCACCCACAAAAAAAAGTTTCAGCTGAAAGTGCTAGATATTCATGCCAGATATTATGCATAATTGCTACTGCTGTTTTAAAATGTGAGCTATAATGCAAACAAGTTCAGCTTAGAACAGAATATTATGAATTTGTCATACCCATAAATTAATTGGTTCTCAACGTTTTGTTTTTCAGCAAAATTATTATTATTTTTTTCTCTTTCAAATCAGTTCACAAGCCGGATTAGAACCCTTTAGGGACCATATTTGGCCCACAGGCTGTATGTTTGACACGCTTGTCTTTTGAACATCCAGAGTAGCCATTAACAGCCATGGTTTTGTATTTTCTGTTGCTTTTTTGCTTTTTTGTTGTAACTTTCTGTGTCTCATAGCCTGTACTTTTCAAACTACACATAATGTACAATGCTCTCTTAAAAACAAGGGCATGAGAACATGTCCTTGATTTACATCCCAGGCATACAGACAAGAATGCACTTCATGTACCTTTGCTAACTAAACAAAACGGGTGGGTAGAATTTCAAGGCTGGCTCACCAAAAAAAG
Source organism: Chanodichthys erythropterus (assembly GCF_024489055.1). Taxonomy (NCBI): domain Eukaryota; kingdom Metazoa; phylum Chordata; class Actinopteri; order Cypriniformes; family Xenocyprididae; genus Chanodichthys; species Chanodichthys erythropterus. Next base: position 21,494,286 of record NC_090232.1, read on the forward strand.
TAATATTTACTTAAAGCCAACTGTATCTATGTGGTCCAAAGGTCTCATGAAGGACTGGGCTCTCTCTGAAGATGTTTTATAGTTTGTTGCAATAGGTTTGAGTTTGGAGGGAAAAAAAGCATGAGAAGTTTTACTGGCAACATTTGCAGTTGCCAAGGAAGCTTAGATGAATCAAAAATGTCCTAAAATTGGCTATCTTGGATGATAGTTTATCCTGCTATTTTCATTTTATTTTTTTGGGCTGTATTAATAACACAAACTAAGGCTAGTTTTTATCATACATTCAAGGCCATGAGATATCTTTAAATGGTTTAATGACTTTGTTAAATAATTTTTTTTATCCTGGATATCCATTAGTCGATACATGTTGATTAAGAATGTTAAGTAAATATCTGTATGCTGTACAAATATTATTGCATCAAGTTGGTTAGTGTTGAATGAATGAATTTTATTAATTAAGATTAACCCCTTGAGATGTACCATCTCGTTTTCAAGGGGGTCCTAACATACAACATAACACAATCACAACGTAATAACAAAAATAAAACTAAAAAATATAATTATCAATACATCAACAAACAAACAACCAAACACATATTACATCACCAAGTTACCAGAATGGTCAATAATAAATATACAACAAAATATACTGATCAATGAATACAATTACAAATGAACATCAAGTATATAAAAAAAAAAAAAAAAAAAAAAAATATATATATATATATATATATATATATATATATATATATATAAACAATTGTAAAATAAATAAATAAATATATATATATATATATATATATATATATATATATATATATATAAAAAACTGTGTCAGTTGTTTATTACTCAATTTTTCAAAAACTTTAGATATAGAACATATAATAGATATAGGTCTATAATTATTAATATCAAGTACATCACCTCCCATGAGAAGTGGAGTAATAATATGCACATTTCCAGATAACTGGCAACTCACATGTAGACAAGAAAAGTTAAATAAATCAGCAAGTGGATACATAAGAATATGAGAAGATGATTTAAGAAACCTATTTTCAATTCCATCCAGTCCAGCACCACTAGTCACATTTAATTCATTAATGGCATTTGAACTTCAATTGGTAAGATCTTCCTAAATGAAAACAATTGAACGATTACAAGATAAAGTCTCATAAAAAAGTGCCAATTTTAGATTTTGCATTTTGTCTTGCTCAAATTTCTCAAATGCATATTATCTGTTAACTATTAAATTACTTAAATACAAAATTGGGCTAAAGAACTCAAAAATATCCAAGTGTACTTCATGGAAAGTCCTTTGAGGTTCATAAAACCACAGGCACATCAGCTATTTATGGTGGTTTCTGATTTGAATCCATCACTTTCTTAAAAATATTTCTGTTCTCTGAAAGGTGGAGACTGTTGGTGATAAGTACATGACTGTGAGTGGTCTTCCAGAGCCCTGCACGCACCATGCAAAATCCATCTGTCACCTGGCCCTGGACATGATGGAGATCGCTGGACAGGTGAAAGTGGATGAGGATCCTGTGCAGGTTATGTCTCAGAATATTTTCTTGACCCCGTTACAAGTTTAAACAAAAATAACATTTTTTATGCGTTGCACATAATTTTTTTAAAGGTATTTTGTTTCAGAACATCTAATCAACAGGGTAACATATCACTGCATTCTCTGCCAGAATAACTGAATTATGTGGACACAAAATTCTTGTTTTCTCAAATCTTATCTTTGCCTAAGACTGAATACCAGTTCAAGTATATGTAATGAAGAACATTACAGCAATATCACACAAACTAGTGTGTGTGGTGCAGTTGTGTTTTATTGCTACTTACTTTTATCAGTACTGTTGGAACGCTTGTTAGAGGGGTGGATATATACAGAATAGATCCAATGTACAACGTACATGAAGAATATTACCACAGGCCTACTTTCAGATACTGGAGGCATGTTTTGCCAAGAATGTAGAAGTTGGCATGCTAAGGGTGCTGAGAATTCACATGAGATACTGTGGACTGTTTAATATATGAAATTCTATATAATATAATATAGACTATTAGTGTCAGGATTATGTTCTAATCTATTTTCTTTGTGTTTCGTTTCCTGTTCTGCTTTGTCTGGGTTTCCTTTCAGTCACTGACATTCAATGTTATGTCGAATGAACTGACATTAAGGGGTCTCATTTGGGAGCCCAGTCTCCTTCGGGTAGTAAGAAAACAGGCCAATGAAGGTTGGCGAGTGAGATTTACATGACAAGAAACTCCCCCGGACATACGGGTTTATAAGCTTGCCGGCAACTCGCTCATTCTGCTTCGGAGCCAAGCAGTTGTTTCAGAGTGCTCTGCCGATCTGCCTTTGCTGAAAGTGGGAGTGTTCTACATTGGATATACATCACATTCAGGGGTGCATTTGCCAAAGAGCAAACATGCACAGATAAGTGCAGAAATCGCACCCCTGGGCACTTCAACAGTTAAAAGAGCAGCTTCCATAAAAGAGCAACCACGGTGACTCTGTGTCTTTTTAAAGATGGCATTCCACCCGTGTATTTCTGGATGTGGTCATTTCCTTGCCCTGTCTTATAGCTATGATCACTGCCTCATGTCTGGGCTCTAAGCACGATGAGGCAGCATTTGTTGATGATTCGTTCTCACTGTGGGAACATGATCATTGAGTCCCCTGTGCTATTCCCTGTTCTGGGGGCTCATTTATAACCGTTGCGTATGCACAAAACAGGCCCTGAAAGAGGCGTACGCCAGTTCCTACGCATAAGTTGTGATTTATAAAAACAAACTTGACAGGAAAATTTGCGCACCTCCATGATGAGGTGCGTGGTGAGCTGAGGGACTGACGGCAGATGAAGGAATACTACTTTAAATCCTCATTATGAGTCCTAATCATAAATACAGTGCATGTTCACAATAACAGTTTAAATAAATAAAAGAATGATTTAAACTAGTGTGGAAACAAATTTTTTTCATTTTGATATACACATTTACATTAATATTACACTTTCACTAATGGCGATAAGCACTCAATTACATTAATCATCATCATTATTACGCAGAAGCTAAACAAAAATTATATGAATTTAGATAGTAGATGTGCTACTTTCGATCACTTTTCCTGTGATACGCTGTTTTAATGACAGTGAGGAGCACAATAATTCCTCTTTAAACTAAACTGCAGATGCAAAATATTTTAGCGAGAACAATGATCAGTGATGCACACTTCGATATTATGGCAGACACTGCTTGATTCGATAGTCGAATGGTCCGTTGCCCAGTTTGAACAATTATGAAAATACCACAGTATTTGAAGGAATCAACTTGAGGAAAACGGTAAGATTTGCACATTTCCTTTTTAAAATACTTTGTCAGTTATGCGCCGAGTCAGACAATTGTATTTACACTGCAATTAATAAGTAGGCCTATCTGTTTCCACTAAAGATAGCTTATATACATCCTAAAAGATATGTTCACCTTATCAGTAAAACTGCATAAATTTGATTTTAATTGTTTAAAACAATTAAAATACTATTTGGCCAGTGGAAATGAATGAATCAACTCCATTCTAAAACCTTTATCTTTATATGTACACACAATCTTCCTCTGACTGGGATTTATAAAGGGATTTTTGCCCAGGTTCTGGCATATGCATGGTTTTATAAATCTGAAAATTTTTGTGTGTACGCAGAATCAAGCTTTTGCATGTACCTACAATTTTAGGATGAAATCTATAGAAAGTTTTATAAATGAGGCCCCTGGTCTCTCTACACGACAGAGGACCACTTCCGTTAAAACACAGGGTGATCTGAGGACTATAATGGGAGCTCTCCCACCGGGCCAGACCCCACGGGCCTCCCACTCCTCACATACATTGCCCGCACCTCCCATCCAAGGCATGTAAGTTCTCGGCTGCATTTGCCACCAAGGCTTACGGTGCCGTTTGACTCTGTCAACATGACGGCACGTCTCATTAACGAGCGTGCCCAGTCAGTGCTGAACTGCCTGAATTCATTCAGGAGCGGGACAGCAGTTCCACTGAAACAATTTCAGAGGGTCCTGGGGCATATGACATTAAAGAACTTCAATGTTATTATGAGAAGTTTAAATATATTTATTTTATACACCACAGTCTAGTTAATGAATGGGAAACACTGAAATCGATTTGTGGCGGTCAATGTTGATATTGTGGCGGGCTGCCACAAATAAATCAATGTATGGGAGACACTTTCATATTTCCCCTTTAAAGTGACTTTCCAGTGCATTTTTTTTTTTTTTTTACCTTTATAAAATAAAAAAAATTTAAATAAAAATTTTCGATAAAGAAATATGCAATGATGGTAAAAATGAAGTGATACTTTTAAACATTAAACTAAAACTGCCAGAAGGTGGTGGTAAGTCACTGTCTTAATGAGTGAGTCATTGAGTCATTTATTCCATAATGAAGCAAGTGGCTGTATTTATGAATGAGTCATTGAATCATTGACTCTTGCAATTCGTTCAAAGCCACAGATTTGTTCATGAAACACCGTGTTGCAGATCTGCTGAAGCTTTCATTGGAACTATTATTTCCATTCAAAATAGAGCAAACAATAGTGGCATAACCTGGGGTCGGTGGTCGCGTCAGTGATACTACCTCGCTTTTTTCTTATCAGTGAGAAAGAGACTCAAAATACTGAATGTGTTATACATTATTCGAAACTAAGTGTCTACTTTTATTTGTGTACACTCACAATAATGACAAAACTTTGTGCTTGTGTAAAATAAAGAAAACAAAATGGGAGCACTTTCTGCCGTCTCAGTCTCTGTGAACCTTTTTCTGAAACACGTTTCAAAAATGAACTGTAACTCGGCTAATACTTGCCACACAGACTTGATATGTCTTTAGAAAGCTTGAAGTGTCTACTTTTATATTAAGTAAGTTATATTGAAAAACAAATATTCTCTATGAAACCAATGAGAGGTACAATTCTCCCTGCCTGGCCTCATTATTAATTAATTAATGTTACCACCCCCACATGCAGCACAGCTTTTGATATGCAAATCCGCCATGTCCGAGGCATGATAACGTAATACCCCCATCACCTCAAAACAAAGCATCAGCTTCATCATTCCTCTGCTTTTCATCGAGTTTGAAAGTCGCGTTGTGAGTTTACCTTGAATTTACTTCAGAAGAATGGGATTGATATCCAGCGGAGGTAAGTCATTTATTTCCACTTACATTAGTTAACGTGTTATTGTTACATAAACTGTAACATTAGAATGTTTGGACAGTATTTACTGTGAAATACCATGTTTGTGAATATCTGCTCAAACATAGATGTTTATATTAGGCTAAACAATATAAGAAAACTTCATAACGTCTTATGTGTTTGAAATAATTTTCATTTGGGATCTGAAGTGGCTTCTTATCACAGAATGAGGCAGACAGTATATTATATATTAGTATTCTATAGTTAATGCTATAATTAAGTATTCAAAAATTAATGCTATGTCGATTAGAGTTGCATCATAAATATAATTATTCTTATGAAAATATCCAAGATGACTTTAAGGACACAGATAAATACTCTTGCAGTCTTGTGTTTATTGTCTTCATTTCCGTCTACTTTTTATTCAGCTACAGTGAAAGTTGTATTGGGGTGTCCTTGAATGGCATGTTATTTTACTTCTGTGAAGCATATTTGGACTTTCTGCTCGAGGGCGCCCTCCAGCTTCTAGTATGAATTAAACATACATAACATTTATAATGATTTATAGCTAGGCCGCCTGCATTTTTTTCCAAAAAATAAAATGTTTTCTGTAAAGTGAAATCATAATAATTATTATTATTATTTTATGCAGCCATATAAGTAGACACAACAAACCTGGTGTTCTTCTTTTTTTGAGAATAATTAAATCACAATTTTAACCAGAAAATCACAATTAGATGCAGCCCTAGTTGCTTCTGATATCAGCATGTTCACAGTTGTTTTGATGTTTTTTACAAGTACCAGATACCACTGATGAGTCCTGCTGACTCAAACTTCCTCAAGTCTCTTAAATCTGTTTTTCTCTGAGAGTGCTGTCCCAACACCAGCAAGCTGCACTACATGAACATGGTAAAATGAAAACGCAAACACCTTCAAAATGACAGGTATGTTGAACAGGAACTGTTTCAGGAACGCACAAAATTGCGTGCTTGTTTAAGTCTCTGTCTTTAGATAAGTGTGCTTAGTAATTTGCCTTTTTGGCCTTTGTTATGTATATTTGGATTATGTTGTAAATAAAATACAATCAATCAAAAAAAGCCATACTTTTACTCACATTCTTTTTTCTGGTTCTCTCACAGTCCCCACCTGACAAGTCCATTAAAGGGATAGTTCACCCAAAAATGAAAATTTGATGTTTATCTGCTTACCCCCAGCGCATCCAAGATGTAGGTGACTTTGTTTCTTCAGTAGAACACAAATGATGATTTTTAACTCCAACCGTTACTGTCTGTCAGTCAAATAATTCTAGTGGATGGGAACTTCTACTATAAGAGCAAAAATAAACTTGCATAGACAAGTCCAAATTAAACCCTGCGGCTCGTGACGACACATTGATGTCCTAAGACACGAAACGATCGGTTTGTGTGAGAAACCAAACAGTATTTATATCATTTTTTATCTCTAATACATCACTATGTCCAACGGCATTCATCACTCGATTTGTGAGGTCTGATCGCGCTCTGACAGCAGCAGTGATGTCTTGCGCATATACTTCAGTGAGAGCGAGACATCACTGCTGCTGTCAGAGCGCGATCAGACCTCACGAATCGAGTGATGAATGCCGCAGGGTTTAATTTGGACTTGTCTATGCAAGTTTTATTTACTCTTATAGTAGAAGTTCCCATCCACTAGCATTATTTGAATGACAGACGGCAGCGGTTGCAGCTAAAAATCATCATTTGTGTTCTACTGAAGAAAAAAAGTCACCTACATCTTGGATGCGCTGGGGGTAAGCAGATAAACATCAAATTTTCATTTTTGGGTGAACTATCCCTTTAAAGGTGCTAAAGAGGATGTTTTGTTTTTTAAATTTTTGCAATATTACTTGAAACTGTCTTTACTAACTGATAATAGACTATTTATTAGGTGCACTGAAAGTAATAATATTAATATACATCATCTGTGCACGAGGTAGGGCCTTAAAAACATCAGCCAAACATTTGTGAGAGACGTGCGCGGATTGGCCCTCTGGCTTGTCAATCTCTACCGTGACGTTCCTTGTGAGAGACGAGCGCGGCTGCGCACTCCAGTAACTTTCCACTCTCCACAGGCGCTGCATGCAATGTTTTTGTCAGGAGACAGGAGTAATAACTGCAGATTATGAGTTACCTGCGGTGAGTCCGACATAATGAAACCAAAAAACACGACACAGCGAATGCCGGTGGTAAACACTCGTTTTCCAATACTCATGCACGAGTTTTGGGAGGCGTTCCTTTGAAATGAGTTGTGAAGGAGGGGGGCTGTTCTTACGCATGCGCTCATTTCAAAAACCCAGTTACAGTCTTTGGATTCTCAGTCGACGAAAAAATCCTCTCTATCACCTTTAAGGGAGGGTCTTTGTCTTCCCTGGTGTGAAACATATCATTATTCATGATCATTCATGCCCTCCCCGCATACAGATTTTAAATCAATATATTGTTTTATGTGAATGAGTGGACAGGAAGATTTTCAAATAGTTTTGAAGCAAAAATTTTAGGCTACAACATACATTTTTCAAAAGTCTTGTGAACAAATATTCAGTATGGGATTTATGGCCTGGAAGAATTTCCCTCAGAGGAAGAGCGTGACTTTCAGTTTCATTACGAGGATCAACTTGATCAAGCAGATGACTGTGAATGGTAAGTATTTTATTCTTAAGTTCATTTTTCTAATAGTGATAGTCTGAATAGTCTGTGAATACTAAACTGCAAAAAGACTAAGTATTATAGACTTTAAATATGACTTTAAATATTAATCCTGCATGGTCTGTGTGTCTATGTGTATATGAATTGCACAGACGAGCGGTTTCGTTTAGGCTATTACACATAACTTACATTAGTAAACATGCCATATTGGCTTTTCCCAAACTATATTGCTATACTGAGATGAGTGAACATAATACGTATTAATGTAATAAATACTGAAATAAAAAGTTAAAAAAGTATTAAACTGCACAATCACATTTATAGGCTCTCTAATATAACACATACGATACATAAAATGTCATAGAGGTAATATGAATGTTTAGACAAGATTTCTTTGGCCTGTTTTGGAGAGATTATGAACTGTTTACTGTGAAATAGCCTAGTGCCACATCAGTGAGGCTTTTGTTCACAATGAATGATGAAAATTCTGCTTTGCTTCACAGAAATAAATTATATTTTAAAGTATATTAAGACAGAAAACCATTATTTTAAATTGTAATAATATTTCACAATATTGCTGTTTTTTTTTCTGTATTTTTGATCAAATAAATACAGGCTTGATGAGCATGATACTTCTTTCAAAAACATTAAAAATAGTAATGTGTTCAATCTTTTGACCAGTACTGTATATAATTTAAAATATAATAGGTCTATACAAAATTTTCTTCACATGATGTGCAATAATATGTGCATGCATGAGATCACAAAAAATATGTTTTCTGTTAAGAGTGGACATTATATTAAAGTTAATACAAAAGTTAATATGATCCTGTTATCAGCATGCTCACAGATGTTTTTTTTCTTTTATCTCACAGATTATTGGCCTACATTGGACACTCTTCATGAATATGATGGTGGGATCTCTGATTGGAAGCAGGAAAGTTTTTTTTTTTTTTTTTTCCTCCAGTGCATAGAAACACCAAACACCTTGCAATGCCATGTAAGTGATGTTAACTTATATCTTTGAACAGGATTTATTTCCAGGTATAGCTGTGTACTCAAAATGTGCCTTTGATTCTGATTTGATTGGTAACTATATAATAAATAAACTACACAATAAACTACTTTGTCCTTATGTTATTTCTTGTAATTACCTCTCACATACCTGACTGAAAGGCTCATTATGCAGGTCATTGTCTCCTCAGGTGTGAATCACAGCATAATTCAGGATTATTTATGCCTCCAAGCATACTGTCTAAACAAAATGTGTCTTACAAAAATTAAATTAATATATTATTTTATGTGAATGAGTAGGCAGGATGACTTTCATATCATTTTGTGAAAATAAACCTCTAGGCTATAACATCCAATACTCAAATATTGTGTGGATACATATTCTGTATGTGTTTTGTGGCCTTATTTCAGTGACTTAAATTAAATTTTATTTTTTAATAACCATGCATAAACATTATTTTCTAAAAAATACAAACATGTACATACTGTACATGTTGCTCACATATTATGGTAGCCTAATTCGTGCTGAATACAGTGTAATGAGACTTTAGCCATTAACCCTCTGGAGTCTGATGCTGATTTGGGGCTTGGAGAAGTTTTGACATGCCCTGACATTTTTTCAGTTGTTCATAAGCATATGATTGACAAAAGTGTCATTACACTGTATTCAGCACAAACTAGGCTACAATAATATGTGAGGAACATGTATGTACATGTTTGCATTTTTGAAGGAATAATGTTTATGCGTGGTTATTGAAAAAACAAAAAACTTAAGTCCCTGAAATAATGCCAAAAAAAGTATATCAAATCTGTGTTCACAAGACTTCTCGGTATTGGAGGTTGTAGACTAGAGTTTTTTGCTTCAGAATTATGTAAAAATTATGCTGCCTACTCCTTCATATAAAACAATATATTGAATAATATATACAATATATCTGAATTTGCATCTGAATAGCGCTGGCTCTGTGGGCGTGGCCACATTAGCGGATAATGAGCTGAATCTCGGACTTCTGACATGGCTCTCTTTTCATACAGATTACATAAACACAGAATGTTTGTTTTCGATTTGACTTGCACAATTTAAAACCTGACATTTCAACATTTCTTTAGACATAAATGTCTTTTTTTTTTGTCATTAGTATTCATAAGTTACAGTTCATTTTCTGAGAACTATTAGATTGGACTTCGTTCAGAGGGAGAGGAGAGATCACGCATCATGTTAGTTTTCTTTATTTTACAAAAAGCACAACATTGTGTTTTTACTCTGAGTGTACACAAATAAAAGAAGACATTCTATAGTTTCAATTGATATATTACTTATGTCTCTATGACAAGAAATTATGGAGTATTTTAAGTCTGTTTTGCTGCAATGTGAAAAAAATCCTGCAAAACGCGCCGGCGTGTTTTCGGACCTCAGGGTGTTAATATTTTTATAAGCAACAGAAAAAAAAACACAAATGTCAGAATGTCAAAACTTTTCCAGGGCTCCAAAACCCCATCAGACCCCAGAGGGTTAATGTTATTTTAAGGTGGGGCAGAATTAATTGAACATTAAAACTAAGCATCTTGCTCATGAACCCCCTCTGTCACCTCACCCCCAGGGGTATGCGTACCCTAGTTTGGGAACCACTGCAGTAGATGGTAGGTCTTTGGGAAAGCACAACCTGATTATGAGGTTCCTGAGAGATGCCAAGAGACTAAGGCTGCATCCAAAAAATGTAAAATGCTGCCTTCAGAGGACACATTTCAAGGTAGGAAGGCATCAAGGCACATCCAAATCCAATGTTAGCTTCACTTCCTGTTTCCTGAGATACCTTTATTTGATTGATTTGTGAAGGCAGCATAGATGTATCCTTCACTGCCTTTTGATATCCCACAATCCTGTGTATTCCATTCTGTTACAGTTGAGCTATAAAAATAAATATGGCGTCCGAATGTTGTGTTTGTGTAAATGTACGTTTTTGACCAACATTTTCCACTTTTGATGTAATTTCTAGTGGCAAATACTGTAGTTTACTACTGTAATTAAATATTTGTTTAGTTTTTACCAAAGCTCACAATATTTAGTTGTAGATATTTGTTTAGTTCTTACTAAAGCTCACACTATTTTGCTGTAGATCATTAAACTGTTACGTTGCCTCAGAAGTCTGTCTGAAATCAGTTTTGTGAGGTGCCTTCATGCACAAAAGCTGCCTTACAAGTCATTGCCAGATAAGGCAGTGGGCAACAAGTCATCTGCCTAGGTTTTCAGATGCAGCCTAAATCCTTCTCAGCCATGCCTCATCCCCTCTTGGGACCTCTCTGTAGTACTTATAACCCTGCAGAGAGTGCCCTTTGAGCTGATACAGTCAGTCGAGCTTAAGATCCTGTCAGTGCTCCTGACTGCACTCACTTCCATCAAGAGGTGGGGGACCTGCAGGCATTTTCGGTCAGTGAAATGTGCCTGGAATTTGGACCGGCGGATTATCATGTAATCTTGAAACCCCAGCCCGGATATGTGCCCAAAGTTTCCACCACTCCTTTTTGGGACCAGGTGGTGAACTTGCAAGTGCTGCCCCTGGAGTAGGCTGACCCAGCACACAGAGCTTTAGAAGCTCAGAGCAACTCTTTGTCTGTTTTGCAGGTCAGCAGATGCGAAAGGCTGTTTCCAAGCAGAGGTTGGCCCACTGGATATTGGATGCAATCGTCTTGGTATACCAATCCCAAGGCAAGCCATGCCCCCTCGGAGTGAGGGCTCACTCCACTTGGATTGTCGCCTTCTCCTTGGGCGTTGGCACATGGCACCTCTCTGGCAGACATCTGCAGAGCTGTGAGCTGGGCCACACCTAACACCTTTGCGAGATTCTTCAATCTCCAGGTTAAGCCAGTTTCTTCCCGTGTGTTGTGTATAAACAGGTAATGTTTGGGAAGACTGGCTCGGTGTCTCAACCACACAACACACACTTGAGTCTGTTGACAACAAGACAGATGGAAGGGTGAATTAATATCCGCTTTGATGCGTCCAATTCAAGCAGCTAGTTTGCATCTCAGTGCAATCTTCAGAAGGATCCCAGTGTTGGGAACAAGTGGATGGTTTCTTTTAATGGTGTCCCGCATCGTGTTGGAGGATTATTTGCTTGTTTGGAGCATTTTGTTTTATAAATAAGGTGCAGTGTAATTGAGAGTTCAGAATGAAACTTTCTTTGAAAGATGAAGCAGGCAACAGTATTGGCTCTGACATCACCTGTATCACACGTTTTTTATGGATAATGTTTTCAGAACACTCATATGCAATAGTGAGTGGGCGTTAATACTGTTTCTTATGCAGTGATGTTATTCAATCATAACATTGACTGTTTACTGACAAGTCTTAAAGGAGCTGCTCCTTAAAGGGATTGTTCACCCAAAAATTATCCCATGATTTACTCAACCTAGGTGAATATGACTATCTTCTTTCAGACAAACACAATCACAATCCATTCACCTGTCTAAGTTATAGAGTGCTATTATAACAAGGAGGGATGCTACCAGGCAAATTACCTCTACATTTTCTTGAGCATGGATCATAGAGAGACCTTAGGTGGTACCCAACCAAAGATGAGCATAAGACTTTACATCAAGATCCAACAATAGTTGGGCAGGGAGGTAACAGGGGGATGCAAATCACCAGCCATACTTAGTTAATCTTACTCAACCCTAAAGGGTATCCTAAAAAGCAGCCTACCCAAGGGAGCATGCAAGGTGCTAAAAACCTCAATAATTAGCCCTTCAGGCTACAACATTCGATGTTGTTGCTCTTCCAAGGCAGAGCCAACATCCTTACTCTTACTCAGCAAAGGAAGACAAGCAAGAGCAGGACATAATGCAGATCGCGCTGGCGCGTTTCCAGACCTCAGAGAGTTAAACACTTCAATGAAACTGGGGGAGAGCATCTTAAACTTACCTAGAGTAAAGGCACTCTACTTAAGCCCTGTTAAAAGCTCTTTGCCTTTTTCTTTTAGCATCAGACCATAGTATCTGACAAATAACAAGGTGAGAAACCTGCAGGCAAACTTCCTCTACTTGTTAGCATTGTCAAACCAGGGCCATAGTAGAGCATCCATTCAAAGGGGACTGATATCCCTACTTCAAGACCCAACAAAAGTTTGGAAGGAAGGTAAACAAAACTGAGGGGTTCTTGTGATTTGCCTATAGTAGTTCTGTTCACCCTGCTCCATGCCTAAGGGGTACTTGAGCAGCTTACCTCAGTAATTTGCCACTATTCCAAGGGGGAACCTACATCCTTACTCCTACTCATGACGGAAGGCAAACAAGAGCCAGACATAATGCAGTTTGTCCATTAACTCTCTTCACCCGGACTCTAAACCCCCAGGGAAAACACAGGGGAGCTTAGACTTTACTTAAAGACCCCAATGTAATTGGTGGAGAGCAGCTCAACCCTTAGGGCCATCCAAAGGGGATACTTGTCCCAGAAAAGAGAAAGGCAGTCTGCAGTTTGCCAAAAACTCTGAACCTTCTGATCGTGTCTCTTGGAACATCCTGGAGATGGCTCAGAAGGTTTGGAAGAAGCAGAGGGTTTTGGGTATAGACTCAAAGCTCCAAAGATTATAACTCCTGAAGGCAGCAGACTGAGCCCTTGGCTCTCTAAACCTCTCTACCACCGTCTCAATGGATGAGTCAAAAAGACCAGAGGGTGAGATCAAAGTATCAAGAAAAATTTCTCTTTTTTTCCTGATCCCCAACAGGTTTAATCACAGGTATCTCTCCATAACCACCAACGCTGTCATCAAATGACTGATGGCTGTGGCTGTTTGTTTGGTGACCCAGAGAGCCAGTTCTGTGGTGCGGCATAGTTCAGCGAGTGCCTCAGAAGGCAATCCCTGCCCTTGTAGCATGCTCTCTGCTGGATCATAAGAATCCACAGAACGGTCTTCTAAATCCAACAGATCTCTTGAACTGGCTTGATGAGACTGGGAAATCAACACTCTTTTCCTAAACTTCTTCCTTATATTAACATTATAAGTGAAACTCAAGGAACATATTAAAATAATAATAATTAAAAAAATAAAATCATGTCAATTACTTTAACAATTACTGAACATTAAAAATAATGTTTAATTTAGGGGTGATCTCAAAAGAGTATTCACAGAAACCCATATTATAAATGTCACATTTAGCTGTGCCTTTTATATAATGTTTGGCAATGTTTCAGTAAAGACATTAGCAAAAGTACTTTGAGAATCTAAAAAAGCAGATGCTGTGGTAATTATTGTTAACACGTTAAGCAGCAAATTTTAATCACAGAAATTAATTTTGCACATACAGTATGTTTTGTGAGCTCACAGCATAATACACAACTCTGGTCATTGTGTATATGTAATTTAATGAATAAGTAAACCCTAAATGTTTAGACTTGTTTAATATGCTGCCTCATAGCGTAAATTAAACAACATCTCTTGAATATTTTGCGCACCTGGCTGATGGGGTCAGCAACTACCCACCCACCATGCTGTCCTTCATAAAACACCCCCATCATAAAACATGCCTGTGTGGGTATACATTTTATCCAGTGTATTAAGGTTGTTTGATGTTGTCTAAGAATAGCTTTATAATGGGTCTAAATGGTTTTAGACATGTCCGCAGTAGAAAAGAGTTTTGGTGAGGTCTTTTGTTTAACCAGAAGACACAGATTTGTTATTATGCTGCTGAAACACTAAGAGCATCTAAATGAGAGAGAAAGCTATAGATGGATGGGACAGACACTTTCACACAAAGACACACACACCAAAATAAGCACAGTCTGGCAAAGGGGGACACCGTCAGATCATTCTTCTTTTCAGTGTTTAAAAATACACCCACATTAACTTTATTCTGAACAGTTATCTCTGCTCTGGCACGTACACATGGCAGAGCATGTCTCGCTCAGAGAAGGAATGTTCTATGCATTTGCTGGAAAAAAAAGAATGATTTCTCCTGTATAAATATGTCAGAATTGTTTAAGACAATGTGATTATTAATGTGTTATGTGTGAATGTGTTTACATATTTTCAAGCTTTACATATTTACCATCTAACTGTTATGTTTTGGAGCAGATCACCATTGGAATCCATACAGGAGAGGTGGTCACAGGGGTGATAGGGCAAAGAATGCCCCGTTACTGCTTGTTTGGAAACACGGTCAACCTGACAAGTCGTACAGAGACCACAGGAGAGAAAGGAAAAATAAATGTGTCTGAATACACATACAGGTGAGAAAACCATGTCAAACCTGAATGATAAAAATCTGTTTGTATTTTTATGAAATAGGCACTGTACAATAATTATACGTAGGTTATTAAACACATTGTAAAAAGTGGTAATCTGTATTGTTAAAGAGTAATTTCTGACTTATTAAAATAATTTTGTTTTAATTTAAATTTAAATGTAGTTTTTGTTAATTTTTTTTGACAACCAAAATGAGGTTAATTATATATTATATTATATTATATTATATTATATTATATTATATTATATTATATTATATTATATTATATTATATACACAAATAAAGTGAATGTTGTTATTGTATTCTTTTGTCTCAGGTGTTTGCAGTCAGTCGAAAATGCTGATCCTCAGTTTCATTTGGAGTACAGAGGACCTGTAACCATGAAAGGAAAAAAAGAGCCAATGAAAGTGTGGTTTCTCTCTCGCAAGACCTAACAGACACACTGCACGATGCAATTTTATTATGTTCTCAGCTAATGTTCTGTTCATTCTGAAATCTATGAAAAAGAACAAAATGTATTTTGCTTTCTTCATCAAGATCATTTCATTCTTCCCCTCTCAGAGGCCAAATTAAGAATGTTCTTCAGTGACCCCTGTGTTTCAAGTGCCAATTATCTCTGATTCACAGATAATGAAAAAAAAAAAAATAGGGGGAAAAGGGTATAGAGCAGAGGGTGAACAGAGCTGTACACATTTTACATGGAAACTACTGTCCATTTGATATTAATTATACTATTTTGAGTGCTATTGAACTGATTTAATACAGAAACAGAACATCTGAATAAATACAACTGGAAAATAGTTCAAATACACTATGCAACATGCAAACATGCTCATAAAGTGTTTGTTTTCATCATTTTTATTTGTAGTAGAGGATGTGACAGTATTTATAATATTTTATTTCGTCACCGAGTAAAACCAGTTATTTTCTTTTGTCATACTGTATTAAGTCCTATATGTCTGTGTGTTGATATTTAAAGTTAAGAGCACTACAGCATAGAAATACCTAAAACAAACTGTTTTTTACACATTAATTAAGAAATAACTTGTAGATGTTCAGTATCACAACACAGTTTTATTACTGTATCAGTGTATTATATTGGGAAAAACTTAGTTTAACCATATTCACATTTTTCTGAGCATAATGTGCATGCTGTAAATAAAAAGGTTCCTGCACATTTGAATCATAATTACACTCGTACACTGCATCAGAGTATTTGACAAACATGTACATTTAGACAAGACGTTTTATGATTACAATTTAGAATATACTTACACTACTGTTATTGTTTTACTAGGAGTAGTTATTACATGAATGAATAAATTCTAAACAAACAAAATTAAAACAAAAGTGAATATTTACTATTTAAAAAGTGGATAGACTTGGTGTGAGAGTTTGTATTTATAGATTTCTTTAAAGGAAACCTGCCCATGTCACAGTGCTTTTATGTACACCTCTACTTGCAGCATATATTTAAGTCTTGTATTAAAATATTATTTAAAATATTTGCATATTCGTATTTGTTTGTTTGTGTTGCATGATAAAATAAAATAGCATTGTACTGCTAAGGGTTTTCTGTTACAAAATTAAAAATAATCAGTAGTCGTTAAAAGCCCTACCTTCTAATGCCCCTAAACATAAGTCTTTCTGGCTGCTTAAAAGTAAGCAGTCAAATCTAAAATAGTACACTATTGTTTTTGTTGTTGTTGTTGTTTTTTATAAAATCACAGACCCTCAGACTCTGTATCTTTATAAGTGGTGTGGTATAAATGTGAATGTAAATTAAATTGCCTTTGAAAAGTATTGTGAAAAGCGCTATACAAATAAATGTGAATTGAATAGAAACATTAACAAAAATACAATGTCAGGAGTGTACAGATTGATTAAATATACAGAAGTTTATTTAATGAGAGTATGAAAAAAAAAAAAGCTTACTATGGATCATAATTTTGACTGCAAATCCTCTACTACAATATGAGCAGATGAATGTATTATCATCATCACCGGATTCCAATATTAACTTTATACAGTCAGTCATTAACATATACTAAAGCAATAGGCTTGTCGCTTTAATCTGTTAATATTAGTGCAACTGTCTCCTTCTTGTGGTGCAAACATGTAACTACTTTGAAAAATAATGCTAAGCTCTGAAAACTAATACAGAATGCCACTTTTGCAATTTCTATTTTACCTTGGAATCTTTCTGAAGCTCTATGACCCCAATATTTTCAATACTTCCACTTCCATAAAGAGAAATCAACTTTTATTTGTAGATTATAGATTGTTAATCATTATCTTCTGTACATAAACTGTGCTAGAGGATACTACTCTGCAAAAATGCATCAACATGCCAAATGCAGTAAGACAACTGATTATGTCATAAAAAAGATTAAAACAGATCATAGAAACAGATTGTTTTGAATTGTGTCTGAACTAAGAGTTAGTGGAAAGATTGTTGATAACCTAGTGATAAAGTGCAAATGCAAATTGCAAGATTATTTGATTACAGCAACCAAGCATGACTTTACAATCCTGATTAATAAACAACCTTTCATGTGTTATAGAAGAATAATGGTGCAGGGAAAATGCACATTAACAACCTACAGCATATGAACCACAGAGGCTTCAATGGAGCATACAATGTTTGTAAAATCATATATACAGAAAAAAATAAATTGTGGATATAAACTACCATTTAAAGTCTCAGACAGTAAATACATGTATATTACAATTCTAATGTTAAGAAAAAAAATCTATTTCAAATAAATGCTGTTTTCTGCCTTGGAAAGCATAAGAGACTTCTTTTTAAATAAGTCATATTTAGAATTTTAACAAAATAAGATCACTATGCACAAGGGCGTAGATTTGGTTTCAACTTTGAGGGGGTTGAACGTTGGTATGGTTGTATTGTATTGGGGGGGTTGTAACTGAAGGATTTGAATATTGGGGGGGTTACATCCCCCCCACAAACTACACCCCTGACTATGTAGATTCTACAAGGTATATGTAAACTTGTAACCACTTTAGTCCTGTATGTTCACTTGAATCCTCTATGGTTCAACATGGTTTGAGTTGCAGTAAAGGTGCCATTATGAACTTTTTGAATATGGATTATTTTTGAGTTTAGATCTTCTCTTGTGTTTGCTTTCAATGGGACGATACCAAAGGTCTTGCAATGGGAGTATGCAAAAGGTCTTCAAAGGTCTTATTTTATTGCACTGTTGAGAGATTAAGACAGAGGGAATGATAAAACAAACCATTATCAGAGATTATCATGTTTCAGGTCTTGATATCTCTTTATCTTGTCATGGAGTCTCCAGATAAAGCTTCCACACTACATATTGCTTTAATATTATATTTGGCAGGCCATGTACACTTTTTGATTTATATTTTCATTATAAGTGAATATGCCACAGCTTTTCTTACAGTGGTGGCTTTTTCGTTAGTATTTAAGCCACTGTAAGCAATAAAAGTGAATAACTCTCAAATAACTCAATGAGTCATGTCATACGCAGCAGAATTGCAAAGTAATTCATCGATAACCCATCAGAAGAGTTTAGCCTTTCACAGTTTTCAATTTAAAAGATACAACAGATGTCAAATTATGCTAGCTAAAATGCATTGTTTAAATACACCATTCAGAGTTCCACAGTAGTTCTTGCCACATTACTAGTGAGTTCATAGTAGTTCTTACACCCATAACTAGTGAACAGACACACCCTACAGTTTAAACAGCAAACAATTCAAACAAAAGCAAGACTTTGTGTGAGAACAACAGAGACACTAATATCTTGTGAATGTATGACCATCCAATACAAGTGAGTGCTTGTTCTCATGGAATTACTTGAAGCCTCCACTCTTTTGCACAATCAATGAAGAAGCGAGGCTGCTGGGATGTGTAACGTATAGCCTGGAGGGAGGGTGAAATTTATTCTCTGTGAGCTTTACTCAGCCACATCAGCATGAAGATAATACTCAGATAAGGCAGAGTGCTCTCACTCACACGGGTATAAAAGACAGACGCGGGGTAAAGTTAGGCCACCGTCAGGATCACAGCAGTCTGTCATCATGGCCTTCAACGGGACCTGGAAAGTTGACCGCAATGAGAACTACGAGAAGTTCATGGAACAAATGGGTGAGTGGACAAAGACAAATTAAGCATAGCCTGATTATTGTTGGTTTCTTCTCTTTCAAAAGAAAGAGTGATTCAGTGAGTCATTATTTATAAGGTGTTTGTACATGTACTGCATATCTTCAACAGGAATCAACATGGTGAAAAGGAAACTAGCTTCTCATGACAACCTGAAGATCACCCTGGAGCAGACTGAAGATAAGTTTCATGTGAAAGAAGTCAGCACTTTCCGCACACTGGATATTGATTTTACTCTGGGTGTCACCTTTAACTATTCTATGGCAGACGGCACTGAGCTCACAGTAAGCGCAATGATCTCAAATTTTAGATGTGTTTTCAGTCTTCACATCCTCAAAATAAAGGCTCTGTATTGGCATCTATGGTTCCATGAAGAACCATTAACCCATGATCAAGGGCAAAGATTCAGATGTGTGTTCAGCAGTGCAGAATGATGACTCTTGCAGTTGTGTTGTTATACATTCATTTTTCTGCTCTAAATCAGCATCACATGTACAACATTTACTGAATGTTGCCAGCTGGTTATGTGCTGAATCAGTGTGCTTTTCTTATTGGAGTGGAAACTACAAAGTTCACACTAGAGTAGCAGAGAAGAATGCATAACTATCACAACACCCTTTATTCAAGCCTCCTGAACAAACAATCAGTAACAGGTCACTGCTGGGTTCAAAATGAGTCTGACCTTTGACATTTTGATTGCAGGGATCCTGGGTCATGGAGGGTGACATGCTCAAAGGGACTTTCACACGCAAGGACAACGGAAAGACACTAATAACAACCAGGAAGATTATCGGTGATGAACTTGTACAGGTGAGCTGTATGGATTATGACATATCCTTAGATCAAAATTTGTGTATAAGTTGTGTTGTCTCACTTTTTGATTTTTTGCTTACAGAGTTATTGCTATGAAGGTGTCGAGGCCAAGAGAATATTCAAGAGGGGTTAAAATGTCATCAGCATTCCAACATTTAGTGGGACGATATGAAACGTGTTGCAAGCATTAATATTCCACTTGAAAATAGGGATTTTAACAATTAGCAGCCCTAAAGTTTACAAAGTGTGTATGTAAATCATGTGTCATTTGCACTATGAGTTTTGATATTTATGGTAATAAAGCCATTTTTACGTCCTTTATGCTGTTGTGAATCATGTTGGATGAAATGATTTTAAATAGAAATACACCAATACATCACACTGTTTTACATTGTTTGAAAAGGAAAACATTTAGATTATTTTCAGATGTAAAAATTATCATACAAAGACGCAAATAAATTGTATCAGTGATTGAACATTTGAAGTTTATTAAACAAAGAATAAAAATAACTGCATAGACATCTCCAAAAATATATAGTGGATATCATTTTACATAATTCATTTATTTTCAATCATGTCAATATTTTGCATGAAAAAAATCGCAGGAAGGCACTCCACAAACAACCTCTAGGGAGTATGTACAAAGGTCCATTTGCAATGAAATTAAAATCAAGGACACAATCGCTATCTTTGTCTTTAAGACTTATTTTATTTATACACGCTACCGTTTTCAAAGTTTTAGATTGGTAAGATTTTGTAAATGTTTTTAAAAAAAGTCTCTTCTGTTCACCAAAGCTGAATTTATTAGATCCAAAATACAGCAAAACAGTAATAGAATTTAAAATAAACGTATTTATACATTTATTATAATAAAACAATTTATTATCATCATCAATGTTGAAAACAGTTTAAACAGTTTTCTTTTCAATTTGTTTTTAAGGATTCTTTGATGAATAGAAAGTTCAAAAGAACAGCATTTATCTGAAATAGAAATCTTTTGTAACATTATAAATATCTTTACTGTCACTTTTGATCAACCTAATGCATCCTTGTTGAATAAAAGTATTCATTTCTGTAATTTCTTTCCAAATTGTTTTTTACTGACCCCAAAATGTTTAAAGATAATGTATAATGTTACAAAAGCTTACTATTCACCAAAGTATGCTGAAAACTTTGTAAGTTTTAAAAATCTTACCGATCTAAAACTTTTAAACAGTAGTATGCATATATGTATTACCTGTCACAATTCAGTAAAAGATAATAAATTTGATATTCAGCATAAAATGGTCATTCTTGTTCACAAGCAAATACTGATTAAATCCAAAGTGCATACTGCCCTCCTGTGGATGGCTCTTATAAGATATTTGAACTTCAAAATTTACAGGAAGAGGATACAAAAGGACAAATCTTTTCTTATGCTTTCTTCTGTTTCAAATACATTGTAATTACAAGTACAAAAACAATCCATATTTTTCAACTTCTTTGGCAATTCTCTTGCATTACATCTCACTGGGTCACCAGGACCTGATAAGAAAGAATACTTCTTATTATTACTGCATGGTTTTTAAATACATAAAGTACTAAGTACTAAATTTATTATTGTTTTATTATTTTTATTATTATTATTATTTAATATTGCAACTAGGCTATACAGTAGTAGTAGTGGTAATAATAATAATCAATCAATAGCTAAATACGCAACAGAATATATATATATATATATATATATATATATATATGCTGATTGTGTTTGCTTGTTAAATGTTGCATTTTCTTAGAACAAATTATACCATTAATCAAGTTCATATCTGCCAATATCTTTATTATATTCTCACCACTAGCCTATCTACTTTTAAATTCTTTATCAAAATAATAGGGCATTGCATACACCATCTGCCAGGTAACAGTCTTAGTTTGCTTGGTTCAGCTAAACATTGGGCTTGCCTGAAGCTTGAAGACAGTTTCATTAGATAATGCTCCTTTCTTCTTCGTCAGCACAATTCTCTGCTGTGTGCTATTTACATTAAAAATGGCTGATATCTACATTGTTTTTTGTTGTGTTGCTTACAATAACTACAGAGCTGTAATTTTAAAACAGTAAAATTATGAATGTTCTAGTTATCCCTATAATTTATCAGGGTAGCTTACATGTGTAAACATTTTTGAGCCCGATTGTCAAGATTTCCTGGTACTTTAGATAAAAAGAGCTTTTAGATCATGAGAAACTTACATTCAGTCAGATGTGTCAAAATGTCTGACTGGTACTGTAGATACAGTTTTTATTTTAAACTGTAAACCCTAATGCTCAAAATAATGAATTGGTTTGTGTAGGGTAAACTTAAATTAAACAAATTTGTTCAATCAAATTAACTTTTATGCATATTTAGAACTTTTCATTTGAGTTTACAATACTGACACTTTTCAAAGAAATCTGAAGTGTTACACAGTTTTATGAATTTGTTTCTTTTAACAAGTGGATCATGAGCTTTCTTTGAGAATAGTTGTGTTAAATGCCATACTCATTTTTTAAACTTTTAAATTTACAACAGTATCTCAAGGTTTAGTGAGAACTTACCATAACTTTCACAAATATCCATGTTCATCTAGCCCTTTTGAAGTCACAGGGTGCCATTTAGCAGTGGGCTTATTGATGCTATTGCCTGAAAAGGACAATTTAGTTTAGTTAAGCTACTAACTGCAGTTGGTAAGTTACTAAATCCATAAACTGCCATTCAAACATTTGGGATCAGTAAGATTTTTTTTTTAAGAAATATTCTTTTCAGGAAGGATGCTTTAAATTGATCAAAAGTAACAGTAAAGACATGTATAATGTTACAAAAGATCGCATCACAGTTTCCACAAAACTATTAAGCAGCACAACTATTGAACAAAATTAATAATAATAATAATAATACTTGAGCACCAAATCAGCATATTAGGATGATTTCTGAAGGATCATGTGACACTGAAGACTGGAGTATTGATGCTGAATACTCAGCTTTGAATTTGCCATCACAGTAATAAATTACATTTAATGAAAAAATAATATTTAATATTGAATTAAAATTGAAATAATATTTCTCAGTTTTACAGTGTTTGCTGTTTTTTGGTGAAATAAATTAGCCTTGGTGATCAAAAACATTAAAAAATCTTATCAACCCCAAACTTTGGAACATCAGTGTCAATAAAACAATATATCAATGAATGAATGAATAGCTCAGCTGAGCTTTAACATACCAGAGTCAGGCTTATTTTTGGCACGCTCAGATTGGTTCTCTATGCGGCTTGAGTGTCCCGAGTCTCTCCCGTCCTTAACAGCTCCTCTTGGCTCAGGCATGGAGAGGACCAATGGCCTCTGGTGGTGATACTTTAGTCTGTAGGTGTCTGTCATACAATTATCCACAGAGAAATAAGTAGTCAGTGCTACTCCTGATCCTGGAGACACTGAAGCAGATGGCTTATCCCACCCACAAGATCTTTCCTCAGGCTCGCTGGACACCTGCTCCCCTCTTTCCTGGTCAGAACACGATTTTGAGCTCACATCTGAGGAGCTTGGGCATGTGCCGTTGATTTCCATTCTCTTGTGTACTGCAGTGGTGTGCAATGATGAAATACCACGACCGGATGTTCTTGATGCTGTCTGTGATGGCTCCTGTAAAATTCTGGGACGGAAGGGTGGAGTCTTTATCTCAATCGGTCGCTGTGCGTGTTTGGAGTGAGTTGGCATTGATGGAGCTATTGCTGACTCTTCCCTTGGCTGCAAAGGGTAAATGGTGCGATTAGGACCCGGTGATTCGTGTGGAGCGACTTCACTGGTGCTAGAACGATAAGCGCTGTCTTCCTGCTCTGAAAGAGGGTTAGTGAGTTCATCAGAACTGTTACACTCTGAACTGCTGATCTTGCCCAGGCGGCGCAGAAGGGGGCTTTCTGGGCTGTGGTGCCATCGCATGGAAACTTCCTGTTGCTCTGCTTGAAGGTCACCGGCCGATGGCTCTTTCTCTGTGTTGCCCCCTTTCCTGGCACCACAGGATGAGTATCTAAGCTTCCTTCTGTGAAATATTAACACTTTTATTTAGATGTCACCTTATTTCATCATATTTACATATTTCAGATTTTTTCTTAACATACTGTATTGTCTCATTTAAACTAACAAAACTAACAACAACAAAACTACAGAAATGGACCATTATACACCCTATAGACTTTGATTGTAAACTGATTGTAAAAGTGTCCATGATGAAGAAAAAGATTGTAAAAATCTATTTTAAAACAAATATGTAAGAATAATATGTTTTTAGAAATGTCCTCTTGTATTGATGTTGATTTCACATGGTTTGAATTTAATGATTTAAATATCACAAATGTCTTGTGTAACTACAGTATGTTCTTTTAATGAGGCTTTTTTCTTCATTAGTATATCAGTACATTTACATCACCCTCACATTTTTACTTTATTCCCTTTAAAAAATGCATTTAATTCATAAATTAAAAAACATAAGGTGTATTAAAGTCATAATATGAATTGCATTTTTAATGTGTTTCTGAAAAAAAAAAAATCGAGGCATGTCATTGATCTATGTGCAGAACTGTCAATTAATTATTTGTATTCATACAAGTTGATAATCGACTGGATTTTAAACTTGTCTTTGAAGGTTTACATTCTTATATATTTTTCTTTATATTCTTGTGACCAATGCTGTTATAAATGTAAACTATAACATATTTGCAGTGTGAAGACAAAGTCTGCAAATACCTTGAACTTGGGCTGCCTTTCATGAGATGTTCTGAGTTCTTTCCCTGAATTTTAACCAAATGTTTACCTGAGGGAACAAAATGCAAACAAATAATTTATTTTTTGAGACATAAAACAACAGACAATAAAGCCTGAAAGGTGGATTTTTGCATCTCTGCCATGGGTGTGTAGCAGCAAAGGAACAGAGCTGCCAAAATCCCCCTAGCTGTATCGCAGTGGGCACAGACACACTCACTAGGACACATCCTACTCACTTATTTATAAATAGATAGACTATTCATCTCTTTCCTGCCAACCTGCTGAGTTCCATGTGAGGATAAAAGCCACAGGATACAACACGTGCTCTAAGTCTAAGATTTAGGCATTAGCAAGTTTATAGAATACATTTTACAACTGATGATGCTTTTCTATTTTCACTTTCACCATACTCCTGTATTTCTCTCTCTTTTACTGATTGTGTGCTGTCCTACTGGCGCATAAGCTTCTGGTGTTTTTTTTTTTTTTTTTTTCTTTACTAAGAAGGGGCTTTAAAATTCCATGAGTTCTGGGAAACCAAGATTCGGAAACAGTACATGCAGATTTGAAAGGCAGAGATATCATGGGGCTGATTCTGTGACTGCCACACAAGCCCAACTGACCAATGATGCAACCAAGGCATTATAAAGAATTCATTTTTATCTATCTTTTCCTCCTCCATCCCCCTTTTCCAACGTAATACAACACTCTTTAGTGGGATGAAGTATTCGAAATTTTAAGCTGCTTCTGTCTCTTTTTGCTCAGTAGAAGAAGGAGAGAGAGGGATTTTCTCAGTTTTTGGCATGCTACCATGTGCTACCATGGAATTAGAGAGAATTACAGTTGCGTAAAATCGCAAAGTATACAAAAACATGACAAAACTGTAGATGAGTCAGTCTTTTTGAATGACTCCGTCTTTTTGAATGACTCCAAATGCCTGTCTAACTTTTGGGGTTCGATGGAGCTTGGTTTTATTTGTAGCTTAAACCAAAACATCCTTTTGAACACATGCTACTTTATGAGGTGCCAAATGTGACCTGAAATGCTCATTCTGTGAATGAAATATATATTTAGTCCATGAAAGGGGGTTAAAAAAAATAACATGTACTCCACAGAATGAGCTTTTTGTGGTGTGCTGAATGCTGATTCATGAAATGTAAGTGAACCAAATGGATTTCATGACATGCTGAGTGCATTTTGTCCGAAAGATGTATTCTGTTATTGACAAAAAGAAAGTACATTCACTATTATGTGCACAAAATAGAAGGAAGTTGTGTTTTCTATTTTAATCAATTTAAAAATGTAATTTATTCCTGTTATGACAAAGCTGAATTTTCAGCAACATTATTTCAGGCTTCAGAGTCACATGATCTTATGATCACATGATTTTAATGCTGATTTGCTGCTCAAGAAACATTTATTATTATTTTTTTAATTATTATTATCAATGTTGAAAACAGTTTTTGCTGCTTATCATTTTTGTGAAAGGTGACTTGATGCCATGGAGTATGAGTAATACTCACTGTGATACAGCGGAGAACGCACTGCCTCCATTTTTGAGTCACCTTGATTATTATGGCCTTGATCCCTGGGAAAATACACCACTGCATTAAGACCAAGGAATCCAAAAGAAAAACTTCACACGTATCTTTACTTAATTTCTCCTACCTGAGGTGCTGTGCTTCTTGACTGAGTCTGAGCTCTTTGCCTGTGAAGTTCTCAACACCTGGTGAGTCAGGATTGGTGGAACCACTGCTCAACCTATCACTGCTCTCATATCCTGACTCTGTCCTCTGGATCATCCAATTATCACTCCGCTGTGCTATATTTGCTCCACCTTTAGGTCTGGTCACCATCATCTGTCGCTGAGACTCCTGGGAGCTTTGACTTTCAGTCTCCAACCGTGAGTCATCTTCGTAAATAGTCATCAGACCTTTTTGTTTCTCCTTCATCAGCCCTCTCTCATGATCAAAGCGACGGACACATCGAGGGCTCCCACGCTGCTGCTGTTGCTGACGTTGTTCTAGTTCGCTCAGCACACTGTCTACATTCAAGACCTCTCGCACTGGTCTCCATGAGGGCTTGGACTTGCCACGCTCTGGGACATTTGTGGACCCACGATGGCAGAGGGATGATGATTCGATGTGACGACTGGTGCCAGTGGCCATTCCCTGGTTTGAGCGTGACTCCTGGGGTGATACACGAGGATGTACTGAAGAATGCTCAGGTCGAGAGATTCGCGAGGAGAGAGTTCTCTGTCTCTGATCAGAATGAAACCTCGGGCCATTTTCAGGGGGAGAAGATGATCGAGGATATGTCATATCTAAAAAAAATCAAATTATGAATATAAATAAACAGTGGTCCAAAATATATTTGGATACCGAATCTACTTAAAATGAATGAATGTCTAAAATAACATATCATTTAAAAATTAATTCAAATATACAATTTTCAAGCCAAGCATCTTACAAAAAAAGTGTTACATGTCACATTTTAAAACAACTGATAGATTCTTCAAAATCAAGACATGGTCCAGTTGTCATATTTTATGACACTAAAGGGGAACTGACTCTATATAAAAAAAAAAAAATGAAATCACCTTGGCACCAGTTCATTTTAAAATAGATATAAATGGCTCAGAACAGTTACTTCTGGGAAAAAAAAATAATTTGTTTAAGTATGTCACTTTGTTTGATATTTTGTTATCTAAAGTAAATACATTCTGAAATGTTTAAATGTCTAAATGGTGTTTGGGGGAACAGTAGATATAAATTATAGTTTCATGCTGTTTCTAATTATGTAAATGCACAGTAATGATGTTAGATAATAGGCCTATGTATTTAGTAGTTTAGTTAATGAAAGCTCTAAAGTGTTATCTATATGTAAAAGTATGAGAGAGATATAAAAAATTTATTATTATTTTGCTTTAACTTAACTGAAAAAAGGTAACACTTTACAAATAAGGTCCCATTAGATAACATTAGTTATTGCACTCATTATAATTAACAGTGAGCAATACATTTGCTATAGTATTATCTTTTTTAATGTCACTTAATAAAAATCATTCATTGTTAGTTCACGTTAGCTCAGGTACATTAAATAATATTAACAGATACAACGTTTGATTTTAATAATGTTGAAATTAACATTTGAAGTATTTTGAATTGTTAATTCATTTAACTAATGTTATCAAATGGAATCTTATTGTAAAGTGTTACCAAAAACAACTGTTCAATCTTCAAAGACTCAGTCATTCATAAGGTTACACTGATTTTAACATGAATATTAAGCTTCTTTTAACAGATATGCTTTCTGCATCCTGTTTAATAGGACAGATGGTTTGCAGTTATTTTGGAGGTTAGCCAGTATTAAACTTTTTCCTGTGTGTAAGTTGCCCTTAGAAGCTCCGTCTGTCAGAGCAAGCGCCCCCAGCTGAAAATAGAAATGTTGAATCACATTGGGCACATGGCTTCTTTCATGTTTTCAAACTCCCAGAAAAATATCTGTAAGCTGCTATCTCAACTAAATAAACAGTGACTGTATATGCTGGCTCATGAGCCAACAAAAATCTTATAAGTAATAAGATTGACAGAGGGGGAAAAAATCATTGCATTGATTCACCATTTTAGTTAATTCATTGTAAATTCAAATGACTGATGCATTTATTTATTTGATAGTTCTGTGGACTCAATAGTGAATAATAAAAGCATTTAAAATGCATAAAAGATGCATAAATGTCTGATTGATCAACTGATCAACACCATTATGTATATATATATATATATATATATGTGTGTGTGTGTGTGTGTGTGTGTGTGTGTGTATATATATATATATATATATAGTTTATACTGTGGAGTTTATACTGTATAAAAAGTTTATACTGTCTCAAATTCAGTGCAAAAGATACATAAATGCATATAAATTCTCATATGAAACCTAATTTCAGAAACATAAGCAAAAAAAGACAGGACTACAGTAGCAAAATAAAAGTCTAAAATCGGCTTATGCTAAAAGGGTTCTAGTGCTCATGAAAAGGTTTAGCAATTCTTTTTTGGCTTGTGGGTGATTGATGCATATTACCAGTGGAAACCGTATTACATGTGCAACACACAAATCTCCATGAACTACAAAATTCAAAAACTGCAAGGTAAAAATGGATGAGTGAAGTATGGTCTACACTAACACTATAATATGATTAAAGTGTAAATATTTTATGAGCACATTATTAAAAAAAAATAAAAAAAGTTGTTGTTTGAAACTTCTGTATGAATTATCATTAGAACTGCATTATTTTGTTGGATTTATTATAGAGAAAAATATAATGGGCTCTACAAAGGCTACTGTCCACAGGATGAGAATTTGTTTTAGATGCATTTATACAAATATTTCATTATAAATATGTATCTTTCAGTAACATACCTTTGTGCTGGAGAGAGTCTGATCTTCGATAGCTTCTTTCATTCTCTCTCCTCTGCCCCCCTCCTCGGTGAGAAAAATCTCTGGAAGACTCTCGGAACCTGCTGGGACTTTCTGGAAGCACTTTAACTGGGACATTGAAAAGGGAGAAATAGGATCAAAAATTGTCTATTGTAAATTGTCTAAGAGCAGAAAATTATTTCTGTCATGACAACTCAGTGTTTGGCATGGTAATGGGTATGACAATGTTGATATGTTTGGTCTTGACGGAATAGATCTGCTATGCTGCTGTTGTTGATTATTGCTGCTGATGCTGCAGAGCAAGTACAGGACTTGCTACTGCCAATACATACACAACACGCTGCTGTGAGTAAGTAAGACATGCTGCAGCTGTACAATGTAGCGTACATGAATTACCCGTAGCAGATCTATACAGGTGGAGCTGGGGAAGGTGGAGGGTTTCTGAAGCATGCTGCACTGCTAGGCAAATGCTACTCATGTATTTGAAGATTGAGCACGCAAGCTCATTGGCTACTAATACAGCAGGAACCAATCATCTGTGTCCTATAGATAATGTTGTGATTACAAACAGGTTGAGTTAAATGACCTATTAGCCTGCCCATTAGAGTTTCATACCAGAAATTTGTATATGTATAATGCAATTCCTTCAAACTATGTTTCTTTCTTTAGTTAAAGGGATATTCCACCCAAAATGAAAATTCTCTTATCATTTAATCACCCTCATGTCATTCCAGATGTACTTTATATGACTTTCGTTAAATGAACACAAATGAAGTGAATGCAACAGTAATCCTTACTACCCCAGTTGATGAATCAATGTCTTCTGAAGTGAAACAACAGTTGTGTGAAAGGAAAATACTAATATTTTAATCTTTTTTTAAATATAAGCAATCACTTCCAGCTGTCGTATATGAGTTCACGATAGTTTCGTGAAGCACTACATCAGCATGTTGTAAAGCTTGATATAACTGTGTTGTGAAGCTCAGGCGAGAAGTGAGAATTACCGCTGGATTACCATCGTGGTCGTTTTGTGTGGTTTTTAAAGCGTCAAACTTTGAAGGACTCCTCCACTTGTGTTAAATGGATTGAACAAGTCTGAAATGGACTCTACAGGTCTTTGCTTGTGTTCAATTGAAGAAAGAAAGTCATACAACTGGGACAGCATGAGGGTGAGTAAATGATAAGAGAATTTTCAATTTTGGGTGGAGTAACCCTTTAACCATTGCAAGGAAGCATAAAATACTTTACTTACAACGATTGGTTGAAGACTGCATTGGTGTTTTTTGGGATCCCTGATTTGTTCGTTGGGAACCTGCACTCACATCTCTCACACTGTCTAGCTTCTTAGAGCTTGACAGCTGAGTGTCTGTAACAAAGAAAGAGAGACAGAGAAATCACAGGGCTAAGCCTACATTCAATTAGACTTTTTTTTCAAGTGCATAATTACATAACAAAACTAAAAAATTGTTTATTAAGTAGAGGAATTACATTGAAATTTTAGTTCAGTGTGTTTCAAAACACTGAAAACACAATTTTTTTTAATACAATAATATAAACTGTAAGAACTTCTAAATTTGCATTAATATTTAGTGTTTACATGTCATTTTTAAGTATAAATAAACTTTAAATAATGTCCTGTAACTGAAATAAAGATGAAATACAATAAAATATAAACACTGGATGAAAAAGCACATAACAAAATTAAATTTAAAATCAACAAAAGCGAATTCAGAATGTTATTAAATACTATAATATTATATAAAAATAGTAAAATAACACTGATACTTTATTTCGATACTTTATTTTGTAGAATAATCAGTTTTAAATAGTTTTTAATAGTTTAAAAATGTCATCATTTACTCACCCTCATGTAAATCCAACCCTTCTCTTCTATGGGATACAACAGGAGAAATTTGGCCGAAAATTCAAACCACTGTTCCCTTTCAGTCGATCACGTTCGACGTACGTCAGTAGTGACCGACGAATTGGGATATCGCTTAGAGAGCCCTATCAGCTTCGTGTAAACTAAAACAAGCCAATGGAATTGGCGTGCGATATTTGCATAATGCGCACCGCCCCCGACAGGTGTATATAAATAGGAAGCAGATGCAATCGCACTCTGTCTTTCGCTTCGGAGCCATTCAGTGGTGTCCTGTTTAAGAAGACTGTTTTGTGTGAACTTTTGCAGGTCTATCAGGCAAAAGCGCTGTCGCAGATGCCCCAGGAAGGTCCTGACCAACAGCTGCTTGGGGAGCTGCGCGCTGCCACTGACCTTGCCCTCCGGGCAACGAAGGTGACAGCGCGTTCTGTTGGCCAGGCGATGTCTACTCTGGTAGTCCAGCAACGCCACCTCTGGCTGACCTTGGCAGACATGAGGGAGACCGACAAACATCGGTTCCTGGATTCCCCCGTGTCTCCGGTCGGCCTTTTCGGCGACGCGGTGGAGAGCTGTGCCCAACAGTTCTCCGCTGCACAGAAGCAGGCTGAGGCTATCAGACATGTCATGCCACGGCGGTCCGCTGCTGCCTCCACCCAGCCGCCCGTGGCTCAGCCTCAGCCCGCTCGTCGCCGAGGGCGCCCGCCTGCGTCTTCCTCCGCCCCTGCTAAGTCGGCAAAGCAGCAGCCTACACCAGCCAAACAGCAGGGTGCCGGTCGCGGACGTGGTGCCCAGCCCGTCTCTGCCAAGCCAGGTGGCAAGCAGTCGGGGAAAACTCTGCCCTGAGACGGGCGACCTGGAGCGGAAGGTTCCTGCCCTTTGGGAGAGTATTCCATCTGCTCACCCAC
Source organism: Chanodichthys erythropterus (assembly GCF_024489055.1). Lineage (NCBI taxonomy): Eukaryota > Metazoa > Chordata > Actinopteri > Cypriniformes > Xenocyprididae > Chanodichthys > Chanodichthys erythropterus. The sequence goes on from NC_090232.1 coordinate 21,526,389, forward strand.
CCCCAGAGGAGGGCCGGGGGGATTTTGTGGCGTCTGTCCATCTACCACCGCTGGCTCTCCGGAGTCCAGCGGTACCCACTTTGCCACAAAAAGAGCAGTTTCCTCAAACTCCAGGTCACAAGAGGGCGCGTTTGCCAGTGTGCCAGGCCCCGCCTCGCCACTCGCAACCCCCTCCCATTCCGCCAGTAGGCGGCAGTGTGATGGCGCAGACCGCGTCCCGTGCGCCGTCTCCCATTCGCACTGCTGCCTCGCAGAGTCCGACCTCACACCGGGCCGCTCCCATGCCGTCCGAGTCGGGTCCCTCTCTGCCTTGCTGCCCCACCCCCGGTGCGTCTGTGGCGCCTTTGGTCCCGCTGGCTTGGAGTCTGGAGGCGTGGATCACGCTTCCCAGCCCGTCCCGCTGGCTCATTCGCAGACTCGGCTATGCGATTCAGTTCGCCCGGCGTCCCCCGGTTTTCAGGGGTGTCCACTTCACTCAAGTGTCGTTGGACAGTGCACCTGTTCTCCGGGCGGAGATTGCTGTCATACTGGCGAAGGATGCAATCGAGCCGGTCCCTCCAGCCGATATGAATTCGGGGTTCTACAGCCCCTACTTCATTGTACCGAAAAAGGGCGGTGGGCTACGGCCAATCCTGGATCTGCGCGTCCTGAACCGGTATCTTCACAGGATGCCTTTCAAGATGCTCACGCAGAAGCGTATTTTCGAATGCGTCCGTCCCCGGGATTGGTTTGCAGCAATAGACCTGAAGGACGTGTACTTTCATGTCTCGATTCTGCCTCGACACAGACCCTTCCTCCGGTTTGCGTTCGAGGGTCGGGCATATCAGTACAAAGTCCTACCCTTCGGGCTGGCCCTGTCACCCCGCGTCTTTACGAAGGTTGCGGAGGCGGCCATTGTTCCTCTCAAGGAACAGGGCGTTCGTATTCTCAACTATCTCGACGACTGGCTGATCCTGGCCAGCTCGCGAGAGCAGTTGTGCGAACACAGGGACATGGTTTTAGCTCACCTCAACCGGTTGGGTCTTCGGGTCAACTGGGACAAGAGCAAACTCGCCCCCGGGCAGAGGATCTCTTATCTCGGTCTCGAGCTAGACTCGGTCACACGGACTGCGCGTCTCACCAAGGCGCGCGTCCAGTCGGTGTTGAACTGCCTGAGCTCGCTCAAGCGCAGGACAGCGGCTCCACTGAAAGATTTTCAGAGGCTCCTGGGGCATATGGCATCTGCAGCCACGGTCACGCCGCTCGGATTGCTTCATATGAGCCCGCTTCAACACTGGCTCCGCGGCCGGGTCCCGAGATGGCCGTGGCAGTGCGGCACGCTCCGTGTCCCCGTGACACCGAGCCGCCGTCGCACCCTTGTCCGGTGGTCGGACCCTTCGTTCCTGCGGGCCGGAGTACCCCTCGAACAAGTGTCCAGGCATGCTGTGGTCTCCACAGATGCCTCTGGCACAGGATGGGGGGCCACGTACAACGGGCTTTGGACGGGGCCTCAGCTGCATTGGCATATCAATTGCCTCGAGTTGCTAGCGGTACATCTTGCGCTGACCCGCTTCAAGAAGCTGTTGTCAGGCAAGCACGTTCTAGTCCGCTCAGACAGCACTGCGGCCGTTGTGTACATCAACCGTCAAGGTGGTCTACGCTCCCGTCGCATGTCGCAACTCGCCCGCCATCTCTTGTTGTGGAGTCAGAAGTATCTGAGGTCCCTTCGGGCCACTCATGTCCCAGGTGTGCTCAACCGTGCAGCCGACGAGCTGTCACGGCAGCCTCCACTTGCGGGCGAGTGGCGGCTCCACCCCCAGGTGGTCCAGCTGATTTGGCAGCATTTCGGCGAGGCCCAGGTAGACCTGTTTGCCTCCCCAGAAACTGCCCACTGCCAGTGGTTTTATTCCCTGACCGGCGGCACGCTCGGCACGGATGCCCTGGCACACAGCTGGCCCCTGGGTCTGCGCAAATATGCGTTTCCCCCAGTGAGCCTTTTCGCACAACTCCTATGCAAGGTCAGGGAGGACGGGGAGCAGGTTCTGTTAGTGGCTCTGTACTGGCCCACTCGGACCTGGTTCTCAGACCTCATTCTCCTCGCGACAGCCCCTCCCTGGCCGATTCCTCTGAGGAAGGACCTCCTGACTCAGAGACGGGGCACCCTGTGGCACCCGCGTCCCGATCTATGGAACCTCCACGTGTGGTCCCTGGACGGGATGCGGAGGTTCTGAGTGATCTCCCGCAAGCGGTCGTAGACACCATCACTTCCGCTATAGCTCCTTCCACTAGGAGTCTCTATGCGTTGAAGTGGAACCTGTTCGTCGAATGGTGCGCCTCTCGCCGAGAGGACCCCCGATCATGTTCGGTCGGATCCGTGCTTTCCTTCCTGCAAGATGGGTTGGAGCGAAGGCTGTCTCCCTCCACCCTCAAGGTGTATGTTGCCGCTATCGCCGCACATCACCACGCAGTTGAGGGTAAGTCCCTGGGGAAACTGAATCCTCCTGAATCCAACTGATCGTCAGGTTCCTGAGGGGGCGAGGAGACTGAATCCTCCTCGCCCTTCCTCCGTACCCTCTTGGGATCTGACCCTGGTTCTCACAGCTCTCCGGGGTCATCCCTTTGAGCCTTTGCAATCAGTCGACCTGAAACTAATGTCTCTTAAGACGGTTCTTCTGGTTGCATTGGCTTCCCTGAAGAGGGTAGGGGATCTACATGCATTTTCGGTCGACGAAACGTGCCTAGAATTCGGGCCTGGTGATTCTCACGTCATCCTGAGACCCAAGGTTCCTACCACTCCCTTCAGAGATCAGGTAGTGAACCTGCAAGCGCTGCCCTCGGAGGAGGCAGACCCAGCCCTAGCTTTGCTGTGTCCCGTCCGCGCTCTGCGCGTTTACGTGGATAGAACGCGAAGCTTCAGGACCTCAGATCAGCTCTTCATCTGTTACGGAGGCCAGCAGAAGGGAAAGGCTGTCTCCAAGCAGAGGATGGCCCACTGGATAGTGGATGCCATCGCCTTGGCGTACGAATCCCAGGGAGTGCCTTGCCCGCTCGGGTTGAGAGCCCACTCCACCAGAGGGGTGGCCTCTTCCTGGGCGCTGGCTCATGGCGCCTCGCTGACAGATATCTGTAGAGCTGCGGGCTGGGCGACACCAAACACGTTCGCTAGGTTTTATAGCCTACGTGTAGAGCCGGTATCCTCACGTGTACTCGCATCCACTAGTCGGTAGACGTGTTGTACCCACTCTAAGTGTCGGCTTGCAATGCCATTCCCGCCACTGGCCGAATACGTGCATACTTTCACTCCAGTCGTGTTCCCCGCTTGGCGAACCCTGTCGAGTTCCTCCGCCTCCCCCTTCGGCTCGGACATTGCGGAGTGTCTGATGCCAGGCCTACATCCGTCGCTGACGCTGTCTGTTGGCTGGGGCCCATATGTCGTGACTCCTCTACGTGAGCGGTCCCATATGTGTAATTATCCACGGTTTAAAACTCCCTACGGGCTGAGTCCGTGTCTTTCCCTTAGCAGAGCCAGCTCTGCTGTCACCTGTCAGATGAGTCTCCCCCTACCAGGTGGAGCCATCCCAGGGACTCCATATGCGTACTGCCCCCCGGGCCAGTCCATATGTGTATTCCCACGTAAACTCCTCCCCCATTGGGTAGGTAGTGGTCTCCGCAGCGTCCCTTACGGGTTCGCTTCCCCAGTGTAGTCTAGTTTACTTAGTGGGTAGTGGTTAGACAGCAGTAGACTCTCTCGGTGTAAGCTCGCCCCCTTCACCGCCAGCCGGTGCTATGGGCGGCTGAGCTTGCGCTGGGCACTGGAAGGGGTTTCGTAACTGTGGCGCTTTAGTTGGGATCCCAATTCGTCGGTCACTACTGACGTACGTCGAACGTGACCGACTGAAAGGGAACGTCTCGGTTACGTATGTAACCCTCGTTCCCTGAAGGAGGGAACGGAGACGTACGTCCCGTCGCCACAGTTTCTGTACCCTCGCTGTAGCGCGGACACCAGTTGTCTCCTCAGCGAAAAACAGAGTGCGATTGCATCTGCTTCCTATTTATATACACCTGTCGGGGGCGGTGCGCATTATGCAAATATCGCACGCCAATTCCATTGGCTTGTTTTAGTTTACACGAAGCTGATAGGGCTCTCTAAGCGATATCCCAATTCGTCGGTCACTACTGACGTACGTCTCCATTCCCTCCTTCAGGGAACGAGGGTTACATACGTAACCGAGACGTTTTCCATACTACAGAGCCTTACACATGACATGCAGGGGAAAAAAAACGTAAAGCGTGCACACGATTTAGTAAATCGAGGGAATGACTTAGTGAAGCGTGTGCATGATTTAGCCTACTATTTTTTCCTGCATGTCAAATGAAAGCCAAAAAGGGCAAAACGCCTGAAAAAAGCTATATTTGTATGTTTGAAACCAAACCATAATTTTTTAAAAGAGCAGTGAACACATTCTGGTAAACTTATCCTTTTGTGCTCCACAGAAGAAAGACAAGTCAGATAAGAAAGAAATGTGAGTTTTGAACGACACAATGGCGAGTAAATGATGACTGGGCTTAACTGTTGGCTGGTGTAATCTTTTGCAAAATACAGTATTTGCAAGTAACAGCAACATTTATTTAGTCGTAACACATGATGCAAGGGGCATATAATGTGATTAGTATAATGCACTACAGCTTAATAGTATCTTGATTTAGACTGACCTATTTTCATGGTTTATTTGCAGAGAAAGACCTTTACAAATTAATTATGTATCTCATCTAGAGAAAGTTAAGTAATCAAATAAGCCAATGCAATCTTAAAGTCATCAAACAGCTTTGGGTAGAGACAGCCTGCTAAACTATATTACATCTCTGCTGCGTCTGCAAACTTCTGCTGGGCTAGAGGGAGGACTTGCTTATTATTTGTTTATATAGGACATGCAGTAACCTGCCCTAGATGTTTCAATAGGGAAAAAACAAGTTCATGGATTACTGCATTCCCCATAGATGAAGAGTAATGTGGATCTGCAACTGTACACACATAAATACTGTATAATAAATTAAACAAATAAGGGTAGCACTTTATTTTACAGTCCTGTTCCCCATGTACATATGATGCACTTATTACAGTAACTGGGCAATGACTAAATAATAACCCTGAATCTACCCCTTAACCTAATCTTAACCCCTGTAGCTACATTACATTACCCAGTATTTTCTTAGGTAATACACGTAAGTAAACAATAGAAAATGTATTGGATTTTAATCTACATGAATCATAATATAATCTACCTTTGAGAGAGACTTAAAACTAAAAAAAAAAAACTCATATGCCCTCATAATGTTAGTCAAAATATCTTCCCCTCCCTCCTGCAGCAACATCTCTTCTCTTCTCTTATGACGTGCACAAGGGCAGGACAACCTGTCACTCACATGAGATTACTGTAATAGAATACCACAATGATCCAATCATTCATTAAACTCTAGATGGACAAAATCAAGTGTTTTTTTCTTGTTCAAGAAGCTGTTTCACTTGGATAATCACAACAGGGAAGAAAAGACTATCGCAATTTCTGGTTCATGCCGGCTTTAATCACAAAATAATAAACTAATACGAACTGATCGGAACTGACTGTGAGTACACATCAATGATTACTATAGTAATACGATGATAATAAAATTATTCTTTTTAATGTTCTTGTAATGTTTGGCTTTTTTCTTGGCCAGTTTTATTTATAGGGATAGTGAGGACTGTAAATGATAAGTGTGATAAGAGCACCAACATGTGCACTAACCACTACACCATGTCTCTGGCACTTCTTTACACTTTTCACGCGAAATTATTTGAAACCAGTAACAGAATTTGACATCAGATGAAAAATAGAGTGTTGTTAGAGTTTATTATTAGTACTGCCCAAGTCTTTGCTAAATATATCAACATACAAAACATTTAATGACTAATTTGACTGATGTTCTCCCATTCACTAACAACCAGAGCCAAACTTAGGTAATGTTGTTTTTAAGCCTATTATTTGAAGCAAACGAAAAGTTAGCAACTTTGATTAAATCACAGCACTGCAGCAGTCTATCATTACCAAGAGAGCATCTGTGTTCTGCTCAACAGAAGTGTTGCCAACTCAGTCTAAAGTACAGAGCTCAGCAGAGACTACAGGAACAAGCTGGCACAGATCCGACATTAAACATCCTTCCAAATGTACCAGAGGAACAAATCCAGGAAACACATTAAGACCTTTCACAGTCTCCAAAACACTGAGCAACCACCAAAGATATACACACAAAGGTCCAGCAGAGGAGGGAATTGAGTGGACAAATTTGCTGCACAACTGCAATAGTTAGCCATGCACAACACCACTCTGTGCTGCAACCCACTGTGCATAAAGCTGCACATACTAAACTAAAGGGTGGGTTGCTAAACCCTTCTGTGGTCAGCTATTGACGCAAATAGAATAAAATCAATGAAACTTAAAGGGAAAAGAAAAGAAAAACACTACTTACAGTTTTTCATGGGAAAATAAGAATGCTTTCCCATTCCAATAGAGCTCTGTGAGTATGACAGCCTGGGGAGAATATCCATTTAGCACAACAGTCAGAGGAAAGCAAGAATAGAAGAGAGAATGGAGGGAAAATTCGGCAGAGGGGACAAGAGAATAACTGTGCAATGCAGAGGCCAGAGGGAAAGGATTAGAAGAGACAGAAAGAGAGAGAACGATAAAGTGAAAGGCAGAGAGAGAAAGTGCGCGTGGGTGATAATCCCTGTCCTTGGTAGAGTTCAGAAACCCGAGCAGAAATCAACTCATCCACCTGGCAAATGCTTGCCACAAAATTGGGATTTGTGCTCAAAATCAGAGTTACAAACAGAATATTGTAATGGAAAAAAACACCATTTAAATAATTCTCAGTAGAGCTTAGATCGGGCCCAACAAATCAAGCCCGACCCTACCCGAGCCCGAGCACGTTGTGTCCGAGCCCGGCCCGGCCCGGCCCGACACGTCCACTGTAATTATGAGCCCGAGCCCGATTTAAACCCGACCATTTTTAATATGTGGGCCGTTATAACCAGGGGCGGCGCCAGATTATTTTATTTTTTTTAATGCAGGTGCTGCTGTGCTAGATCATAGGCTACAGGGGGGAGCTGCGCAGTTATATAAATTATATAAATACTATTAATAAATGAGCAAAAAATTGGCCACTCAATATTAAATATTAAATTATTTTAATTATAATAAAGTTTTAATTTTATTAAATTGAACAAGCTCAACATTCAGCATTCAATCAAATATTCTTAAAGATTAATTATTATTAATAATGTTACTTCAACCTATTGTTATTTTAACATAATATGTGTGTGAGCAACAAGCAAGATGTGCATTTGTAAATTCGGTGACAGCGTGTGTTACGAGTTTCAAATGGTGTAAGTGTGTCCGTGGCGCGCCGGCGCCTCCATATCAATATTATATTATCTGCTATATTGCTTTTTATGTATTAAATCCAGGTAATTGGATGATGAAAAATGTATTAAAATTAAGATACAATTAATACTAAACGAAATTCACTTTAAAGAAAATCTTTCTTCAAAACAAATTTAACAAACTTGAAACTAAATGTGCTTATTTAATGGCTAAAACACGTAGGCTATAGCTAGACTCTCTTTTTGTACAAATTGCAGCACATTCATTTAATTCTGAATTTTGCATATGTAAGTTGAAAAGCATTTGTTTGTGCATAGTAAAACATATCTGTAACATTTATCAAGTTCATAATTGTGCGTGCATTTATTAATTATTATCTTAATGAATAATACGACAAGGAAGAAGCATGTAAACTGCGTTGTTTGTTTATTAAAACTAGTTTAAAATGTTTCCATACCTCCGATTTTCCTCCAGACTTGCTCAAAGTTAATTCTCCTGTTTTATTTTTTTTCTTTGGTTCTTCAAGCTCCATGTTGTACTTAAGCCTCGTTTCGGCTCCGACAAGGTTTTGTTCCGTCTTCTGAGGGGTGTCAACTCACACCAGAAGCATTTCAGAAGCGAAGCGGCTGGATTCGCGAGACCACTAGATTTGCCTGGCAAACATTGTTTTCGTTAATTTTTTCATGTTTTTAATGGCTAAATGGTTATATTTTGTCCGGTTTGATTGTGTTTATTGCTATGCCATACTTTATTTTGCTGTAGCCATACAGATGAAGTTAAAACACAACAAAAAACAAGAAATTTCAAGTTCGAATCTCTTGTCGTCAGTTTCTGGCATCGTATTAATGTGAAATATGAGCGGGAGTTTACTCAGGGTGATTATTTTGACTTTATTTTGTATTTCAGCTGCGCGTCTTGGACGCGGCGTCCGTCAAAAATATCTTTAGCGAAGCGGCGAGCCGCTTCTGGGACGCTTCTCAAACGCACCGCGGCGCGGCTGGTGTAAACACGAGCATTGACTAGAGTGGCCGCGTATCAGCTCCGGTAGCCGCGTCGCAGCCGTAACGCGCCGCACGCGTGTAGTGTAAACGAGGCTTTAAACGAGGCTTTAAGCTACTGAATAGTACAACACGCACAACAGGTGTGATGCGTCACGCGTGCGAGACTGCGAGTGGACGAGACGCTGCGCATGACACGTGACAAGGGCCCGACCCGGCCCGAGGACGGTGGCGGGAAATATGGGCCCGACCCGGCCCGCGGGTCGGGTCGGGTCGGGTCGGGCCGAGTCCGGGCTCGGGCTCGGGCAGAGAATCTAAGCTCTAATTCTCAGCACTCATCAAAAAGTGGTCTGTACCTAATTTCCACACAAATGTCCATACTTGACTAATTGATTTATTTTATTAACTCTGCAATCAACTTGATGTTGGGTCCAACACAATACAATTTTAATAGTAAAAATACAACATGTTTAAAAAGATTACACCCCAAGCCACACAGCCAATAATAATAATAAATATTATAAGTTATGTTTTCAAGTATAAGTGTTAAAAAAAAAACAGCCATTTTAAAATCATTGGCCAAATTTTTTTGATCACCTCCTCAGTTTAAACACTCTTGAACAAAATGAGCAGTCTTACCTGTCCCTTTCCCATTGAGGGGCGAGTTATAACGGGACCACATGGTGGTCTGTCTGGGGGCGTCCTCATTGGACACTGCGGTACCATCTGGGTTGGCATAGAACAAGAGGAGGGGCTGGAAGTGACCTCGGATACATTTAGATGCCACATCTTTCCACTTGGAGCCAATCTTGATATAAGGTATTGGATACAAGAATATATCAATAAACGACAAGAGGTTCAAATATCAGAAAGCTCACTAAATTTAGAAAAAAATTTGCAAAATTTTACCTTCAGGGGTACAACAGCTTGTTACTGGGACAGAACCCCTAAAAGGGCAACTTCATACCTTATCAACCCCTAAAAATTGTGTTTTATTACTTAGAGTAGTGATATATACCCTTAAGGTACTATTATGAATTATGGTAAGATGCCCCTTTAAGGGTACTGCCCCAGTGACAAGCTGCTGTACTCAGTGTTCGAAGCGGGCTGGTACATACCGGTACGCAGTACTGGCATTTCTATATTTTAATCTGTACTGTACCCTCACATTTTCTTGTGTACTTCTCACATGTTGCCAGTACTCTGACCTCCCTGGACTGTGATTTCCACCCTCGGGAGTATACCGGCACTTTTTTCCCCCACTTCAAGCACTGGTTGTATACAGAGTGTGATGATGTTGCTTTTCACTAGTTTTTAGAAGATGCATCTTCAACCAGTGCAATGAAACGAGGAGCCAGACACTCTTCGTTCAAAGGTATATATAAAAGTGCTTGCTATTATTACTCATGTCTGCACTAATAACATCTGGCTTTACTAGTTGGAGAATCCAAAAAGTAATTTTAAAGAGGTGTGTGTTAGCAAAGATAACACTGAAATCAGCTCTGGTCCTATTCAAAAAGGTGGTGAATATGTGAATGGTGTCAAGAGAATACAGTAAACAAGATTCAGAGATACTGTACTTGCAATAGCTTTTGATGAAGACCTGGTCTTTTGAAGAGAGAATGACTCCATCGCCTACAGGAACGTGCCACTCTTAAATTTGTTAAATAAGCTTAAAGGTTTAGTTCACAACAAAATTAAAATTCTGTCATTAATTACTCACTCTCATGTCGTTCGAACGTTGGAACACAAATGCATATATTTTTAATGAAATCTGAGAGCTTTCTACTATAAACTATAATTTGCACAATAGTTTGTGCAAAAAAACCTCATAATTGACCACTTGAGAAAAACATCTACTCTCATGTCGACACAACATGCATGCATCATGGTGCTCTCATGATTGAGCATTGGAGATTAATATTTTGTAAATAAGATGGTAAATTATGTTTTGTTTTTTGCACAATGTACTCGGATCCCTTCATAAAACTGAGGTTAAACCACTTGGATAACAAGGATTATTTTAATGATCTTCACTACCTTTTTGGGGCTTGAAAGTGGTAGTTGCGTATGCTGTCAATGGAAAGACAGAAAGCTCTCTGATTTCATTAAAAAGATTCATTCACTCTTCATTTGTGTTCCGAAGATGAATGAAAGTCATAACAGAATTTTCATTTTGGGGTTAACTAACCTTGTAATAGTATGAGTATCTGACTCACTGGGGCTCAGGCCAGGAAGCAGACAGGCTTAAGCGACCGTCTGCTAGCTGCCTTCACACAGCACACAAATCACATCACGTAAAGACTGTGTTTGTTCAAACTCTTTACTAAGCTCTGCACACTAAGCTTAGCTTATTTAGTCTGCACCTCATTATCATTCCGGTAATTACAATTACTTTAACTAAAAATAGATTTATTAACAAATGTCCACATCTGACTCCACTTTTATACCAAAAAAAAGCTACACAACTTAATACAATATCAAAACCATATGGTAGACCGTATACTATATCCTAAAGAGATGCTTGGTGTAGCTTGATGTAATTTGTTCCTCATTTTAATTTAGTTAAATTATTGTCACTGTTTAACTAAAATGATGGAATGAGTAAGTCATGGCCACCACTTAACTAAAACAAGAGTATGGATTAATAAGGTGTGAAACAAAGTTTTAATTCACCACAATAATCTTGTTTTCCCCCACATGTCATGTATTGTCATGTATTTTTTTTAGTCCTCCTTATATATTTAAATAACTGACATAAAAATGTGCTGTTTCAAGTGGTTAACTAATGGCATTGTGCCTGATCTGCAAAGAGTAAATTGCAGTGCTTTAGGAATTCAATTTCAGGTGCTATTACCCCACTAAATATGCAAAACAGGGTATGAGGCTCAGATGTTTAGTATGAGTGAGAAAAGAGTCGTTCCACTCCAAAAAAAAGTCTGTTCACACAATAAAAACAACTGTGCCAATAACTGTATGATTTCAGAAGATAAAATGTGATATAAATCTGAACATGCATCAGATATTTGTTGGAAATCTTAGTCTGGTAGAATCTGTTGGATAATTTGTAGTCTTTGAGATATTTTGAGATTTTACAATATACAGTATAAAGCTTATGCAGTGGTAAGTAGTCATTTAGCAAAGACTTTCAACCAACGTTACTGACAGACAGTAAAGCTGCAAGATGCAAGGTCTCTCTGCAACAAGCTGAGGTTAAGTGCAATAAACATGAACACAATGATGGAATCTCATGGATCAACCCTTGTGGTGTTTGAACCAACAGCCCACATCCAACACTTTTTAGGAGGTAAGTGTCAGATAATAAATACAGTAACTATTTCACTCATGCTGTATGTACAAAATGTGTTTTTGTTAAATACCTCTTTCACGGTTGCATCATCAAAAAAGATCCATTTGGAAGACTTGCTGTGAAAAGCGAATGCTAGGTAATGTCGACTAGAGTAACAGATCATTCCCACCAAGTGGAGATCTCTTTTCTTGGCATTTTCATCAGTGACTCTATAAAACAGCTGAAGAATAAACAGAGAAAACAGTCAAACTTACATTTAAAACTCTCAGAGTGAGGAAAATGAAACACTGAAGATATTTTGAAGCATTGTGCTTCACAATGTGACATATATAGTCTACTGCAGAACTGCAATATTAGTTCAATCTACGGACATTGATGTCTCAAAATCAAAATAAAATGGTAAACTGCCTCCAGCTCATGGGGTTCAAACTGGATGGTTTTGTCATATTGTGCCAAGGTTCATGATGTCTCCTCTGGTGAAGTGACCTAGAAATTACGTGATATTGGCCTCCAGTACTCATATGACTGCTGAAGAGGAAACTGAGGTCTAACAGAGGGGAGTATGGCAAAAGATGGCTGACTTTATCATCACACACTTGCAAACAGCCATGTGGCATTTAAATTTATACATGCAGTGAGACCAAAAATATGACTTTTTTATAAAAAAATAAATAAATATATATACAAATTTTGATACTCCTGTACAAAAATTCAGATATCCTTGCTTCTGCTAAAGCACACAAGATGGTGAGTCCCACACATGACATGCAGGACATTTTGAATCATTTAAATGTTGAATAATACAACAATGACATGCACTGCACTATAATATAATTACACAACATGATCATATTGAATAGGTGCAGAATAATAAAAACTGACTGAATAATAATAAACAGACAATTCATCATTTAGCTACAGTCATGCAGAGAGATTTGACCCTCACCCCCGAAAGATTGAGGTTTGGGCCCAAAGAGCGGATGACATCTTCAGTGAGGTCAGACTGTTCAGCGTCCCACACAAAGCCAATGGTGACGATCTCTGGGCAGTTCATCAGCACGCGTCGGATTTTGATACTCTGCCCACAGTTACTCTGCAATGCATAAGAGAACAGATCAAAATGTCAAGCAAAGGGATGCTGATGCAGTATGTAATAATAATACTATTTTATTTGCAGTAACAGATTACACACTTTATAATCTGGATTACGTAATCAGATTTTTAAAAAAATAACTGTAATTAGATTAATATGTGATAGTGTTGCAATTTGAATGTATGTATTACAATCTCTAAGATAAATAATTATTTTGTTGCTGTGTTAACATTGTTGTGTGTGTGCATGTGTATGTTTGCATATACAGCTATGGGAAAAATTAAGAGACCACTTAACATTGATTTCTGAACTTGGAGTGGTCTCTTAATTTTTTCCATAGCTGTATATAGTTCTAATTATTCTCAACTATTTTTTATTTATTTTTATTTATTTGGAGTTTGGTAACTATTTGGTTTGATGTAAGATTGCCTTTAAGGAAGCGGCTATGCTTTGTGTGTTATGTTTTTGAATGACAGATGGGGGTGGGATTAAATACGTTTTCTTCTTCCAATTCCTTTTCAAGCCGATATATATATATATATATATATATATATATATATATATATATATATATATATATATATATATATATATATATATACATGCAAATTTATTTTATTAAATGTATTATTTTTATTTTAATTGCTCAAAACAAATAAATGAACAAACAAACAATTATATTATGTTTTGAAATAATTGTAATCAGACAACAGTTACTTTTTTTATTGATTATATGATTACACATTACTCACACAATGGCAATAAATCATTCAGAATTTTTTATTCTCCCTATTTCTTATTTTTAATCTTTTAAAATTTCCTTTCTAAAGAAAATCTACAACTTAAAAACATTCAAAAAGTCTTCCAGTTTTGTGGAATTGCACACAAAGACCAGCCACTAGTCCATTGGCTATAATTACATGGATAATGGAGAGGCCACACAGCATTTGACCACTGGATTTACAGAAATCATTTCACCTTTTCTCAACATTGCAACTTTGCATATCGAATAAAGTCTTGACAAACACATTAATTATTATTTTAATTATACTCAGTAAGTCATTAAAACCATGTACAGCTATGCCTTGCTTTTATCTTTCAAACACATTTTTTTTTATTATTATAATATTATGTATTTTAAGTTTACTTTTTATTTAATTATAAGCTTTCCATTAAACTCACAAACCCCCTACAGTTCCTTCACAAATGCCAGTTAGAGAAACCATGACACAATGTAATGTATGTTTAATGTACTTCATGTTGTTGATAACAAAGAATGGAATATATTTTATTTCTCTTAATCAAACGTGATTGTCATGATTCCTGTCTTGTGCTCTCCTGACATTATGTGGACTTATTTCCTGTTTTATGCCATGTTTTGTTCCCAGGTGTGTCTTGTTTGCCAATCACCCCTTGTGTATATTTAGCCCAGTGTTTGTCATGTTCTTTGTCTAGTGTTGTCTTTAGTGGATGTTATGTGTGCTCTGTTTATCTCACAGTTGGAATCTCCTGTTTGTTGCCTGGATTTACTTTTGTTGTTTTGTTTTAATAAACTAGTCTGCATTTGGATCCTCCTCTGTCATTCCGGAGCTGCCTCATAACAGTGATAAAGTAACTACTGTATTGACTACTGTAAGTTATTGAGGCAGAATTATGAAAAAAAAAATAAAAATGTAAATTAGAATGAGAATCTTATGTGGTAAGAAAGAGGTAGTCTGTTTCATTTAAAATACATCTAAAAGACATACTATCCAAGTAAAGCTATAGTATACATGTAAGCAGGGATTGACATTAACTATTTTGATACCATGGGGGAAAACTGCCATATATTTTTATATATTATAAGGCAGCAGGTATATATTAGGCTGCTGTCACTTTAAGGGTGTACTCACACTAGGCGCTCTGAACCGAGCCAGAGAGCGTTTGACCCCTGAAGCCCGGTTCGTTTGACTAGTGTGATCACTCCATACCATGCCCGGGCGCGGTTCGTTTAGCCGTCCCCGGACCACTGAGGTAGGCCAGAGCACATTTCAGTTGGGCTCAAGCACAGTACGCATGCATTGTGAGCGCTGACCATGCCGGAGCACGGAACAGCTACTACTTTTGTGTGCGCTACTGTCATCATTGTGATGGCAAACATCTTTATTACTACTTGAATAGTACACTTTTCAATTAATGTAATTAATTTGAGTGTATTTGCGTTTATAACGGGTCTGGTTCTCACCTTATTGATGAACAGGAATTGTAGTTTGTGAGTAAAGCTGAAAATCCCTCCATTAACATCAGCTGCCTTCGTAATAATCCTCTTATACATGCAAGTGAAAGTCGCTGCACGGTATAAATGATAAATCTATTAGGCAGTATCTGCTTTTTCTTCCTGTTTTCTTGCATACAAAAAGCTACATGACGTAAGCGTGCCTCGGCACGGAACATTAAGTGCAATGTGAGTGTGAATGTGTAAGGCAACGTGCCTAGTGTGAGTACACCCTAAGACCTGACGCACAGATCCATTATACTGTTACACATGCATTTTCTTTTCCAACTGTTTACGTTCACTTAAAATATAACTGACTGTGTTTATGTGAATACTTGCCAAGATATTATTTTGTGTATATTTGACTGTTTAAACACAATAAGCAGCGAAAAAGAACTTTGTGTGCAAGTAAAATTGCACGCAATACATGCAATCCCCTGAAATTCAAACACTGTAACATCAACAATATTCATCCGGTAAGGGGAGGCAGGTTTGTGTGTCAACTCGCTTTCAGAGAGATGAGAGAGCAGCTGATATCATGTATCTATTCTGTAGAAAATGAGTATTGGAAGCGTTTCAGATATTTCAGTATCAATATGTATCAATCAATATTTTTGACAACACTACATTGGACTTAGTTTATTGTTTCAGATGCCTTTTTAAAAGACTACAATTGAAAAATATATATAAAATGTAACCAACATTTTTGACACCAATACATTGCCCTTAATTTATTGTTTTTGATACCTTTTTAAAAGACTACAATTGAAAAAAGTATTTATTATATATACAATTCAACTGCGACATCCTGAAATCCACCCGCATTTGGCATTCTGTTCTGAAGCACTCTGAGAAGGATTTGCAGATTTAACATTTATTGCCTGTATAGACAAGACAATTTTCCAAATAATGAGTAATTCCTTTAAAAGGATGTAGTAACACTTGAGTCATTGCCATCCAAAACCTTACAAAACCCTCAGATGCTTGCAAAGACTTCAGTTATCATGCTTTTCACTTCAAGCATGGCTTTTCAATCCAAGTAACTCCTTCTGAAGGATTTGGTAATACTTGAGTCATTACTAGTGGGTTACCATGATCTTCACTTTAGAATTAATTATACATCATGCATTATTCACATTAATTATAAGCCTGTATATAGTAGCTCTTAGTTGTCCTCTGAGAGGTATGTAAAAATATAGTTATTGATTAGCTAATAGTGAACTACCAACTTCAACTGAGAGCTAATACTTACTAATTTGTTAATCAGAGATTCTTGCTAAACTTGGCATGTTAATTATTAGCACTACACGTGATGCAACTAAAGCTTCAGGTAATTTCTAATACAGTGATGGAACTGACAATGTATATACAATGTCCATAAAGATGTCATATTCTGCTTTCTTTGATTTGCTGCACTCTTCAAAACATTGTTCAAACTTATCAAAGCAAGGTTTAATGTTATTAGATCTGCCACCAATAAGTAATTTAGTAATAAATAAAAAAAAAAAAAACAGAAAGAGTGTTTTCATGCAAAATTGTGCCTGAGCCAATTTGATTTAAATAATGTTATCTGTGATATGTAATGACATCTTTACAGGCTTTACAACTTTACTACATTGGAATGAAATGTACTATGATGCATTAACACACTTAACAGAGGGCAACAAAAATGCACTTAAAAATAAGAGTTAGACACAAATGTGGTAGCATCTAGAGTGCATGCAACTAGTTAAAAAGGAAACAAAAGTTTGCATACTGGGCAGTTGCGGAGATCTCCAATAGTGTTGGCTGCCTGCAGCAGTTCACCAAACATGTCTGAGCGTAGTCTGTCTGTCTTCTCCAAGATTCGCTCCACTTGTTGACTGACAAAAGAGCAAAAGTACAAAGAGGATCACTTCTGACACAGAACCACTCTCGCTAGTAGACAATGCAATAGTGTACTGCAGTGCTGACCTTGCTCTATTCCACTTAGTTTAAATTAAACTGTAATCCTTCGATGCAAACAATGCTCTTTCTGTGAAGCTTTCAGCTATCAGTCAGAACTTTTTGTGAAGCTATTTCTATCTGTCAGAATTTAACTTTTGTCCCTCCCAAAGAATGCAGGTATGATGATTATAATGGGTCAACTGGATCCTCACACTGACACTATTAATAATTTTATTTTTTTAAATATTGTGATTTGATTGCAGAAGATTTTCTCTCAGTAACAGTAGATTATTTCACTCACCAGAGGGCTGTGGAGGACACATAATGCACAAGCTCAGTGAAAGGGTGTGGATCTGATGATGCTCCACAACTACGACAAACAAACTAGAGAGGGAAAGAAACTTCTGTGAGGGTGGAGTGCAGTTTTTTAACAAAAATGTAAAAAAATAATTAACAAAAACTTCATGATTCAAAGACTATCAGAAAACACTAAGACAATTGTTATTTTAAGCTGTAACTGAGTAAATAAGAAAAAAGAGAAAACAACATCATAGTACCTGCTCATAAAGAGTCATGGCAAACTTCTGGTGGGTGATGCATGATTTGGAAGTACAATTTTCTGTGGATGAGTCAGAAACAAGGTGCAGGTGTATCCTTTCTAGAATGTTCTCCTGTCTCCCAAAGTTTACAAAAAAGATGAAAAAAAAAAAAAAAAAAAAAAAAAAGATCAGTGACAAATCAGTTATTCTTAGTTCTAGGCTAACACTTCTTCATGTTATTTTTAACAATCGTCGTTATTATTAGTGACAGCAACCTACCACAAAGAAGGTCAAACAACAAAAAAACAGCAACTTCAAATAAAGCACATTAATGGCACCAAATGGATTAAAATTAATCACAGTAAGAAAGAAAAGAAAAGAAAAGAAAAGAAAAGAAAAGAAAAGAAAAGAAAAGAAAAGAAAAGAAAAGAAAAGTGAACCATTATATTTGATCGCTCATACAATGAGCAAGTGGACAATGCATTTAATACACATACAACATTAATAAAAATAGGTATAAGTACTATATATATATACATATATATATATATATATATATATATATATATATATATATATATATATATATATATATATATATATGCTAATTAAACAATTTGCCATATTTTCCATTTAGTTTATCAAGATATTTCTTCACACAAGGGGACAGGAGAGCCATTGTGAGTCTGAAAAAAAGCCTAGTGAGTGATCTATCCCTTTAATATCCCTTTAATTGGGTTGTTGTGCAACTTTTACTATACATGCAAACACTGGTAACATTTTATTAAGGGATGATGTACTGTAGTTACACATTTTATATGTACTTACTATAGTAGTAAGAGTTAATTATGTATAATTAAAGGCAACCATAAACTAATCCCAAACCTTAACCATAGTAACTATTTGTACACAAACAAGCAATTTTAAGAATTACAGGCTTTCTTTTTCAGAGAGAAGAACTTTATCCTTAGATCAATGAGGCTCAGAACAATGAGGCATACAATTAGTTTTCAAACCCGATTCCAAAAAAGTTGGGACACTGTACAAATTGTGAATAAAAACAGAATGCAATAATGTGGAAGTTTCAAATTTCAATATTTTATTTAGAATACAACATAAATGACATATCAAATGTTTAAACTGAGAAAATGTATAATTGTAAGGGGAAAATAAGTTGATTTTAAATTTCATGGCATAAACATATCTCAAAAAAGTTGGGACAAGGCCATGTTGACCACTTTGTGGCATCCCCTCTTATTTTTATAACATTCTGCAAACGTCTGGGGACTGAGGAGACAAGTTGCTCAAGTTTAGGAATAGGAATGTTGTCCCATTCTTGTCTAATGCAGGCTTCTAGTTGCTTAACTGTCTTAGATCTTCTTTGTCGCATCTTCCTCTTTATGATGTGCCAAATGTATTCTATAGGAGATCTGGACTGCAGGCTGGCCATTTCAGTACCTGGATCCTTCTTCTGCGCTTCTGGATTATGTTTAGATATGGCTTCTTTTTTGACCTATAGAGTTTCAGCCGGCAACGGCAAATGGCACGGTGGATTGTGTTCACTGAAAATGTTTTCCGGAAGTATTCCTGAGCCCATGTTGTGATTTCCATTACAATAGCATTCCTGTATGTGATGCAGTGCCGTCTAAGGGCCAAAGATCACGGGCATCCAGTATGGTTTTCCGGCCTTGACCCTTACGCACAGAGATTGTTCCAGATTCTCTGAATCTTTGGATGATATATTTGGATGATATTATGCACTATAGATGATGATAACTTCAACTCTTTGCAATATTTCTCTGAGAAACTCCTTTCTGATATTGCGCCACCATTTTTCACCACAGCATTGGGGGAAATGGTGATCCTCTGCCCATCTTGACTTCTGAGAGACACTGCCACACTGAGTATCTTTTTATACCCAATCATGTTGCCAATTGACCTAATTAGTTGCAAATTGGTCCTCCAGCTGTTCCTTATATGTACATTTAACTTTTCCGGCCTCTTATTGCTACCTGTCCCAACTTTTTTGGAATGTGTAGCTCTCATGAAATCCAAAAAGAGCCAATATTTGGCATGACATTTCAAAATGTCTCACTTTCAACATTTGATATGTTATCTATATTCTATTGTGAATAAAATATAAGTTTATAAGATTTGTAAATTATTACATTCCTTTTTTATTCACAATTTGTACAGTGTCCCAACTTTTTTGGAATCGGGTTTGTAAAAATAAATAAAAAACCTAACCTAATTAAAAGAAAACAAGTTGACAAAAAGATTAAATCCAATATTTGGTGATAATATAGCAAAATAAGAGATTTATAAGCTATTTTTCGTAGGCCAGTCATTTTGACCACGAACACCAAAAGTGTGACTTTGTTCCATTTTGTACAAAATAAAAGCATTTCAAAACACAGACTTCTGGGTTAAACCAAAGTCCTTTTAAGACAAGTCATTTCACTCAGTGGCCATCTTTGAAACGACTCTCTGGAATACAAGTGCAGCTCCTCTCTCTTTGAATGGGCAATTTATCCACAAATAATGCTGTTTTTTTTTTTTTTTTTTCACTAAAAAACTGGGGTGCATAAGCTCAGATCAACGAGGTATACGATCAATCAGTTCCAAAAAGAAACACAAAACCTGTCCTAATTAAAAGAAATCAAGTTGACAAAAAGATTGAATCTAACATTTGGAGATAATATAGCATTACGGGCGATTTACAAGCAATTTTTTAAAAGGCCAGATATTTCTGACCAGGAACACAAAAGGTGTTACAGGGTTTTCAACACAGCACAATGGTTAATTAATATTACTCAGTACTTCATGTAATTACACTGTAACAATGTCACCATTCGAATAAAGTGTAACCCAAACATTTAGGCAAGACACTGCAGAGCTCATAAAAACTGGCTTAGACCACTGCAAACAGGACAGTTTGCGATGGTCACGACTCACAAGTGAACATCATTTGTGACCTTGATCAAGTGAGATGTTTATATCTTAAGAGATAAAAACCTCTTTACTCTTTCCACTTTAACTTTAGCACTGCCATACAACTCTAATTTGTATTGACCTTGAAAACCAGGCCTAATATCTTTGTTAAAAGATACTAGGCATTAGATCCTTAAATAATGTCAAAATTTGAATAGTCCCTCTTGCACCACAGCTATGGATGACTTGTGAGCTGGTGTCTGAAGCATGTGTGATACACACTAATCTTGATTGGATATGGCGGTCAGGTGCTGTCACAGGTGTGCCAGCAGGGTATATAAGGGTGCCTAGAGAGGATGTCATCAATTTCAATTGTCTGAAGGAAGTTGTACAGGCTGGAAATATGGCAACGTGAAGCAATGTCTCGTTCCCCTTCTCATTGAGCTGATGCTATGGGAATGAAATACCCACTACACCATACTGAACAAATGCCTGTCCTTCAAATGCCCTGTCCTTCTGACCCTGCCTCCAGCTGGGGTCAACAATAGGGTCAGGAGAGGGAGATGTAGGACCTCAACTTGTCTACTCTATTGCTGCTCTCCTCAGCAATGGAGTGGCACACAGTGCAGGAAGCTTGCTTAGTATCCAGGAGCACCGACATGATATGCGGCCTGGCCCGCCACCACATATTCCTTACAATCGTCGGGCTACCAGAGCCGCCATGGGACTTGATCCACAGGGTGCAGACGCCAGGCTCCCATCCCTCTTGAAAAGAGGCAAGCGGAAGCGGAGCTTGTTCACTGGTCACAGTGAGGACAACCAGCTCGCTCAAGGGCAGGTCAAGCATGCTCCGCTCCAAGACACATATCACACAATTCATGAAGATTGCTGGGTGTTATGTATCTTTGACACTGCAACACACACTTTCAGAATATCTTTCTAGACATTTTTTACACTCCTAGCCACAAACAGAAAACAGAAAGTTCACACACATGGGTTGCAAACAAATGTCTTCCTGAAGACAAAGAAGCTGATGACACTCTCTAGGCCCCCTTATATAGCCTGCTGTTGCACCTGTGATGTCACCTGATGGCGTTAGCCAATCAAGATAGGCATGAAGCACACACACTGGCTCATGAGGAGCGTTCCCATAGCAACTACATGACGCACTGTAGAGTTCCACTTAGAAGAGGAAACAGAGGTATAAACAGATTTTATCACAACTACTAATTTTTCTCTCTGAAGTCAGACATACAAAACACTCTGCTGCATCATCCATGAGGCCCAGCTGGAAGCGCTGCTCATCTTTAAAGGTCTCGGCCAGAGCGTGACGCAGGGTGTCTGACGGCAGAGCCCGTTCTCGACTCTGCTGGAACTGACAGAAGATGCTCTGTAAAAAGAAACAGCCAAATAAACCTCACATACAAACTCAGCAATGCAGTACACACAATTCAGAAATGCAATAGTGTTCATTGAGAATGTCGTCTCAGATATTCTTTAAGTCACTATGGATGGAATCAAAATTAACAAACTGTTTTCATGGAATATTTATAAATCATTTATCTGTGTACATCCTTATTTTTTTTCAAAACATTAGCTCCCCCTTGCAGCAACATCTGTTCTCTGATGAAGTGTGCACCAGCATAAGGACTGGGCTATAATCCAGCAACCTGTCACTGACATGAAACAATTGCAGCAATTAGCAAAGAACAACAATCTAACAATCCAACGATTCAACAATCCAATCAATTCTCGATGGACAAAATCAAGTCCCGCACTACAAGTCAATGTGATTTACACTGATGCGCCACAACATTATGACCAGTCACAGATTAAGTGATTATCGCTGATCATCTCCTAACAAGGTCATATATTATGGTCTGGGTAGATTAATCAACGTGTTGAATGCAGGAGAACTGGGCAGGAGTAAAGATCTGAATGACTTTGACAAGGGCCGAACTGATGACTAAGTCAGAGTATATCTGAAACGGCAAGGCTTGTGGATTGCTCCCTTTTAGCAGTGACAAATATTTACCAACAATGGTTCGAGGAGGGATAAGGAGACAGGGTGTTGGGTGCTCAAGGCTCAGCAATGCTCAAGGGCAACAAAGGTCTGAGCCAACAGAAGGTCTATTGTGGCACGAGTCACACAAAATTTTAATGATTGTTATGGTTACCAATCAGAGTGCATATGACAACCCCTGTCCACCTACAAGTGTCGGAACTGGACCTTGGAACAGTGGAAAAAGGTCGTCTGGTCCGATGAGTTCCATTTTCATTTACATCACATGGATCTGGGAAAGTGATGGCAACATCACTTCCCCAGTGAATTGGACAATGACAAGCCAGTGCCCAGAACCCAGAGTGCTCCCCCCGTATCCCTGGCTAGGATATTAACCATGCGAGAGTGAGGATACTGGGTGGTGGAGGGATGCAGAAAACTGTTGAGGAACATAGGTGAGTCGTGTATGTATGTATGTATATATATATATATATATATATATATATATATACATATATATAAAAAACATGGTTTGAACAACATGATGAAGAGTTCAAGGGGTTGCTCTGACCTCCAAATTCCCCAGATCTCAATCCAATTGAGCATCTGTGGAATGTGCGGCTTCACCTCACAACCTACAGGACTTGAGGGATCGGCTGCAAACGTTTTGGTGACAGATACCACAGGACACCTTCGCAATTTCCATTGCATGCAGACTTTAGAAGGTACCATAAATTTGCAATTCACAAGTTGAGACAATTTTAATGTTTCATATTGTTTTTCAATGTTGTCTAGGAAAGAAGCTCACTAGAATTTAAGAGATTTGAGCCTTCACATGCGCACCTTTAAAGCGCAGAAAATACAGGCATCGCCCAAGCAGAAATGGCCAGATAGGTGTCGTAGACTCCTCCTGAATATGTCAAGCTGCCAAAGAACCTGTAAGAAAAATTGGTCTTTAGTTTGTTTATAATCAACCTGTCATCGTGAACGATGTTCAATCTTTTTGCACCCTTAAGGCCTGTTCACACCAAGAATGATAACTATAAAGATAACTATAACAATAACCATATTTGCTTCCACACCAACTAACAATAATGGTCTGTTTGTTCTAAGCTTGCAAGCAGTGGTTTCAAAGTGTGTACAACATGTCATTGAACATGTTTTAGCTGTTCTTGTTGCATGTACATGGCTTTAACCAGCAGATGTCCTCAGCATACTGTTTTGAGTGAATCTAGCTAGTGTAATCGATCTAATCTAACAGTGTATTTAGCTGACGTAGTCAATATAATGGAATTAAAACAACACCTAGTCTTTTTCCACTGCAACTTTAAATGAAGCCAGACACTGTTTTCAAAACTAGCGCTGGATACCTGAGATAATTTTATGTTCTGTTTGCTAGCCTGGCATAATGATCCCACCTCTGTTAATAACTCTCACCATTGATTCCAAATATATGACTGATTGTTTTCCATATACCATTTTCTTTATAGTATCCTTGAAAGGGGGGTTTGACTTGTCAAACAGTGGTGGATTTTTTTTGGACCTCGTTGATTAAAGGGTTAGTGAATTTTTGAAAAAAAAAAATAATAATAATAATAATTTTTTGTTATTAAGTACTCACCCTCATGTCGTTCCAAACCCATAAGACCTTCATCAATATTTTGATTAAATCTGAGAGTTTTTTTTTATCTCCCATAGAAAGCAATGAAATTACCACATTAAAGATCCAGAAAAGTAGTAAAGACATCGTTAAAATTGTCAACGTGACTACAGTGGTTTAACCTTAATGTTATGAAGCAATGAGAATACTTTTTTTGCTCAAAAACAAAACAAAAATAACTTTATTCAACAATTTCCTCTCTACTGTCATTCTTTTACACAGTTCATGTTAAAAACACATTGCAGAGTTTCCATGTTCAGAACGCCAACTCTGTATTAGCCGACTCCTGCGTCAGCATCACATGCATGCGTCGTGGTGCTCACGTGTACAGCGTCGGCCAATACTGAGCCGGTGTTCGGACGTAAACACGGATATAGAACCTGGAAGCGCTGGATGTAAACAGCGTATGAGAATGACATAGAAAAGAAGATATTGCTGAATAAAGTTGTTATTTTTGTTTTGTTTTTGTGCACAAAAATTATTCTCATCGCTTCATAAAATTAAGGTTTAATTAACCACTGCAGTCACGTTGACTATTTTAACAATGTCTTTAGCATCTTTCTTGAATTTGAAAGTAATGGTTAAATTGCTGTCTATTAATGAGTCAGACAGCTCTCTGATTTCATCAAAAATATCTTAATTGGTGTTCCAAAGATGAACAAAGGTCTTATGGATGTGGAACGACATGAGGGTGAGTAATTAATGACAGAGTTTACATTTTACATTTACCCAACCCTTTAACTATTTGTTAAATCATACACCTGCACATGCTTTTAAAACCACTTCACTCACCTGCACAGCACTGTTAAGGAAGCAGCTGTTCTGGCCTGGCTCATTAAGAAGACCTTTGGTCAAAGCAAGAGAGATCATACTGCCCGGCTGGTAGGACTTGCCCAGCCCTGTTCCACTCAAGGTACCTGTACCAGCCATGTTGCCTCCAGGCTTTTTAAAAAGTTTGACCCATGCCATGAGGTTGGAGACTGGCCCTCTCCAGCAAACAACCAGAGTCAATTATTGAAGCAACTTGAGGTTGATGCATTTGTTTTAGGCAACATTAGTGCCACAGTCCCTGTACCTGACAGAGAAGGCCAACTTCACAGTGCCCTACAAAAATAGCAAAATATACTGCACTGGATTTTTTTTTTCTCAATGTGCAGTATTTGACAGCACACCATTGGGATATAAGGAATCATTCAAAACAGTAGCTCTTCAGTTAATGTGATAATGTGACTTTTAGCCACAAGTTGCAGCACGTTGCTTTATCAGTCCAGCAGTTACTACGACAATGATCACACTTTGTCTCCTCTGTATGTGAGGATTCATCTGCATCCAGGCACACTGGCAATAAGAGGATGGATGCAGATAGAAGAACAAATCCATTACTCTCCTCAGCATTTCCAGCAAAGTCAATGGAGGTCACTGAAGGGGGTCATTCATAAAGGTTCCTCAGGACAGGCACTGAAGAAGAACACTGGCTAACAAAGGAAGACCTACAGAGAGGAAGAGACACAGAGGGTACAGGAGGTAAGTGATATGGGGGAAAAAAAATTTGTTAAATAGAAAGCTACTTCAGATTACTACAATATAGCCATTTTACTGAACTCTGGTGTTATTACAATTAAGAGCCATATATTTGGTTTTAAATCATACTCAGCAGTTACCAACTGCATTTCATGACAGGATGGTTTGTTCTTTTAAAACTCTATGCCACAACAAAGCCATCTGAATTCTTGAGAGTTTACACAACACGATCTCGTGGTAATTTTACATTTGGGCGAATTGGTGGGGAATTCGTAAAACCTGCTTATGGCCCACTTACGGGATTAGGGGTGGGGTTATGGTGATCTTTATGTATCAAATCATACAAATTCACCAAAACATAAAACAATAAAATGTTTCGCATGAGATTTGTTTGGTATACCCTATGATGTTAAGGTCTATGGGTCAATAGTTCCTAAAATAGTTCCTGACTGCTTAACTTTTTGCTGGTTGAGCTCAGAAAGAATATCCAGGCCAAGTCCAAACATTTTATTAGACATTATCTCTGGTATTCACCTCAGTGTTGAGAGGCACAATGACCATGCAAGATAAAATATCAAAACAGCTACTCTAATGGTCATTAGTAAGCAACCTATAAAAGAGTACTACCGAAAACAAGATAGGCTACCAAGAACAAAACTAAAATATAGCTGTAAGCAGCTACTGTAAAGAAGTACATGACATGGACTTGATTTCTGTTTATAATTAAACTGATCCATTACTGTACTTTAACGGGCTTGGTTATTTTGCATGGTTGACTTTTATCCATAAAAAAAGAAAGAAAAATTAAAAAAATATCTCTTTCTGAAAACTCTACAGTTTAGACATCCTGCTTTAGCATTCTTCTTTCACTGTGTTGAGAAATGCTGACTGAAAAATCAAACCACTCCTACTAACTTGTTTCAATTTAAAATAATATATTTTAACGTATAGTTCCATTAAAACAAATCCAAAAAAATTGTTAAATGAGCAATACATACAAACTGTTGTAAAAGCAAGTCTAACACATTAAGCAACATCATTAAGCACATTCTTTTATACTGTATTTGCCACACAAAATCACATGGCAATGATATGATTTTGCATTAAGATATGATACTTTTTTCTAATATGCAATTAAAATGTCCCATAAAAAAATCAAGCTACTTTTTCTTTGTTCTTGTGTTTTTTTAAATGAACTCTCCTGCACTGCTTGTACTTCGACACCTCTCAAACTCATTAAACATGAATGACAGATGCTTGACATTTAAAGGGTTAGTTCACTCAAAAATGAAAATTCTGTCATTAATTACTCACCCTCATGTCATTCCACACACGTAAGACCTTCGTTCATCTTCGGAACACAAATTAAGATATTTTTAATGAAAAATATATTGTCACTTCATAAAATTAAGGTTGAACCACTGCAGTCACGTTGACTATTTTAATATGTCTTTAGTACCTTTTCGGAATTTGAAAGTGGTGGTATGTCTATTGAGGAGTCAGAGAGCTCTTGTATTTCATCAAAAATATCTTAATTTGTGTTCCGAAGAAGACAAAATGGGTTTGGAAAAACATGAGGGTGAGTAATTCATGACAGAATTTTCATTTTTGGGTGTACTAACCCTTTAAGTCTAAACACAATTCACGTTTCCCAAAAATGTTAGAAAATACTTTTTTTTACAAATTTGTTTACACATGTAAAGACATTTGTATTGTATTTGTTATTATTAAAGTGACTACTGTTTATTATTTTACTTTGAACTGCAGTAATCAATGGCAGCATTTGCATCTAGCCTTTTCATTTGGCTATAAGGAAAAGTTTGGCTGTGTCATGATGTCTGAGACAGATGACTGTGTAAGGAAATATGACTGTTTTTCAGTGCTAAGGGGCAATCCTCTACCCAAAGCCCTTGTGGCTAGGGTCAGGATGAATGTAGAACTTGTTGCCGCAGTGTCGCAGTATATTACTGTAAATGCTGGACCATTGCCATGGCTACTGCATGAAGATGATGGGCTGTAGGCAACTGCAGTACTGTTGCTGAATTCCTGCCTCTACATAGTTCATTCTAAAAACACATAATTTCTAACAGCATTACGATTACAACAAACAATGAAGGATTTTCTGAAGAATTTGTGGTTATCACAAGAACTTGAATATTTACTCTAGAGAATACTCTGGAGTTGACCGGTGTAAATACTGTGGCAAAGCTCAGTGTATTTAATTGATTTGCAGCTATTCTTCATCATGAAACAATAGTGCATAGAACAATAGCTAGCTATTCTGTTATTTTATGTTTATATTTTAATCCACACAGTGAAAAAAAAAACTGTCAGAAAAACAAAAATCGTGTCTATATGAGCTCATTTGACGTTAAAAAGCACATTAAAACACTTCAGAATGTCATTCACTTTGTGTCAGTCAGTCTATACAGCCATTAAAAACAGTCCTTTCTCCCTTTAAGTAATTATGAAACAGATTTCATTAGTATGTTGTCTTGTAAAAGTATTTGCATAACATGAGATGATAAACAAAAGCAGAAATGCGCTCAGCATGCCGTTACACCTGTTACTGCGCATGCGCATCAGGTGACCTGCTCTATGCAGCATTTCGGGGCATTAGAACGCGCCTATGATGCCCCAAAATGCTGTTCATGTAGGCAGCTAGCTAGGTTTTGAGACACAGTCGTTAATAAACAAGCTCACTTACACGTGTCCGGTATATTTGTATTCAAATCCTGCTTTTAGAAGCGTGTTTATCCATATGCATAAGGAGCTGAGTTCATTGTGCGCGTCCAGCTCAAGTTACTTGCTGTCGGAATCCCTCATTGCTCAGCATGTCATAAAGCGCAGTAAATCCATTTGGTCAAAGATCCTCTTCCAGGCCTAAATACAATAACATCGCAGCGCTGTGTCCATGTTCATGCATTCCTGCTCCTCCACACTCATCAACATGAGGGTTTATCCGTTCAGGTCCTGAGCTGGAGATTATTCTGATGGATGTGGAGTTAGACGCGCTGACTCCGCCCCACATATTCCGCTACACTATTTACTGTCATTCCGCAGGAATAACCCGCGTGTTTGGAGGGCGTGGATTCAGTCATATTCTCACGAGACCAAGCAAAACACCCGATGTGACATTTAGATTGTTGTGCAGTACTGGTCAATACAGTGTTTGGTGCATGACAAACAACATTTTAAAGAAAAAAAAATATATATGTATCATAATATTATCATATTACTGTCGCATTTTACGAAATTTGTGACTAATAGCCTACGCGCAAAATCATATGACTCAAATGTGATGAAATATGTTGGCCTATATATATATATAATGTGTGTGTGTGTGTTATTTTGATTTATGAGGACACAAATTTGTATAATGACATGGGTATTACACTGGTATTACGACATAAACGTGAAATATGAGTCATCATATTTAAAATAGATTTAAAAACATACTAAACAATGTTTTAAAAATGTAAAAATGCAGAATGTTTTCTGTGATGGGTAAGGGTACCCTTACCCATCACAGAAAACATTCTGAATTTTTACGTTCTGCATTTTTACATTTTTAGTGTAGGGGGATAGAATGTACAGTTTGTACAGTATAAAAACTATTACACCTATGGGATGTCCTCACTTTGATAGCAAAACAAACCTGTGTGTGTGTGTGTGTGTGTGTGTGTGTGTGTGTGTGTGTGTGTGTGTGTGTGTGTGTGTGCTTTTGTTTATATTACATTGTGGGGACCAAATGTCCCCATGATGTAATATAAACCTGAGTTCACCTACATCGTGGGGACCAGCCAGCGGTCCCCACAATGTAAATGGGTTTATAAATAATATAGAATGAGTTTTTGTGAAAAAGTAAAAGTTTGCACAGTTTCCTGTGAGGGTTAGGTTTAGGGGTAGGGGCAGGGTAGGGGGATAGAATGTACAGTTTGTTCAGTGTAAAATGCATTGAAGTCTATGGAAAGTCCCCACAATTCACAAAAACAAACATAGGTGTGTGTGTGTGTGTGTGTGTGCGAGTGTGTGTGTGTGTGTGTGTGTGTGTGTGTGTGTGTGTGTGTGTGTGTGTGTGTGTGTGTGTGTGTCAGACAAGATTTTGATGTTGATTTTTTTTTTATCTCCCACTGAACATTGACCGTAATATACACAGATAATGTTTGTCTTGTCCTTTCTATGTTTTGAAAGACAGTGCAGTACACTTACAGTTAAAATACTCCTGAGTATTATCTATATTTTGCTGACTATAATTAGCATTTGTTGGTCATTGTTGTGTGAATAATGAGGTGGAACCAGGCTGCAGGCAAGAACTTCCTTAACAGATCACAGGAATATTCCATCCGCCTTAAAAAGTGTCAGTCACTGCAATTAGCTTGTGCACTAATGATATCAACTAAGAGAAAATGCCTTAACTGCAAGTCTACAGATGGATCTACCAATTAAAAGGTAATTAGTTAAAAAAAAAAGCAGAAATCAGGTTTTGAACACCTGGGATAATAAATCAGTTTTTGTTGTCATTTAGGGTTTCTTAGGGTATATTTCTGCTATAGATTATTTAATGGTCTTTAAGTATTCTAGTGTAAAATAGCTAATGTTTTTCAATGCACATTTTATTAAAGAGCTCGAAGGAAGCATTTGCTGACTGTCTGAAAGTCTTTGTGTTTACTGTAACTGTAGCACAGGGAGTGTCAAATTCAAGGCTACTTATGACTCCTTTAAATATAGCCAGTGTCAGAGGATATGTCTGTGTGCTATGTCTCAGGGTAAGTGAGACAGATTCTTCCAGAGACTGTTTTGGATGATGATGATTTAGTATGCTGATAGACTGTATGGGCGAAAACACCATGCAGAAAATTATTATTATTGTTGTTGTTGACCATGTTATATTAAAATGATGACAGAAATGTGAAATAAATATGCAATTTATTTGTACAGTTTGGAGCTACAATTCAAGCAAATGTTCTAACACTGTTAATATTTTTTTCAGAATATATATATATATATATATATATATATATATATATATATATATATATATATATATATATATATATATATATTAGGGCTGTCAAACGATTAATCACGATTAATCGCATACAAAATAAAAGTTTGAGTTTGCCTAATATATATGGGTGTACTGTGTGTAATTATTATGTATATATAAATACAAACACATCCATGTATATATTTGAGAAATATTTACAAGTATATGTATTTATTTATATTTTTATATAATTTATATTATGTATATAAATAAAAAAAATTGTACATAAATAACATATTTCTCTTAAATATATACATTAATTTGTGTATTTATATATACATATTATTTACACACATTACTCACACATATATTACACAAACTCAAACTTTTATTTTGTATGCGATTAATTGTGATTAATCATTTGACAGCCCTAATATATATAACAACATTTCAGGAACTCAACACATTATATTTACATTGTTTAACGCATTGCAATTTAATTTCAGATTTTAAATGAATGATTTTTAAAAGCTTTATGGGATTTTCTGTAACCTAGAGTGCAAAATATTTAATCACAACATAAAAAAATTATAACCTCAAAATTATGTGATGCTGTACTAAATATATTACTGATAAAGATGATTGCAACATTAGAAAACTGATGATGTTTCACAGTATAACCATGCATAATGTTAGTGAAAATCACTATAACACCCTGGATGTGTCAGTAAATTAACTCATTACACAAACACCACATGTATATACTTTTACTTACTGTATGCTTGTTTTGCAATTTTTACAAGGACAAAAAAATCATTGTGCATTCACCATAAATCTAAATTAATTTCTGTTTTTTGAAGGCAATCAAATTCAGAGTTTGTGGTTACAGATAATTATAACATTAAACGTAAAGTTGTAATGATCAGTGATATAGCTTAACATAGTACAATAACAGTTGCGATGCTATGTGGATTTTAACCCAACAGAAATGATTCATCCTGATGATTATTAATGCTGCCTCACATAATTATGTTTTGTTAAATTCCCTTTTGAGTCTTCAGTTCTGAGGCATCAGCTGTCCAAAAGTCACTTAAACATACAAAGAAATGAAATAAAACACAAATCTGGCCTGCAATCAGAAGCTGACATCTACTAACACCTTATACCACAATCAAGCTCATTGGGGTTGGGGGACAAAAAGGATTCAATCAGTGTTACAGATCGTCAGACTCAGGGATCTCGAAAGGCTCCAGAGAGACAGTGGGTAAAATGAGAGGCATGCCTTCGGAGATCCATCCTTGGGCAGTCCTGTTGAAAGTGGGCCGCTTAGCTGTGGGATCCTGGAGCTCAGGGTATCGAGGAGCATTCAAGTCTACCTCTGGAAGCTTGAAAGTGATCCCTCGTGGAGCTTTTTCGAAACCACCAAATGGTGTAGCCACTCTGAGAAAATAGAGAGTTATGGACAATTTTCATATATATATATATATATATATATATATATATATATATATATATTATATATGAAGTTATGAACATTTTTTACAGGATATATATATATATATATATATATATATATATATATATATATATATATATATATATATATATATATATATATATATATATCCTGTAAAAAATGTTCAAAAATATTTAAAACTTACTGTCAAAAATCCAGTATAAATTCTGATTTCAAATTTTCATCAAAGTTTAGGGCATGAATACATTTTTCAGATATGAATTATTGGATATATGGATATTGAGACTGCACCTCCTGTTCTTCTCCTCAGGATGGTGCTGTGTACTACAGATACTATATAACACAACTGAAAATATACACTTGAATAACTATACCATTTTCAACAGTGTGTCATACATTAAATACAACAATGTTAACTGTCATGAAACTATATTTAATAATAAATATGATAACTTTAAAATAAACCAACATATCCTGAGAAAAACACTGCATTTGCATTTTCTAAAATTAAAATGAATGGTTGTTGGAAACAGTATTTGCATGATGGCATTAAGAAAAAATACAATACCTATTAAAGCTTTTGTAGTCAGGCAGCTCTGGTTTAGGCTCGGGCACTGGCATGTGAACTTTAAGTGTCTCGGCCAGCGTGGGGTCATTGATGATGGCTTCTTCCCAGGGGGAGTGGTAGGATTTTGGCATAGCTGTGGCATTGAACCTCTCCGGAGGAATGTTTGTCAAGGGACCGCCATATCCTGCAAAACATTTTCTGCTGTTTAGACTTTGATTGCATGTTATCATTAGATCTGGTGAAATTATGGATATAGCGTAGCCCTCTGTAAAGAATATCTTATGTAGAACAACCATATAAATTGAAAATGATTGACCTAAATGGAGATGAAAGAAATGGAACTAATCGGGGAGATTAAAACTGGACTCAAACAGAATTAACTGCACCATACTGCACTTTAATAAACCTAACAAACTTAAAAATCCAGTTTTGTCTTGGATTTAGTAGCACAATATAACCTTCAGGTTTATGTTAAAGCAAATGCAGCATCCATTTATTGAGTGATTAATTAACTAAAAATAGAAAGTAAGTTGGGGGTGTCGTGTGCTGTCGCTATCATATATTCTTTTCACTCTCTCTGATTCCATTGCACCTACTCTAGATGATACAAGGCTTTGTAAGCATCTTAGCATGTGAGGGTGGATAACAAGCAAGAGTACTGCAATCCTCCTGACTCATCTGCCATTATGACACCCATTAATAATTCACATAAACCATTTTCATTGTTCAAATGAAATAGTTTTGAAATAAAATTGGTTCTAAAACACAATTCTCATTTTTGTTACCAAATTATCTATACGATTTAACTGCGCATTATGAACATTGGTGAATTTTACATACCTGGTGCAATGTCCTCTGGGTTTGCTGGGTTTCTGGGATCTGGTGTGTTTGGTGGTGTTTTTGATGCAACTTCTTTATTTTCTGAGTTTTCTGCATTTGCTTGATTTTCATTCTGAAACAAAATGTCAATTTCAATTTGGACATAGCTCATTGTGCATGTGTAGCAAGAAAACAATTTTATATCAGAATGTTTTTTTATTTTCAAATAATTTCACATTGTAGATAAAGTGGCATGAAAGTGACATGGTTTCACAGTTAAAATTGCACTGTGAAAGCACTCTCTTTTTTTGGCAGCAGTTTCTCCAAGGGTGAAGTTGGGTAAACTAAACCCCATTTGAAACTTTAAAATGTCTGTGTACATAATGCTTGATTTCCAAAAAGTGCACTCTTTAACACGCTATGTTAAAAGGCCCAAGAATTCCATGGAGGATTTTAAAACTTCATGTCAACACCACTGATTTCAAATAAAATAGTTAGGATCACAACATGTAACAGCCTAGATTACCACAGAATCATTACATCAAGAGCCCATCACTACCATTGTGTCACAGCACTGACACTCTTTTCTTAAAGTCATCATGAAATCAAAATTAGCCCTATTTACTTTGTTAGTGCATATTACTAGTCTTGTGGTGAACAATTCATTTATGCATGTTAACGCACAGAAAAAAAATAACCTGAAAAGTTCCTTCGCTGATGATGTCAGTTTGACCGCTTGGGTTGAAAACGCTTAAACCACTCCCCTAACCATTAGTCGGCTATGAGCCAGAGAAGGAGATGAGGAGCGCTAAAGTAAAACCCTGCCCTCTATTCAATATTCCGTTTCACTTGGAAATACATCACAAAACTGGAGAAAACTCGTTTGCAACTTCAGGTTCATGGGGACTTAAAAAAAAATAGATTTTTTGTTAAAACAATTCACTTATACCAACTCTTCACTTTAAAATAATTCACTTCATTTTGGTAGCAATTATGAGATACTGTGGCTTCTGCATTTGCATACATTACATAATATACACATTTATACAGGGCCGGCGATTGCTATAGGCGAACTAGGCGGTTGCCTAGGGCGACAAATATGTTGGGGGCGCGGGCGCCCTCTAGGGTCGCCGTTACGTTACGTTAGGTGCGCAGTTGATGAAGAAAATGAAGCGGTCTAATAAACCCTCCGGTGCACAGGGACGAAAACGGAGAAAGATAAAAGGAAAACCCAGTATAGAGGTAGGCTAAATCTTCTCATCTCAGCCATTAAGGTGTTAAATGAAATAAATGTGCTTAGTATTGTGCATCATCACCTTAAACTAGCGGTTAAACGGATTGTTGTTGATCCGTGATCCGTTCGGATCAAGCCTCACGGTTCGGGACGCATGTGATTCACGGATCATTTGCAAGTATCACCGCAATAGGGTGAACAGGTTATAATTTGAACGTGTTTTGTTTTGCTATTTCACACATTAAATAGATATAAAACTATTCCAGCGCTAGAAGAGGAAAAAGAGGATTTAATTCGGTATCGCACGCAGGTGTTATCGGTAGGCTACGCGCAGACGCGCATACAAGGCTCGCGCGCACAGAGAGCTAGAAAGAGAGAGAGGCGCGTTCCAGATAGCTCTTAAACCCTAAATTAATTTTTCTTTCGCGTCCTCAATGCACTTGGATGGTCACAAACACGCATTATGTCAGTCAAAATAATAAAATAATAAAGTATTCTCAAACACATTCGGTTATGTCTTAATTGAACGAGGTGAGAATTCGGAATCGGATGTGTATCTATCGGATGTGCGCGTTAATGGAGTCTTACTCTTAAAGTGACAGCAACCTAAAAATACCTGCGGTTGTCTGTCATGTCAAACAACAAAACACAGCTTTAACAAAGATTAATCTATATTACATTACATTTACACAGTGAACAGTTTCATTTTATATTTAAGTTAGAACTCATATTTTATTTGTAACTTTATGTTGCATTTATCTATGCTTGTAGTTGGTGTATAGTATTTGTCCTTTGGGGGGAGGGGGGCTAGGGCAATCTCACCTAGGGCAACCAAAGGGCTAGAGCCGGCCCTGCATTTATATATAAGTTATGAATACTTGTGTACAGATTTAATTTATGTATAAATTATAAATGCATTTTGGCACACAGTGGTGAACATGAGCACACACACACGCACGCACACTTGAACAGTGATAAATGAAGTAGGTTGTCAGGGACGCCTGGCAGTGCTGACCCTTAAGAAGGAACATTTGAAAGGACACAGGGCACGTGGCATTTGCTATCTTCCATGTGTGGCTGCCATTCATTCAGCTGAGAACACATGCTTGCTTTACCAACTAACAAAGTAACCACACATACAGCAGTTCAAACAAGCATATCACAATTATATAACAGCCTAGTCATAGGCTCAGTGTCAGTGATCAAGTGACAAATTAAACATCAAATTAGATATCTGAGCCATTTTTATCACATCAGGAGTAGGTTAGATATAACATTGATTTGTATCCTTTCCTTTGAACTGTTGTACTGATTTATACACAATAAAAGCAAATAGACTTCATTATGCATTTAGGCTCAAGCCAGTGTATTTGTGTAGATGCTACTTACATTTAAAATTGTGTTGGCTTCATTCTGAATGCTTTCAAATGTGTATTTCTCTGATCTCCGCTGTCGCATCTTAAAAAGACGTGATCCTCGGTTTGACAAGAGAGAAAGTTCCTCCAGCATGATGTCTTTTGGAGTGGAAAGTTTCTTCCCCAGGTCCATAGTAAAACCTGCATTAATATAACACCATTTTGTTATTACAAAATAATTCAACAGAGCCTAAATGGATTATCCAAATTGGATAACGCTATATAACTTATGTATGTGTGTGTGCGTGTGCGATGTGTGTGTGTGTGTGTATATATATATATATATATATATTCGTCCAACCAAATACATGTCACAGTTTGGTGCATGAAGTCACACAACGAATACAATCCAAATAAAGAAGGGGGTGCGCGTGGTAATGCAACGTTGTGTGCTATCAGTAAAAAGTGCAGAAGAAGACGAAAAGGCAATTGATTGGTATGTTTACATGTGTTTCAATTGCAGAAAGGCATCAGACAATAATAGCATTACATTGAGAATAATAGCATTACACGTAGCATTACATTTACCTCAGGCATTTATTGTCGACAGCATGTTACTGTAGTTCATTATAGAGAAATAACCTCTAGAGAGAAGCATCTCAAATATGCACTATATTAGCCTATTCATTATATTTGGCCTACTTAACTTGTTGGTAATGTCTTAATTTAATGTATGTTTAAATCAATTTGTCATGAAAACAAGTTGACAGTGATTATATTTAAAAAAGAAAAAAAATTAATTGGAGTAGAAAATTAATGCATAACCTGCCTTATGTGCAATTTACATGTTTTTATTATTATTTTATTATTATTATTATTATTATTATTTGAGTGTTGATTATTATATCTAAAAATAAATAGCATCTGAATTTAATAATTTTGGCTGTGTTGTCAATTGTAATCTTTAATATTATAGTAATTTGTAAGGTCTACCTATATAGTTTACTGCATTAGCTAAGATTTTTATCATTAAGAAAATGTAATTATAATTGAATTTATTTAAACACAGAGGCACATTTGTTAAAAAAAAAAAAAGAAGAAGAAAAAAAAAGCAAATTTGTTTAATATTCTCCCCCCTGCTGTAACGAACCTGTACCAAACAGTGACTTCAAAACCGGAGTACGTATTGAACCATCAAGTCTATGTACCGTTACAGCCCTAATAGATAGATATGCATGTATGTATGTATATATATATATATGTATATATGAACATACATGGCTCATGACATTATTACAGTTTATATGGACATTAACTACTGAAGATTGATGTAAAAATTTCTGTTAATGACTTAATAATGAAATTACAGTTATTATGAAGTGAACATTTATAGATGCTTCTTTTGATTCTTATTTGAATACTGCATGTATACATCATATATTCAAATAGCTTTTCATATATCATGATATAACAAAACCAAAAATACAAAAAGGTTTTAGTGTGAGTTTAGATGCCTGTGTTAGAGACACATTCTATGACAGGTCACATGAAAAAACATTGAAATTTAATAGAAACTGTTAAATTCATGATAAACAGGTAAAACAGGATGGTTATGAATGTTTTATTAAAGGGAAATTATAAAAGTTGAATGTCATGTGCTGTTGCTGCAGAAGCTTTTCACCTAAACTGTTGATGTTATGCATTAAAAAGATGATTCCAAACATAACTTGACATTTAAAAGCATTCATTTTGTGTATCATTCATTCTTATTGAATGATTTTCAACATGGGAATGTTTAATGTTACTTAAAGCATTTAAAATGCCACATAATCTAAAAAGTTGTTTAAACAGGAGAAGCTCTCTTGTTCTTCATGATCTTTATTCTGTGCTCATTTCAGCTCCAACACAGCTGTCCTATCCCATCCTTCCAACTTTAGCCTCTGCAGAAATAGCCTATGACAATGACAGAGTGAATCCACTGGCAGGCAGCAGAACATCCACACAAGATTATTTATGGCTAGAATGAGGTTGTGGCCCTGAACCACATTCTAAATGTTGGCGTTTCTCTCTGTGATGGGCAGCTACATTTTGTGCTGTGCTCTGCAAACATTCAGTGCTGATCTGAGAGCAGGTTTTGATAGAAGGTTATACCGTTGGCACCACCATGGACCTCATGGCAAAGGGCAGCTGCCTGTATCTTCCTCTCACGCACTGAAAGAGTGCTGAACTGTGACATGTTGGTTTAAATGAGAATCCCAGTAGTGCTGCAATACATAAAGGACACAGATACTTGAAGTAGAACTATCTAAAGTCCATTTATAGGATAATGCGATAAAAGTCTCGAGAGTACCTTTCTGAAAAAAAGAAGGTTATAAATGAGGATATAACGACTATAGCTTTATAAATAGGATGAATTAATCTACTATTGTAGCTACAATATAGTACGTTTTTATTGCTAATATGTTGCCACTCTGGATATTCAAAATATGTTGGCACTCTCATTGTAATTTAACTGAAAAATCCATTTATATAAACTTCCAATTTACTGTACGTCTGTGTAAAATACAATTTTAATAATTAAGACTATTATAGTAACCAAAGCAAATCCTTTAGTTGCATTAAATTCCATATTTAGGCTTTCTAAGCCACTGTAAGTTTCCTTCCATAATGGTCATGAAAGCATAAAGGTGAAACTTACCCGACCACAAGCCAAATCTTTAAACAGAACAAGATAGCATATGTCTTAAAGTGAAATAAATCAATGGTTATGCATGAGCTGGTGACAGAACATTGTGTCCAGGGTGTAGATTGGGTTACTGAAGATGATCAAAGCCAATGGAAACTTTTTTGGCACAGTTCACACGGCCTTTCCATTTCATCCTTTACTTGCTGCTCTCATCAAAAACTTTAAAACGATTGATCTCTGATTTCAATTATTTGTAACATTGCTAGTATTGCTTAAATTGATCTGTTATTCCTAATTAAATAGTTTGCTTTTTTTCAAGGTTATACAATAAAATTAGTTTGTTTGCATGCTTTGTATTTCTGTGACAATAATTTTCAAAATTTCATTCTGTTTTAGTCATCATTCCATTATTATGTGCACATTTATACATCATCTGCCCTCTAAATGACACATTTAAGATATTCCAAAATACATTTCTTTGTATCTAAGCTTTGTTATCATAGTTTAAGGGTCAGAACTGTCCACAAAACACAATAAAACCCCCCAATATTGTTATAACACGTCGATTATCATTATGTCCACACAGCACACACTCAAGGAAGGCCAACTTCTTCTTACCTGTTAGAGCTGTGTTTGTCTTGAGTTCTACCTGTACAAATGTAGAGTTTACTTTTAGATAGATCGATCCGGCCTGATTTGTCTTTGTCTCGCACTGTTCTTGACTTGCACTGGGGTGGGGGTGTGTGCGGGTGTTAGTGGAACGCCAGCTTACATCAATAGGCTAATTTTAGCTGTGTTCAGCACTCAAACCTCTCACAATGCTGTAAGATGGTATGGAAGGGGGAGGGAGAATTGTATACTCGAGAATAAAGTGTACAAAAGTCTATGGGTGATTTACTTTGTATGTATGTATGTAAAAGGTGATGGGGCTTTAGTCCGTGTAATTCTTAGCTTCAGAGGCTGGGATTTTCTTGATTGTCATTTAAGGCGGGCCTTCCAGCAAATAGACCGCACTATTTCTCTTTCCATACAGAAGCATGGGCAGTATGACAATCCTGCTCTTGCCTTATTGCATAACACATAATCAGGACTCAGAACTGAGATAGCTGTCTGCTCCAAAAGGGGCAATGGATCCAAGGTAGGGAGAGGTAATGGAACATGATCACAGTCAGGTTTCTATTAAATTCTTTTGATGCGCTTTTTGGAAATGTGCATGAGAAATCCTGAATGGAAATGGTTGACATGCAAAATAAACTCAGAATTAACGTAGACATTTAACGCGCTAGATGCAAATTATCTTGAGTTTTGTGCTAGATAAAATGCGTGTCAAAAAGTTTTCTCTGATTCAATTCTGATCTGGCTATGGAATTTTAGAATACCACATTTCAGAATGATCAGAGCAACGTTTCAGATGTGTTGCTTAGATTATTCTAAGGTCAGTGTATATTTTGGTCATTCGTTTTTTTATTTAATATAGAAATCGGAAAATTAAAAAACTGCACCTTTTTAATTTTTCAAACAAAACGAAAAACAAGAATTTGGCTTGATTTCTCATTTTTGTTCAGGGGTAGAAAATGAATAAACAACTTGAATATTTGATCTCTACATGTGGTCGGAAATTGATGGAAAATGATTGGTCAACTAAACATTAAACCGTGCCGTCATCAGTTCTTCCACAGTTCAGCACAGCAGAATAATAGTCCTTCCCTGCTATGGATTCATAATGCATTTATTGCAGCTTTTTGTTCAATATTTAATGATCCACCTCAAGAGAGTGTACGAGTTTCTTTTTGAAGATTTTGTTCACATCTTGTGCAATATCCCAAAATGTGCATAGGCCTAGCCAGAACAGAAGTTCATCAAAGTTTATATATTCTATTGTCATGTGTTTGAAATTCAAGTAAAAAGTCAAATCCAATAGATCATCGCCAAAACATGGCATGGACCATTTTGTAGCAGCATTTCTTCCACTTCTTAATTTTTTTTTTTTTTATACATTTAATGTGGATTATAGCAAGTCATTGATAACATTATCTGTCACTGAACAGAAG
The DNA here is from genome assembly GCF_024489055.1 of Chanodichthys erythropterus. NCBI lineage: Eukaryota > Metazoa > Chordata > Actinopteri > Cypriniformes > Xenocyprididae > Chanodichthys > Chanodichthys erythropterus. The sequence continues at coordinate 21,567,203 of NC_090232.1, forward strand.
AATGCAAACACAGGTAATAACGAAACCGAGTTTATTGAAACACCAGGGAAGAACAAGGTGAGTAACATGGTGGTAGATCAATATGGTGATACTGGCAGTGAAGTGACAGTTCTTATCTGTTGTAGACGGTGTGTAGAGAAGACTGGTGAACTGGATGCTGAAGATGAAAGAAGCACTGAAGACTGTTCGAAACTGGATTGTAACAAGTAAGTATCCAAAGGTAGGTAGTCGGGTAAGTGTTCAGTGTAGAACGACGAGACCAGACAAGGTAGAAATGAGGTGCATGGTTTAAATAGTGACTGTGATGGTGATTGAGTGCAGGTGGTGCTGATCAGTAGTCAGGTGATTAGGTGTGTGTAGGAATCTGGTGCTGAGGGTGTGGCTGACAATACCCCCCATAACCCCCTCCACCCCGACCATGGCGGACATACCTGTCAACATTTGTAGAGATGTGAGATGACATTATTCTTCTCACCCTTCAACCAATGAACATTAAAAGGACATTTAAAAGTGTAAAAGCATCATCAAGGTACTTTCAACAGGCCATGAAAAAGCGTGATTCTTCCACAGCAATAACAGACAGGTTACATATAACTATAGTGATATATATCTGTATTATGTAAACATACGTTGCCTTAATAAAAATGTTCATAAACTTCAGCATTGCATGATACTATTTCAAAGTTATTTCCATCATTTTTACAGATTATAAATTGTATTTACCTGTGAAAATAAACCTGGAAAGATACGTAAGGATTTGAGGAGAAAACGAGAGATTCTTTGTGCATTCCAGTTAATTATTAATGGGATATATTGTAAATTATATCGGGAGAACAGACCACAAATGTGCAGTATATGTTGTCCTTTTTCATACTATTACAGCAGTACGTTAAAAAACATGTTACGTTAAAATACCAAGCGTTACGTTATTCTCATGATGTCTGAAAATAAAACATGAAAGATAAATTGACAGCTCATTCAGTCAAACTGACGGATAAACTTTATTTTTAGGGAAACTAAAAGTTTCATGATTTGAAACTTTTAGTTTCAGTCTTTTTGAATGGAAGTTCCCCAAACCGGAAGTGCAACCCATAAAAAAGCATGGGAATTGTTGATGCTGCTTCGTGATAAGAAATTAAATTCCTCCGTCCAGCTGTTGTTATATTTGCAGCTATATTTAGGTTTTTTTTTCCGCCGTAGCACCACCTGAGCTTTCTAATGCCATTATTAGTGACGCTTGATTCATATTCCCCCATCTATCTGTACAGATATCAACAGCGCAACCGAGTTGTAGGTTGCCAGGTTGAGGTCACAAATGGATTCAAAATTGTATGATGTATCTATTGTGTGAGTAGGATGTGTTTCATGCAAGATCTGGCAACTGCACAACCTTGGAATTATGTATTGATATTCATATAACGAGGTATGGCCATACAAATTACGGGAGTTTCCCGGGAGAAATAATAGAACGGGAGGGGGGCGGGAGATGGGTGTGAAATATGGGAGACTCCCGGGAAAAACGTGAGTGTTGACAGGTATGGTGGCGGATGACGACAGGGATAGCCTCTGGCTCTGGGTGCTGGGCGATTGGGATGATTGGAATGGAATTCCTCTAGCAGTGCTGGGTCCAGGATATGGTCACGAGTGCTCCAGGATCTTTCCTCCGGCCCAAACCCCTCCCAGTCAACGAGGTATTTGAGTAGGCTGCCCCGTCATCGGGAGTCCAGGATGGTGTTGACTTTATAGATGTTTTCATCCGCAGGGTCCATTGGAGAAGGAGGAGGTATGTCATCAGCAACAGGAAGAAAAAATCAGAGGGTTAGTGAAGGGCTTGAGGAGTGACACATGGAAAGAAGGTGTAATGCAGTAGTAAGGAGGAAGGTTTAGCCTGTAGGTGACATTGTTGATCTGCCTCTGGATGGTGAAGGGACCGATATAGCGGGGACTCAGCTTGCGACAGTTGAAAGCCAGATCTTCTGCCCAGGATGGTATTGGGGTGTCGCTGTTCTTCTAGTTGTTGGCCTGACTCTTTTGTCTATGAACTCTGAGAAGTCTGAGACCCTCTCACTCTCCATCGATGATGATATGCATGTGTGAGAGTTAGAAGGTGGCAGTCAACATCGATGTGGGACTATGGTTAACTGGAAACCGGGAGTGGCAACAGTTTACCTTCAGGAAGACGACGTGGGACTTTTGAAATGGCGCAGACTGAGCTCCTGGGCCATATTGGGCCACCAGTAATGGTTGGTGATTAGTGAGAGTGTCTGCTGGCTGCTTGGGTGTCCAGAGGCCGGAAATGTGTGAACTGAATCCATGAATCACAGACAAAGATGAGTGGGAACGTCGGTCCATCTCTCAGGACCTCCTGACGGAGCTGGGTCAGACTGCGTGGCTTTGACTATTTGTTCATAAATGGACCACTGTATAGGACTGACAATTATGGCTGGAGGGAGTATGGGTTCTGTAGGTGTGAAGACAATTTTAGGATGATGAAGACGTGAAAAGGCATCAGCTCTCTGGTTCTTGTCACCAAGTCAGTATGTAACAGTGATATGTAATCGAATGAAGAAGAGAGCCCAGCGTGCTTGACGGGTGTTAAGTCTTTTGGCTTCATTCAAGATTTCTGTGATCAGCGATGACCTCAAAGGGGTGTTTGGATCCCTCCAGCCAGTGATGCCACTCTTCTAAGGTCAGTTTTGATAGCCACCAGTTCTCGATTCTTAATATCATAGTTATCCTCCATCATGGATGGAGTTTGGGAGGCTTACCCTGCCACTAGGAGAGTACAGCTCCTTCCCTGGTGATGGAGGCGTTGACTTCGACGATGAAGGGGAGTTCTGGATCTGGATGAGTCAGGAGGTTGTACAGTTGTTGTACAACAAGAGTTGTGACTTGACTTGTACAGAAGGCTGTCTACAGTTGGTTGAATGCTGAAGTGGCTTCGGGGTTCCATAACAGAGACTTGGGCCCATTACATAGCAGTAGAGCTAGTTGAGTGATTAATAATCAGCATCTAACCTGACGAAAATATATTTATTCAGTGTAGGGGTGTCCCCGACTACGGATTTACATAGTCGAATCAGATTCGAATCAGATTGCCTATAGTCAACTGGTAGTCAAATCATATATGTGTGCACGGTGCGGGGATGCTTGAAATACAGCAGTCCACTAGATAGTGCGTACAAACTCTTTCCGCACTCAAGGCCAAAGGAGTATAGGCTACTTTGAAAGGCTCGCGTGCTTAACTGTGCACAAGATGGAGCGGGACGTGGAAAATGAAGTAAGGCCTATCGGGCCTTAAAGGTGGTACAGAGGTTATTTTCGTCGACTGAGTTTTTAAAATAAGCGCATGCGTAAGAACAACCCCCCTCGTTCACAGCTCATTTCGAGTGAACGCCTCCCAAAAACACGACTTTGGGGTTCAAGTGGAACACGAGTATTTACCAACGGCATACGCTGTGTTATTAAAGGGATAGTTCACCCAAAAATGAAAATTTGATGTTTATCTGCTTACCCCCAGGGCATCCAAGATGTAGATGACTTTTTTTCTTCAGTCGAACGCAAATTATGATTTTTAACTGCAACCGCTGCCGTCTGTCAGTCAAATAATAGCAGTGATTGGGAACTTGAATAATAAGAGTCGAAAAAGCTTCCATAGACAAATCCAAATTAAACCCTGCGGCTCGTGACGACACATTGATGTCCTTAGACACGAAACGATCGGTTTGTGCGAGAAACCGAACAGTATTTATATAATTTTTTACCTCTAATACACCACTATGTCCAACTTCGTTCAGCTTCCGGCTAGTGAGGTCTGATCGCGCTCTGACAACGGAAGTGATGTCTCGCGCTCATTGAAGTATATGGGCGAGACATCACTTCCGTCATTACAACGCGTTTTTTGACCTCACTAACAGGAAGCTGAATGAAGTTGGACATAGTGGTGTATTAGAGGTAAAAATTCTATAAATAATGTTCGGTTTCTCGCACAAACCGATCGTTTCGTGTCTTAGGACATTAATGTGTCGTCACGAGCCGCAGGTTTTAATTTTGATTTGTCTAAGCAAGTTTTATTTACTGTTATAGTTGAAGTTCCCATCCACTGCTTTTATTTGACTGACAGACAGCAGCGGTTGCAGTTAAAAATCATAATTTGCGTTTGACTGAAGAAAAAAAGTCACCTACATCTTGGATGCACTGGGGGTAAGCAGATAAACATCAAATTTTCATTTTTGGGTGAACTATCCCTTTAAGCCGGGCACACATTTAACGACTAGCTAAAACATTATAAGACTGTGCTCAACATACAGTGATTGTTTCCTGTGATTTTAATCGCAGACTGAACGCAATTTTAATTTAACCGATTTTAATCGCAGACTGAACGCAACTGGCTCTGACTGGACGCGTTTGAGTGTGATCAGTCATAAGTCTCAATTTACATTCATAATCGGCCTTACAATCGTTAAGTGTGTGCGCGGCTATAGTGGATTCATTATGTCGGACTCACCGCAGGTAACTCATAATCTGCAGTTGTTACTCCTGTCTCCTGACAAAAACATTGCATGCGGCGCCTGTAGAGTGTGGAAACTTACTGGAGCGCGCAGCCGCGCGTCTCTCACAAGGAACGTAATGGCAGTGATTGACAAGCCAGAGGGCCGATCATGGCGTAAACGATTGGCTGATGTTTTTAAGGCCCTACCTCATGTACAGATGATGTATATTAATAATATTCCTTTCAGTGCACCTAATAAATGGTCTTTTATCAGTTAGTAAAGACAGTTTCAAGTAATATTGCAAAAATGTATAAAACAAAACATCCTCTGTACCACCTTTAAGACAACTTTTATTTTCTCTCACACACAGCACAGAGAAACAACTTTCTAATAAAGCAACCAAAACTGCCTGTCAAGTGATAGACAAAACTGACAATGACTTTTTATCTTTTTTAAACTTAAATGAAAGGCAATGTGGATAAACATTCACAGCCACAATGTACAGAACACCCCACAAATCTCCTCAACCACCACCAATGTGCAGCATCCTCCTTGATTATATGACAGCAGCCATACCAGAACGCCCGCCACACAGCAGCTTATCTGTGAAGAGGAGACGGAGTGATGAAGCCAATCAGTATATATATATGGGGATGATTGAGAGGCTATGATGATGGCCAGAGGCCAGTGGGGACATTTGTCTTTGTCTTTTTCAAAGGACATCCTGGGGTTTTTTACGACCAAGAATTAGGACCTAGGTTTAATGTCTCATGTGAAGGACAGTGCTTTTTGATAGTATAGGGTCCCCATCACACTACTGGGGTGTCAGGACCCACACAGATCACCCCCTGCTGCCCTCACTATCAGAGAAAAAGGCATAATCAAAGACTAATAAGAATAACAATGAAATCACCACACTTCCACAATTTCCAACAAAGTCTGAATACTCTTTTATTTAAAATGTTGTTTTGAAGGCTTGTCATGAACTTGTCGTATTTGTAGTGTGAGATCTAAATAATTCAGTAATTCAGATTAATCTTTGCATACTAACTGCATTTATCACAACTAAATAGATTAATTGTACAAGACAGAAGTCAAGCCAAAATCTTATATATATATATATATATATCAGATTTTGGCTTGACTTCTGTCTTGAAAAAGAGGAAATTCTTTTCCACAGTATGTGTGTAGGTGTTTTCTGTGTAATATATATATATATATATATATATATATATATATATATATTACACAGAAAACACCTACACACATACTGTGGAAAAGAATTTCCTCTTTGAGGACAAATTAAAGTAATCTAACATAATACTAATAAAAAGTGACTTTCGCTCCTTTTGTGCTCATTCATAGTATAAAAGATGTAATTTACATGATGTAATGAGTGCCATTTAACAAATAATCCAGTCCAGCTGTTCTCAACAAGGTGGCAGGGCCCACTAGTAATTTAAAATTACTTAGGTGATTTAATAATATTAAAGGTAGGATAGGCAATTTGTTTTATAAACACTTTTTGTTAAACTGGTTCAAACTCTTTTCACATCCTGATAGCAATGAATAATAGAAGTGTTCTAAATATTGAAACACATATATCCTCTGTGGAAGTCTTAGGACAAAAAATGTCCAGTCATTGCATTTGGTTTGAATGCAATGATACATTGTCCTGCCTGCCTGTCAATGTAACATTTCCATACCTCCACACACCCTGTTCATGTAGGATCACAAATCATGAGCTCATTCCGTAAGGCTATGCAGAGTTGAACATAGACCGTAAACAAACAGCAGCCACATTTTACAGTTACTCCTTAACCAAAAGAACAAGCTTATGCTGCTTTCTCACCATGGCATAACTGTAATTACGAGATGGCAACCCTTGACGCTCTACCCAGAGCTGTTCACGTCCTCAGACTAGAATTTATGCGTATCTATGTGTTGTGTGCTTTAATTTAACACCGTCTCTTGTCTCGTGATTCTTTGCAGAAACTGCTCTATGCATCAATGACTTTTAGAGGAGGCATGGCTTTGGAGAGTGCTCAGAAGGGAGGGTGGGATCTCATGCTTTCAAAGCTAACTTGCTATTTAGCCACTCTGAAATTGTCTACCCTACCTTTAAGATAGATTTAAAAAATGAAACTTATTAAAAATGCTAGAATGCTAGGCCTACAACAAACTTTAAACTGACATTGCCTGCTAACAATGAATTTATTCTCACTGCACACAATCCTGCTTAATTTAGGTCTTGCAAGTCACTAAAACCTGTGTTCTGTATTGATGATGATTCTTACTATTATAAAACAAAAACAAAATTTGGTTTTGTCCACTTATTTCTCTGCCCACTGCCAACAGCAACAATATTGATTTAATTTGTAATTAAAGGTAATTGCACACCAATATTATACAGAGTGAGCAAAAGAACAAATTTCATATTTTTCCTCTTAAAAACTGTTTTTACTGAATAACAATTTACTAAAACCTCTGTAATTACAAAATGAATCAATTCAAATATCAACTCATAAAGCCCCTTTTTGTAATAACTATTCTATGATTTAATTTGATCAATCACAAAACTATTTTGATTACAGTTTCCAACTGACTCTATACGATTGTGGATACTTTGTGTGAAGTGTGAGATTACATGGCAGAGAACTACCCCTGCTGTACCTGTTGCTGGTCACCAGAAGCTGTGAGGTACGGAAAGGAAGCCCATATACAGTTGGTTCTTTTGGCACAGAAGAAAAGCTGCTTGTAGGGGATGTAACAGCTATTACAGGCGCCATCTCCTGTGGGCCATCAACTAACTCATAGGACACTCTTTGCTTCCATTCTGCTGCGTTTCTGGTAGTGATTTTCTATGAGCAGCAGACTTTTTGACCTCATCGAGAACAAAAGAACTTTGAGCAACTGCCTCCATAGAAGAGAGTGTTTTTTTGGGATGCTCCACCCAAGAATATTGCCTATTCAGTGATTCGCGTGTTGGATGAACACCTGAGGTGGACACAGGGAAAGCAGGAGACAGAGGACAGTCTCTGAGGAAAAGACAAGGTGGAAAGATGGACATTCACTTATCAGTACTTGTAAAACAATTCAGTATACTTAAGTTGTCACAGTAGTTGACTCATGAGCCTTACCAAAAAATCACATATTTAGTTTGTAACATGAAGAAACTATTGTCGCATATGGATTTCTCAAGAGACTTTTTACACCAAACAAAAAAATAAATTATTACATGCTTTTAGACTGCCCTCATCTGGACTCCATCTGTAAATGCTCTTTAGAGACATTGGGCTCATTTTGGGTTAGGGGAGGTCAGGGTAGTTTGCCTACAGGGGTTGGTTGGCACAGGATTAATTCCGTGGTTATAACTGGTCATTATGCTTTATAAATAGATACAGTCACAAAAAGTGGTTGCACTTTTGAAAAGAGGAAGATTGTTTAAATATTATCAAATATTAATATTATTTAATAGAGACATAATAATTAAAATATGTATATAATTGAATTATATATAATTAAAAATATTTAAAAAATGAAAATTAACCAGATTTAACACATTAATCACACACACACACACATATATATATATATATATATATATATATATATATATATATATATTTTTTTTTTTTTTTTCTTTTTTTTTTTTTTTTTTTTTTCTATTCAGTCACCCTGAAATATTTTTGATTTTACATAACTTTGTAACTTAACTACACAAGCTTATACTCTCTCAGTTTGGGAAGATCTGAGAAGCACATTGAAAAAAAATTCTGCAAGTCATACAGTAAGCTCTGAACATTCTGACATTGCCTCTCAGACAAAACTGCTGTCTTTTAGTGTCGTAATTAGAACATGATGATTGAGTTGGGGGTGGGGATATTTCAGCACTTACCTCTGGTTAAAGGCACTTGACTAGTTAAGAAGTGTAAGACCTATATTATTAAGCAGAAATTGTCTTAATAGTGTTTGTGTGTTTCAAACATGATGGAGCGAGAGCTATTTTTAAAATGAGCTCTTCGCAGAGTTAAAGGGATAGTTCACCTATCACGTACTCAGCGTCAAGTTGTTCCAAACCTACGAGTTTATTTCTTCTGTTAAACACAAAAGAAGATATTTTAAAGAATGTTGGTAATCAAACATTTAACGGTAGACATTGACTTCCATAGTAAGAAAAAATAATACAATGGAATTCAGTGGTTACTGTCAACTATCTGATTACCAACATTCTTAAAAATATCTTCTTTTGTGTTCAACAGAAGAAAGAAACTCATTCATGTTTGGACCAGCATTAGGGTGAGTAAATGACAACAAAATTTTCATTTTTGGGTGAACTATCCATTCAAGAAAACCACAGCCTCCAAGCCACTTCTATCCATATTATTTCAACTATTTGTGAACAGAATTAATCTGACAGAATAAAGACTACACCTGTTGACACTGTTCAAATAATGGTAAGCCAATGCAAAATCACATAATTGAACATTGTTTAATATTGTTTAAAGTTTTTTGTGCTTTTAAAGTTTTGTATTTTTTGACTAAATTTAGTACTCATTGACCCAAGGTGTTTTATATTACACTGAAGATGTTCCATTTAAGGACTGGTCTTTGCAGGACCAGAAAGAAAGCAAGAAGAGGAACATGAGTAATATGGAAATATGAGAAAGAGAACTGTAGTAAGACTGGTAAAATGTGTGGGGGAATCAGAAAAGCAAATAGAGAGCACAGAAAGCTTTAAGTGAGACAGAGCTGATAGAAATATTTATTAAAGGGAAGAATCAAGAAGTGCAAGGGAAAGAAGAAACAAGAACAGAAGTAACAGTTCAGAATTATATTTGAATTAGTACAAATGAATATGCTAAAAGTATTCTGTACACACATCCTTTGCTTTCTGCACTTGAACAGTGTCTAAACATTACAAATAATTAATTTACAAAATACATAATAAGAATGAATTAGGGGTCTGACAGAATTGCAAAGGAAACTCAGTCCAAGGGGAGATCTAGTACTGTAGCCAAAACGTAGAATCTAATGCTTTTAACACTGATTTTTAATTGGTGCTTTGCCTGGCCACAAATATGAGAAGTTTACATTCCTTTTTCATAACCCAGGTCTACTTGGCATAATGTGGTGAATTTGATGTGTTGCTTTTATACAAGAAATAGAAAATGTTTATCTACAAAAGATAGATAAAAATAAATTGTAACTGAAATTGTAATTGAAACATATCACAATAAAATTGTGAAACTAATCAAATCAATTCATGCTATAAATTGTAGAACTGTTCTATAATGTATGAGATTCTTATCTTGTGTATTGATCTAGGAAGCATCATTAAAAGGGTCATAACATGAGGAATCAAACTTTCTTTGATCCTTTGTCATTGTACTATTAAAAAAAAAATGTTCAGACCAAAAAAATTCCTCCTAACTGCCAAAGAGCATTTTTTGAATCTGCCAAAACAAAATGTTTTGCATACTTATGACCTAACGTTGCAAATTCATTGGTTTCCATTGCTTGCCAGTGTTTGACTTTTTGGCTGAAAACTTTGGTCTTGGAGCCACTGGTAATGAACATCGTGAAGCATATTCATTATTCATGGGTAAAGAAGACCCTACAAAAACATTGACCCCAGTGCTACTATGAGCATTGGAGGTGTTTCTGGAACCATCATACATGGATCGCTGTTTCCCATCTAATTGTTGTGGAACAATTGTTGCCTCATTTGATGTAGACTGACGGACAAATGGGTATGGAACATTTACCTCTCCAGTTGCTTTAGATGGCTTTAGAACTGGCTGTGTACTCTTGGAAAAACTATTTGGGGATGGAGAGAATGTTGTAGGTGCCTCAAGAGTGAGGGACTGGGTCTGAAAACTGGTAGAAGTTTGATTAGAAGTTTGCTTAGACTCTTTAGGGGAAACTGTTTCCTTAGCCTCTAGAGTGGAGTTGTAGGTAAAAAGTGAAGAATTCAGTTGGTAAGGCTGATGTTTCATGACATCCAGAACATTGAGGTGTTTGGGTGGTGGATTCATCTTCTCCTTGTTTGCTTTAGGCTTTATCTTTGGACTAGTTGCAGGAGGGGGTTGTTTAACTGCTGCAAGGGGATAAAAGGGGGACAAAATAGGATTGTAGGACACTGGAGGTGGGGCACGGACATTAGAAGAGTATTTCCAAGTGCTTGGCATTGAAAGTGTTGGCGATGAGGATCTGGCCTTGTTGGCTCGCACAGTCTCATCGTCCACCACAAATTTTTCCATACGGGACTGTCTCCGAGCAAACAGTTCAGCCCCTTTTCCTTTAAGGTTCAGACCCTCAGAAGCACCTGCATCTGATGAATACCCTTTAGGAGAAGCTGATGAAGCCTTAGATATCTGAACGTAGGTGCCCAGGTGTTGGGGTGGACAGGAAGCAACAGAGTTACCATCATTTTGTGACCTAATCCATGATGTTTTAGACTGGGAAGGACCAGCATGGAGTGAATCAGGTTTATGTTGTACCTGATGTGGTTCTGGAGTCCAGGGTGATTGATGCAGATCTGGTGGGTGGGATGGAACCCAAGCAGCTGATGCCTGCAGTGATATTGGCTGAGTTGTCAATGAGGGCCGGGCTCTTCCTGCAGGCTGTAGCTTTGGTGGGTTTTGTTGGGGTATTGCCTGCACCTGGGTGTGCCCCATAACTGGAACTGAGCTAGATGCTGCAAGGGGACTCCTAGAGATGGCATGGCCCTCTGCAGCCCAGGGAGGGTGAGCTGGGTTGATAACAGGTTTGGGTAGGACAGGTGGTGGGTTTTTCTGCTTGATCGTTGGAGCTTGCATGAAATTGCATGCTTCAGCACCCAGACTGAGAAAGTCCTCTTCTGGAACTGACTCTGTTAAGGACTTCTGATCTCCTTTCTTTTGAAGCAGGGGCATTTCTTTCAAGTCTGCCTTGCTTGCTCCTCTCCTTTTAGTTTTAGCTCCTATCCCTGTTTTAATTGCAGGTATAGCAATACGTTCATCACGTGAAGCAATGATGTCTGATATGGGGGACCAAACCTGTGGGGTTGTGTTTACTGGAACAGCAACTTTGAATATGTTTTCAGGTTTATTAGTTGCTGGGCTTGAGACACCTCTGACTGGTGAAAAAGTTTTTTTGCCTTGATTATGACCACCAAGGAAGGGCTTAGCAGTTCTGTTGGGAACAAGGGGTCTGGGAACAGCCAAACCTTGGTATTGATCCATACCATTCATACCATTTGCTGACTGTGGCAACATCTGTTGCTGGATTAGCTGCTCTTGATACTGCTGTTGTTGTCTTTCATAGACATTTTGTCGGGCTTGTGTACTTTCTTCTTGTGGAGGACGCTTTACAATTTCACCTACTGGTTCCACAATTGCATCCACTGGTATGCCTTTTCTTCTCATTTCCTCTTGTTCTACAGAAAGCTCATCCATCCTTTGACGCCTCTTGGCAAACATTAAGACTCCCTTGCCTTTTGTCTGTGGAAGATGCTCCATTGTTTCCAAGTTATACACAGCCTGTGCTTAAAAATTCAGATGTAGCTCAAAACAGAACCTTGACCTGAGCAGTCGTCTTCTCAGATTCAATTTATGAAGAGCGTGGCAATCTTGAAGTCCTGACTTACTTTGTAGTGTACAATCTCATTCTCGTCCTGAAATCTGTCATCTAGAAGCTGTAACAGTGTAGCTAACCAGCAAGAACCTTCTGACCCTTTGTCAACACTTCTTGAACATCAACACACCCTTGTTTTTGGCAGCAGTGAAAAGCAATGCTTTATGTTTATTTGTAGAGTTGGCTTTTTTCAGCTGTCTCACTGACCATACCTCACTCCGTCTTAGTCCTGTGAAAGAAAATTCAGGACAAGGAAATTAAAAAATGGCATGAAAATTATGAAGAATGGAAATACACAATTATTTAGATATTTGTACATTGATGCATTTGGGACAACATCATGCAGCATTGGCTCATAAGCCACAAACACACACCAGCTAAATTCAGTGGTCAGTTCAACTTTTAGTAGTTCCTGTTCTATACACACACTGTTCAGTAATTTACAGGTGTGACAACCGCATTCTACAACCATATTAACTCCGGAAAAAATCAGGTAGTGACAACCGCATTTACAAAAAATTCTATGCAGTGTGTACAGAACTGAACAACTAGTTGTTAATGATGTATTTAAACGTGTATCAGAGTTGTGTCTCTTTTCTGTATGGATGGTGCAAGAAATCAGATGGAACAAGGCACGTCTTGACTCATTATGTTGCCAAATATTGCTAGAAAAAAACAACATCAAATAAGATCAAGCCCTTAATAAACTTAAATCCAAATACCAAAATATTGTGACCTGCAATGGCCTACTTTATTAAATCCATAAAGTGGATAGCTATATGAGCCTCTGTGAAGCAACCTTTCACACTTAAACAAAACAAGATGATTCAGTCGACAGTGGTTTAGTTAAAACCATCAAGCATATCAAAGTAGTTAGTCGCTTTAATATTGCTTTGGTCAAAAATGAAGGATATCAAACATGCGAAAAGCCTGAACATTGCTATGGTTACCACAGTGTCAATCATAGCAATTTCAAGAGTGAGTTCAACTCTATACACACAAAACTCCCATATTTTACACTCATGTACTGTTGCGGGTCAATTTGAGCCATTTCAATTTTTGAGTTGACTGAAATGCAGTTTGCATACAACATGCAAACAAAGTTTCAACATGCTGATGTTTGTGAAATGTGCATACAGAAATTTTATACAATCTTGCTGATCATGGGTCAATTTGACCCTCAGCTATAATAATAAAACTTTCTTCAACTCTAGTCCTGAAGTGCCAGTGTCTTGCTGAGTTTAACAACTTTTTATTTTCAAAGTTTGTGAAAATAAAAAGTTGTTTTACCTGTTAACTGTCTGTCCCACTTTTTGAGCATAAACATAAAAATTACTTTTCCGACTTAAATTGTTAAAAAAAGTTGGTCTTGAATACTTTAGAGCACAGACTAAATTTTTTTTTTTTTTTAAGGAAACACTTCACAGATTATTGTAAAAGTAAAAAAAATAAGTTGTAAAAGTAAAGTTTAAAAAGTTATAGAAGTTTAAGTTTATGAAAATTTAAAATATAAAAATATATATTTTACAAAACATGTTGAACTCTAAAATTTCAAGAAAATCAAAGCTAAATATCTGAACAAGTTCTGTACCTAATTTTAAGTTGATATCTAAAAAAAAAAGAACTTTCCGGTTTTCTTAGGTGTAGCACCAAGCTTTTTTACTAGATGACATCCAGGCTCCACTAGTGACCATACAAGGATTGATTTCCATATATGGTTTGAGTGAGCTGAACCATATTGCTCCATAATTTTCATAATATTTATGAAGTAGACATCCTATTCAGAAGTAGTTTGAGCAGTAATGTTAATATCTGATTTGAATTTAACCTCTAAAACCCACACACACAAAAAAAAAATAAAATAAGGAAAGAACCAGATAGCGTTATTGTTTGGCACCGCATCACAATTGGAGAATCTATCGCTATTTCTATATTGCGCTGTCACTTCTTTTGAAAATCAGTCACCAAATATGAAAACTACAGTCTGAAAGCTTTCAAATGATATATACAGTCAAACCAAAATTTATTCATACACCTTAAACATTTAATTAATTATTACAGTTTGTTCAATATAGTTTAGTGAACTCAAACTGTGTCAGAAAAAAATAATCTTAATTATGTTAGATAACACAAAACCTGGTCAGGTCAAGTGTCTGAATAATTTTTGGTCCCAAATTTATATCAATTTTACTGCTAGTCCACTGTATGAAGGATTTTTGTTATTATATGTCACAGTTTACTTTATTTTACTATCCTCACTTACATATATGAACTATAGTGTCCTGCACCCACTAGTAAAAATATATAAAAAATTGTGTCTGAATAATTTTTTGTTTGACTGTAGTTTGTCAATATTCATTTAGGTTAAGTCTAAGGTAGTTATATCTTTGTAATGTGTGAAAAGTATTGATTTTAAAAGATAAGTATTTCAAACTGATTGTATGTTTTTTTTTTGTTTGTTTGTTTGTTTGTTTGTTTTGTTTTTTGTTTGTTTTTTTCATAGTGTGATTTTTGGGGAATTGTATTGAATCCAATTAGGGTCAGTTTGACCCGCACCAGCAAGGTTGTACCATAGACAGTAAAAGAAATGGACACAGCGACCCCATTGGAACTCAATTGAGTCAAGTGAAGCCCATTTTTTGCGATTTTTAGCACTTCCGTTTCTGACGCGCAGACTCACACTAAGCTTGATGACGTCCGCAACCTGTCTGACAGATGTAAATCTTCTAGTAGCTGTGCGTGCAAACTGCCATCGTTAATCTTGCAGAGACGGCGAGCTTGAGCGGGGAGTTCTTTGGCGTGAGTGAGCAGGAGTAAGTATTCTGATTAATTATTTTGTATAGTATTTTAAAATGTAACGCCAGTAGGCTTCTCTCTTGACGTCTCCCCGATTGTCTGCGAGATTCTCCTCCTGTCTGTACGGTAATTTCTCTACCGTGCGACAGAGAGTCGAGTGGTTATGACACAATCGTTCGCCTATTTTTACAAAAACTGTTGCTACGGGGCCATAATGTAACATAGAAGGTAATGGAGCCCTTTATACATTGTCATGTATCTTTAAAAATAAATAATGGACAAATGGAGTCTTTAAACGCCTCAGATGTAAAGTTGTTCGCTGTCAAAGTGACGCCAAAATTAATGGGAGTCAATGGGATGCTAACATAAGTGAAGTTCTGCAACAAGATGGCGGCACGCGGCCAACTTCAACTTCCGGTCGACTTCCTTCCCGCTTGGGTTGTACCCAGAAATCAAACAGCACATGAGGGTTAAATGCAGTTGTCACTCCTGAAATTGGGTGTGTACATGGCCATAGTGCACCTTGAAATTTGCATAGGTCATCTCATATGTAATTACCATGGTCAATACATCTGTGTTTAGGCACCAACTATTATTTAAAAGTATTAATAAGTGTGTACTATTAAGCAATTTCAATATTGCATTATGCCGTTTAGGTAGAACATTTAAAGTGAGGTCATTTATTGTCTATTAGCTCTCTATATCACACAAGCCTCAGTAGAACATTGTTAGCTGGGTTAGTTGAAACTCATTTAAACTTTAGGTCAAAACAGTTTTTTTTAATTATTATTATTAAAAATTAATAAATTCAGTAATTTAAAATTAATCAGACACATTTACATCAAAACAATTCTGACTGAATTAATACAACTTTAAATAAGAAATAAGCATGAGGGAATGCCTCAAGTTGTTCTGGAGAAAATAAGCAAACACTTACACTATAAATCCAGGCAATCTATCTTCACAATTTTGTAAAAAAAACATAATTTTCTAATGCTGATCCTTTCCCTTTCTAACAGTCAGCTAAGTCTAAAGCAACCTGACTTACCAAAAGCTTTTTTAGGTGGACAAACATTGCAAAAGGTCATAAAACCCCTTGGCTAAAGTGGTTATCTGTGCAAACTATGTCAGTGCTAACACTGTGGTGGGGTGGCAGGACCATGAAGGGAAAGAGTGAGCAAGTAAAAGAACAAGTAGGAGAGAGAGAGGGGGGGGGGGGGGTGTCCACTATTTAATGGAGTCAGGGCTCCTCACCAAGGGATCATATGACAAATCTCTACTGACACATGCTGGTGCCTATCAAACCAGTGGCTTGAGGACTACTGCACTACTGAACTATTATTTAAGAAGCTCTCAAATGCTGGTTTGGCATATGGTTTGCTTCATCTATCCCAAACCATTTACAGTATTGACAAATGATGAGAAATTTAAGAGAAAAATCAAAACTGATATAAAAATTATTTTATGCACTCATTGCTTCTAACTGCATATCGGACAGCAATCTGCATCCAACAGCAAAACCTAACAATCCTTGAGTGTTTCAGTCTGTGAGGAAATTTATGTAAATTTATAGAATATCAGCATAATCAGAGGATACATTGCCTAGTGAAGCAAAGGAAGGCCAGTGTGAAAACCCTATTCCAGTATTGGTTGGTTATTTCTGTACAGGCACTCTAACAGTCAAGACATGCTCATGCAAGCGATTACCTACCAGCCAAAACCAGCCAAATGATCAAATTTCAAAAATCTTTTTAATTTATATAATTTATATTTTAAATTGTTAGAATTATATTACCATATTAGAGGTATAAAAGGTACAGTAATAACACGTTAAATTAGAGTTAAATTTCTTTCATTGAATAACATTAGATGACAGTAGAGTAATGACCATCAGTGGAGAGTTGAAGAAAAAGAAAAACAGACAGATATAGACAAAGACAACCACGAAGGACATATTTGGAGAAGGTTTGTCTTACGTGCCTATCTTGCTTGGTGTCTGCTGAGTCTGATCAGTTCCGTCAAGGAGCCAGTGCCCCTCTACTCTGCCTGCTCAGCACCCTGGACTTGAATTCCACTTGACATACACAAGGTCCCACACCTCTCCCTCCTCCTCCTCTTCCGTCTCCTCCTCTTCTTCAGCCTTTTTTCTCTTCTTCGGTTTACAAGGAATCAAAAAGTTCCTCCTTCAAGTTCTCTGGGTTCTAGTGAGAACATGTGGTAGAAGAGCTGTAGTCCACTTGCCTCTGTTGTCATGTTCAGATATGGGGAGGCAGGTATTTTGAGAAGGGTCCATATCAGTCTCTTCAGTGTGGGAATAGGGAGTTGCTCTCAAATCTGGAAGAGGGTTTTAGACTTGGTGTCAATGTCACATCAAAACCTTCAGTTAAGTGACCAGAGAGATGTACACTTGCTTGTTGAGGCTCTTGATGTTGTTAACACTCTCTGTTTCTCCACAATGGATCTGTGAATTTCTTGTTATAGTACAGACAGCACACACATGGACATACAGAGTAGAAACATGGAATAGAAAATCTAAATGACGAAAAAAGCAAACATTTGTTTTGCTTATGTCATTAAGAGAATGAGTGAAAGTGCATGTAGAAGAAGGCATAAATGTATTGATCTTATTACCATTCATGTGATATTGCAGTAGTTGTAATAGTTAAATACTCTTTTTGTTGTGCAAACATTTCTACATTTTAGAAGTAATATAAATTACTTCTATTTACCTTGCAAAGTTACCTTAATGTACATTGCTTGATTATATATTATATACAACAATGTATCAAAAACATTTTATTTTTGCACCCATTATTATATTAAATATAGAGTTCACTTATGCTCATTGAGCCAATGAATGGATATAACTAAGAAATAAAATTTTTTTTTAAAGTATCTCTTGCCACAAACTCCTTTGGTACTCCAGACACTTAACCACAAAGTAATGGTGCGCTGCAAATAAGTGCACTGCAAATCTTCTGTAACACAGCCCTAATATAGGCAAGTGAATGAAAAGGCTTCTCAGATCTTTTAAACTGATTCTGGGCCCTGAAGCTAAATTTCGGAAAAGTTTTATCTGATTTCAGACTCTACAGTATAGAAAAGACTGAACAATATGTACTTTGAGCAACTAAGTAATTCAGCGCTCTCTGTAAACTGTGAAATAAACATGCTGTATCTCTCACACATTCTTCTTGATAAACACCTTACTGTTAGGCAACAGAAAAACTAAAATCAAGTCGGAGTATAAAAAGATCTAATAAAATGAATAAAATAATAACAATTATTGTTGTTGTTTGATCATATTCTTTTGTAATTTTTTTATCACCAATAACACTCCATACTACATATTTCCTCAACAAACACATCCACAGCAGTGAAATACACTAACCTTTAGTTGTCTAAACTGCATAACCCTAAAACGTTCATGACTTAAGGAGTGTTCAAAATTCAGGTCCAGGCATGCACACATGTATTTAGTGATTTCCAAAATCATACAAATTCACCAAGACCACAGTGAGATTAAAGGAGCACATTAATTCCTCTTCCTCAATATGGAGCCTGCAGTACTGTCTGGAAAGCCATCAGCTCTCCTGCTTTCTCTAGAAGGAATGGTATTCACTGTTTGTGTCTAAATGTTAAACTAGCATTTGTGTCCTGGAAGCCAAACACAACAGTGCGGTGGCTGTTTTCCATATTGTGTGCTCTGTAGGCCATATTTTCTCCTCCTGATGCTCCTTACACAGTCTCATTGCCATTTATGTCTCATTACGCATACACAAGCGTGGACAGAGATAAAAAAATATTATTGGGAATTATCACCTAGGTGTTTGCATCATGTGACTGCATTTTACTCCATATGACCTATGTACTGTAAATTATTATGCATAAAACAAATTGTTCATTGTCTTTCATATTGAAATATTGATTGTAGAATTTTGCTTGTGAATAGGCTCTAAATTTGGCTCATAAACACAGCCTCTTGAAACCAGGAATGACACATCAAGTAATGCAAGTTACTTTGTTTTTTCATTTATTGACTGACACCTCTCCTGGCCCCGTGTTAAGAGAAATTTACTCATTTCACAAAAACAGATTCTGTATTCCTCAAAATGAATAAAAACATTGAAATTGCAAACACAAAATATTACACAAACCTGCAATAATTAAACGGTTAAATAATACAAATATACTTTATATATTTAAAGGGTTAGTTCACCCAAAAGTGAAAAAAAGTAATCAATTACTCACCTTCATGTTGTTCCAAACACAAATGAAGAAATTTTAAATTAAATCTGACAGATTTCTATCCCTCTGTTGAGTTCATAATGAGATCATAAAACTAATCCATATGAGTCAAGTGGTTTAGTCCAAATAATTTTCTGAAGAGACTGTCGCTTTATATGATGAATAGATTGAATTTAGGCTTTTATTCACTTATAAACATTGATCAGCAAACATAAATAGAAGCTCAATTATACCTGCTTGGCGCGTGAGAACAAACCACATTGGTTTTTGTGGAAGCCCAAAGGTGCTGCGTAACACACGAGAATGAACCTCATTGGTTTTCGCTAGGCTTGCTGCAATAGTCCTGTTGATGACAAATTAGTAAATCGTATGCACAATTTATTTATTTTTCTTGCATGTCATGGTCAGGGCTCTGTAGATATGAGTCAATACATGCATACTTATTATGGCCCAGGGCTGCTGCTAGCTCAATGAGTTCCCCAAGCAGAATTAAAAAAAAAATTCAAAATATTTCAGACTAGAACACTGATTATTATTAAAACATATCATATTAAACTATTTAATTGTAGGTCTAAATCATATAAACAACAAAGTAGAAAACATAAATATTTGAAAATAAAAATAAAGTGTCAGGACAATTCACAAGTTCAAAGCAGCAGTCAATGAATCTTAACACCATACAAGCAAACATTCCAAGAATGAACAAAGTGGAATTGGTTTAAAAAACCTGGGACTGATTGCGCACACACCTGCAGTTCATCACACGCACACCATTTAAGCAAGACACACACACACACCACCTTTGCGAAGTCTTGATTTGCTATGGTGGTCCTTTCTGAGCATTTCTTTGTGGATTGTTATACTGTATTTGATCTTGGACTGTTTTCCTGTTGTCTATGCCTATACACAATCTTCCAGCCTAGGGTAAAGTTAGTATATAGGCCTACATTAACAAAAATATGGGGCAAGTATATTGTAAAATAATGGTAAACTATACAAGTTCTATTCTACTGTGACACCACAATGGCCAAAAAAATAGCACAAGAGAGTCTACTATGGCACCAGCTTTTATTGTGCCCATGGGGGGCAACTTTAGAGTATTTAAAATACAATTTATATACAGTACAACAACCAAAGAGTAGAAATCATTGTGAAGCCAACACCAAGGTTTTGATCTCTTTTTCAATTCCTAGCCTTCATAAATTATAGGAAAGACACATCCATGTAGATATGATGGAATTACTGCATGGTTCCCACAGGCAATGTAGGACTGGCCCTAGCAAGTAAGTTCATGTTGCACTATGAAAAATAATTCAAACCCCTGAGGCAACTGGATAGGCCATCCAAAAATACGTTCACAGGGTCAGTTAAGTGATTCTGTCACACCAGTCTCAAGTATAATGTTCATCTGTTACAGTTATAAAACAACTGTGATAGTTGCAAATTATTAGGGATGGAAATTGGGTAAATTGTGGTGTTGTTCAAACTGGTAATAATATTTTGAATGAAAGGATTTTACTCTTTTATTCACTCAATGGCTCATTTAAGCTACAATATGTGAGATACACATAAATGTAGCAGAATATTCTATTATTTTATTATTATCTTTTTTTTTTCTTTTCTTTTTTTTTTTTTTTTTTACAGAACGTTGACTTTCGTGAATGACCGGAAAGCATGCGGTCAATGGGAACATGTCTCTACAGGGCGGTCCACAGTTACTTTAAGGTGCACCTCTTGCACCGACCCAGTGAATGTATTTTTGGATGACCTATCCAGTTGCTTCAGGTGTTTGAAATCTGCTTTATAAATAAAAGAACTAGTGCTAGAACTTGCACTAAATGCTGGTGCTCACCGAGATGTGTCCTCCGTGCCAGGTAGGGTTTTACCCACACTGATTTATATGTCTGGCTGCAACATTGTCCAGTAAAGGAGTGCAACAGAAAGAGCCTTTCACATTCACAGTGGTGGAATGAATAAATGAATGCAAATGGCTAATAAATTTGGAGGGAACATATGGAGACAACATTAAAAATAATAGCATATAAATATTAAATTAATAATTTATTACTTATCAGTAACAATGCATTTTTAAAAGTATCAAATGTTTCTGATAAAGTTAAACAAAAACTTGTTCCCTTTCATGGGAACTATCGACGCTACGTCAGTGACGTGATGGGAATCCTCTGCATTTTTGTGTTCGTGAAGCACTATTGTATCTAACCAATGAGAGAACGCGACGTCAGAGGCGGGTGAAGTCACGGACCGGAACCTATAAAGCATGCCCAGAAACAAAGAACACTAGCTTCTGTTGTCTTCAGTAAGCGCTATTTTATCTTGTCTGTCTTATTTACTGTTGTTTGTCTACCATCTCGCCAAAAAAAGTGATCTCTTCATCTGAGGACAAGAGATTCCAAAACAAGTGAATAAGACACATACACATATATATAAAATGACGGAAAGCCAGCGTTTCACTAAGTGTGCACCTCCTTGCCCACGATTCATCGTGGTGGGGGATACACACGAGATGTGTGTGAAGTGCCTGGGAGTTGAGCACGCACAGGCAGCTCTCGAGGGGGCTGTCTGTGTGCACTGTGAGCGGCTCACTCTCAGGGCGCTGCGCTCACGCCGGGCGCTCTTTGAGGAGGGCGCTGCGGCGAGTGTTCCCCGCGGGTCTGGTCCCGCTGCTGCCGAGGCACAGCGAAGACTGCACTCGTGGGGTTCACAAATGGATTTAGCAGAGGGGGGAGAGACGGGCTCTGCCTTATTGCTCCCCTTACCTACTAGATCTAGTGTCTCTCCTTTGGTGGTGGAAGCACGCGCTGCGGTTTCTTCCCCTCAAAGGGAGGCACCGACACTGAATATATCTTCCTCCGAGGAGGTTGATGTTGAAGGTGTCGAGGGTGGTGATGAGGGACCGTCATCCTCATCTCCGGTCCATGAGGAGCTTATGGAGGTAGTGACCCGGGCAGTAGAAAAACTGAAAATAAGCTGGCCCGCGAAAGAAAGTGTTCCGAAAGTTAAAAGCAAGTTAGATGAATGCTTCCTCCCAGCTAGGTCACTACCCCAGTGTCGGGGACTGCCGTTCTTTCATGACCTCCACACTGAGGTGTTGAGGTCGTGGAATAGACCCGTGCAGTACCGTGTCTTCAGCCCACAGACATCAATGTACAGCAACATCACTGGGCTCGGGTTGAGGAGACGCTTGCGAGCTATCTCTTGCCCGAGTCTACATCGTCCCTGAAATCCCTGACGTTGCCCACCAAACCACTAAAGCAAACATCGAATCTGGTGGGCAAGGCTTATTCGGCAGCGGGTCAGGCTGCGGCATGTCTGCACACAATGTCCATAATGCAGGCATACCAAGCTGATCTGCTGGGGGAGATTCATGAGACTGGGGAGGCTACTTTTGAGACAATTCAAGAGTTGAGAAAAGCCACAGATTTAGCTCTCCGTGCCACCAAGGAGACGGCCAAGTCAGTAGGCCGCTCTATGGCAGCCCTGGTGGCCACGGAGAGACATCTGTGGCTCAATCTTGCAGACATTAAGGATAAAGACAAGCATATCCTTAGGGATGCGCCGCTTTCCTCCGAGGGCCTGTTCGGTGACACAGTCGCTACATTCGTCGACAGGTTCGAGGAGGCGAAAAAACAGAAAGCGACGTTCCAAAGATTCCTCCCTCGGAAATCTCATCCCTCTGAGGCTGCTGGGCGGGAGCAGCCTCAGCCGACAGCCGGCTCCTCGGGACACAGGTCCCAGCAAAAAGCTAGTGTGGCTGCCCGTTCTCCCCCGCGGAAAGCTTGGGGACCGGTGCGCGCTGTACAGCAGAAGCCTTCTGGGGGTAGGGCGGATCTGAGGACCGTCATTATTTCTCGGAAGGCTTCCCAAAAGAAATCCTGACGTTCATGGGTCAGGGTTTCTGAGGGCAGTCCTCTCCGAAGGGGTTCCACGATTGATATCTATCGATATTGCCCATCGGTGTCCTCAGGGGGCTGCTCTGCCAACCCTGCCACCCAGTGTGTGACAGGGCGCAGCATTCCCCGTCGATCCTTCGAGGAGGATTGGCCAGCACGTGATTCGCTTATCTGCCGGTGCGCCGTGCCAGATAAATGAGCCAAGTGCTCAAAAAACACCAGAGACCAGTCTCGAGAGGCTGGTTCCCTTAGTAGAATTTTTGGGGGAATGGAAACGTCTTCCGAATATTTCGAAATGGGTGCTGCTCATGGTAGAACAGGGTTACAGAATTCAGTTCGGTTCTCGTCCGCCCAGGTTCAGTGGAGTGATTCACACAGTGGTAGCTCCGGAGCAGTCTCTGCTAATGGAACAAGAGGTTACGACGCTTTTGCAAAAAGGGGCTATAGAACGGGTTCCCTCTCCCAGCAAAATGTCGGGCTTTTACAGTCGCTACTTCATTGTTCCAAAGAAGGATGGAGGGTTGCGTCCGATCATAGATCTACGTATACTAAATCGATCTGTAAAGAAGTTGAAGTTCAAAATGCTTACACTCAAACAGATTATCCCACAGATCAGATCCGAGGACTGGTTTGTGGCGATAGATCTGAAGGACGCATATTTCCACATATCCATCCATCCTTCTCACAGGAAGTTCCTCAGGTTTGCTTTCGGGGGCGAAGCATACCAATACAAGGTCCTTCCCTTCGGCCTATGATTATCACCCCGCACGTTCACGAAGTGCGTGGATGCAGCCTTGGCTCCTCTGAGACTCCAGGGCATCCGCGTGCTGAACTATATCAACGATTGGTTGATTTTAGCTCAAACAGAACGTGTGGCAGCTCAACATCGAGATGTTGGGCTGTCACACATGAAGAGGCTTGGGCTGAGGCTCAATGGCAAGAAAAGTGTGCTGGTTCCGAGTCAGGTTGCCAACGATGCAGGCAACGATGCAGAATTGTCTCCCGCTCGTGTGACGTCCATTCTCTGGGCCGTGAATGGGGTGAAGTTAGGCCGGTCACTCACTGTAAAACAGTTTCAGAGACTGTTGGGTCTGATGGCAGCTGCGTCCAACGTTATCACCTTTGGCCTTCTGCACATGAGACCCTTACAGTGGTGGCTCAGGACCAAGGGGTTTTCTCCGAGGGGAAATCCTTTTTGCATGATCAAAGTCACGCGGCGATGCCTTCATGCTCTGGTCATGTGGAAAAAGCCTTGGTTCCTGTCCCAGGGACCCATGCTGGGAACTTCTTGTCGTCGTGTAATGCTTACGACAGATGCGTCCCTCACGGGCTGGGGAGCGATCATGAGTGGTTGCTCAGCTCAAGGTCTTTGGGAGGTACACCAGATCTCTTGGCACATAAATCGGCTGGAGATGCTGGCAATGTTTCAGGCTATGAAGCACTTCTTCCCCGACCTGAGGGGCCACCATGTGTTGATTCAAACAGACAACACTACGGTGGTCTCCTACATAAATCACCAAGGGGGTTTGAGGTCTCGTCCACTATGCAAATTAGTCAGTGGCATCCTCCTGTGGACCCAAAGGAAATTACTCTCGCTGAGGGCGGCGTATATTCCGGGGTATTTGAATATGGAGGCGGACGCTCTGTCGAGGCAGAGCGCGAGTCCGGGGGAATGGAAGCTTCACTCCGAGGTAGTGGAGCTTATATGGAAAACATTCGGTCGAGCGGAAGTCGATCTCTTTGCCACAAAGGAGTCAACTCAATGCCCTCTGTGGTATTCTCTGAGGCATCCAGCTCCCCTGGGGTTGGATGCCATGATACAGACATGGCCGAGGCAACGTCTGTATGCTTTTCCCCCAGTCTCTCTGCTCCCGGGAGTTCTGGACAAAGTCCGTCAGGAAGGGGTGGACTTAATATTGGTGGCTCCTTTCTGGCCAACGAGAATATGGTTTGCGGACCTTGTATCGCTTCTTCACAGCTCTCCTCTGGAGCTTCCAGTCAGACCGGATCTCCTGTCCCAAGCTGACGGCATGATCTTACATCCCCGTCCAGGAATGTGGAAACTGTGGGCCTGGCCTCTGAGGTGGCAAGGCTCATAGAATCTGGTCTCCCAACCAAGGCTGTGGAGACCATCCTTCAGTCCAGAGCTCCATCTACAAGGAAGCTTTATATGTATAAATGGAAGGTGTTCTCTACATGGTGTAGTCAACATAGGTTGGACCCAGTCCATTCATCTATCAGCTGTGTGCTTCAATTCCTTCAAGAAAAGCTTTCAGAGGGGTTAACTCATTCCACACTAAAAGTGTATGTTGCTGCTATTTCAGCCTATCATGTTCCTATGGGTGGTGTCTCGGTAGGTCGAGACCCCTTAGTCGTTCGCTTCATGGCGCACTGAGGTTGAGGCCTTCAGTACGCCCAAAATCTCCGACCTGGGATTTAGCCATTGTGTTACAAGGGTTGGCTGAGGCGCCCTTTGAACCCTTGGAAAATGTGTCAGATAAAATGCTCACATTGAAGACTGTGTTTTTATTGGCCATTTCATCCTTGAAAAGGATAGGTGACCTTCAAGCTCTTTCGGTTTTACCATCATGTTTAGAGTTTGCACCAGGCAGGGTTAAGGCTTTTCTGCATACAAGGCCTGGTTACATACCTAAGGTCCCCACTAGGGTCCCAGGTCCTATCGTTTTGGAGGCTTTTTATCCCCCTCCGTTCACTAAACCGGATCAGGAAAAACTTAATCTGCTGTGCCCTGTGAGGGCATTGGATGCATATGTTCACAGAGCTGCCCTGTGGAGAAAATCAGACCAACTATTTGTATGTTACGGGTCCCCGAGTCAAGGGGGCCCAGCGTCCAAGCAGAGGATGAGTAAATGGGTGGCTGAGGCCATCACATTGACTTATAAAGCCCTAGGGCACCCGTGTCCTTTGCATGTCAGGGCACACTCAACTAGAGGTATGGCTGCTTCTAGAGCTCATGTGTCAGGAGATTCCTTGGCTGATATTTGGTCATCCCAGCACACCTTCATCAGATTTTATAATCTTAATGTGAGTAGAACTCCGGGTGCTTTGGTGTTACAAGATAGTAGCCAGACACTCGGAGGCACGGCGTAGTTGGGACAGCGTTCCCATCACGTCACTGACGTAGCGTCGATAGTTCCCACGAAAGGACACGTCTTGGGTTACGAGTGTAACCCTTGTTCCCGGAGTAAGGGAACGAGACGCTACGTCACGTTGTTTCCGGGCATGCTTTATAGGTTCCGGTCCGTGACGTCACCCGCCTCTGACGTCGCGTTCTCTCATTGGTTAGATACAATAGTGCTTCACGAACACAAAAATGCAGAGGATTCCCATCACGTCACTGACGTAGCGTCTCGTTCCCTTACTCAGGGAACAAGGGTTACACTTGTAACCCAAGACGTTTTCTTTTGGTTCTTTTTCATGAATTGGAATACGTTCAAAGGACTGTGGGCAATTGAAGGACGCAAAGGATACACTTGATGCATCCTTCAAAATGAACCGAATGAAGGATACGAAATGAAAGGCTGCCTTCCAAGGATCCTTCAAATTGAGATGACCTTCTGCACATCTTGGTGACATGGTAGCCGAGATATGCAGCCTTACTAGCCCCTGTGCGACTGTCCATTGGAAATGAATGACTTCTGGTCCATCAGCCATTGTTTGTCATGTGCAAGTGGAAAGACGGCTTTAGGGATGCACAGAAATTTCTACATATGCTACAATGTTTTCAATTTGTTTTGTTTTTTTTTTTTTTTTTACATCAGCCTAAAAAAGAAAAAAGAAAAAAAAACTCAAATACTTAAATAGTGTAAAAATGTATACCCTTTTTCGATTTAACTAAGGGGCATTGCAATTTCTCTGGATCCTCTTTGAGATGTTTTACATCTTGATTGGAATTAAACTGAGACAAATTGATTTGACATTACTTGGAAAGACATACTCCTATCTAAGGTCTAACAGCTGAAAAAGCATATTAGGAAAAAAACAACCTATAAGGTCAAAGGAACTGCCTGCAGTGCTCAGAGACCGGATTCTTTTGAGGCACCGATCTAAGGATCTGGAAAGATAGGCTTTGGTAAACGGTGACCAACAACCTAATGGTGACTCTGGTTGAGCTTTAGATATCATGAACGGAGATTGGAGAAACTTACAAGGACAACCATCACTGCAACACTCAACCAAGCTGCGCCTTATAGAAGAGTGGCCAGATCGAGATCTGTGCATGTCCTCAAGTGACCCAGTTAGAGCCTGGACTTGAACCCAAACAAACATCTCTGGAGAAACCTCTAAATATTATTTTTTTATTATTAATATTAATTTAAATGTTATTTTTAATGTGACAACCAAAATAAATAAATAAAATTAAAATATTTCCCTATAAAAGGTTTTTACATTTTACTGTAGTTAATAAAAGTTAATTTTATCTGCATCTCAACTCAAACTCTGTGCTTTCCTGTCAAATGTGCATTTTCAAGAAATAAACAAGTAATATTGTTAGTAACTGCACTTATTAATCAAAAACAATAATCATTTTATGAATAAATTAACTTTATTATTAAAAATCCCCCCAACACAAATCAGGTACTGTAACTTAACAAATGTATGATTTTGCAACTGTGCTTTCAGCAGAGCAGTGGCAAAATTTCATGGTATAGGTTAAGTAGTATTGGTTAATCACAAAGTAAACTAAAGCTTTACTGGCATATTGCATCAGGGCTCTACACTATCATTTTTCTTTAGGAGCACTTGTGCTCCGAAAAAAAAAAAAAAAAAAAAAAAAAAAAATAGCACAGTCCAAATTTTTGAGCACTTTCTGATCAATAACAGACACCAACTTCCCATTAGAAGGCTATATTTGCCCCTTTAAATTAATTTCCACGGGCCATTATAAGAGTAATTTTTTTCTAATCTTATTAAACATATGCATCATATTTCTGCAATTTCTTAAATTAAAATAGAAAATTTGTTTTTAAATATTAAACAATAAATTCAGTTAGAACAATAAGACCCAATCAAACTGTTACCTATCCAAATGGATCATCTAATTTTTTTTGCACTGCAAAAGTGTCAAAGAAGCTCCATCTGAAGTGGCATTATTTAGATATGTTTACATAGATTGCTTAATGCAGCTCATTTTTAAATAATGATGTACAAATGTTTTTAATTTTTTTTTTTAATTTTTTTTGAAATATGTAAAAATAAATAAATAAATAAATAACTTTAAAAGTTTGACATTAAGTAAAAACAGTCTAGGTGAAGTGTAAATATGAAAATAAATGCATTTACATTTACTGTCAGCATGAGACTGTCTTGTAAATGCGTATCACCCATTTCACCTTGTAAACAATCTTTGAAGTGTGGTACGTCGTGCATGTCTTGCACTTGCTCTGCTGACTGAAGCAAAGTCTTTGAATGAATGCGTGAAAAAAGCCAATTGCAGGACAAAACATAACGTCTCGGTTACATAGGTAACCCTCGTTCCCTGAAGGAGGGAACGGAGACGTACGTCGGACAGACCGACGAATAGGAATCTCGCTAGAGAGGCCAATCTACTTCGAGTGTAACTAAACGAGCCAATGCACATTGGCATGCAATCATATGCATCAGCTGCTTACCTCGCAGCGCGGGTATATAATGAGCAGCAGGTGCGTTGCATCTTCAGGTTTTCGCTGAGGAGCCGAACCGAGCAGGCGGCAGCATCAGCAGGACAACGCCTGTGGCGACGGGACGTACGTCTCCGTTCCCTCCTTCAGGGAACGAGGGTTACCTATGTAACCGAGACGTTCCCATTCAGTCGGTCACGTTCGACGTACGTCGGACAGACCAACGAATAGGAATCCCTACCAAAGCGCCACAGGAGCTGCCCCCTTCCAGCGCTCTGATGTGAGCCACCTGAACCCCCTTGTCTAAGGACGGTGGGACCAGGCTCACACAGAGAGGGTCGATCACTGTTGTTCCCAAAACCCACTCAGTGCGACAATTGGATAACGCTGGGAAAGAGTAGCCTTACATGCAATAAGGAACGCTGCGGAAGCCATATCCTTCCCCGAAGGAGTTATATGGATAAGTACATATGGACTAACCTTGTAGGTTGTACAACATATGGAAGAACTGGGGTGACTCCACTCGATGAGAGATGGGTTCTCCCAGAGGGAAAGACACGGGCTTCGTTTAGGAGCAGCCGTGGAAAAAGCCATATGGGATCCCCGTAGGGTCACACATATGGAACCCAGCCTAAATCCGGTTCTCAAGGATACAACGGAGTATAGGCCTGGCGCCAGACGCTCCGCCACGTCGGCTGCCGAAGGGTAACCGGAGGACTCAACAGGGTCTGCCCGTAGGGACTCTCTGGAGAATAGAATGCGCATGTCGCGCAGCAAGCCGACACTAAGCCGGGGCCTCTCCGTGCCTCTGACCTGAGGCGAGAACACGGGAGGAGACCGGCTCGACACGAAGGCTATAGTATCTAGTGAACGTGTTAGGTGTCGCCCAGCCCGCAGCTCTACAAATGTCTGTTATAGTTCTGTCTAAGTACAGTCGCAAGGCGCGAACTGGACAGAGCAAAGCCAGGGCTGGGTCTGCCTCCTCCGAGGGCAGCACTTGCAGGCTCACTACCTGGTCCCTGAAGGGAGTGGTAGGAACCTTGGGCACGTAGCCAGGCCGGGGTCTCAGTACCACGTGGCTGTCACCCGGCCCGAACTCTAGGCACGATTCGTCGACCGAAAATGACTGCAGGTCCCCTACCCTCTTGATGGAGGCCAATGCCACCAGCAGCAAAGTCTTCATAGAGAGAATCTTTAAGTTTGCTGACAGCAAAGGCTCAAAGGGAGCAATCTGGAGTGCTCTGAGCACCAGAGTAAGGTCCCAAGAGGGTATGGAGGGGGGACGAGGAGGATTTAACCGTCTCGCCCCCCTAAGGAACCTGATGACCAGGTCGTGCTGACCAACAGATTTGCCATCTATGTGGTCGTGGTAAGCGGATATGGCTGCAGTATGGACTTTGAGGGTGGAGGGGGACAGCCTACGCTCGAACCCTTGCTGCAAGAAGGAAAGCACGACTCCGATCGAGCATCTTCGGGGGTCTTCTCGACGAGAAGAACACCACTCGACGAACAGGTTCCACTTCGAGGCGTAAGCACGTCTCGTAGACAGTGCACGTGCCGAAGTGATGGTGTTAAGTACCTCAGGGGGTAAGTCACCTAGAACCTCCGTGTCCCGTCCAGGGACCAGACATGGAGTTTCCAGAGGTCTGGACGCGGGTGCCAAAGAGTGCCCCGTCTCTGAGAGAGGAGGTCCTTCCTCAGAGGGATGGGCCAGGGAGGGGCTGTTGCGAGGAGTGAGAGTTCTGGGAACCAGGTCCGGTTGGGCCAGTAAGGCGCAACTAACAAGACCTGCTCCTCGTCCTCCCTGACTTTGCACAGGGTCTGTGCAAGTAGGCTCACTGGGGGAAACGCATATTTGCGCAGGCCCCGGGGCCAGCTGTGAGCCAGTGCATCTGTCCCGAGTGTTCCCTCGGTCAGAGAGTAAAACAACTGGCAGTGGGAGGTTTCTGGTGAGGCAAACAGGTCTACCTGAGCCTCTCCGAACTCTCTCCAGATCAGCTGAACCACCTGGGGGTGGAGTCGCCACTCTCCGGGCAGTGCAGCTCGTGATAGCTCGTCGGCCACACGGTTGAGCACACCGGGGACATGAATGGCGCGAAGCGACCTCAGATGCTTCCGACTCCACAGGAGGAGATGGCGGGCGAGTTGCGACATGCGACGGGAGCGTAGACCACCTTGGCGGTTGATGTACGCAACGGTCGCAGTGTTGTCCGTACGGACCAGTACATGCTTGTCGCGAAGCAGGCCTTTGAGGCGGCTCAGCGCAAGGCGTACTGCCAGCAACTCGAGGCAATTGATGTGCCAATGCAGATGGGGTCCCATCCAAACCCCTGAGACTGCATGCCCGTTGTACGTGGCACCCCAGCCGGTGGTAGAAGCATCTGTGAAGACCACAGCATGCCGGGACACCTGTTCTAGAGGGACTCCTGCCCGAAGAAACAAGGGGTCCGACCACGGGCTGAAGGTACGGCGGCACTCCTGAGTGATTGGCACCCGGAACGTGCCGCGTTGCCACGCCCATCTCGGGACTCGGCCGTGAAGCCAGTGCTGAAGCGGTCTCATATGAAGCAGACCGAGCGGTGTTACAGCCGCTGCAGCCGCCTTATGCCCCAGGAGCCATTGAAAAAACTTCAGTGGGACCGCTGTCCTGCCATTGAACGTATTCAGGCAGTTCAACACCGACCGAGCACGTTCCTCTGTGAGGCGTGCTACCCGTTCGACCGAATCCAACTCCATACCGAGAAAAGAGATCCTCTGCACTGGGGCGAGTTTGCTCTTCTCCCAGTTGACCTGAAGCCCCAACTGGCTGAGGTGCCTGAGCACTAAGTCCCTGTGTTCGCACAACTGATCCCGAGACTGTGCTAGAATGAGCCAGTCGTCCAGGTAGTTGAGAATGCGAACACCCTGTTCTCTCATGGGAACAAGGGCTCCCTCCACAACTTTCGTGAAGACGCGGGGAGACAGGGCCAGCCCGAAGGGTAAGACTCTGTACTGATATGCTCGACCTTCGAACGCGAATCTCAGGAATGGCCTGTGTCGCGGAAGAATCGAAACATGAAAGTACGCGTCCTTCAGGTCTATCGCTGCAAACCAATCTCGGGGACGGATGCACTCGAAAATGCGTCTCTGCGTAAGCATTTTGAACGGTAGCTTGTGAAGACTCCGATTCAAAACTCGCAGGTCCAAGATCGGTCGTAACCCGCCGCTTTTCTTGGGTACAATGAAGTAGGGGCTGTAGAACCCTGACCTCAAATCGGCTGGAGAGACCGGCTCTATCGCGTCCTTCGCCAGTAGGACTGCGATCTCCGCACGCAGAACAGGGGCATCGACATCTTTCACTGAAGTGAAGAGGACGCCCCTGAACTTGGGGGGACGCCGGGCGAACTGAATCGCATAGCCGAGCCTGATGGTCCGGAGGAGCCAGCGAGACGGACTGGGGAGCGCTAGCCAGGCTCCCAGAGACCACACCAGCGGCACCAAGAGGACCACCGGCGTACCCGCCGCGGGGCAGCGAGGTGGAACGCAGGGACGCGGCCCGGGAGGCTCTCTGTGTGAGGCGGCCCGAAGCGGGGTCACAGTGTGCTGTGCAACACTTACCTGCTTCCACGGGTGGACAGAGGGAGCAGTCGAGGATTTGCTTACCTGCTGCTCGCTGCTGTCCGCTGGCGACAGAAGAGGTGGATGAGAGTGGTGAGGTTCTAGCCCTCCCACTGCTCTCCGAGCCCTCTTCGGACCCGGAGATAAAGGAAACTGCTCTTTTATTGAAAATTTGGGTACCGCTGGTCGTTGAGCCAGCGGCGGAACAAAAGGAAACAACAAAAGATTCTCCACCCGGCCCTCCTCCGGGGGAAGGAGCGGTGCAGTCACCACCTCCTGAAGAGCAGTCCCCTCCATCTCCGGGTCGCCCGTCCTAGGGCCGCTTGGACTTGGCCTTGCCACCCTTCTTCTTGGGGGGTGGCTGGACGGGCTGGGCACCCCGCCCGCGACCGGCTCCACGGCGCCGCTTGGATGGAGGCTGCTGCTGCTGGGGCGCGGGAGCGGGGGCGGCTGCAGGGGGGCGCCCTCGGCGACGGGTAGTCTGAGGTACCGCCGGCGGTGGAGGTGCAGCAGCTGACCGCCTCGGCAAGATGTGACTGATGGCCTCAGACTGCCTTTGTACAGCCGAGAACTGTTGGGCAAAGTTCTCGACCGCGTCGCCGAAAAGGCCGGTCTGGGACACGGGGGAATTAAGAAACCTGACCTTGTCGGTATCCCTCATGTCCGCAAGACACAGCCAGAGATGGCGTTCCTGGACCACCATAGTGGACATCGCACGACCCACTGACCGCGCCGTAACCTTCGTCACTCGAAGCGCGAGGTCCGTCGCGGCACGAAGTTCCTGGAGAACTTGTGGATCATGACCACCCTCGTGCAGGTCCCTCAGTGCCTTGGCCTGATGGACCTGCAACAACGCCGTAGCGTGTAAGGCAGAGGCAGCTTCCCCACAGGCCTGATAAGCCCTGCCGGTAAGATCCGACGAGTACTTACAGGCCCGGGAAGGGAGAGACGGCTCCCCCCGCCAGGTGGAGTTAGGTCACAGTGTGCTGTGCAACACTTACCTGCTTCCACGGGTGGACAGAGGGAGCAGTCGAGGATTTGCTTACCTGCTGCTCGCTGCTGTCCGCTGGCGACAGAAGAGGTGGATGAGAGTGGTGAGGTTCTAGCCCTCCCACTGCTCTCCGAGCCCTCTTCGGACCCGGAGATAAAGGAAACTGCTCTTTTATTGAAAATTTGGGTACCGCTGGTCGTTGAGCCAGCGGCGGAACAAAAGGAAACAACAAAAGATTCTCCACCCGGCCCTCCTCCGGGGGAAGGAGCGGTGCAGTCACCACCTCCTGAAGAGCAGTCCCCTCCATCTCCGGGTCGCCCGTCCTAGGGCCGCTTGGACTTGGCCTTGCCACCCTTCTTCTTGGGGGGTGGCTGGACGGGCTGGGCACCCCGCCCGCGACCGGCTCCACGGCGCCGCTTGGATGGAGGCTGCTGCTGCTGGGGCGCGGGAGCGGGGGCGGCTGCAGGGGGCGCCCTCGGCGACGGGTAGTCTGAGGTACCGCCGGCGGTGGAGGTGCAGCAGCTGACCGCCTCGGCAAGATGTGACTGATGGCCTCAGACTGCCTTTGTACAGCCGAGAACTGTTGGGCAAAGTTCTCGATCGCGTCGCCGAAAAGGCCGGTCTGGGACACGGGGGAATTAAGAAACCTGACCTTGTCGGTATCCCTCATGTCCGCAAGACACAGCCAGAGATGGCGTTCCTGGACCACCATAGTGGACATCGCACGACCCACTGACCGCGCCGTAACCTTCGTCACTCGAAGCGCGAGGTCCGTCGCGGCACGAAGTTCCTGGAGAACTTGTGGATCATGACCACCCTCGTGCAGGTCCCTCAGTGCCTTGGCCTGATGGACCTGCAACAACGCCGTAGCGTGTAAGGCAGAGGCAGCTTCCCCACAGGCCTGATAAGCCCTGCCGGTAAGATCCGACGAGTACTTACAGGCCCGGGAAGGGAGAGACGGCTCCCCCCGCCAGGTGGAGTTAGGTCACAGTGTGCTGTGCAACACTTACCTGCTTCCACGGGTGGACAGAGGGAGCAGTCGAGGATTTGCTTACCTGCTGCTCGCTGCTGTCCGCTGGCGACAGAAGAGGTGGATGAGAGTGGTGAGGTTCTAGCCCTCCCACTGCTCTCCGAGCCCTCTTCGGACCCGGAGATAAAGGAAACTGCTCTTTTATTGAAAATTTGGGTACCGCTGGTCGTTGAGCCAGCGGCGGAACAAAAGGAAACAACAAAAGATTCTCCACCCGGCCCTCCTCCGGGGGAAGGAGCGGTGCAGTCACCACCTCCTGAAGAGCAGTCCCCTCCATCTCCGGGTCGCCCGTCCTAGGGCCGCTTGGACTTGGCCTTGCCACCCTTCTTCTTGGGGGGTGGCTGGACGGGCTGGGCACCCCGCCCGCGACCGGCTCCACGGCGCCGCTTGGATGGAGGCTGCTGCTGCTGGGGCGCGGGAGCGGGGGCGGCTGCAGGGGGGCGCCCTCGGCGACGGGTAGTCTGAGGTGCCGCCGGCGGTGGAGGTGCAGCAGCTGACCGCCTCGGCAAGATGTGACTGATGGCCTCAGACTGCCTTTGTACAGCCGAGAACTGTTGGGCAAAGTTCTCGACCGCGTCGCCGAAAAGGCCAGTCTGGGACACGGGGGAATTAAGAAACCTGACCTTGTCGGTATCCCTCATGTCCGCAAGACACAGCCAGAGATGGCGTTCCTGGACCACCATAGTAGACATCGCACGACCCACTGACCGCGCCGTAACCTTCGTCACTCGAAGCGCGAGGTCCGTCGCGGCACGAAGTTCCTGGAGAACTTGTGGATCATGACCACCCTCGTGCAGGTCCCTCAGTGCCTTGGCCTGATGGACCTGCAACAACGCCGTAGCGTGTAAGGCAGAGGCAGCTTCCCCACAGGCCTGATAAGCCCTGCCGGTAAGATCCGACGAGTACTTACAGGCCCGGGAAGGGAGAGACGGCTCCCCCCGCCAGGTGGAGTTAGGGCACAGTTGCATAGCAACGGCCCGTTCCACAGGGGGTATGCGCGTGTAACCCTTCGCTGCCCCGCCATCAAGGGTGGTGAGGGAGGAGGACCCACCGACACGGTTTCGGGCAGTAAAAGGTGCCGTCCACGTGCCTGTGAGCTCTGCATGCACCTCCGGGAAGAAGGGCACTGGGGTGGGGGGCTGAGAACCAGCCCTGGCCACCCCGAGATACCAGTTATCCAACCTCGAAGGTTCGGGACACGGTGGAGGATTCCACACGAGCCCGACCCTGTTGGCGGCCCGCGAAAGCATAGCCATCATTTCCGGGTCCGTGTCGGGCACAGTTGTCACCCCCGAAGGAGGCAACTGCGCCGACTCATCCTCCCCAGAAGTATCAGGCTCACCCTCCGATGCAGCGATCGACATCCGGTCGTCTGGGGGAGCTCCGAAGGAAACGGATGGTACACACCTCTGGGGTGGTCCACCACGTTCCGCGGGCAGCTCTACTGGCTGCGGAGCGCACGAGGGGGGAGGGTTCCTAGGGGGTTGGTTCCCCGAAGGAAGCACGCTCACCGTTATCCTCAAGTCACCAGCCCCGCCGCTCGCAGCAACCCTCTGAGGAGGATTGGAGCGAGGCGTCGGGACCGGGACTCCACCCCTTTGCAGAAAGTGGAGTCTCGACCGCAACTCCGCGATGGTCATCTTCCCACAATGGGTACATGACTCATCCACAAACGCTGCCTCAGCGTGCCTTAAGCCCAAGCACGCGATACAGCGCTGGTGACCATCCCGAGGCGCCAGGTAACGACCGCATCCAGAAACACACAAGTAGAACGACATCTTTAAAAAGACGCGAACTACTCGTGTTAGCTCTTTCAAGGACTGACTCTTTTAGGTGCTGAAGCACGCAGGGGAATAGCCGCTGCAGCACAGACAGGGAATGTGCAGCCTGTCGTGTGCACTCTCCTTGAAGGCGCTCCTCTTACCAGCTGTAACAACAGCTTTTTAGCGCTCTAGGCGCACCGTTTCACCAGCCATGAGAACGGCCTTCACGCTGATTACAGCTTTGCTCAATCAAACAAAAGGCAAAAACAAAAACAAAAGGAGAATCGGCCCCGCTGCTGCGCTGTCCGCCTGCACCTCGCAACAAAGAGACGTCTTGAAGAGAGACTCGTTCACCACACTCGCTTTCAGTAGCTGTCTTCATGGAAGGTTTGGCTCCGAAGCGAAAAGCTGAAGATGCAACGCACCTGCTGCTCATTATATACCCGCGCTGCGAGGTAAGCAGCTGATGCATATGATTGCATGCCAATGTGCATTGGCTCGTTTAGTTACACTCGAAGTAGATTGGCCTCTCTAGCGAGATTCCTATTCGTCGGTCTGTCCGACGTACGTCGAACGTGACCGACTGAATGGGAACTGCTGTTCAGTGTAGATGCATTTTAGGAGGTGCATAGATAACACCAAGATTCTAATTTTGCTCATCACTGAAGTGTAAATATGAAAATAAATGCATTTACATTTACTGTCAGCATGAGACTGTCTTGTAAATGCGTATCACCCATTTCACCTTGTAAACAATCTTTGAAGTGTGGTACGTCGTGCATGTCTTGCACTTGCTCTGCTGACTGAAGCAAAGTCTTTGAATGAATGCGTGAAAAAAGCCAATTGCAGGACAAAACATAACTGCTGTTCAGTGTAGATGCATTTTAGGAGGTGCATAGATAACACCAAGATTCTAATTTTGCTCATCACTGCAATCAAACAAATCATTAAATTTAAATTAATTTGAATTTGCAAATAACTTAGTATATCTCACATGCCGATGAAGCAGTGTGATGTGCAGGTTGTCCTCTTGATCCGTGTATGCGTCAAGGGCATGGAAGTCAGTTTCCTCCCCAGGTGAAATGGCCAACCACTGAGTTGTTGATTGGACACTGTAGGCATGCAGATGCTCAGAGAAGCACTAGGTTTTGTTGATTCTTCCACACAATTTCCACTGACTATGGTATTTAACAATATGTATAACTTTCAAAAAAACTGGGATTTCCTCAGCATGCACAAGGTCAAGGATCAAGAAGTCCCCAGTGGTGTATTTGACTGTTTCATATACCACTTATTTGGTTTTCCAGAGTGTCTCACTCAATTCAGCTGTGTCCTCTGCAAGAATCTCCCTAAGCTGAGAGGGTAGTGCATGCAAGGGTATCTCTATTAAAGAGTATGGGATATATTCAGAGCCATGGTATCCAGGTGATTGGGTTTCCCAACACTGGCGCATTTGATAGCTCTTTGCAATATTCTGGTAATTGTTTACAATCGATGACAGGTGTTTAAAGTACAGATGTTTGGCCTCATACCTGAGACACCAAAAGGGCAGCTTCCAGTAACACCATACAAGGATTTACCATCTGACACTTGTAAATGTCTACGGTGTGTGTCAGGAGTCCCGAGAATACACTCATTTTCCTCAGTTTTGTTACCAATGGTGGTAGCACAGACAAAAACGACAGATCTGTCCTTGACTAAAGCAAGTATTGAAGCCGGCCAAGGAATGGGCTGATAAATTGTCAGCACAAATGGAAATCACAGAGCCTTTGAAATCGCATGACTCGTCTTCAATGTCAACTGACACACCACGGCACTGAAGTTCACAAAGGTCACAAAGAAGAGGTTGCAAAATTTGCACATAACCATACTTCTGAAGCAATCGGTTTCTGATATGTACAGCCACATGTATATTTTGAAGACTGGAACGATACTTCAGTGGAAGATTTCCAAGAACAAAGTAGACGCTTGAAATTTTGTGGACCTGCTTTTTGGATCCTAAACAATTAACAATTTCACATTCATCAGTATTTAACTGGAGTCTCGGCTGTGTCTCAGAGCCATCAAAAAAGGCATGCTGCTGAAAAATTAATCCATCTGTGAAGTCTTTAAGTGTTTCTCCATCAAAAACTGTGTCTTCCACAACATGATGAAAAACATCCTCTCTTTTCAATATATTTTTTAAAACTTCCAAAATGGGAATGTACTGGAAAGTCTCTTTTCTTCCTGTTGAGTCATATCCAAGTAAATATTCAACAGGTTAAATTAACCCAAACTCTCTAATACAGTACCTCTCAAACTGATAGTCTGACACAATAACATCAAAACACTTCCCAAAGAGGTTGTCTTCAACCAAGGACTTCAAGTTTGAAAGATTGTCAATCTTGATATTTGCTTCTTCAAGACAAAACTATAAAAGGTCCCTAGACTGCGCATTAAAAAGTTCAATCAGTTCTTTAACTTCACTAGTAATAGTATGCCGAACAGTTTTGGGGAGGATGTGCTTTTCTTTAAGTTTTAAAGGTCCCGTTCTTCGTGATCCCATGTTTCAAACTTTAGTTAGTGTGTAATGTTGTTGTTAGAGTATAAATAAAATCTGTAAAATTTTAAAGCTCAAAGTTCAATGCCAAGCGAGATATTTTATTTAACGGAAGTCGCCTACATCAAACGGCCAGTTTGGACTACATCCCTCTACTTCCTTCTTTAATGACGTCATTAAACCGTTTTTTGACTAACCTCCGCCCACAGGAATACACAAGAGTTGCATTTGTAGAGTGTGTTTGTCGCCATGTCGTCGAAACGCTGTTATTTTCATCCCGCAGTCCAATCCCCTTTGTTTGGCCTTCCCAGGGACGCTGTATTTAGAGATCAATGGTTACAATTTATGTTTAACTCGGTTCCCGAAAAGTATAATTGTGGTATCCTTACTGCAATAGTTAATGTTGGACTGCAGTGCACATAATGGCCACAAGAGGGGACTATGTTTATGTACATGGCTGTTTTCCGTATGAGGTACTCTTCTGAGTGAGTGCTAACGTTGTACATTTTCTGTCGCTGCTTGTGGAGATTAAAGAGTTCAGTCTCTCGGGAATTATTGTCTTTTGTGTTCATTCGGCACAACACCACAATAATCCACATGTAAAACTATGTGCATCTCCTCGTTATGGTAAGAGGCGTGACCTTTCCGGGCAAGGAGCGCTATATGGAAAGCTGCTGTCGAATCACAACACAGGAACCGCTGGCACAATCAGAACTTGTTACGTATTTCTGCAGGAGGGACTTCATAGAACAAGGAAGTCATCAGCCCCTTTTTTATGACAGTGGAAACAGCGGTATACAGATAAGTAAATTATGTGAAAAATACTGTGAAAAATACACATAATACTTATGTGAAAAATACAATATAACATGAACACATG
Source organism: Chanodichthys erythropterus (assembly GCF_024489055.1). Classification (NCBI taxonomy): domain Eukaryota; kingdom Metazoa; phylum Chordata; class Actinopteri; order Cypriniformes; family Xenocyprididae; genus Chanodichthys; species Chanodichthys erythropterus. Next base: position 21,606,689 of record NC_090232.1, read on the forward strand.
TTATATTGCACACTATAAACACAATCAAAGCTTCAAAAAAAAAAACACGAAAAACAAAACAATGCAAAATGTCTCTCAATTAGTGATCTGAACCCACATATTTTTTCAGAAAAAGGGATATTTGGTTCCTCAGAATCAAAAGTATCATAAAAATCATTAAAAGCAGTTAAGGTGCCTGGAGCCTCCTGATTGTTCTCAGAGTCCTCAACGTTTCTCAAGACTTTATGATTCCGAAAAACATGGACACGTAAAGAACTCACTCTTTTGTACCTTTTTTGGCAGCCATTATGTCCACATACAACAAAGAAATTAGGCTCATTCTCATGGAAATACTGCAGGTATTTGAGCTATTTGTTGAAAGAGACTGTTCTTACATGCAATTAGGACACTGGTGCATCAATCACAGAATACTTGAAGCTCACCCACAAAAGTTTCACAGAATTCCCCCAAGTCAATATCTCTCAACCACTGGCAAACTTGGACAGATGTCCAACATTTGAAGTCTGACATAACCTGCAGAGAGAGAGAGATAAAAAATAGGTAATGTTAATTGAAAATGATCTTCAATCCAGTTCAATAACAGTAACAAACAAATATTCATGAAAAGATAAAGACCAACGTTAATAATTAAGGTAATGATAAATAGCCTAAATAAATAGAGCTAACTTTTACACTAAGATTAAAGCATTGTTTGCTTCCATTCCAGTCACATTTGCATAGACGTCTTTGACATAACCTTACACTGGGTAATGTAACACATGCCTCTTGCATGTTACATTAAATAACGTTACATAATTTAAACTTTAAACGGTTAACATAAGTATAACTCAATTTAATTTTAGAATTGTACATTTATTTGATAGTTTTAAGGTGTTGTGCATATGTGTTATTTTTATGTTGTTTTATATTTCATATTCATTACTAGACAGTATCCATGGGAACGGTGCAGCTATAAAGCCCGCCACCAAGGGACATAGCGGCCATGGCTGCCATCACTATCAGGGATTTTAAAGGGCACCTATTATGGCCCTTTTACAAGATGTAATATTGGTCTTGGGTGTCCCCAGCACAAAATACCCCACAGTTAATTTATTATAACCATTTGAAAATGTCATTTTTGAGGCCTGTTTTAAAAAGAGCTGTTTTGGTGTGTACCACCTTAAATGTAAATGAGCTGCATATCCCCGCCCTGCCTTTGGATGAGGGCGTAACTTGCATACATATGGCAATAAACAGTCTGTAGAAGCAGAATGGCTGAGAATGAGAGACCCGCTGTTTTGTATGGCATTTAGCCGTACATGTTTGAACCGGAATCAGACCCAGATGATGAAGAGACTCCGGCAGAAGAAACACAATTGAGAATGGAGCAGGACGTCTCTGAATGGTTATTTGATAAATTTATGTACTTATAGAGTTTTAATCACGTCCCCTTTGCAATTATGGATGTGCAACACACACACGCACAATGTGATAACGTTCGCGCAATTTTTTGAAACTACAAACACAAATACTGTGATAACGTTTGCTAAGTACGTTAGATACACACTATACAAACAAGGTTTAAATTATATAACGTTACACAGACATTCTACGACGACGGCAACAACTTTAGACGCATTTGTTAATGAATTGGCTGTGACATCGAATGAAATGACTATTTGCTCAAAAAACATTAAATACACGTACTTCTTCTGGAGGTGACGTTGGATCGTGAACAGTAGGCAACGATCCACACTTGAGGATTAACTTTGAAGCAAGACCTGCTTTGAATTGACCCTCGTTCTCAAAACAGTCAGTCAAAAATGATTCGCGCAAACATAAACGTATTTTGGAATTTTGAGTGGTGCCTTTCCTTCGTAAATAAAATCCATCCACTGCGTTTTCAGTGGCTCTGATGTCGGAAGTAAGTGAAAACGTCTCGGGTTACGAGTGTAACCCTTGTTCCCTGAGTAAGGGAACGAGACGCTACGTCGGATGACGTGATGGGAACCCTCTGTATTTTGTGTTCGTGAAGCACCTCTGTATCCAACCAATGAAAAGACGTGACGTCAGCGGCGGGTGACGTCACGGATCAGGAAGCTATAAAGAACACCTGAACACAAAGCACGCCAGCTTCTGTAGGTTGTCTGAAGCAAGCGCACCAGGTATGCGGGAGATACGGCCACGTGACGTAGCGTCTCGTTCCCTTACTCAGGGAACAAGGGTTACACTCGTAACCCGAGACGTTCCCTTTCGTGGGAACTATCGACGCTACGTCGGATGACGTGATGGGAACGCAATCCCAACTACGCCGTCTCTCCAAGTGCCTGGCTGCTATCTCGTAGCACCCTGGCCCCCGGAGTGATATTAAGATGAAGATTATAAAATCTGATGAAGGTGTACTGGGATGACCATCCAGCCCCACCACAAATGTCGTCCATAGAGACACCAGACAGAAGAGCTCTGGACGCGGCCATACCTCTCGTGGAGTGAGCCCGCACCATCAAAGGACACGGGCGCCCCACCGTCTCATATGCAAGTGAGATGGCCTCGACCACCCACTTGCTCATCCGCTGTTTAGATGCTGGGCCCCCTTTCTTAGGGGACCCATAACACACAAACAATTGTTCTGTTTTTCTCCACAGGGCAGCTCTGTGGACATACGCATCTAGTGCTCTTACAGGGCAAAGCAGATTCTTTCCTGATCCACATTTGTGAAAGGAGGCGGGCAGAAAGCCTCCAGTACAATGGGGCCTTGGACCCTCGTCGGAACCTTTGGAACATATCCCGGCCTGGTATGTAGAAAGGCTTTCACCATACCAGGCGCGAACTCAAGACAGGATGGAGCGACTGACAGCGCTTGTAAATCACCAATTCTCTTCAGAGAAGAGACGGCCAAGAGAAAGATAGTTTTGAGTGTCAGGAACTTGTCTGACACCTCTTCTATTGGCTCGAAGGGAGCCTCAGCCAGCCCTTGGAGCACAATAGTGAGGTCCCAGGTCGGGGTCTTTGTGCGCACCACAGGCCTCAACCTGAGTGCACCACGGAGGAAGCGTACTACTAGGGGGTCTCGACCCAGCGAGGAGCCCCCTACAGGGATATGATGAGCCGAAATAGCGGCCACATATACTTTCAGCGTGGAAGGGGTTAAACCTTCTGAGAACTTTTCCTGAAGGAACCGAAGCACGTCTGAGACTGAGGAATGGACCGGGTCCAAATTATGCTGTTCACACCACAGAGAGAACACTTTCCATTTGTATAAGTACAACTTCCTCGTGGAGGGAGCTCTGGAATGAAGGATGGTCTCCACAACCTCGGTTGGGAGACCAGTTTCTATGAGCCTTGCCCCCTCAGGGGCCAGGCCCACAGTTTCCACATTTCTGGGCGGGGTTGGAGAATCGTGCCGCCCACTTGAGACGGAAGATCCTGCCTGAGAGGAAGCTCCAAGGGAGAGCCGTGCAGTAGAGACATTATGTCTGAAAACCATATTCTGGTCGGCCAGTAAGGGGCCACCAATATTAGGTCGACCTTCTCCTGGCGAACCTTTTCCAGAACTCCCGGGAGCATTGAGACTGGGGGGAATGCATACAGACGTAGCCTCGGCCACGTCTGTAGCATGGCATCCAGCCCTAGAGGTGCTGGGTGTTGAAGTGAGTACCACAGAGGGCACTGAGCTGACTCCTCTGTGGCAAAGAGATCGACTTGAGCTCGACCGAAAGTTTTCCATATCAACTCCACCACCTCGGTGTGGAGTTTCCATTCCCCCGGTCTCGCGCCCTGCCTCGACAGGGCGTCCGCTCCCACATTCAACCGCCCGGGGATATAAGCTGCTCTCAGTGAGAGGAGCTTCCCCTGGGACCAGAGGAGGATGCGGCTGGCCAACTTTGATAATGGGCGAGACCGCAAACCCCCCTGATGGTTGATATACGAGACCACCGTAGTGTTGTCCGTGCGGACCAACACATGACAGTCTCTCAGGTCGGGGAGGAAGTGTTTTAGTGCAAAGAACACCGCCATCATCTCCAGCCGATTTATGTGCCAGGAGCGCTGATGGTCCTCCCACAGACCCTGAGCTGAGCGGCCACTCATGACCGCTCCCCAGCCCGTGAGGGAAGCATCTGTCGTAAGCATTACACGACGACCAGAAGTCCCCAGCACGGGTCCCTGGGTTAGGAACCAAGGCTTCTTCCACATGACCAGAGCACGAAGGCATCGCCGCGTGACTTTGATCATGCGAAAAGGATTTCCCCTTGGGGAAAACCCCTTGGTCCTGAGCCACCACTGTAGGGGTCTCATGTGCAGAAGGCCAAAAGTAATAACGTTGGACGCAGCTGCCATCAGACCCACCAGTCTCTGAAACATTTTCTCTGAAAAATGTTTTACAGTGAGTGACTGGCCTAACTTCACCCCTTTCACGGCCCCGAGAATGGAATTCACACGAGCAGGGGACAACTGCGCCTGCATCGTGGTGGAATCCCAGATTACACCTAAGTAGTTTGCAACCTGACTCGGGACCAACACACTCTTTTTTGGCGTTGAGCCTCAGCCCAAGCCTCTTCATGTGCGACAGAACAACATCTCAATGTTGAACTGCCAATTGTTCTGTTTGAGCTAATATCAACCAATCGTCGATATAGTTCAGCACGCGGATGCCCTGGAGTCTCAGCGGAGCCAGCGCTGCATCCACGCACTTCGTGAACGTGCGGGGTGAGAGGGATAGGCCGAACGGAAGAACCCTGTATTGGTAAGCTTCGCCCCCGAAAGCAAACCTGAGGAACTTCCTGTGTGAAGGATGGATGGATACATGAAAGTATGCGTCTTTCAGATCTATCGCTACAAACCAGTCCTCGGACCTGATCTGAGGGATGATCTGTCTGAGTGTAAGCATTTTGAACTTCAGCTTCTTAACGGATCGATTTAGCACACGTAAATCTATGATCGGGCGCAACCCTCCATCCTTCTTCGGAACAATGAAGTAGCGGCTGTAAAAGCCCAACATTTTGCTGGGAGGGGAAACCCTTCCTATAGCCCCTTTTTGCAAAAGCGTTGTTACTTCTTGCTCCATCACCAGAGACTGCTCTGGGGTTACCACCGTGGGAAGCACCCCGTTGAACCTGGGCGGTCGTGAACCGAACTGAATTCTGTAGCCCTGTTCTATCATGAGCAGCACCCACTTCGAAACATTCGGGAGATTTTTCCACTCTTCCAAATATTCTACTAAGGGAACCAGTCTCTCGAGACTGGTCTCTGGTGTTTTTTGAGCACTTGGCTCGTCCATCTGACGCGGCGCACCGGCAGACAGGCGAATCACGTGCTGACCGACCCCCCTCGGAGGATCGGTGGAGACCGCTGCGCCCTGACTCACACTTGGTGGCAGGGTTGGCAGAACGGTCCCCTGAGGGCACCGAGGAGGACCCGATATCCGAATCCTCCCGGAGGGGGCTGCCCTCAAGAAATCCTGTGACACTAGTGTCAGGACTTCTTCTTTGAAGCCTTCCGGGAGATAATGACGGTCCTCAGATCCGCCCTACCTCCGGAAGGCTTCGCCTGTGCCGCCCGTCCCGGTCCCCAGGCACTGCGTGGGGGAGTACGGGAGGCGACACTGGCTTTTTGCTGCGCTCTGTGCGCGGATGTTGCTGAGGAGCTGGCTGTCGGCCGAGGCTGCTCCCGCCCAGCAGCCTCGGGGGAATGAGCGCGGCGGGGAATGACTTTAGAGAACGCCGCCGTTTGTTTACGTGACTCCTGAAACCTGTCGACGACTGTTGACACTGCGTCGCCGAACAGGCCATCAGGAGACAGCGGCGCGTCCATGGGCGTATTTTTATCACGTTCCTTGATATCAGACAGATTCAACCATAGGTGCCTCTCCGTGGCCACCAGGGCTGCCATAGAACGGCCGATGGATTTGGCCGTCTCCTTGGTGGCCCGGAGAGCTAAATCTGAGGCTTTACGCAATTCGTGAATCGCCTCAAAGGACGCTTCCCCGCTCTGATCAATTTCCCCCAGCAGGTCGGCTTGATATGCCTGGAGGATAGACATTGTATGAAGGCATGCCGCCGCCTGACCTGCTGCCGAGTAAGCCTTACCCACCAAGCTGGATGTAGTTTTCAGAGGCTTGGTGGGCAGCGCTGGAGTCTTAAGGGACGACGCGGTCTCGGGCGAGAGATGGCTCGCAAGCGTCTCCTCTACCCGAGGCATCGCCCCATAGCCATGATTTTTTAGGCCAACAATATTGCTGTACAGCGATGTCTGCGGGCTGTACAGCCGATACTGTACGGGTCTCTTCCATGACCTCGACACCTCGGCATGGAGGTCGGGAAAGAACGGGACACCCCGGCGCTGAGGCAGTGACCGAGGGGGAAGAAAGCGTTCGTCCAGTTTACTCTTTACTCTGGATTCGGCTTTCTCCACAGGCCATTCTATATTCAACTTTTCAACAGCCCTGGTCACTACCTCTAATAGCTCCTCATAAGCCGGTAATGTTGCTGGCGGTACATCATCGACACTCTCTACATCAACCTCCTCGGAGGAAGATATATTGAGCATCGGTGCCTCTCTTCGGGGGGAAGAAACCGCTACGCGTGCTTCCGCCACCAAAGGAGAGACACTGGGTCTAGCGGGTAAGGGAAGCGATAAGGCAGGGCCCGTCTCTTCCCCCTCCGCTAGATCCATCTGTGAACCCCACGAGTGCAGCCTACGCTGAGCCTCGGCAGCAGCGGGACCGGACCCGCGGGGAACACTCGCCTCGGCGCCCTCCTCGAAGAGCGCTCGACGCGATCGCAGCACTCTGAGGGTGAGCCGCTCACAGTGCACACAGACGGCTCCCTCGAGAGCCGCCTGTGCGTGCTCAACCCCCAGGCATTTTACACACATGTCGTGTGTATCCCCTTCCACAATGAAGCGTGGGCAGGGAGGAACACACTTTTTGAACTGCTGCTTTTCCGCCATAATATTTCTCTTTATATGTCTTTTTTTATTGTGCTTTGAAACTCTTGTCCTCGGACGAAGAGATCACTGTGTGAATATATCAGACAGACAAACAATAAATAAGACAAACGAGATACAGAGAGCGCTTGCTGAAGACAACAGAAGCTGGCGTGCTTTGTGTTCAGGTGTGCTTTATAGCTTCCTGATCCGTGACGTCACCCGCCGCTGACGTCACGTCTTTTCATTGGTTGGATACAGAGGTGCTTCACGAACACAAAATACAGAGGGTTCCCATCACGTCATCCGACGTAGCGTCGATAGTTCCCATGAAAGGGAACTACTATGTTCATTATTACATCCCACAACAGAACACTTATGTTTCTTAGCAGACATTACCGGCTGTCCTTGAAACAATGGAGGATGGTTGACAGATCACCGACGGCGGGGTCTATGCCAAAACCAGATTGTCAATCAAACCACGTGGGTGGGGCTTAGCGCAATTCTACGTCACAGTTAGAGCAATCTTAGAACAGGGCGTTCTGAGACAGTGCTTATGAATTATTGAGATTGTAAAAAAAACACTGGGTGGATTTTTCTCATTTTAGGGTGGTTTTGCTCACACACTGCCAACACACATTTACAGTCAAACACCATGTAAAAGTGAATTTTGCATAATAGGTGTCCTTTAAAAAAAAAGAGAGAGAGAGAGATTAAACGTGTGTTATAAATTAGGGCTGCAACAACGAATCGATAAAATCGATAAAATTCGATTATTAAAAGAGTTGGCAAACAATTTCATTATCGATTCGTTGTGTCGCGCGACTACTACGCCTCTCAATAAGACGCGGAGATGTTTGAGTATAAAAAAGTGCGGTTGAGCGTGAAGCAGAGCGGAGCAAAAATAAATAAATAGCAGAGCGGAGGTAGAGGAAAGACCATCGGAGAGACCCGTAACGTTGTTCTGAAACACATGGCGGAGGCAGAGAAATCAGTACGACCCAAGTCATCCAAGGTGTGGGAGCATTTCACACTAGATCATTCAAAAAAGTGTGTTAATTGCAAGATATGCAAAAGCAACATGGCATGGCACGGGAGCACCACGGTGATGATTCGGCACCTAAAACGAAAACATCTTGGAGTCCTTGATGAGGAGGAAGGGAGTTCAACAGCAGGGTAAGTCACAACAGAATCCTACTTTTGATCCGTTTTGAAGTGAGGAGCATAACATCCCTCCAGTAACGTTAGCTCTTCTGGTGCTGGACCGCAGTAAAGATAGTTTGCGGTTTGAAATTCAGATTTCTTTTGGCTATAAATACGCAGTGCGCTGTCATAGACATGCAAATAATACCAAATATCGTTCTCCATGATTTGTGAATTAAGGTGACGCTGTCCTTTGGGCCGAAATCAGGGTTTTTTTTCGTAGCGACTCTTAATTTTATAATGGCTATAGCTCCAAATGTTGGACACTTAGAGGAATGAAACTGGTGTCATCTTCACCAGCTTGATCTATGAATTTTTTCACAGCAAAGCTCTTGTCCGTAAACCCCTTGGTAAGTCCACCAGTAAGGAATGTGAAATAAAGGCGTTCTTCATGTTTAACGTCTATTACCAATGAACACGCAGACTGCTGGAATAAAATAACATTGTTTTAGGTCGAGCTCGATTTGTGAAAACTTTCACAATAGCATTTTATCTCGTGGTCGTGTTTCTCTTTGCTCTGCCCCCCGTTTTTTGTATAATATGATATATATATATATATATATATATATATATATTACTATATATTGCTATATATTACTATATAAATGACCTTGTACAGATAATGTACATCACTATTCTCATCTGTGAAAACTTTCACAGTTCAGTACGGGTCAGCTGACCCATCCCAGGGTCACTAACATCGCTATTCTGATCTGTGAAAACTTTCACAGTTCAGTACGGGTCAGCTGACCCTTCCCTGGGTCACTAGCATCACTATTCTCGTCTATGAAAACTTTCACAGTTCAGTACGGGTCAGCTGACCCATCCCAGGGTCACTAACATCGCTATTCTGATCTGTGAAAACTTTCACAGTTGAGTTTTGGTCAGCTGACCCTTCCCTGGGTCACTAACATCACTATTCTGATCTGTGAAAACTTTCACAGTTCAGTACGGGTCAGCTGACCCTTCCCTGGGTCACTAGCATCACTATTCTCATCTGTGAAAACTTTCACAGTTCAGTACGGGTCAGCTGACCCATCCCAGGGTCACTAACATCGCTATTCTGATCTGTGAAAACTTTCACAGTTCAGTACGGGTCAGCTGACTCATCCCTGGGTCACTAGCATCACTATTCTGATCTGTGAAAACTTTCACAGTTCAGTACGGGTCAGCTGACCCTTCCCTGGACCATGTACATCACTATACTTTAACAGTTCAGTACGGGTCAGCTGACCCTTCCCTGGGTCACTAGAATCACTTTTCTGATCTGTTCAAACTTTCACAGTTCAGTACGGGTCAGCTGACCCATCCCAAGGTCACTAGAATCACTTTTCTGATCTGTGAAAACTTTCACAGTACAGTACGGGTCAGCTGACCCTTCCCTGGGTCATGTACATCACTATTCTGACCTGTGAAAACTTTCACAGTTCAGTACGGGTCAGCTGACCCTTCCCTGGGTCATGTACATCACTATTCTGACCTGTGAAAACTTTCACAGTTCAGTACGGGTCAGCTGACCCTTCCCTGGGTCATGTACATCACTATTCTGATCTGTGAAAACTTTCACAGTTCAGTAAGGGTCAGCTGACCCATCCCAGTGTCACTAGAATCACTTTTCTGATCTGTGAAAACTTTCACAGTTCAGTACGGGTCAGCTGACCCATCCCAAGGTCACTAGAATCACTTTTCTGATCTGTTCAAACTTTCACAGTTCAGTACGGGTCAGCTGACCCTTCCCTGGGTCATGTACATCACTATTCTGACCTGTGAAAACTTTCACAGTTCAGTACGGGTCAGCTGACCCTTCCCTGGGTCACTAACATCGCTATTCTGATCTGTGAAAACTTTCACAGTTGAGTTTTGGTCAGCTGACCCTTCCCTGGGTCATGTACATAACTTTTCTGATCTGTGAAAACTTTCACAGTTCAGTACGGGTCAGGGACTTTTAGGGCTACCGCCTGTCGAAATCTTTATTCAAATCCGGCACTCACCCACACAAATTGACCCACGTGGTCCTTTTGGCTATCGACAATTAAGTGTCTAGCCCAGTGGTTCTCAAACTTTTTTCCCAGTGGGCCGCACAATGGTCCAAGTGCAAGTCTCACGGTCCGCATATAATTTACATATGACGTCACCAATGCAAACCAATCAGATTTAATGTTATGGTATTAGCAGATAATACTATTATTATACCAAGATGTTGCACACAACAGATAACAAATAAAAAACTAACTTACTGACATTAGCTTTACAATAATAATCAGTAATGCTCAATAAACACACAAACTGTATATACATCACTTTAAGTTGCTATTTAATTCTGTATGACTGTATGACTCTCTTCAACAGCATCGCAATAGTTACCAAACAATCACATAAACACCTTAATAAGCAAATGTTACTCAGCTCTTTTTACAAACAACACTGAGCGCGCTGTATGCTAATTACAATCTCTGACAATATCAAGCATTCTGTCATGTCGCAATCCCTCGCGCAGCATCGGATCCGCGAGCGCGCGCAGAGTTGGGCTCATCGAGCCACGGGTATCAGTATGCGGTGATTTTTACTGATTTAAAATACATCAAACAAACACATCGAATTCACAGTTCAGTCTTTTGAAATTGTAGTTTTGCTTGTCAAGTACTTTAATACAGAGCAAACAGGAAGGCTGCCCATCTCGCTCATTAGGCCTAACAGCAAACTGATTCTTCCATTCTTCTTACCTTTCCTGCTGATGCTGCGACTCTTCTTGTTTGCATGTGTTCCTTCATTTTATCTTCCACATTTAGCTTTTCTCCTTTAATAACAAATTTGACCATTTTGAGGCTTAAATTTACAAAATTAATGACTACTGTTTTAATTCTTCCTAAGCGCGCACTTGTGTTTGTTTCGTTAACTGAGCGATTGCGTCATTAGGCTACATTGCCTGATGTCTGAAAATAATAAATGCTCACCAAAATTATTTTATATGACAAATAAAGCATTATAGCTCATTTATATTTATTTAATTCACTTAATAATTTAAATAAATTGTATGCTAATTTTTATTATTATTATTGTGGTCGGCATATCACGGTCCGCATTTACATTTGTGACGGGCCGCAGGTTGAGAACCACTGCTCCACACCCATTCAAACGCTGCGTCGCGCGACTCGTGTCCAATTACATCAAAAGTATATGCTCCCTGGATGTCATGGCAACTGAACCACAGAGGAAAACTTTAAATATCTCGCCTTCGCTTTAATTTCGGACCATCTCCAAAAAGACATAAAACACTAAACAAAAACATAAGATTAAAAAATTAAAAAAAGAAATAGATGAAATAAACACGCAGGAAATTCAAAAAAAGCTCCTTTTCACAAGACAACAATACTATGAGGTAGGTGGAAAATCACTCAAACTTCTATCATATAAGTTAAGAAAACAACAAGCAGATAGAACTATACACAAAATAAGAAACTTTGCAACAAATGAAATAGAAACCAGTCTGGAAAAAATCCAGCAATGCTTCCTAAATTACTATAAAACATTATATTCCCAGCCACAGGAAAACAATGACAATCAAATCGATGCCTTTCTGGCCCAGATTAATCTCCCACAGATCACTGATGAACAAAATGGAAAATTAATATCTAAAATAACAAAAGAAGAAATTCAATTAGCAATCAGGAAAATGAAAGGGGGGAAGTCTCCAGGGACCGACGGTTTTCCCACAGAATGGTACAAAGCAATGCAAGATCAACTAATTCCAACATTATTAAAAACATTCAATTGGGTTTTGGAAAATAAAAATATCCCCCCCTCTTGGAGGGAGGCAATGATCTCGGTCATACCTAAAGAGGGGAAAGACAAATTGGATTGTGGGAACTACCGTCCTGTAAGTCTTTTAAATAATGATTATAAATTATTCACCTCCATATTATCTAAAAGAATAGAACTGATATTACCAGTATTAATACACAAGGACCAGACTGGCTTTGTCAGACAAAGACAGACCCAAGATAACATCAGGAAAACACTGCACGTTATGAGACAAATCACACAACAAAAACTGGAAACACTGATATTAAGTTTAGACGCAGAGAAAGCGTTCGACTCTGTGAGGTGGTCATTTTTATATAAAGTACTTTCAAAATTTGGCTTCCATATGACTATAATTGATACATTTGCAGCTTTATACAATAAACCAACGGCTAGAATCAAAATCAATGGAGATCTAACCAATTCATTTATTCTGGAGAGAGGAACGAGACAAGGGTGTTGTGCGTCGCCGCTCCTCTTTGCCCTGTTTATAGAACCCATGAGTCAACTGATTAGGCAAAGGTCGGATATAAAGGGGGTAACAATGAAATCTGGGGAGCAAAAACTGGCCCTATTTGCTGACGATTTATTGATAAGTATAACACAACCTACTCAGACACTCCCAAAATTGATGAAATTACTAGAAGAATTTGGTTCCATTTCAGGTTATAAAATTAATATTAACAAAACTCAAATATTAAAATTTAACTATGATCCACCAGCCTCGATTAAGACCATGTACAATTGGAAATGGGATGCTGAATCTATATATTATATATATATCTATATATAAATATTTGGGTGTTGTATTACCTAGGGACTTCTCAAGATTGTACGAAATCAATTATGGCCCATTAAATTCAAAGATAAAATCTGATATTCACAGATGGAATGTTATTCCCTTTTTGAGTTTAAGTTCCCGCATAGAATCAATCAGAATGAATATTCTTCCACGGATGCTATACCTTTTTCAATGTCTGCCAACCAAAATACCATCTAAGCAGTTCTTAGAATGGGACAGATTAATAGCAAGGTATTTGTGGCAAGGGAAAAGAGCCAGAATTAAATTTAAGACACTGCAATTAAGAAAAGAGAAGGGTGGATTGGGCCTTCCTTGCCTACAAGAATATTATCATGCAGCCCAACTGAGACCCTTAGTCTGCCTGTGCTCACCAACATACACTGCAACATGGAAAGAAATAGAAAGTACAATGTTAAACGGAATCCCAATAACAGCTTTACTAAGTGACAACAAATTACTAGAAGAACAGGCCATCCCAGATGATTCTATAACAGGCAGCTTTCTGAAGTCCTGGCAGGCATTAGTTAAAATTTGTAGATTAGGAGAAGCATCTAAAATTATGAGATGGTGTGCCTATGATTCAGACTTTGCACCAAACAGAATCGATGGCAGGTTTAAGATATGGATCTTAAAAGGTTTAACTACTTATCATTCATTTATTCACAAAGGGGCATTCCAGAGTTTTGAAACCCTACAGAAAGATTATGGACTGGGAAAAGATGATTTTTTTAGATACCTGCAAGTAAGACAATATTTTAACAAAAATATTAAAGGGGTGTTAGGAACTAGTGAGTCAGGGTTCCTGGAAGTATTTTTATCACTAACTAAACCCAGACCAAGCAACAAAATTATCTCCAAATTATATAATGCTATACAATTATCTAAACAAGAAAATACAGAATACATAAAGAAGAAATGGGAAAAGGAAATAAATGTGAAGATCACACAGGAGAGCTGGGGGAAAATATGCCAGTTACAATGGTTATCAACCGGGTCACACACATGGCGGGAATTCTGCTGGAAAAATATTGCAAGATTTTTTATTACACCCACTCAGAAACGATACCAAGGCAGCGGAGATGCCTGTTGGAGACTTTGTGGATCTAACGGAGCCAATCACTTCCATATTTTTTGGGACTGCCAGATAATAAGATCTTACTGGGAAGAGATCCATAAACACATAAACAATGTATTTAATGTAAACATTCCATTTAAATGTGAAACTGTGTATTTGGGTAATCTAGGGTTGGAAACATGGAACATTAACGATAAAAAACTGCTTGTGATACTATTGGCAGCCAGTAAGAAATCTGTTACGAGGAAATGGTTAAAAGTAGATCCACCCACCATTGAGGAATTGTCTATGAAATTTATGTTATGGAAAAGATATCCTTTTCCCTCAAAGTTGAAAAAGAAAAATTCTATAAGATTTGGACTAAATGGACTGAGTATGTAAAACCAATTAGATCTGATTTCATTTGACTGTATTTGTGCTCTGTGTAGACCTGCCCTCTTTTTATGTGATGTTTTAATTACTTGAAATGGTGCGCATCCCGGTTCTGTTCTGCTTTGTTAAGGTTCCCAACTGAAATAAGTAGTGGTCCGTAAAAGAAAATATCAGAAAGGCAATATGGACAATCTCATCTAAAATATCTGTATTCATCTCCATCTATGTACTTAAATAACTAAAGTTGTAACTAATGTATGTGATGGAAATTTGCCTTTCCTAATAAAAAGATAATTTCAAAAAAAAAAACACTAAACAAATGATTTTGACTTCCGTTTATCAAAGTAGGAAATCCAGATTTGTAATCCCTTACACACAATTACTGCTGTTGAAATACGAAATGGAGGCGGGTCCGGATTGAATTCCCTCCGGGTCCGGATCCGGACCGGAGTCCGGACTTTGAGAAGTGCTGGTCTAGCCTATATTCCACTAACTGTCTGCACCAGTTAACTGGAACCAAACCAAAGAATTATATAATCATGCATTGTTATAAGTCCTTAGTTCTACGCGTGCTTGCATTGGTTCTGTTTGTGCTGTCTTTCTCTCGCCAACAGCAAGCTAACATGTTCAGAGCAGCCAGCCCCAGCACCCATGGGGACGGACTCAAGACCGGGTTGGGCTCCCTGACCAGCACGATCCTGCCCAACGACACTGTGGATCCCCAGCACCTAAGCAACGAGCAGCTGGACGACAACCTGAATTGACTAATGGCCCCCGATCCGACGCCGAGCTACAAAGAATAGGCGAAAGTCATCCAAGCCTTTGCCCACAACCTCAAGCTCCAGGCGCAGGATGCCCGACGGAATCAGGCCCAGATTCATTGTCACCACGATCAGCGACTCGTCGAGACCCAGGACCAGCGTTGGACAGCGGATGAATCCAAACCCAAGCTGCAGGAGGAGCTGCAAAGACTTCAAAAAGCCCTTGCAGAGCTCCACCTGGAGGTGGAGCATAGAGAACTGACTGAAAAACTTCAACACAGCGAAGCTCCCCAAGCCAAAGCAGAGACTAAGCCGAAAGACAGACACACTAAAGCCCTGACCTGTGAAAATCATCTTAAACAGGCCCAGAAAGGAGTTATGGCTCCAAAACAACAAAGAAACTATGTGAATGAACTTGACACTGGTTACAGAGAACTGAAAAGTGGCATGGGAGGGGAAACACACATCACCGGGTTTCCCCTAACCAGTCAAGAAGCCCTAATTCCAAATGGGGTTAAAAGTCCACTGCCCAAAATGTCCAGCGGCCAAGAACCTTCGCCAGCAGGTGTCACATCCAACTGCCAGCACCTGCGACAGGCTCTGATCCAAAAGCTTTCTGACCCTGCATCAGATCAAGGGCTCCCTGCTGCCATGGACCTAAAACGGGGCAGACTGAAAAACCCATACACTTGCTACAACCAACTGCAAATGGCCTACTTCAGAGCACGTGGTCATCCAGCAATGGAGGAAGATTTTATCTTCAACACTCTGCTTCTCCGAGAGCTGCACCCTGCGGTGAGTGATCACCTGGCAGCCTTGGCCTGCTCACGCAGTATGTCTACTCAGCAGCTGCAAAACTTGGTCGACGAAGCTCAATCCAAGCAGAACACTGCTCCTGAAAAGACTGTAGAAAATCAAACCAGTTACACAGTCTCCGATCACTGCCCAGAAACCTGTCCTTACCTTTTTGAAAGACTGAGAAACGAAGCTGAAAGACAAAACAGACTCTCAAGTCACAAAGATGTGAGCTGAATGTGCAGTCGCACAGTCCAAATGAGGTCCACCTTGAACACACAGCTCCCACGCACCACACCATTGGTCAAGTGAGCCTGGTACCTCCTGTGTGCGTAGCGCAAATGGACACGTTTCTCTGTTTCACCCACAAAGACCTGCTAGACTGTTTTGAGCCCTTATTGAATGCCAGGCTGCTGAAAATCTGGGCTCAAGTGTGTGAACTTCTGCCTTCCAAGTCACCCAGACCACCTGAGCCAGACGGTCAGGTCACAGAGGTCGCGGGAAATCTCCCAGCTAACCGCAGGAACCCCGGCTCAGAGCACAGTTCAAGTTCGCTACCTGGCGTACTTCAACTCACCATAGACTGTAACTCTCTCTGCTCCAAGGTCACGACAGACTCACAGCTGAATGATGTAACTACAACAGACATTATTCTCACACTGTGGGCAGACAACTCAGCCTTCAGCCACACGCTGTTAAGTGCTCTCAGTGAAGGAACACCGGACCTCCCATTTGTCAACAAGCAAACACACTTTCCACTAGACTTTCGTCTGTCAACCATGATGACTGTCAAGGACATCTGCGTTTTGAACTTCAAATGGAACAACCGGCATTTAACCCTTCACTTCCTGGTCCTTCCAGACCTCCTGATGCACTCTAATGCTCATACGGACAGTGCAAATGAGTTGTTGTGGGCCCCGATGACTGTACAGCTTCCTGTTGTTCCTGTCAACACTGCCAACTTCCTGTCAGGCCAGACTATCCAACAGGTCTGCATCCTGATCAACATACAGGAACCTGTAGTACCACCTTACACCAAAGAGGGTGCTGTTTGGATCAACATAGAGGGAATTGTAGTACCACCTTACACCAAAGGGGGTGCTGTTTGGCTCCACACACAGGAAACGGTAGTACCACCTTACACCAAAGGGGGTGCTGTTTGGCTCAACAAGCAATGTGGTCAAACCCAAGCCACATGCTGGGCCCCTTCACACGTTCACCTGAAGGCGTGGAACTTGGACTCACTCTAAAAGCCACACCCCTAACTGAAGTGCCACCCTATGCAGTTCACAGTTGGCTCAACAAATGCATGGTGACAGACAGCGGCATTCCCAAAGCCTACCATCTAGAATGGATAGTGGACCATGGCCCCTATGACTTTAAACTCAGGTTAACAGTCATTAACTTAATACCAGCTGCCATGGTCCCAGAAGGAAGCTTAAGCAACACAAGTTTCACAGCATCCTTCAAGAGCATCTCCATCATCTCCATCACTCCCGTCAAACTGGTACCCACAGAACAGGTGCGCAGAACGGAGCTGATGGAGGACAAACACCTTGCAGTACCCACAGTCTCTAAACAGCCTGCCTGGGAAACTCAGGAAAGCGCCGCACCTCTGATAGCCAATCTGACAGCTAACACCACAACAGAGCCATTCCCAAGGTTTGAGCCTAAAGGCCAACAGATCCAGAAAGATGCAAGTGCCCTAAAGAATGACGCAGACTGTCAAAGACTCAGAAACGTCTTGAACAAATTCAAAGTGACATTTGACAAAGACTTTTTAGGCTGTGGTCTCACTAAACTTCACACAGTGCATAGTGCAACACACCCAAATGCTCCTCCCACCTTCATCAAACAGTACAATGGTCCTATTGCCTCACATGAACCAGTGCAGGAAACTATTTGTTTCACGGAAGAAAAAGGTGTTAGCTGCCCATGCAACAGCACCTATTCAGTCTCCATCTGGTCCGTTGTCAAACCAGACAGCAAGTGGCGACTCACCATCGACTTCAGGAAGTCAAACCAGCAAGTGCCACTGCCACAACGTGCCAGAAAGCACAAGTCTGCATGGAGCGGAGATTCAGCTGCCTGCCAAAACGGCTATAACAGCACACCAGCATTGACACTTGAGATAATGGTACCCCAACAACAGCGACCAACCTGTCACAGGTACCTCAAAGAGAATGCGTGCCAAGGAATGTTGTTTCACATGCCATCTTCTGGGCTGGAAACAAACTGGTTTCAAGACTGAATGCAACAAGCAGGTGAAACTTCAACACCTGTTCCAGACACGTGATCACCTCACCCAAGCACACGACACGATCGCTTACGGGGAAAAGGTGAAAAGACGCTTAAAGCAACCAGTGCGTGACAAAGGCGTGAACGACCAAACTAATGCCCTTACCAAGACTGGCACCCTGTATAACAAGCTATGGTCACACCCACCCTTAGTGTGGCAACAACAACCCGCAGCCAGCGGACTGTTCCTGCAACATTTCCCGCCTTACTACCACTGCCACTGACAACCAAACTTGCCAACACTTCCATGCGAAAGGTTTTACACCACCACTCATACCTCTCCAACCTCCCGTTCATGGCATCTGGTCCCATGACGGCCCCTGGCCACAAACAACTACATGACACCAACCACATGCTGCATGTGGGAGTGAACTTTCTAAAATATGTCCCTGATGTCCTCACAGCGCCAAAGCTTGTACTGCCACAGGGCCAAAAGGGGGGTGAACTGATGTACGCCCACAACACACCATGTGCCAAACACCATGGCACCAGAATCACTCATGAGACATTAAAACAAGTGGCGTACTGGCCCAGCATGCAGCAAGATGTGGCAGAGCACGCCAGAGGATGTCAAGTTTGCCGTCACGTCCGGACTGCAAATGCAAAGCATCGAGCCCCACAGCAAAACCGAGGAGTCACGTTTCCACGGTCAGTCGACCAGAAAGACTGGACTGTAAAACCTCATCTGATGCTCATAGCCATCACAGACACCATACAGGAGTCAACTCAGGTGTTCCCCACGGAACTACTGATGGCACGGCAGGTGCCACTGCCGTTGCACCTGTACCAACCAGGAGACTTCAGTCTCATCACAGCCTGCTCCCCTCATCAGCATCGCAACAAGCTCTGCCTACAACTGAGAAAACAACTCGCAACACAGAGCCAAACCCTGCAAACCACCTGCAAATCCCGGAAAGGTATTGTGGTGGTTCTCTATACTCACAGTTTCCTGCTGATCCAAACGGCGAACAGTCTTCCAAAATGATTTTGCCCAAAATCAGCTGGTCATAGCTCTGATGACAGACCTGCTGCGAGAAGTTAGCTTCTCTATGGACGGAGTGGCTATGAATAGGATTCCTCAGTTTCCTACACAAACTGTGCTGGACTTTGCTACTGGCAGACCCACCAAGACTGTTCCAGCCCACCTCGCCGACTCCCTGGGTGCTGCCATCCTACTGCATGTCGACCCCGAGCAGAATGAGGTGGCCGTCCTTCTCAATCCACCCAGCGGTGAACAAGATAACATCTCCAGACCCAAAGACATGGTCAATGTCAGGTGGCGGAAATGTAACACCCATGCCAAGAAACACACCTCAGTTGCGGTAGCCTACCACAACAGCAACCCACGGCTGTGCCTGGCTCCCCACTTTTGCAGGTGTAGTTTCACCAAAGACTTTCAGTACTTCTGCCCAAACCAGCTCTTCCTCAGAAACCACACTGAAGGAATGGGCCGGTTGCAGCCCATGACCAGCGACACATGCTGCCTGGCCAAGCTTCGCACCCCAGTCAGTGGAACACAAGCCGAGATTGTGGGTGATCGATTGCTCATCCACACCCCCACTCATGCTGCCACCCTACCCGACAATCAGCACAACACCGCCACTCGTGTCAGCCTGCCCAATCCAAGTAAGTGGATCCAGGTACCCCTGGGTTCCATCCTTCACCGCAGCCATCTGGCAGTGTACTGTCTCTCAAGCAAAGAGGACCAGTCAGAACTGGAAATCCCATCCTCCTCCAGGAATCACTATCACACCTTAGATCCAGGACTGGAACTGAGGATTGACAAAGGGGGGTCCCAGCTAAGTGACAGTACTCCCATTGATGCAGCCCTCCAAGCACTCTCACAAATGCCTGTCCTGACCAGCTCACCTAGAGCCCGAGCTTGGACTGCTGCCAACACAGTCCGTTGCCTCCCCATGGCAATCAAGTACGCACTCGCCCTGGGCCTGGCCTTCATCCTATCCAAAGGGACCAAAGGGATGCAAGAGTCCACAGACAAGTGCCCATCCGCCCTTCCTCAAGGACCAGTAGGAACCACCTGCTGCGTGACCATCCGGATCCATGTGCCATCAAACTTGGTTAACGTCCAACAAAGTCCGCACAGGAATTTCGTTGGCCGAAAGGCCATTCTGGATGGATCTGTTCAGAGTCAATAAACTTTGGAGTTTTCAGAACGCTTTTAACCTGATGAACTTTGTTTGGCTCCGGACGACTGTGACTTTCGGCAGGTTTGTGGACCTGTGAGAGTAAACAGAAAACTCTAACTTCCTCACTTTGGTGACTTCATAAGGAGCACCCATCATTTCTATGTGTTTAATGATACTGTGAAGAAAGCACTCAATCTCAAAATCCGATCTGATAGTCATTAAGAATGCAAATTCATCTAGGAGACCAAACAAAGGAACTTTGCCCGCCAAATAGTGCTGCACATCTATTGGCCGCTACAATTCAGGAGGTGTGTTAGCTTGGGTTTCCATAAAAACAACGACACACACCTTCTCCTTTGTCTCCTGATTGTCTCACGAGCACCTCGTGCACGTCTCTCCTGGATGCCGCCGGTGACCACGCGCTGCCATCGCGCTCATCTTCGGGACCACTTCTTTGGACTCTCTCTCTTTGGTTAAGGTACTTAAGTTTAAACCTCTTTTGAAAACCCCGCCGGAGAAACCCTCTCGGAAAGGACCAACCCAGCCAGGCGCATTGAAACTGCTACACACGGACTTGAACCAATAAGCAAGTATTATGATTTATCTGCAATTTTTTCAAACTGATTTCTGTGCTGGCTCTCTCAAAAAGGTTTAACTGTGTAATTTGCCATTCTTTGATCATCTTTCTTTTCCTGTCTTTTCTTCATTTTCACTCTTGTGTATATATATGTGTATACTTCTGTATATATTTTAGACGTATAATCTCTGTAGTCGTAGCTGCACATATTAAACACTTAATTCATGCTCGATTGTTCTGTTTGATCTTTCAACTGAAGACCAAGTCACTTTTTTCTGTTTGTTTTTTCTATCGCTTTATGCTTTGATGCTATAATAGGAATATTCTCTTGGCCAGAGAATAACTCCGTTTATAATATTCTGTGAGGGGCTTAGTTTGCTGGACAAACGAACAGTTTCTCTAAATAATTATTAAACCAGAACTAATCATATATGTAATTGATTATAATTTGTTGTAATTGATTCACAATATATGATTAATTCCCCGTTGGGTCGATATATGAATCATAATTTATTCATAAAACCTTATGAATTATTATATTCATATTCCATCCATAAATTGAGTAATAACTGTACGAACCGCTACATCGTTACATCGTCTTCGATAGTGTACCACTGTAACACCTAGCTAAGTGGGTATAAATAAGCAGGTGCAAGCGCATATCAGCTTATAGCAAAAAAAGTTTTTATGCTTGCATGAGGTGGTTTTTCAGGCAATTCGAAAAAGGAATTTCGCAAAACTGCAATTTTTTTCCCGCATTTACAGGTCACCTGACGTACAGTCACATCATCATAGCGCGGTAGGTTTGTACAGAAGACGAGATGCTTTTCTTTTCTTATTTATGCATCTCTTTCCTCATGCCTCAGCTTCACCCTAAGAGTTTTAGTCGCATAACATCGGTTAATGGAAACGCCGTCATTTCGCATAATAGTTTTTATCGACATTTAGAAAATATTGCAAAAGTTTCGCACAAATCTGTAATGGAAACGCGGCTAGTGTTTTCTACATAGTGTCAAGTTCTTTAGGAAGAAGCTTTATTTTTTGTTTTGCTGTTGGTTTTTGGCACTGCAGTGGTGGTCGAGCCTCTGGTGTGTGTTTATTTTTGCCATATCCTTTGGCGCTCCCCCGACGACTAGATGTCAATCACTTCATCGGAGGGTGAGTTTACTCTCTCATCTGGGGATGATGATTCGGTTGTGTTGCCTCCTTCGAGAACGGTAGCATTGTCCAAGTCAGACACAGAGATGATGGCTATGCTTGTCCGGGTTGCCGAGAGGGTCGGCTTGAGTGGAATCTACCACCGTGTCCCAAACCCTCAAGGTTGGATGATTTGTTTCTCGGGGCGGCTCGTGCTGGTTCTTAGTGCCAAGCCCCATTTCCTTTCTTCCCGGTGGTGCATGAAGAGAAGCATCTGTGGTCGCATTATGCTCAACTGTGTGGCCGACGAGCTCTCACAAGCTGTACTCCCGGGAGAATGGAGACTCCATCCCCAGGCGGTCCAGCTGATTTGGAGACATTTCAGAGCTACTAACATAGACCTCTACTTTCTCAAAGACCGGGCACCCTATGGCACCTGTGTCCAGACCTCTGGAAACTCCATGTCTGGTCCCTGGACAGGACGTGGAGGTTCTAGGTTACCCACCCCAGGAGATAATAGACACCATCATTTTGGCGAGAGCACCATGAATGAGACATGCTTATGAAGTCAAACCTGTTTGTTGGTGTTCTTCTCACCGAGAAAACCCCCAAAAATGTTCAATCAGAGCCGTGCTTTCCTTCCTGCAGCAAGAGTCGGAGCGAAGGCTGTCTCCCTCCAGCCTCAAAGTGTATGCTGCTGCAATTTATGCATATCACGACCCCATAGGAGGCAGGTCAGTTGGGAAGCATGACCTGGTCGTCAGGTTCCTTAAGGGGGCCCGATACTGCGCTTCTATTATTCACTTTGCTGCAGGTTGCATTGGCCTCCATCAAGAGGGTAGGGGACCTGCAGCCATTTTCGGTCAAGGAATCATGCCTAGAGTTTGGTCCTGGTGACACCCATGTGGTCGTGAGACCCCGGCCTGGTTATGTGAACCTGCAAGTGCTGCCCCTGGAAGAGGGAGACCCAGTCCTGTCTTTTCCATGCTTTGCGCTTGTACGTGGACCAAACACAAAGCTTCAGGAACTCATTGTCTTTTACGGAGACCAGCAGAAGGGAAAAGGCTGTCTGCAAGCAGAGGATGGCCCACTGGTTCGTGAACTCCATCGCCTTGGCTTACACTCAAAGTAGATTGGTTTCTCTGGCGAGATCCCAATTTGTCAGTCATGACATGACGTCTCTGTTCTCCTCGTCAGGGAACGAGGGTTACATACATAACTGAGACGTTTTGGGGGGTGAGCATAAACAAGCTGTTTTTGTGTGTGCCCCTTTAAATGCAAATGAGCTGCTGCTCCCGGCCCACTTTCAAGAAGAGAGCGGATTTTCAAGAGCTCATGCAAAAAACAAACAGGACAATCTCAAGCACTGAAAATGTCAGAAACTGTCAGTAATAAGCCAGAGAATATATGCTGCATGGAGACAGAACAGGTATATTTTAGTTTGATTACGGTTAAAATTTTTTTGTCATCTTGCTTTTATCCTCTATTAGTACAAGCCTGTTGTAGCAGACACCATCTGAATGATGCCAAAAACTCTACTGATGAGTTTTATGAAGTGTATTGTACATCACACAAAAGATAATGCATCCATTTTCACTCTAGAAAATCACTGTGAGATCTGAATAAAACACAGAACAAGAAGTGAGCAATTAAAGTTTTATCCATAAACTCTCTCCCCCTTGCATTAACATACACAGCGATCGAATAAAACACTTGTTACAACTAACAATAAACAAATATATACAGACCTTATTGTTTTTTCAATGGGGGTGCTTAATAAACTTGTAAACTTTATATCTGTAAAACAAATTTGATGAACTGTAATGAAGTGCATGCTCCCCCCTTCACTGCTCCATAACCAGTATCGTTCCAGAGACTATAAGCTGGATCACAAACAATTGGTACTGATCCATCTGTGAGTAACAACTTTTTTAGCAAAACCTGTGTTTTGTATCGGCTCTTTGCATTGACCCTCATTCACAAAGCAGTCTGGAGTGAAATGATTTGCGCAGACATAAACAAATTTAGGCATATTTTGGGGTTCATTACCTTCAAAAATGAATCCACTGCGTCCTCAGTGGCTGAGATGTTGGGAGAAAATGAAGACTCCATCCAACAGCGGAACACTGTTAAACCATGTTAAAGTCCCCATGAAGTCAATACTTTTGTCCTTTAAAGCTCATTTTTGATTACCAAAATGACATTTAAACATTTTTTTCCTGTGAAAAAAATGTCTTCATGCCTTAAAAAAGGTTGAATGTAATTCTACACCCTTGCTTCATTTAGTATATGTGCATCTATGAATATGCTAATTAGCTCCGCCTCCACTCACTTGCGCAAGCTCAGAGATCCACTCGGTCAACTTGATGAGGTAAATGCACAATGCTATCGCTTTTTTACAATGTCGGACAGACGTTAATTAATGTAATATGATTAGCCTTTTGCTTGACTACATTATCAAACAGCTAATAATAAAATCCTTAAGCCGCCTTTCCACTGCACACGACAAACGACAGCCGTTGGACCGGAAGTCATTCATTTCCAATGGAGAGTCGTACAGGGGTTGCGTGGGGTGCCGACCATCTGCGAATGCGGAATTTTCGGATCCGATTTGAGCTTCGGATGCGTTCAAATATTTGAACTTGAGCGACTACACCGTATGCGACACGCCGACCGGATGTGATGTATTCCAAAGTTGTCCAATCAAATCAGTGTGCGCAAGTTGAGAATTATTATTCTTTTTGTTTATCACATTTTATTTTGTTTTAAAACTTTTAAAAAAATGCATAATAGATGAATATTAAATTATTAATTTAATTTTATTATTTTTAATGTCTTTATTTTCACTCAAATTTTTGGCGGTCATTTGTCCTATATAGCGGTTTATTGTTGGCATTCAATTCATTTCACCATGGTGAATGTACGGAGGATAAAGGCTCTTGCTCTTGCACTCCTTTACTGGAGACGCAAAAAGAAATACCGCAAATCAGTGTGGGTAAAACACTACCTGGCTCGGAGGAAACATCTTGGCAAGTATCACCGTTTAGTGCAAGAGCTGCGCCTTTACGTGGAAGATTTCCGTGAATATTTTCGGGTGTCACGAGAGGAATTTAATGAGATCCTTCAGGTTGTTGGCCCAAAAATTACCAGGCAGGATACTGCATTCCGGAAATCCATCAGCCCGGCCGAACGTCTGGCAATTTGTCTCAGGTACAAACCCAAGTTAATAATAATAATAATTAGGCCTATACACACACACACACACACACACATGTATATATATATATATAATATATATATACACACACACACACACACACATATATATATATAATTTTTAATTTTTTTATTTTGTTTTATTTTTTACATATACATGTGTATATATATATATATATACAGTACAGTCCAAAAGTTTGGAACCACTAAGATTTTTAATGTTTTTAAAAGAAGTTTCGTCTGCTCACCAAGGCTACATTTATTTAATTAAAAATACAGTAAAAAACAATATTACTGTTTTTACTGTATATATATATATATATATATTTTTTTTTTTTTTTTTTTTACATATACATACATATATATATATATATATATATATATATATATATATATATATATATATATCTTTTTTTTTAATGTTTTTAAATTTTTTAAATCTAGGGATTTATACAGGTTTTGGGGATGGTTGGGATTTGGCTGTTTGTGAATTTATAGCATTACCTGCAATTTATAAAATATAAATGTTTACCTTCAACTTATCTTATGTCTTATATTTTCAGATACCTAGCCACTGGAGACTCCTACCACTCACTCTCCTATCGCTTCAGAGTGGGCTGGTCTACAGTGTCCACCATTGTCCCTGAGGTGGCAAAGGCTATCTGGGAGGGCCTGGTACATCAGTACATGCCAGTGCCACAAGAAGAAGATTGGCAGACGATCGCCCATGACTTTAATGAGCGCTGGAATTTAATCACTAAGTAATGAATTAGACCCAACACTGGTCATTTTATAGCTAGTTCATATTACATTAGCATATGAGCATAAACTTTAAATTTGAAATGAACCAAAATTGTATAAATTGTGATAGCATTGTTCATTGTTAGTTTATGTTAACCACTGTCTCAATAAATTTGTAAAATGTGGAATAATAAATACATGTGAATACTAGGCTAGATCGGGCTAGATGCTAATTAAGGCATGACAAGGATTTGCATACATTCAGCACATTTGGCAAACAAAACACACCTGACAACCCGACAACCTCACTAACTTTCTTCCAAGCCTCATTTTTCCTATTAAAGTCTCTGTATGATTCTAGAGAAGTATCATACAGAATGGGGTTTTCTGAGACCGCGAGGATAAGCTTCTCTCCCATGTTGCCGTGTACGATCATAATGAAATTTCCGTGCGACTGCCACTAGGGGGCAAAGTCCGACAGTCGTGTCCGAATGTCGTGTGCAGTGGAAAGGCGGCTTTAGAAACGCTTTGAACAACAAAGGCATAGTTCATCATTACAACCTAATATACATCATACACCTGCTATATTGCTTAATCTACCTGATTTTTTTATATATCAACAGAAAAATATACCGGGATACCTGGCTTCTCTTGAGACTCCACTGCTTCAGAGCAGTCATAGTTAATGACATGCTAAATCCCGCTGGCACTTTGATGTGATTGGTTACAAGCTAGTTTGTGACAATTTGAAACCGCGTTTTTGAAACTCTTTAGATCACTGCAGTTTTAAAAACAGAAAATACTCAGCAATGGCATTGACTTATGAATCTGTACATTTGTCTTAAAGTACATTAAAAACACCATATAGACATATAAACATCATTAAAAACTTGATTTTCACCACAGGGGGACTTTAAGAAAGTAACAGAATAGAGACTATCTTAAAAGAGACAAATAAAATCATCTCTACATTTTCAGTGTAGTACAGCAATATTTAATCATGTCTGGTAATTTGACAAATATGTTTTATCGGGATATATACAGGTTAAATAAACATTTAATGATCTATGAGCATTTCACAGATTGCTTTGTACCCTAATAATGTGAAACTGTACTGTCAATACACACTGGTTATACAAATGAACAAGATCTATGCATTTATTTCCATTCAAACTGATTAGGGTTGAAGATTATAGGCTTAAAGGATTTCTTATCCTGCGGATCCCTCTGGTGGACAATATTATCACAGCCTGTCATCTGTTGATGTGGCTGATTGTTCAAAGTAGGGCTTGCTGCAGCCTGCGGTGGACATCCAACGCCATCCACATCCAAGTGTGACTTCAGAAGCCACACCCAGTGCCCAGTACATCACCTCGTGACTCCCCACTAAACCACTTCACCAGAAATCCCACCCTGTATATATGTATATACTAGTTCTAGTATCAGGTCCGATACTGCGCTTCTACTCAATAAAATGCTCCAATACCAACAACCGATACCACACAACATGTACAGTACCTTGCTTGTGACAAAGAAATACCAACAACAGAGCAAACATAGAGCACAATGGATATATCAGAGAAGCATATCGATGAAGTAAATGTATTGAATTAAAAAAAAAAAATTAAATATTTACACCAAATAGCTGCTGTGAGCAAGTTGATAAGCCAAACGTGGAAAGGATTGAAAGCACAGCGGCACAGACACACAAGCTTGTTGATCACATCCCTTTTTCACAGACATTGCTGGAAAGTTTGTAGTTTGGTCGGATAAAGCAATAGCAAATAAGGTAAAACGAGGTACATATTGATAATGTTAATCAGCGGCAAAGAGAGAGAACACACTACCGTTGTATGCTTTTCACTGCTGATCGTTCACTGAGCACACATGCGTCATTTGGATTAAAACTAAGATGTTTACTGTGCGCAAACATCCGAAGTGCACACCCAGAACACTGTTTGAATTCTGCATTGATTTCTCTTTCTTGCATTCACACAAAAGTATGCAGATTTGTACCTGAAATCTATTGTTAGAACTGAAAACCTGAAAAGCACTGTTTATTTCATCTTTGTTCTATTGTATTTATTTGTGCTATTTGTAATTGGATTATTTGTTCTTATTTTATTACTGACTGCTTACTTGTCTTTAATAATGTTTCACATTTACATTGATTAAGCTAGTAGTTTTTGCTGTAGTTTCAAAATTGTAACAGAGAATTGTGATATTTCACTGGTGTGCATCTAAACATTTGAACCACTCACCCAACCATGCCAGCAGAAAAATCCTTAGCATTGAACCCTACTGAAGCAGCTCTAAATATTCACTGTGCTATTAAATGAAAGATAAAATATGAATGAACAGTGAAAGTAACAGAGTCTTGTACAATACATTTTAACAGGCATAATTAAACATGAAAATAACTAAAGGAAATATATATGCTAAACAAATTAAATCAATGAATATACAGTAGTATAGGTATCAGCATCGTTCTAGGAAAAGTGGTATTGGTGCATCCCTAATAAATATATATATATATATATATATATATATATATATATATATATATATATATATATATATACCTGACATCTGACGGAGTTGACAAAAATGAATATTTTCCCACCTTAACGTTGAACAGTGGGGCAATTTTGTTTTCTTTCTCAGTTGTAGCTGCCTTAATAAACATATCAAAAATGCCAAAATTTATTCCAGAACTATTTACAGAAACTATTACACTGGGATGATGGAGTTGACATATTAAAGCTGTGACCGCAGAGACTTCAACATTGTTCGTATAAAATATAAAATAAATATAAAACTTCCAGAACTATGTGTCCTACTGTGAGATCCACAATGAGCAGGAAAAAGGAAAAGGGTCCTCAGAGTTACAGAGTCACATTTTAAAAACACAAATTAGCACAGCATCCTTCTGTTGACACCATACCATTAACAAAATTTGTCGATTTCACACAAATTGCAGTCAATTAACACATCTCTAAAATTCTAAAATAATTTTTTCATACAAGCTTACACAATACCAAAATCATGGATCTTTCTGATTTGATTTACAAATGCTTAAACATGTCAGCATGTCAGAAATGAAGACCTAATGTTTCAAACCTTGAATATAGCATAAAGCATCTACTTCTGCAACAACAGCAGCTCAAAAGTATTGGATAAAATATAAAACAAAAAACTGATAAGAATTTTAAGTAGCAGATCACTGTAATATTGAGAAATAGCAGATTCCAATCTCTGTTGCAGGCATAATCAGGTGTTGAAGTTCTTTTCATTACATGGACATAAAAAAGGTACTCTTTGAATTGTTTTTATTCAGTGTGGATGCCAAACAACTCAGAGGAGCAGAGAGAGAGAAAAATAATGTCTGGGTGAGAGAGAGGAATATTTGAAGGAGGAGTAGTTGAATTAGGATAAGGGAGAAGAAGAGGTAAGGGAGAGGAGGTAGAATGTGTACTGCTGGATTGCACATTTTTATGTTTTTCCCCCTATGAAAGCTTATTTCTGCCATGAATAGAAAATAATAAAATAGGTAATTGTAAAATGTTCCCTCTCAATTTCTAGTGCAGGGGTCGACAATTAAGTTTGGCATCGAGCCCAAATTTTTTTTTGCCACTAGATGGTGGGCCAGAACATAGTCAAAGGATAATTTAAGAAATGAATTGAAAATGCAACTAGAATTGCCTGTGAAAGACTGTTACAATGTCTTTTGTAACTGGTAGTGAGCTGTTATTCTGTGTAAATCCTGTAGTAAGACAGTCATTAACAAAAAGCCACATTTGTGTGGCTTTTACACTGAATAAATTAATAAAGCAGAGTAGTGACACGTAACCTGGCAAGTATCTTCATTCACCAACTTGCAACACAGACCGCCTTGTTAAAACACACATATGTGGGAGATGCAGAATGGATAAAAATAACTCAAAAAATAAAAGAGGATTTGAATAAGCCCATTACTGGCATGTTTGAGTCAAGTTTGAGATTGTGAATAATAAATGTGTAACATTTTAATTTGCTTGTTACACAATAGATCCTAACTTATTGTAATAATTATTTGACCTAGCCTACTATAACTTTTACACTCAGAATTATTCCTTGGCATCCTCACACACTAAACTGCATTTTTTTATTACTGTTTGTGTTGGAGGTATGCTATTTTGTTGTGTGCAGAGTGATGTTAATAATTAAGATAGCTATTTTAAGTTGTTGCTGTTTTCAAAGAATATAACATCGGACACGAGCAGTGCGACCAACGCTACCAAAATAATCTGGCTGCAGGCGCGGGCTAAATATTATTGCTGGCGGGCCAGTTTTGGCCCGCGGGCAGCCTATTGCTGACCACTGCTGTATAGTATTTTCAGAGGCTATTGGGGCTCATGGCATCTGCGTCTGACATGATACCTTTTGGCCTCCTGGTGGTTGAGAACCAAGGGGTTTTTCCCGAGGGGAAATCTGTTCCATATGATCAAGGTTATGCGCAGATGCCTTTCTTCCCTGGCGATATGGAAAAAGCCTTGGTTTCTGTCCCAAGGCCCAGTGTTGAGAACGCCATGTCGCCGGAAAATTGTCTCGACAGTCGCATTCCTCACGGGCTGGGCCGTGGTTATGGATGGCCAATTTGCAAGGGGTTTATGGGGGGACCATCATCTTTTGTGGCATATAAATTGCCTGAAGATGCTGGCTGTATTCAGAGCTCTGAGGAGCTTCCTGCCAGACCTCAGGGGCCACCACGTTCTTGTTCGCTCAGACAACACGTTGATGGTCACCTATATAAATCATCAGGGGGGTGTGTGTAACGACTGAGACAAATCAGACACAATTATTTGTTATAGTTAACCAATAATTGTTTAAAGCACTCTGGGGCCTGTCCCCCACCCCCAGTTCTAAGTTACAAGTTTTATTGCGCTAAAGAATGTGGTTGCCACATTGAGAGCAGAGAAGAGACACAGCCTTTTTGCTGCAGGCCATTGCAGGCCAAGGCCTGTAGACCTAGTCCTGCAGGCCTCGGCCTACAACCCAGCCATGTGCTCATCTATAAGTTGTTTCATAGTACTTCATCCAACACAGAAGATACTGGCAACAACTTCGGACCGAATCATCAAGATTTCTCCTCAGCCTGCAGATCCGATGCTCCTCAGCCTAAAGGCATCTTGCAAGTATCGTACATTTGAACACTAAACAGCGATTTAGTATTGATTTTTTAAAACCTTTGTCAGCAAAGGTGTTTTATTACGGAGGAACCTGATGATTCTTTTCCAGATTGTTTTGGACTTTCCTATAGCTCCATTCCTGGTTCCACTTCCAGTTCAACTCTATCATTGCTCATTCTTACCTACGTATGTGTGTGACCTGCGTGTATGTTATGTGTTTGTTAGTTTAGTTATGTATTTGTGAGTTAGTCAATAAAGATTGTGCACGATACATGTTTGGTTCTGACTCCGTCTGCTAATAAATTGCCTCTTAAGTGATTTAGATCCTGACGACATGCTCTGAGTAGTACTGTACAATTAGAACGTTGTTTTTCCATAACCTGGAAATGAACATTTCTTAGAATTAATAAACAATCAACACTGTGTGTCCACTGGACAAACAGATAATTGATTGTAACATTAATTTTAATGTAGCTACATCCAGTTAATCTGATTAACTAATTTACATATTCATAATTAATCATAATTAATAATCATAATGAGTTATGAATAATTATTAATATTTCCCCTTTGAGTTAATTCGCTACATCTGAGATTGCGCCCTTTTTGCAGACGGCCTGATCAGATCCTCCTGTGGTCCCAGGGGAAACTGTTGTCTCTGAGAGCAATGTATGTCCCTGTGGGAACAGAATTTAGGAGCAGACATCCTGTTGAGGCAGGATCTGATATGGAGTCAATATGGGAGAGGTTTCCCTTGATCTAGAGAGGGTCCATCAGGACAAAATCTCAGACATAGTCTTCTTTTGTTAGCCCCGTTCTGGCCGGCCCAAATATGGTTCTCGAACATTGTGTCACTCCTGAAAGGCCCTCTGTGGGAGATCCCCATCAGGAGGGACCTGCTTTCCCAGGGCGGGGGCACAATATATCACCCCCGTCCAGGTGGAAACTGCGGGTCTGGTCCCTGAGGGGGCTCAGTACATATAGGCTGGTCTCTCAGTCGAAGTGGTCAAGACTATACTAAACTATAGAGCTCCATCCATGAGGAAACTGTACATCTTAACCATCTGAGGTCTGAGGATTTTGGGACCCTGGAGAAGTTTTGACATGCCCTGACATTTGTGCTCTTTTCAGTTGTTTATAAACATATTAATTACAAAAGTCTCATTACACTGTATTCAGCATGAACTAGACTACCATGTGAGCAACATGTATGTACATGTATGTATTTTTGAGAGAATAACATTTATGAGTGGTTATTGGAAAAAAACAAAAAAAAATTAAGTCACTGAAACATGGCCACAAACAAACATGAAATATGAGTCCACAAGACTTCTGGGCATTGGAGCATGAATGCTTTTTTTGCTTCAAAATGATGTGAAAATCATCCTGTCTACTTATTCACATTAACAATATATTGATTTAAATTTTGTAAAACATTTTTTGTTTAGAAAGATAGTATGCATGGAGGTGTGAATAATCCTGAATATTGCTATGATCCACACCTGAGACAATGACCCGCATAATGAGCCTTTCAATCAGGTATTTGAGGAAAGAATGAGAGTGAAAGAATCTGAGAACAAAGTAGTTTATTTTGTAGTTTATTTAGAATATAGTTAACAATATAAATGAGACACATTTTGAATAAATTAGGGCACATTTTGAGTATACAGTTATATCTGGAAATAAATCCTGTTCAAAGATATAAGTGAACATCACTTACCTGCATTCCAAGGTGTTTGGTGTTTCTATGCACTGGAGGAAAAAAAGAAAAGAACTTTCTTGTTTTTATACTTTAAAACATAATTATTTCTGTAATGCAAAGCTGAATTTTCTTTATTCATTGTGAACAAAAGCTTTACTGATGTGGCACTTCACATAGTGGCTAATTAATGTGCAATTTAATACATTTTATTTTAGTATTTATTACATATTTCAGTCGATTTCTATCATCTCAGTATAGCAATATAGTTTAGGGAAAGCCAATATGGCATGTTTACTCATGTAAGTTATGTGACTGAGACACACAGGACATGCAAGATTCATTTTTAAATGGTCTTTTTTAGTTTAAAACTGCATGCATCTTGTGGAAGAACACTGTAGCTGGAGCTACTTTTCTCCGTGTATGTCTATGGCGAGTCACGCAGTTACTGTGATACTCTGCAGTGGGTCCTACCAGTCCAGTCTGAAATAGTCTGAATATAAACACTTATTATAATTTTACCATAATGATTCAGGGTAAGAAAAAAACACAGTTTGGAAAATGAATTCATGTTGTAAATTCTCATTATATAATTTTTGTAAATTTTGAACACAAAAAAAGTTACGAACAGCAGCTGTAATATTCACAGACACTAGTCTATATTGGAAAAAATGATCTAAGAATACAGAACTTACCATTCACAATCTTGGCTTGATCCTCAAAATGGAACTGAAACCAGTCATATTCTTCCTCTGAGGTAAATTATTCCAGCATTATTCTTCACCACATCTGAAAGCGATGAAACGTAGATAAATCTGACTAAACTTGACGTGTTTTTTGTTGTTGTTGTTGTTGTTTTCTCAAGTTGATGACAGCAGGAGGCGTTGACTGTTTATATGGATTGCCTCAGAATTTGCGTTTGAATTCTACGTGTTCTCCGTAGGCATGGCCACATTTGTGGATAATGAGGTGACTTGCAAACGACTGACATCTCTCTATTTTCAAACAGATTACACTATTTGTTTTCGACTTTTTACTTATATTATTTAAAACCTGGCATTTCAACATTTCTTTGGACATAGGTCTCATGTTAAATTTCATTTTCTGAGGGAATATCAGTCTTCATTCAGATAGAGATGGCAGATTGCGCATCATGTTAGTTTTCTTTATTTTGCAAAAAGCACAACATTTTGTTTTTACTGTGAGTGCACACAAATAAAAGAAGAAATTTAGTGGTTTCAATTGATGTATTACTTTTGTCTTTATGACAAAAAATTACAAAGTATTTTAAGTCGATTCTACTGCTATGTGAAGAAAATCCAGAAAAAAGCGCCGGCGCGTTTCCCCACCACCAGCGTCTGAGAAAATTCTCATGCTAAAGTTAGCCTTTTTGCTGTCCACAACATCCCTCAAGAGAGTTGGGAACCTTCAAGCTCTGTCTATTTCCCCTCCAGGCTTAGAATTTGCTCCAGGGAGGGTGAAGGCTATCTTACACTCTAGATCTGGCTATATGCCTAAGGTGCTCTCTAATGTGCCTAGATTTACTATTCTCCAGGACTTCGATCCTCCACCACGTGTCGGCGGAAGGCAAGAAACTTAATTTACTCTGCCCGGTGCGGGCGCTAGAGCTGCATCTCTTTTTCATGCCTTTGTATGTCTGAGAGTGACTTGCTTTGATCTATCAGAAGCTGACACTACTGTGTGCCAGCATCTCTTTATATCTTCTGTGTACATGCCACATCACCGAGGGCATCACAACGCAACACCAACCAATGGAATAGTTTCATTCATGCTTCAGATGACACAGCATCTCAGTCATACAATCATAACCCAAGATGTTTTCCCATGTGTTTGATTAATCATTTAGTTCACATGGTGTTCATCATTTATTTCATTAGATCCCTTGTTTATTTCCTGCTTAAGTACTGCCTGTTTTTTGTCCTGTCTCAGTAGATGTGTTCCCCCATTGTTTATATCCTATATTTTGTGGATTAAAGACTATTTTGTAGTACTCTTCATCTTCGTGAGTCATGACAGAAGACAGGACCTTAACAGAAAAAAAAATTTTGCTGCATTTTTTTCCTTTCTGTTTATTTATTTTTTTTTTCCTATGGATCAACCAGACTTCCAGCTTCTTTGCTTGGAGCAGGGAGACTGTCCACTGGAAGAACACACACAGGACTTCCTCCATCTTGCATGCCAGACTTACTACTCGGACCAAGGCACGCATTCCAGCAGATGGGGCGCTGAGGGAGCCTTAGTAGAGTATGAGGGCTGGCAGAAAAGCCCCTTTGGGTAAAGTAATGGAATCTTTAAAAACCAGCAGAAAGTTCAAATAAGGCACGATAATGATGTTTTGTTAAAGTAGAATAAAAGTCACTATTATGATGTTTCATTATAAGAATGTATTGTAAGATAATTGCCATAAAATACCCACATTTTCAGAATGCTTAATTTTTTTTTTTATATTTGCTTTTTGTTGTTTGGATCCTTATGAAGTCCATATTCTTTAATAAAGTAACAGTCACACAGATTTCTGAGATAAAAAAAAAATATATATATATAGTCTAAGTTTCTCTACTGAATCTGAGCTGAACTGAAAGAGAAAATAGCAAACCAAACGTTATACTTTTTTTAATCAAGGCAGCTGGCATTTATTAGATTAACACAAGAGAATATAACATTTTCAATAAACACTAATAATAAAAAAAAAAAAACATTTACATTTTGTAAATGACCACAAAATTATTCCTCTGAGTAGTTACATTTTTCAAATATCTAAAAAGTCACAGAAGAACTACTTTGGAATGCAGTTTTAATTAGAATTAGACAATCATCTCTTAGACAATCATCTATTAGAATGTACAGTACCATCAAAAGTGCACCATTTACTGGTACCACCTCTCATCATTTGTCAAAAACTACATACTATGTTGAAAAAAATCAGTTGTATCTTAGAATTCTCTATAATTTCAGATCTTCAGTGCAGTGCAATGTCCATTTTATTGACAATGACAGAATGAACAAAATAACTATTATGTCATCAGCCAATGACTATCTACATACCTTCCTACCTGAGAAAGAGGAGGCACTCTGACTTAGAAGCATCTCTTCTCTTTTTGTTATTAAATATTTGTACCAATTGATATTAAATCTTTATCAAAGCCTAATTTCCTTAACACTGGTATATTTTATATTCTGGACATTTAACATACAAAACAACAAATACAAAACAAAAGAATACATTTAAACTGTCATTTCCCTTTCGAAGTGGAACGCAACACTGCATCATGGAGGTGACTCTTTAGGAATACTCTGTGCAAGCTGGTCTCTGAAGCATGTGTGTTACATGCCAATCTTGTTTGGCTACCGCAGTCAGGTGACGTCATAGGTGCGCGGGCAGAGTATAAAAGGGCGCCATTGCAGTGTCAAGACATTATGTCTGTCTGTGCATGTCATTTTCGGTGTGTATGTGTGGCTAGGAGAAAGAAAAAATTTTAGATGATGTACTCTCATAAGTTGTGCATTATTTGTTAGGAGAAGAGCCCACTCTGTAAGCCCTCGAGGGGACTGGCAGCTTCACATTGAGAAAGCTTGGTGTGGCGTTCCACTTCAGATGCTCTCTCACCAGGTATTGAGCTGCATATGCCACACCTCAAGCTAATTAGTTCTTGGTCACTAGGTGTGCTTGCAATTTTTTGGCTGCAGCCTAGCTCGCTGTGTAATTTTTACAGCACAGTGAGCTGGCATTTGTTCAGTATGGCGATGTGGGTATTACATTCCCATAGCGTCAACTCTATGACGCAGTGAGTTCCACTTCGAAAGGGTTGCCATACTTCCGTCATGCCTGCACAGTACATCTTTCTTCAGACAATATGAAGTTGATGATGTCTTCACTAGGTGCCCTTTTATACCCTGCCAGCGCACCTGTGATGTCAATCGAAACTGGCTGTAACACATGTGCTTCAGACATTGTCTCACATGGAGTGTTCCCATAGCTTGAACTCCATGATGCAGTGTCTCATTCCCCTTCTCAGGGGAGCCAATATGTTATTGACAGTCATATTTTATTACTAGTTAGCATTAATTCCTTGTAAAATATCAGAGATGTAGTATTATTAGTAATGTTACCTTGTCCAGGAATCCTAATCTACAGTAATACAGTTTCACTAACTACTTAAAGTTGCAGTCCGTAAGGTTTGCCTCTTAGTCGCCATCTCTGTTTGAAATCTGCAATTGCAGTTATTTGCAGAATTATCTTCTTTACATAGATTGTGCATCAGCACAGCTCCTCAGCGTGGATTAACATAATGTTTTGAGGTGTATGTGTGGGCTATCAGTCAGCACACCAGTGTGGATATTCACTGTACTTAGGAATTAC
This sequence comes from Chanodichthys erythropterus, assembly GCF_024489055.1. Lineage (NCBI taxonomy): Eukaryota > Metazoa > Chordata > Actinopteri > Cypriniformes > Xenocyprididae > Chanodichthys > Chanodichthys erythropterus. The sequence goes on from NC_090232.1 coordinate 21,643,765, forward strand.
AGATGCTACGTCTTGAAAGTATGTCCAAAATCAGAAGTTTCACCAGAAAATGTCACCTGAAAAAGCAAGTAACATGACTGCCACTTTTGATCTGACCAAAAAAAAAAAAAGTAAATTAAATTGCGCTACCAATGGTGATTAGATCTAACAGTGTTATTGATTAGTGTTATCTGTAGATTTCAGTTTCTGCACTGTCTGTAGTTGTCATACCATTTGAATTCCATCTGAAGAAATTGTTCTTTTAACCTCAAAAACAATTTAATGTTCCTTACAATTTGTTCTCTTTGAAATACAAATCTTTTGTAAGTACAGTGTAATCCCATGTATCTGTAATCAGATGCACATTTAAAACTTGAATATAATCTAATTTCAGACACTCCACTGTCCAAAGTCTTTTGCTTTTTACTACTGGTGATTTGCCAGTTATTTATTCCAGCTGCTGCAAGAAGAGGTTACAAATGACTTGCCACCTGCAGCATCCATAAATGCGATATAGCCAACTAGCCGGGACTCCTTCTTTACGTACACAGATGTGACATAATGATGCAAAGGTGGCAAGCTCGTATTTTCCATGGAAACCTACCAGTACCACTCAAATTAGAAAACATTATTACAAGCTTACCATTGTGAATAATGCTAAGGTAAGGAGGTTGTTTTAAACACTGATTGGTTATGTACTTGATCAATAAAGCATTTTTGCACTTAGAGAACAGAAAATAGCAGCAAAATAATATTTGGGTTGTCTGGTCATCTTCACCCTCCTTTGTGCATCATTAAGGAAAAAAGAAGCCAAATCAACATAAAAAAAAATGCTTTTGAAGTATTGACAGATGCTATCCTCTTTTTTATGCATATGGAATATTTACTTTCACTTATTTATTTTCAAAAAGAAGTCTTCACTTGTTTTGGCTTCTTAAAATAAAAACAAAAAAAAAAACTACAACCTCATAACTATTTTTTGGCTATCTAGTGTTACTTTAAAAACAATGTGCGTATTTGACGTCAAGAAAACTGAGTGTTCACTTTAGATACATGGTTCTTGCTTGACCTTGAGAATTTCAAGTAAAAATAGAACATTATTAATCTATTGGAATAAATATTAAAAAGTTTAGGGTTAAACAAGGTTTTAATCTCTACCTAAGTATACCAAGAGTACTTAGAGTTCAGCTGTGGAAAAAGAAAATGTGTGATACAATTAATATTAAATAGATAGTTAGTGCACCCAATAATGAGACATGTCATTAACCACAGAAGCACATTATAATACTAGAACACTGATGTTGTTTAGTAAAAGCAGTTGCTGTTCTACAACTAACATTGACCTTACATTTGCATCACACTACAGCCCCCAAACCTCTCCATAGGTATGTATACATTCAGCAGTCACTTCAAAGGCATCTGGAGCAAGCCAGAGTTGTCCAGCTCTGTCCTGAACAGAACAGCAGCACAGAAAAGATGAAATTATCCATGAGTGTTGCTCAGAATTGTCCAAATACTGTTGAAATTCCTGATTAACATCTAGACTGCATTGTCAAAAATCTTAAGAGACTGCATGATATTTTCATCCTGCAAAACAAAAGTGGTATTATTATGCATCTGTTAAAAGTAATAAATGTTTTGATAAAGATAAAATGAGCCATACTTTTTGGCAGCAGTCAATGAATTCATCAATAGTTACAACACCATCCTGGTTTATGTCCATTTTCTTAGGGGAGAAAAAAAGGAAAAAATGCAGTTCAAATGCAGTTTTGCTTTCCAATGTACAGTGAGGAGTAATCAAGTAATGCAACAACATTATTGATACAAATACAAACAACATTTTTGACAGTGATTCTAATGAATATGACTGCTGCATAACCAGCCTGATCTCAATAAAAATGTGTATGAACACATTAACAGGAATGGAAGTTGCAATAGTCATTTTCTGAAACAAGAAAAAAAATGTAGGGTGGGACATGATTTTGTCCTTTGGGAATTGATTGGATCGTAGTAGGTTGGGTATTTCTAACTAAATGGAGGCAGACATAAATGCCAGTTCACAGTCAGTTGTGGTGGATATTTAGAATGTTTGGTGACATCTAGATAGACAGATGGCAGCTCAGAAAGGGAGGGAGAGGGCTAGGAAGTGGACTGCTTTTATTAATAACCCATTTGGGTTTATTAAGCAGCGCCTTGGGTAGAAACGCTGTAGGCACTTAGCCTGCTCGAAGGAGGAAGATGATCAACACCTTCAAACCACTTTTAGAGACCAGAGACCAAGGCTTAGGGCAGTATGAGGCTGTGATAAGACCACCAGTGCCTGATGAGATATTTGACCTGAGGGTCCACTCCTACAAGAAGTTCAGGATGTGGTGAAGAAAAAAAGCGAGCTCCAGGTCAGCTCCAGTATTAAACGGGACATCACAGGATAGTGTCACGGAACCTATGAGGGAGGACTCAAATGCAGAATAAGTGTTCAAGGGGGTTTATTAACAGAACAGCAGACAAGACAAGATATTGTGAGGAAGGGAACACAGTCCAAACAGCAGGCAGGGATGAGGCACAATGACAGGCAGGCTAAGAGAGTGGCCAGTGAGTCCAACCCAAGATGACAGTAGGTTGTGGAGCAATACTAGAACAGCAGCGCAAGACTAGAGGATCAGAGAGGACCAGAGAGGACCAGGCAGGATCACACAACACAGGGAGAGTGACTCTCTGGGCACAAACAGGCACTGCACTGGTCTGGCTGCTTGGCAGATAGAGAAAGCGGCCAGGAAAGCTCAGCTTGCTGGACAGGACTAGGAGAGAACAGAGACAAGCAAAGCAAACAAGACAAGACACAGCACAACAAGACTGATAATGGGGACCAATGCTGGATAAAGAAAAGAGCTAATACTAAAGAAATAAACTAAAGAATGAAAACAGAAAACTAGGCTTGGAGTAATATAGAGAACTTGTAGAATAATAAACAAAGACAAATAAATAAAGTTAGATAACAGATAAAGGAAAGCTTAAGGGGGAGGGGGTGGAGGGGTGGAGGGGATGGAGGGGTGGAGGGATGAAGGGGTGGAGGGGTGAAGGGGTGGCTGAAAGAAGTTTATAAGTGGGGCTTTCCCAGAAAATTCAAGGCGTGGATCTGCCAGCATGGGATTCTACCAAGGATCCTGTGGCCATCGCTTCTCTACGAGTTCCCGATCTCCACCATTTCAGATCTGGATAGGAGAAATAGTTGCCACTTGAGGAGATGGCTAAGTCTGTTGAGGAGCTTAAGTAGCATCACTCTCTATGGAAATAACTGCAAACTGAGGCTCCCCATTAAATCTATTGAGGAGGAGTTCAAGGTCCTGCATGTCAGGGAGGTGGGACCAGGCACGATTCACTAACAGAGAAGGATTGTAGGTCCTTCACCCTCTTGACAGAGGTGAGCGCAATCAGAAGGTCCATCATCAGACTCAAGCCTGAAGCTAATGCTGAAGGGGTCTCATATGCATCAACACCAGCAGCATGACTGTGGCCAAGAATGCCATATGCTCCAGGAGCCTCTGAAATATTTCAGTGGTACCACTGCCTTGTTGCCTTGTTTTAAGCAGTTCAGGACTGACTGGGCATGGTCTAGTGAAAGACATGCTGTCATGGCGATTAAGTCCCACACAAAGAAAACAGGTGCTCTGCACTGAGGAGAGCTTGCTGTTTTTCCAGTTGACCTGAAGTCCCAGTCAGGCTAGGTGCTCGAGGACCAAGTCCCCGTGCGCACACCACAACTCTCACGAGAGGGCTAGAATTAGCCAGTCATCGAGGTAGTTGAGGATGCGAATGCCCACCTCTCATAAGGGGCAAGGGCAGCCTCTGCAACTTACATGAAGATACAAGGAGACAGGGACAAAGACAATGCTCAGAATCCAGCAGATTTAGGTGAATGAATAGGTCGCTTCTCATGCGAGATGCAGTGCTTCGGGTCCAAAGAAAAAAGCTGAATGTCTGGAGCATGCTGGCCTCTTTTTATACCCATATGTCCTTGGGAGTAGCCAGGCATGCAAATTAATTTTGTTTATTAGTTCCTGTCTTTGCTTTGGAAAAATGTGCTTATGTTGCAATGGCTTGCGCTCAGGGTGAGACAGTAACACTCTGAGTTAGTGTTAATGATCCTGTGTCTGATCCTGTGGACAGGATGCTGTCACTGTATTGTATGTATTAGCGAATGGAGGTTGCGTGAAGTATTTTATGTATTGTATTGACAACTGGAGTTTATCTGAATTGTCATGAGTGTAAGGGAGTGTTCACACTTATAGTTCGGTTTGTTTGGTTTGTTTGGTCCGGACCAAAAAAAAAAAAAAACATTTAGTCCTGGTCCGATTAGCATTCAGATTGGCAATTTTATCACCAAACTAAAAGATACTGAACCTAAAGGCACAGGGATATGTTCACAACCTCGAATTTTATGACGTACTGCCTATTTTGAGACGGAACTTACCAAATATCCAAAACAATGCTGTGTGCAATAACCACGCTTGCTGTGTGTGCGTAGCCTCCATATGATGGTATTTTGGCCTTCAAGAGCTTATAAAATGTGTAAAGGAGTCAAAACAGCGGCGAGAATTTGCTGCGTGGAGACGCACGTATGATGCCTGTGATAGGCAAACTCGTGACTATGACGAGAAAAACTGATATGCGTGAGGATTCTGTCCTTTTTAGGGTCTCATCTTCCTGTTTTTGGTTTGTTTACATGTCTTTAGTCCGTGTTGCATTCATATATCACTCAAACCTCACCAGAGTTCGTTTGGAAGTGGTCCGAGACCCATCTTTTCAGCAGTCTCGGTCAGTTTGTTTGGTATGCACCAGGGTTGGGATGGCAGCGTTCACACTTATTTAAATGAACAGCACTAACAGAGCAATCGCACTAGGGTTCCTTTTAAACGAACCAAACATGACAAATGTTAACACAACCTAAAGCCGAGTTCAGACTGCACGATTTTAGCCCCGATTTTGGCTTGCCGACAGGTTTTGAGAAATCGCCGACAAATGCCCGAAATCACAGGCAAATCGGTGCTCGTTCACGCGAGTGACAATCACGCAGTATGAATGAGCAAAGACGCGATATGAGAGAATCGCCGACACCCATGAGATATTTGGCATGCTAAATATCTGGACCTGTCGGCGATTCAAAATCCTGTTGTGTGAAAAGTGTTCTGACTGAAAACTACATCGGCGATGATCCACAGCCAATGAGAAAGCAAGATCCAGAGCAGCCGGGAGTTATAGACCACAATATCAGCAAGCATGGCTTCATTCACATAAACATTACAATTATATCAAACAAAAACAAAGCACAAACATTTGCTTGACCATCCGCAACAGCAGCACATTGAAAAGTTATGTATTTAGTTCCAACTGTCATTGCAGAACACACAATCCACAGTCTCCCCAACCATTTCCTTCTCCATATTCTTCTTTTATTTATGTTGTTTTCGCTGCAAATCAGCGCAGGCAGTTCATATTTCAAGCTTCTTACGGACTACTATTTTTAATAATAATCCCACCGTGTGTCTCAATCAGCTCCCTAGTTCAGTAATCAGGACACTGATCAGGGTATCAGCCACATTCACTTTCATTATATACTGATTCACCACCTAGGGAGCTAGGGAGCTGATTGAGACACAGGGCCAGTCTCACGTGAGAACTCCGGTCTTGAACGCGTGATATCGCGTTGTTTCTTTGTCACATCTCGCGTGTGTTTGGTTGTGAAACGTAGTTTGCGCGCCAGACAGAGTTGTCGGCGATTCTTCCTATTGTAAAGTCATGCAGTGTGAAACCTTCTATCGCCGATCCATCGTGCAGTTTGAACACAGCAGCGACTGAATGCTGGCCAACATAGTCATGCAGTGTGAAAAGAACAGTGACCCGACTACTTTGAAAATCGTGCAGTCTGAACTCGGCTTAAAAGTCAGATTAATCTTCATAAAGTGTATTAGGAGTTTCCACAAAAAGGGTAAACTACCCCAATGTTCACACAGGATTAAAATAAATAGTGCTTTTAGTGCCACCCTGAACTGAAAACTGCTTTTACATATTTGCACATATTTTCCAAAAATGTACTCATAGTTACATTCTCCCTTTATAATAGTGTATAATAGCAGTACTTGGAAAAACATTCTGACGTGTTGCCTCACTGCCTCCTCTTTAAGCCGTGGATGGATAGATTTCCCCATCAAATCATAAACAGACTTCAAAATATCCAACATCTCCTGAAACAAAAAGATCAAATACACAGTCTTTGCATTCAGTACATCACAGACCAAACCTCACAAGGTGTTTAGTCCTTGGCTGAAAACTAAAAAGTCAAACACATAATCTTGAGAATTACATTACAGTTTTCAGACCTCTTTAGTAATCTGTCCATCTTTGTTGATGTCATATAGATTGAAAGCCCAATTCAGCTTCTCTTCAGTAGTGCCTCTCAACAAAACAGAGAGATCACAGACTAACTCCTGAAAAAAAAAAAAAAAAAAACACAAAGCAGAAAAACCAAAGCCTCCTTTCATACTTGCACTTAAACACATAGAAACACATTAAGGGCCAGATTTACTAAATGGGGCAAATTAGCATGAGAGCGCAATTCTACAAATGAGCATATGGGAGTGGCAAGTTTTGCGCGTGATCTACTGTTGATGCACAAATAGAGTACCTCAGGGATGACATGTTTTTGTAGGCCAACCCGGAAGTTAGCGGCGCACGGGTTCCCTCTGTCGAAAGCCTATGCATTTTTCCCATAGACTTTTGGAAAATCGCAAAAAATAAGCTCTGTGTTTAACAAAGGGTTATGACATGTTTTGTCTATCAAGATAATCTTTACAAGTTAACACAACATTTATAGATTTTGAAGCCTAAATAAAGTCGCCAGATATAAAAAGTTAACAGTAGGCTATAAACGGACTACAGCACACCATGGTCGCGGATTAACGTCACCACCACCAAGCTTTCTCAAACTTTATTTAAAAAACAACTTTATTTAAAAACATGCTCACTGATTATGATCTGCGCTGTGTACTTTTTCATGAGAAATGCTGTCCAAATGTCCCGTTTGTCATGATGACGTCTAAAGTCCCCGCCAAAGGAAGTAGTACCTTTAGCAATTTGTTAGCAACTGCCGTTTTTAAGACACAATAAAGGTTTAAAAAATCACAAGCGAGTTATAACTGGTGTGTTTTATGTCATAGATCAAAACGTGAATATATTTAGAGGCTTTTTTAAAGGTGCCCTCGAATTGAAAATTGAATTTATCTTGGCATAGTTAAATAACAAGAGTTCAGTACATGGAAATGACATATAGTGAATCTCAAACTCCATTGTTTCCTCCTTCTTATATAAATCTCGAAGAACAGGTGAATCTCAACATAACACCGACTGTTATGTAACAGTCGGGGTGTACGCCCCCAATATTTGCGTATGCCAGCCCATGTTCCCAACATTATGAAAGGCATTAGACAAGTGTAGCATTAGCCGTTAGCCACGGAGCACAGCCTCAAATTCATTCAGAATCAAATGTAAACAATATAACAGTATACAATACTCACATAATCCGACACATGCATGACGAACACTTTGTAAAGATCCATTTGAGGGTTATATTAGCTGTGTAAACTTTGTTTATGCACTGTTTAAGGCAAGCGCGAGCTCCGTGGGCGGAGAGCACGAGAATTAAAGGGGCAGCAGCATAAATCGGCTCATATTTAATGATGCCCCAAAATGAGCAGTTAAAAAAAAAAAAAAAAAAAAAAAACTATGAGGTATTTTGAGCTGAAACTTCACAGACACATTCAGGGGACATCTTAGACTTATATTACATCTTGTAAAAAAACGTTTGATGGCACCTTTAACCACAGACCTTATTTCAGGCGATTTAGCAAAACCCCATTCAAAAAACCCATAGACTTTATGGCGATGGAACCGGAAGTCCTAAAATGCTAACTCGCTTCTGGGTTTTGCCTACAAAAACTCATCATCCCTGAGGTACTCTATAAAAGAACACAGATGCAGTCAAATCATTTACATAAAGACCAACGCAGTCTAACAAGAGCTGCGCAAATTATCGTTGGGAAGCAAATAAGCATAGCTGATGCTCACATCAGGTGTGGGTCATGTTTTTTTGACATGATTTTTTGGGGCGTTAAATAATGGCGCAAATAACAGTAAATTCACAAGCGCAAAAATTTGTAAATCGTTCCTCCCAAATATGTTGTGTCTGAAAGGGAAACTCCTACAAATGCATATGCAATAAGGTCAGCTGCAAAAACAACTCAGTCCATGCCTTTTCAGCATTAATTTTGCTCTGCGTGTCTTTAGTAAATCCTGACAGTAGTTCCTTAACGGCAAAAGAGGGTTTGCACTGGCGCAAGCTGTTAGTAAATCTGGCCCTATAACTATTGCAGTCGTAAACAATGGACATATTGTGTCTGTACATTCCTTCTAATCTTTTATCCAGTGTGATTTCAACATCTGAAAACATTATCTAACAAAGTCTGGATCAAATTCATATCATAAATAAAGGATAACCAATGGTGTTACTGTATCCAAACCATTAAAGCCATTTAAAACATGATGACATTTTCATATGCATATTTTTTCCACACAAATATTTGTCCTGTTCTACAACAATTTAATTAAAAATCCTTACCTCAAAGCTAAGAGAGCCATTCTTATCTTTATCAAATGCATTGAAGAGAAACTGAGCATACTTTGATGAATCTGAGAAAATAATAAATAGAATTATACCACAGCAGGAAAAAGGTAATCCTTTAGATTTATAGGTACACATGTATAGACCTAAAAACTTGTCAAAGACATAGTATTATGATGGAATGGCAGCCAGTTTTATTATACATGTATTTTAATTGGTTTGGCCTGTCCCATAGCTTAATAAAATAAGAATTTTAACTGAATCTGGTCATAACATGGCACACTTCATAATTACAAAGGGGATAAAAAGTTATACTGCTTTTATCCTATTATATTATAAGCTGTAACTTTCTGTTAAAAAGCCATAATATTGTGTGAAAAATCTCATATCAGACCACAAGGAGGAGACACTGACTGCGGTGTGCGAAAAATGTTATCTGCCTTCAAACTGTCACATTACAATGTATTTTCATGTGATCTGCACAGATATTTTTAAATAGGCCTACAGTAATTTACTAATAGCCTTTAATGCCTGCACAATAGATCTTTAACACTTGTTTTCATAGAGAATTTGCATTTTAGTTTTCTATTAAGAACTATATCAAAGGAGGCATTATTTTTATTTATTTATTTTTTGGGCTAAACATATTTAATAATATAAACTTTAAGTGGACCAACCTCCCAGTGGGAAGAACACAGCATAGATGTTTTTAAATGTGTCCTCATTCACAACTCCACTCGGACAATCCTAGTAAAAAAAAAAAAAGTATCAGACAAGAAAGCAATATTTAAGAGACTGGAATCTCTCCAAAGAGAGCAGAAACCCAAAAATGACAACATCATTTTTAATGTCTACCCCCAGCAGGTGGGGTTTAACTGAACTCTCACATTCTTGAATCCTCTATAGAGTAACTGCAGCTCTTGTCTTGAGAAATGGGTCTGCGACTGCAGTTGCTCCAGATTTTCAGGGTGATACCGCACCGTTGTGCTTTCTTGTTCTTCGTCCTCATTATCTACAACATAGCACACACAGCTGCCATTATTACTTTTTTTTATGGGCAATACAGCTCCTGTATCAAAGAATCAGTCTTTGTTATTTACTGTGATACATGCAGGTGTTCAGACACACCCTTGCTTGCAAACTGTCCAATGACACCTAGAGCTTTATCTTTTATTAAGAATCCTGGCACTAGCAGGTACAGTGACACTAATTACACAAACATTTGTCTTCTTAGATGAATAATGTAAAGAGAGTGACATATATTGATGGATTTGTCAAGCCCATGTTTCCTTTTACACATTACCTGTGATTTGAAAAACTATAGGGTCAAAACAGATTTTGTGTCTGTGATCTTTACTTCAATAATGGATCATAACAAAATATATTGAGGGAACATACAAGTATTTAGCTTTATTGTGCAATTGTCCAGTGCTGTATTTTATTTTGCTTTTTGATTGATTTTTGTATAAATCCTCTGGCTGTTTAAAGCTAGCTGTTCATAAAATACTTAAACTATTTAGCGGCTATTGTGTACAGTATGTGGGGGTCAATATTCATATAACACCTTGAAGGGTCTGCTGGCCTGTTTCCATGAAATTTATTAAATATTCACCACTGTGCCTTAGCAGGTCAGGTAACTAAAAACACTGAGCGGTGTCTCCTTTAGGACATGCATAATACCTCTGTCCCAGTTTCTCATGGAGAATGTCCTGGTGCATAGGTTGATGCCTGCAGTCCTAAAGAAGCACTGGTTTTCACAAGTTATAGTCCATGTGCTTAAAAAAGTCCTACTTCTAACCTCATTTCTAAATACCCTTGTCTGTGAGAAATATAAACCATTTCTGAATAAAATACAGAAGAAAAATGTAACGCAATGATTATCACATAAAACCTTCTTTGAAATATCTAGACTTATTTGAACTATACTACTATTTATTTTTTGTAGGTCAACATGTTCTTGTTTAACAACTGTTTTGGTATGAGGTGATTAATACATGCTAAAACTGGGGTGCAAGAATGACCCACTTAAAGACTGGTCAAGATTTTACAAGCTGCTTCTAGAACACAATCAATCAAGTCACAGCACCAGCATTTCACTGGTCACATTTCACAGGTGGTGCTACAAATAACCAGAACAGTTTTGAGAGACTAGTTCTGGATCTGCAATTAGTTTCAAGGGAAACTTTTGTGTTTGAGACATAATATAGATTTACCTATAGGGTCATTCCATGTCAAATCAACCAAATTTCAGAAACTTCCCTGGCTCAAAATATTGACTTTGTTAATATTTTTTTCTGAAGAAAGACAAACATAAATAGTGATGAAAGCCAAAAATTAAATGTCATTGATGATTCATGGATTTACTGAGAAATCCAATATTTTGTAGAGGGTGGTCAGAATCACAATTTTCACCTGAGATTTGGAGCCGGGAAAAAATGATCAAAATCAAAAAAAAAATTCTGAGGACCACTGGTTGAGTTGACATGGAATGAACCTAAATATATACAATTAATCCAAAATTTATTCAGACATCTTGAACATTTCATTCATTAATACAGTTTATTCATTATAGTTTAAAAAATGGAAATAAAATATGACAAGATCTCAGAGTTAAACTGTGTCAGAAAAAATTAATCTTAATTATGTCAGATAACACTTAAGCAAAACATGGTCAGGTCAAAGTGTCTGAATAATTTTTGGTTCCAAAATGTTATCAATTTTACTGGTAGTCCACTGTATGAAGAATTTTTGGGTATAATATATCACAGTTCACTTTATTTTGCTATCCTCACTTACATAAATGAACTATAGTGTCCTGCACCAACTAGTAAAATATATAACAAAAATATCAGAAATGTCTGAATAATGTTTGGTTTGACTGTAAAACTACATATACTATGCATATCTATAAAAAAGATTAAACTTTTATGATTATGATGCAACAGATGGTGATAGTGTTCTATTAAAAACTCTGTGCAGGATGTGAAAATGATGTATGTGAAATCACTGGCCTTTAATTTACATGGCAGAATATGGTATTTCACTCTATTTTAGGACTGCAGTTGTGAACGTAAAATGAATCATTGCGCACACAAGAAACAGAGATGAAACAAACTTCAGCTCAGATGAAAGACTAAATTGAGTGGTGGCTGATAGAAGAAAACATTTTCTATTTTGGTAACATTTAGATGAAAATGACACATTTTTCTACATCTTCATAAGTTAACCATATGTTAATTTCAGGAGATTAATTTTAATGTAATTTCTTTCATTTTTCCACTCGTTGGCATAGTGTGTTGTGAGGAGTGTCATAATCATTCTTTTCCTGCTGAGTGGCAACATGACCCAGTATGACTTTCATAAATGTCTGCTGTGGCCTGTTTTTGAAAGGGGAAAAGATTGAAAAGTTTGAAGCTATTTTTGTCTTGTGATGCTTTTCAGGCATAAATACGTACTGAGCAGTGAATCCCCAGTGGAAAACCAATCAAATGGATTACATGAATCAAATACTAAATGTAAGTATTCAGCATGCATGATCTTCAGTTAGGAAGGTATATTCAAGTAGATAAAACAGCAGTACAAAAACTTCTCAAATGCAGAAAAAATGATGAAATAAAATGAAATGTGAAATGTGGCAGATAAAATTACCTGAAAAAGATACCGGTGTCTGCAGTACTTAATTTATGGCATTATTAAGGGATCATCAGTGTCTTATGGTCGGCTATGGAATGATGGAGTGTGTAATTATATTTAGTCCCACAAGGATATGAAGCATAGCCAAGGGAAAAATGAAATTAATTAGAACTCTCATCCACAAAGTTAAGACCATGATTAGCACTGTAATTTCAATAATAACCCATACAGGGTGCGGTAAACGACTATTTGTATTATTTTTATTGCACTTAAATAATAGACAATGATGACTGAATACAAACAAAATACACTACACAATCTAATTTAATCATTGCACTGTGTGAATAAATAGTACAATTGTATGAAAGAACATTGCATATTAAAACCTTAATTAACATTATGGTGGATTTACTTTATTATGGTTTACATGTCTGTGCTATTTTTAGACTAAAAGATGTTAGACAGTTAGCCAACCTCTATGGGAGTGAAACATGGCTCTGTGTTACATTGGCAAGATATTTGATCTACAACTCTGCCATTAAATATTAAGTATTTTAGTAAAATGTGTAATTACACCCTTCAGGAGTCAAGGAAGAAAAAGAGGTGTAAGGCATGAATTTACAAGACAGCCTGGAAGGAGTTTAAACACCTGTAGACCTTTCTACTAGCATAAGTGTTGCAATGTGATATGTATTAATGTTGTATATTGCATTTAGATTGACATATAGTAACAAATGTGGAATTTTCCAAGAAGTTTCTTACTTTGTTCAATAGTTAATACACTCTAAAAAATGCTGGGTTAAAAACAACCCAAGTTGGGTTGACAATGGACAAACCCAGCAATTGGGTTGTTTTAACCCAGTGGTTGGGTTAAATGTTTGCCTAACCTGCTGGGTAGTTTTATTTAAACCAACTATTATTTAAAAAATTGCTATATGGCTAGCTTAAAATGAACCCAAAATGGTTGGGAAATTAAAATTCAGATGCAATTAGAGACAACAATAATAGACAAAAGGTGAATGTTTATTAATAAGCTTTAATATTTTATTAATATAAATTTAATAGTTTAATAGTTTATTAATATACATTTATTAATAAGCAATTTAATAAATGTTTATTGTTTAATAATGATTCATTGAACATTAATAAATGTTTAAATAAAACTACCCAGCAGGTTGGGCAAACATTTAACCCAACCGCTGGGTTAAAACAACCCAATTGCTGGGTTTGTCCATTTTCAACCCAATTTGGGTTGTTTTTAACCCAGCATTTTTTAGAGTGTAACATCTTTAAAAAAATACAAAAAAAAATAGATAATTGCAGACAGTTTGTGCTGAAATGCTGAAAAATGTTCCTTGCTCTTATTGTGATTACATTTTCCTCATTCATCATCAAAGCTTTTGTAGTGAATTACATTCTGAATTACTTTTAATTGCGCTATTGTAACTGAAGTGTATAATGTTGTTTTCAGGGCCATTTTTAGTTTGGTGTGGTTACTTATTGCCTGATATCGGTTTTTGAAAATGAAATATGAATCTCTATCATGTAGAAAAATTACATATGAAAAACTAAGGAGGGGTGTACAATAAGTGATTTCTTAATTTTTTTTTTTTTTTTTTTTTTTTTTTTTAGGTAGTTTAAACACATACCTGGAAGTCTTACATGTAAATACAAAACACTATTGAGCATTTTTTTACTGTTATAGGATGAGCAAAAATATACATATTCACAATCGCACCATGCTGTTGATACACACTGATATTAATACCTTTTCTTGTGATATGAAATCCTTGTAAAAAAAAAAAAAAAAGGAAAAAGGAAATCTGTATTAGAGTGTATTACAGGCTATGGTTGTCAGAAAAAAATGGAAAAAGTAAAACAATTCAATTGGCCCACATAAATTGAATTAATCTACAACAGATGTATTGTTTTTCTAAAACATTAGAGCATGTCGCTAGCATTGCCAAGGTCGTGGATTTGACATAATATAGACTATACCTTCAGTGCAGTGTTGCTTTGGATAAAAGCACCAGCCAAATGCATAAATGTAAATACAACTTTCCCATGTCAAAACTGCCCCTGGTGTGTGACTGTACAACTTTGATTTTTCAAAGTTGTAAATAAAACAAAGATTACTGGAGTATATTACAAGGAAATATTATTTCAGTTTTTCTACAACAATATTTCATTTTTAATTCTTTGTGTTAGGCTACTTGCCATTTGTGTAAGTGCTTGTGAAATTTACTGGCAATTTCTGAGTTAAAACTGTTTCAACACAAAATTATTTTCATTGTAGGACTATGGCAAAATAGGCTGTCTTATGTCTTTGTTCTTGAAAAATCAAAGAAAAGTCATGAAAGTTAATATATTTTCATACACAGTAGCCATATTAGAATATTCATTAAAAAAAAAAAAAAAAAAAAAAAAAAAAAAAAAAATATTAATTACATTTATTGTAATGTAACCCGATATATAGAAAGGTAATGATTTAATTTTGGCAAAGCATTTATTTAACAGCTAATGTTAACAGTTTTGGAACAAAAGCTGATATAGAAAGATACTGTTACAAACTGGTTGATTTACCTGAGTTCAGAGTTCCTGTGATTAATCGAGCAATATGCTGGGTAAACTTGATCAACTGACGCTTGCATCGTCGCCGTCGGCTGCTCATTTTCAGAGAAGGGATGGAAGAAAAAGCAAGTTCTCCGATTTATTCCACCGTGCTATCAAGTTGAATTTCAGTTTCCTATCAGGTAGGCTACATGGATAGACAGTGACGCTGAAAGGTGTAAATGCGCGTCAGCGTTAAAACATCTGAGAGCGAATCAGTTTCCTCTCTCTCTCTCTCTCTCTCACACACACACACACACACACACACACATAGGCTACATACGCAAACACAATTCCCCCCACACACGTTGGGTTTTCTGTTTGGGGGATTTTTCATAAGACATAGACAAATGATTTTTGTACTGTTAAACTGTATATAGGGCTTATCCCCTAACCCTACCCCTAAACACAACCCTCACAGACACAAACATTTTTAAAACATAATTTAGCCTAGTATAAACGGTTTTCCTCTTGGGGACCATAAAATGACATTTTGTCCCCACAACGTTAGGTTTAGAGGACCACACACACTTTTGTTCAATCGTTTTCTCCGAGTTTCTTCCAGTAATGCTTAGGCTGTGAAACTTTGTCTTTATATCTCTTCTTAGCTCCCTTAGGTGTATATGCCCTTATTTTCAAGAACATTTCATGATGACCATAATTTTGGTGTAGCTAGGCTACTGTCCCTATACGTCAGACCATTTACTAAGTAGGCTATGTAATATTTTTTTTTTTTTTCAAACAATAAAAATAAGAATGAATATGTCAATACAAATAAGAAATAAAACAAAAGCTCATAAATTCAACAAAACATTTGCTTTATGCCTGTAATTCCTGCATTTTCTCAGTATATGTGAGAAAACTTTAAAAGGAGTGACTGCATTGTACCCCTAGTCGCAACAGGGAGGCCGTTCTAAATTTGAGTATCCTCGGGGAAAAGGCACAGTGTGAGTTTTACAACTCCCTCTGGTGGACAAGCTCGTGTAGACTAGAGGAGGGTTGTGTGACAAAAGCAGTGGTGAAGCCTCTCGTTAAGTACAATGCCTGCATAAAGTAGGGCTTATGGAAATTCCGGACTGTTTTAATATACGTAAAACTTAACAAAAGCTGGTTTATGACTTACCACATCAATATATAATTCTGATGTGATGTGTTGTGTTGATTCAACTGTTATATTGGATAATATTTGTTATTTTACTTTGATTGTGGTCAAAGTTGGAACTGTACTTTTTTATAAAATTAGACTGCATGACCCATGCACTAGATAAAGGAATGAGTCAACATCTGGACGGTTCACAGTGCTGTTCTTCCATACTGTGCCTGACACTGTCCTCCAGGAAAACTGCCCACTGCAGCTTGAACAGATTCCTGAGACTCCAGATGATGACTTGATTTCCTGAGGATTTCCACCAACCCTAAAACTTTCAGGTCTGGTATTTGTAAAATGTATGGCATTGACAAAACACAGAACACAACATACATAGACAAGAAACATTTAATTAAAATGTTTGCCTCATAATTAAAGTGGAATTGTATCCCATGAATACATTTCAACATGGCACAAATGACAAAATTCACTGCAAGAATTGTGAGGTCAATTGAAATGGTGGCTATATATGAAGTACAGTATATGACCATTGTAAGCAACTTTTTGTTTTAGCAACTCTACTTTTTATGCATGTAAAATGTATTTATGGACTAAAGACTTTAAAGAAATGTCAAAAAAATAAAGCACATAAAAGGTTTCTAAAACTATAGGCTATTATATAAATTTAGATGGGCCTAAGTTTAGTTTTAGTTTAGTTTTTTTACATTAAGTATGGGTAAGGATTAAACAGAGAAAGTACATTGAAACAACAATCTATAATTATGAAAAATTCTTCCTTATAAGTCATTAAGAAAATGAATGCCGCTTTTACTTTTCCACATGAGTTCATGCATTTTTGAGAAAATACAGAGTATTTTACAGAGTCAGCACACTGAAGTATGTCATGAGTAAAGAAGCCATCAGACTCAGTAAACTGGAACTCAGGAAACTTGAAGATGAGTCTTTAGATTCTTCAGACACGCTTTAGACAGAAAGAGAAAATCAGGCTTATTTTAGTCATGCTCAGTTTATAATAAATTTGTATTTTAACATGAGATTTATACAATCAAATAAATCTTTACTGCTGTCTCTTACCTGACAAGGCCACTGCAGTTGGAGGAGCTGTGAAAGCCTGAATGCATTAAGGTGATCTCTTTATACTGATCATTACTTGTGCTAACAGTCTTGATATTCGTAACTGTGAAAACTTCAGTGGGTGATATTAGCAGCTCTAGGTCCTCTGATCCACACATTTCATCAAGGTTGATCACAGAACAGGAACTGATATTGAAAACAGTCCCAGTGTTCTTATCTATTGCTGCATCTTCAGTTGCAACAGTATATTCCTGATTTGCTTGAAAAAAACTCGTAAAACGTACTTTGTCCCCAATATTGGTGCTATATTCATCCTTTGTGCCAGAGTACACTGTACGACAATCACTTTTCAAGAGATGCATAGCATCTGTCAGCAGGAAGAAAACAGATTTGAAAGGAAAATCATCTTGGTATGAACTGCCCCTGCTTTTGGTGTGAAGAGACTTTTTAAATGTATTATAAAATTGAGAAGGAGCTTCAGCATAGCTCTTCAGTGCAGCCATGTGCTCCGGTGTACCCCCTGGAATGGCCTTGTCACATTTTGCGTTATCTTGCCACATAGTCTCAAAAACTGTATTGTTTTCAATCTCTGTTTCCAGCAAACCTCCAGCTTTTGTGACCATTTGCAGCATCTCTTTCCGACAATTGTAGAATGAGTAATCTGCAACTTCAGGAAACATGCCCATGAGTATAACTTCTTCAGTTATCACCAACACAGCCTGAAAGAACAAGAAATTTTGGAGGGAGAAAAAAAAAAAATCAA